>NC_140030.1:33406237-34060504 GCF_963513975.1 Fringilla coelebs
ACTGTCCTTAGTGAAATTCTCACTGAAATAAGTGAAACTTTACCTAGAGAATACCGAAAAGCATCAAAACTCACAATGAGGGATTTTACCTGTACAAGAAATCTTACCTGACTTTAAAATAAAAATACCCAAAAGTCAGAGTTATAGGAAAATCTGGTATTTATTAAATTGCCATCACAGAGGAACTCAGTATAAAATCTCTAACAAGGTGATTTTATAGCGCAGTAAACTCTCTGTTTCTCACAAAGCTCTGGTCATGAATGTACAGTGTGCCTTCATATCATAGAATACAAAACTGGAGTTTTTCCTTGTAGCCCCATATTTGCTGAGCAGGAAGGCAAAATTTAATAAAAGCTGTTCCTTCTATTAATTTATTGTATCTAGAACAGCCAGTTTTGAGATCATTAAATGACAGACGTTGTTACTACTCAACCTGCTCAGAACGTGCAGCCTCTATTTGGCATTTCAGACTGCAGGAAAAGCCACTTCACATGCCCCAGTGACAAATCACAGCAGTAAACTATTCCCTGAACACATCACAGTCTTCATCCAAGAAGCCACTCCAGCACAGCAGAAAGGCAAGCACAGATGAAGTGACTGAAGTGGGCAAAGAGCAAAAAAGAGGAGTTTTTCGGTAAAGAACTACCTATTACCTAAAATCTCATTTTCTGAGTAAATCCTAACAACGAGGTGGGTTTTTTCCTATTTCCCTATTTAGTGGAGCACTTCCAGCATATTTGGTTTATGTCAAGCAACTAAGAGCTGAAAAGTATTCTAGGCTCTTTACAAGCACTGCATCCAGATTCAAACTCCATACCTTATGCTGTCAGCAGAAAATGTTCCAACACCCCCTGCCAAATTTGATATTTTGAGAATAGGTAGAACTACAAAAAAACCCCATTCCTCACTGGCCCAGGGACTTCTGTGCCATCTGCCAAATGTGTGGAAACCAGGTTAGACACCAATTTCCAGGTGAGAATTTGTTGTTCAGTAAGGAAAATTCCTATCAGGCTGGGTAGACCCAGACTGCTGCACCCTGCACCCAAGAGCAGCATTTGAGGAGCACCCAGTGCACCAAATGATGCCAAGGACTTGAAACCCTTTCTCTGTAAAATGCCCCAAAGTTTATTTTAACATTTTACTCACTTGCAGCTATTACAAGACCTTTCTATGACATACATCCCACTCTGGAATAATTTAGTAAGCAAGCACCTAGCCTGAAGATACATGTACAAAAAAGAAACAAAGCAGTAACAGAAGCTCTGCAAAAACAGGTTTTTAGCAGTTACACAGCAATTTCCAGCTTTTTTGGGCTTTGTGTTACTGCAAGAAGCTACTCAGAAGCTCTGAAGATTATTAATGAGAAAATACAGAGCGAGTCCTGCCAATGCAGGAGTATGATTGTCATCACTTTCACTCCAAGCATTTGTAGTCAGAAAAATCACTCTCTTGATTGTCATGTAAGACAAAGCAAACTTTCATGTGCTACAGAGTGTACCTATGCACAAGTACACTACTTGTATACCATTACAGCATCTCTAATGAATACACAGCAGAAACAGTTCTAGTCATTTAACTCCTGCAACATCTAGGGGCAACAGCAAAAACTACAGGAGCAATTACCTCATGTTCTCCAGCTTTTGGCCCAAATTGTTTCTTGTATTTCTCTAGCTTTCTCTCACAAACACACTCTAAAAATACTAGCATAACAGTGGTTTTCTTGTCAAACAAATTAAGGTTACACCAGTGCAAGAACAATAGCTCTCTAGCTAAAGATAAGGAGGACAGAAAACACTGAATAATTTCAAAAATGAGAGATTTCTTTTTGTTTAGCAGACTAAAACCTACCTGATTGATTTGACAGCTAGCAGTGATGCCATGTGAGCTTGTATCAATTCCCACCTACTGAATCAAAACACAACCAGCTTTTTCCCTCAAAGCAGCACTGACTGTGGGGTGCTCTGGCAGCAGCTGCCAGCGCTGTTTTATAGGGTGCACTAATCAGGGCCTGGATGATCAAGAGACATAAACTCACCCATCAATAAGTATCTTTGTAATTAAGTCAAATGTGATGTCACTGACATGTCAGGCAGCCAACAGAAAAGCGTGCCTGCATTCATGGGGTGACCTAGAAGTCCCAAGCATAAAAAAAGACACAGAAAGGCACTAGTCCATAGAAGGCACTGCCTTCAAAGCTGTCTTCGAGCACATGCTTCATGTGTGTGTCTGAGCAGCCCACATTCACCCAGTGCTTTGAGCTGAGCAAGAAAAGAGGTAATAAAACCCTTCCCCTGCTGAACCCCAATTTCCCAGATGTTAAGAAGCAAGCGATACAAAAAATAAAATCGAGCATCAGAGGATCCAGTCTATTCTATCCCATCGCCTGATAAATCTGATTTGACCACGTTCTTTTTTTTAATTACTGGTGGGGAATAGAGTTATGAGAAAGATGCCTGCAGAGAGAGCCTACCCCAGCACGTGTTAATCACCTAAAGGACAAATCTTGTTCTGAACACTTGGTGTATTTTCTGATTCCAGGGAGGATGCAAGCAGTGGATTGAAGCAATAGCTGAGAATTGTGCAAGACATAATTGACCACACCGTATTTTGCTATGATGGCAGACTTGATTCTCTACTACTTGACATCTGGAGTAGCTATTTGCACTTAGGTTCTAGGAGTGCAACATGGGTGCAACTCGATATTATAAGGTTGATTACAGAGATCATACTTGGCAGACAATGAAGGAACTTACTGTACCCAGCACATGTAACCACGAATTGCACCTAATGCCAAAAGTGCTCCAGATTCTCTGGGATGAGAGACTTCATTAACACCACACAGTGTCCAGCAAAACATAAACTTAATGGGTAATTGTATTCCTAATTGTTAACAATTCCAAGACCAAATAAGGAAACTCAGGGGACTTTTTTTTGTTTGTTTTAAGTGGGCATCCTATTTTCAGTCAGTTCCCTAAGGGTGATTTCAAAGCCACTCCACTATTACTTGGGGACAATATTCAAAATTAGGAAGTCCCTGTAACCTTAAAGTAGGAGGATGTGTCACAAAAAATTGGTTTTCTCAAAGTCCTGGGCAACAAAACAGATGACATCATACAATCTGCACAACGCTAAAATTAGCAGGAACCTTGAGGCAAGATGGGACACAGAATAACATACTACAGAATGTATAAAACCAAACACAAACAGCATGAAAAAGTAAGGTTTATTTTTAATGTTTACAAAAGCATGAACACCTTATGCAAAAGCAGCACCCTGAACCATACATTTCACTCAGTCCTCCTGGGATATTGGCAGAAAGCAAGTATTTTCTCTGCTCTTTAGTGCTCAGCATACTCTGCTGAGGTAAATGGGAACCAACCCACTCATTTCCATGGAGCTCCCTCTGCTTGCCTTAGCAAAGGGGCCAGTGCATCAGACTGGAGTGCAATGAGATGTCATATGGGTGTCTTGCTTTAGGTATCAAATTCGATTAGTCTGTGTTTCTAACCAATACACTACCCAGATAGTTAATTAGCTCGTCATTCTCTTCAATTTTAACTGAAATAGATCTCATTTGAAATATGACTCTCAGCCCACACTAGCTTCATGCAAGGTTTAACTTTATGCACCATGAACAGCTTTATTCAAGTTTTTAAGAGACAGCTAGTGCTTGTAAGCTATTTTAGGACTGAGACCTTGCATCACAAAAGCTATTTGTCCTTTCTTACCTCCCTTCCCAGCACATGCAGTTCAAGTGTTTACTCTGAAGAAATGTGCCCTTAGGTTAACCTGAAAAAATGTGCAGCATTTTCATTTTGCCTTCACCTTTTTCTCCTGGTCTGGAGCTGGAAGAAATTGATGGTCCTGCAATCAAATAGGCCATGCTTTTGAACTTACAGGGAAACATTGGTATAACAGTTGGACTCAGTCTTCTTAATGGTCTTCTCCAACCTAAATGGTTTTATGACTCTATGATTTATTTTTAGAAGGTTTCTGCTAAACAGAGAATATGATTGCAATGATTTCAAAGACTCACCTGGAGCAAGTTACTCATACTAAAATGATCCCTACCATAATACAGCATTAATTCCCCAGCTACCCTGAGTTGAGATCTCTCCCCTCAGAATCTACCACTGATGCATCAAAATATCTATTACACTGGTAGAAATGGCTCTGTCTTTTCTGCCATCCTATATCTAAAATAACTGACAAATACTATTTATGTTTGCAAGACTGATATTGGATCTGTGGAAGGAAAACTGCTTCATTTTCCTGCTGGAGCTGTAGGAATCATTCTATTAGCTCCTGCCAAATTCACATTCAAGAATATAATTTACTTCACATATTGAAAGAATCTGCTAAGAACCCATACATATATACACACACACATACACTATGTATGTGTACACATATATACACACATGTATAGATAATTTGTATTTAATTTTACACTGAAAAAGTGCTAAAATAATCCAACAACTGTCACTGCTAGAGATGAGGCTAAATGAATTATTATTTATTATTACTTATATGGCATCAAATATTTAGAGACTCTGGTCCAAGAGCTTCAGAACTCTTAGCAAAAAATTATCATTTGTTGGCAAAAAAAGAAACGTTTCAAATGGTTTGAATTTAATTTTTCAATAAATTGAAAGATTTAGAAGAACAAAACCCCAATAACCCTGTAAAGAATAATTGTACTGCAAAAGATTGTATAATTTGAATTTCAGTACTGTGTACAGAAAATACACATTTATACATACTTTCATGGCAAAATTTTAAGCTTCGTAAGATTCAAAGATGACTCTAATGAATCTGCCAGTATTTCACATGTGCATTATTGCCTATATTTTGAAAACCAAAAGGCTGTACAAGTTGAGCCCTGTATTCTGTGAGTCTGGCTGCATAGTCAGAAACAGAAATATTGCACTCAAGACCATGCCTACAAAAATGCACATTTAATAAGGCCATTATATTCAAGATTGTAATGGGACTTGAATTACATGAACAATCAAATATATCATAATAGACCTAGGAAAGTCATACTGCAAAAGATGTACTCAAAACAGCAGTGTTCCAATAATTTAATAACTGGGGTTTTTTACCCCACGAAATGGCAATCTCTCAAACTGGTTTTATGCACAGGGCCAGACAACATGATGTGTATGTACACATGCATTCTCACAATGAGTTTTTCACACCTTTTTGGAGTTTAACAATTACCCCAGAATCTGATAGTAGATTTCTACTCAAGTTCTGTCAACAATGTTCAAGTTCCAATCAACTTTAATTCACTTCCATGCATGATGAGGGGGGGAAAAAATTGACTTTCAGTTATTTAAATATTTACCATCATGCAAGACATAATTTTTAAGTCAGAAAGTGTAGCAAAGACACAATTGAGCCTGTACTGGAATACTCCCCAGTATGAGGTTTCAGAGCTAGATCACATTAAGAGTATCAGTTTAGCTGATCTGGCTTATTGAATGAATGACAGAGCAAACAACCAATCTAACACAATTCAAGGAATGATACAGATTTAGAAGTTAGCTGCCCACATCCCATGGCAAATAGAAAGAAGCTACCCTTTAATCAAAGTGGGGTAAACGACCTTGAAATTACAGCAGGGTAACTGCATTCACACCCATCACTACCTTGGAGTAGCAGGTGTGCTGTAAATCTGCTCTGCAGTTATTTACTCCTTTAGCTACTCCAAAGTGACTGAGTCAGCCAGCATTTTGGCTTGGTTAAGGGTAGTGGCATTTGTCCAAGAAGGAAGGGTAGATCCCCATCCCTCTTCCCCGTGCCACACTACGCAAATACGCAGTTATGCAAATGCAAAAAGCATCATTACAAAGGCTGGAAGAATCAGAAGACACAGCAGATAAGAAACTTAATGGTCACATGCATTTGAGCTCAGCAGACAGTTTTTCACAATTCTACATTCTGCTCAAAAAATCCACAGTAGTGCTGATTAGGGATGAACCACCTTCCAGCTGAACCAACTCCAGCATTAGGAATTATTTTTTAATGCAACAGACTATATCCAAAACTCTCTTTCCTAGGACCTGCTTTCTGGGTTTAGATTTTTTTTTTTAAAATAGAAACAAGACAAACCTGAGAACCAGAATATGTGACCTGCTTGCATATTATAAACAGTCAATGGATGATTGAGATACAAAAATCTATTAAACATGTCACTCACTTTATACTCACAGTCCCGTGTACTCTTTCTGCACCAATGGTGCCACTTGCCAGATGTATGTCTGCTGCTACCTTTGGATATGTTTTTGACCAGAGCTGGGGGGAATGCATTTGGACAGTAACAATGCAGCTCTTGCAGTGATGGCCAAGGAACACAGTAATTCAGGATATAGTTTCTAATTCCACCTATCTTCTACTCATTGCATGCTAAGCAGCTCAAAATGTATCTCTTAGTAATCACATTATTCAGAAGGTGTGTAAGTCTTTCCCTATTATCTTCACAAAAGGAATGGTAAAAAGTGCTTTATGTAACATGTAAATGAAAATCCATCTAAAAATTTCTACTTATTTTAGCAGTTTTGACTTACAATGGTGGCCTGTCTATCAGCAATACTTTGCCTGCAAGTGTCTAACAAATGGAGTTTTGACAGGTATCAAGCAATAGCAACGTTCTCACGGTTTTATGTTTGCTGTATTTAGTACTTTTAAACCGAATTCTCTCTCCCAATAAAGTGATGGTTGGTCTGGTAGTTAGCATGACTACTCATGCACACAACATTTCTAAATGGAATTACATGCTGTTTTCTCTCCACCATAGCATTATCTTACCATTCTGAGTATCAGTCAGTGCCACAGATTTAATGCAGGTCATGGACAACAAGCAGCAGGCCTATTTTTACTGCTTGTTTTGACCAATATATTTGTTCATATTTACACATTCTTAAAATGTACTCTTGACTTGGCTCTACTAAAAGTACCACTCCAAAATTTCAGTTTACACTAAAATGATGACTTGATCAAAGGATACCACCAAAAATCCCTTTTACTCCCACAGGGAAACACACATGCTCCTGAATTAGTATTAACGGATATTTAGATTAGAGGACTCCATATTTCAGAAACCAGTTATTTAATGCTCAATATTGTTTTCAGCAGATGAAGAGGTAGGTATATTTCCACACAAGAAAAAATAATAAAACAAAAACCAAACTGTAACAGATACTCAATTAAATCAAGTAATGTCTGAAAAGTCAAACACTGTTCTGACAGCACATATTTTGTCTGAAGGTACTCTCCAAGGAGGAGAAGAAAAGTTGCACATTCTGATTAGATAATACGTCATAATTTGAAATTTAATAATTTTCTGGAAAGAAAGCACAAGTATTCAAATGCTACTTCCTTTCCCTCCCCCCCACCCCCCAAGAAATGTGGGTGCCAACAAAACTGCCTGTATCAATGGTAGTATTAACTTTTGGACTGCTAAACATGGAATCAACTGCAATTCTTCCTTACATTCACCAACACCAGCAGTCTACAAGTTTACACAGAGACCATATGCATGATAATTACATAATTACAATAGAAATTCAACTTTAGTGTTGTTCTTAAAACAATCTTCATAAATAATGAAAATATCTGTGTTCTAGCTCTTCAGTAACCTAAGGTTAATTGGTACAGATAATGTTTTTTTCTTCCTTTTATAAACCAAACTGGAGGTTCCTCACTGCCAACAATGGTTAAGGCCTGGATCAAGTTACTCTCCTTTTGCTTTTCCCTTTTTCTGCTTTTTTCCATTTTCCACCACCGCATTATTTTCTGGTTTGCTTACTCCATTTGCAACAGCACCATTTGCTATTTTGCCATTCTTTACAGGTTCCTTGGGCAGCTTATATGTCCGATAGTAGAAGTTACCAAACAGGAAAATGAAGGTGACAGCATAGAAAATGACACCCCAGTGCATCCATTTAGGGAAAGGACAATCAATATAAATAGACAAGGCTGTGTGGCCAATAGTCACATGGAACTGCACCTGAAAGACAGAAAATACAGAATCAAAAACGTCTGGATGTGTTCTGTAGGTCTGAGCACATCAGTTTATACCAATTCATTAAGTAAGGAAAGCAGCTGAACTGGGAGGTGGTAGGGAAGCTGTCACATTCATGAAGGCACATTTATGCTTGACCAGGAGCATCACATTTATTGCAGTATCTGGCATCAGTTTTCAGAAACAGGAAAATGAGAAGATAATAAGCAATCTGAATTTTCTCTACATTTTGAACGTGCTTTTGTTATTCACTTCGAAACAACCAGCAAGGAAGCATTAGACTTTAACTCACAAAACTCTCATCTATTCTGCATATGTTTTTTCAAAGTTGAATAAATGCTTCCATCTCCAGGAAGTATTCTAACTGAGGAGTGTCAGGCAGAGAACTTTTGGAAGGAGCAGCATCTGATCCAAAGCTCTGCAAATGCAAATCCATGCAGAGGCAACACCCTTTATCCCAAAAGGAGGTGAATCACTTACCAATTGCAATATGGTCAAATATCGTTTCCACCACAGGTATTTCTGAAATTTAGGGCCACAAGCTGCCAATCCATAATACATGTACATAATGACATGAATAAACGCATTCATCTGAGCTCCGAAAAAAGCTGTCCAGGAACAGAAGGGAAGACCATCATGTAATTTTGGAAAAGAAGATTATTTTCCAGTATTACTTGTACAATTATTTTTAATTGCAAAAATTACAAAGCACAGGACATGTCAGGATTCCATTTCCAAAACATTGAATAGTATAATAGAGACCTGGCTGTCAACATGTGCTGACACAAACAGATGTTAATGGAAGTAGTATGTCACATCTTCAATGTAACTACTTATGCCAAAGCTTTTTATAAGATTTTTGTTGAACAAACATAAGTGACATCTATTCCACATTAGTTGTTGTAGTGTAACTGCAACTGTTTTTCTGAAGGATTATTAAAAGCTTTTTTTGACAATGTAAAGTATAAAGTACCAGGCTCTGAATTTGAGTCTTTTAAACTGTCTTTAAATGCAAAAGTTCACTTCTCAGCAAGAAGTCAAGAAAGTCACATGGAAATCTGATTAAATAGGCTGAAAAAAGCCCATACAAAGCAAGACTTGACTCATGTTTATAAGAACTTTAAGGCATTGCCAGGTGAGTTTGTCTAAATTAATAATCTTTAGTTTCTTTATTTATGATTTAAAATATCTAGCATTCTTAAACATGTCAGTGTGTAGTATAACATTTTCCAGAATGATCCACGTTAGATGCATGTTGACAGTTTCATTTGCATTAAGATCTCTTTGCTTTGTCAAGATTAGCAGCCATTTAACAGAAACACCTTATATCTTGTTAAAGTATTCTTACACTGACAGAGAGGCTCAAAAATACTCTAAATGTATAAAATTAGGGCAACACAGACAATAGCTGCTGACATCCAACAGCTCAGATGCCCGTGTGGTCAGGACCCAGTTTTTGTAATAGGGTCTAGTTTATAATAGACCTGTCTATGTAAGCAGTGTGCTATCAACTAGAAAATAGAAGAACACAGACCTATCCACATTTATGCAGTGGTGCAACATATATGCAGAAAAGCAACTGCTGCTTTTCTTTTTGCAGGCCTCTAGGAACTAAGAGGCAGTGCTAGAACACAAAACTTTAAAGAAATTTGGAAATAGTTGTAACTGTTGTATTAAAAACTGCAGATTTTTAACATGAAAATTCTGACAAGGCAACAAGGGAGTGGGCCTTTTGGGATATCCAGGGAATTTCTAAGCAAGACTACAAGTAACCATCCAGTCTCCAATAATCTTATTTTATAGGTGCAGTTGCAAATAAAGATCATTAAACATCTGGTTGAGTACCTGCTTCCTGCATATTATGTGAGGGAAATTAAAAGGCAGTCAAGAGACACGAAATTCACATATTTTGTCCTTGCAATGTAAGTGGCCACTCAGTACTAAATATCTATAGTAAATGGGAGCATAAACCACCCATGCATTAAGTGTTAGTGTGGCTCAAAAAAACCAAAACAACAAACCCAAAATATTAGTATGGTATTTTGTGTTCACTATATGGTATTTTCAGTGTTGCAAGCCTCCAAAGCACACTTCAAAGGAAACAGGGCATTTTCCCTGTACCCTCAGCTCTGCAGAGCTTTCAATTTGAGACAAGGCTAAACAACAGGAGCAAGAGTACAGTGTAGGCAATGAAGGGTGTGGCAAGTAAAAAAAAACAAAAATAAAATTATTTGATGGAGGCTTTAGAAAAGAAGCAAGGGGGAAAAAGGCTGATAATGAATCTAGACTTGTGTCATTATGAATAGGCTTTAAAAGTGAATTGACAGATTTATTGGCTCACCTCCTAGGGAAGGTTTCAGAATTTTATACGTGCCTCTTAATAAAAATAAAAGCAAACCTCAAACTCATATACAATGCCAAAATAGCATCTCCATTTTCTTCATTAAATTTGCACACAGAATGTGGCCCACAATTAGATTTTGCAGCTCTCTGTATCTGCAAAAATTAAAGTTAAGCAAGACGCATACATCTTTCTGTTTCCCACAGATACAGATACTTTCGAAGGCAGAACTTCAGGCTTGCAATTGATGCCCATGAGGAAAAGAAAAGAAGTTTTGCAATTCATTAGATTATTGCCCTGCTATCTTTTCCTCCCCCATGTTTCCCACAGAAGGAGACTGGATGCATTAATAAACAGTTTTGTATATTATTAAGTCAAGTCTATAAAGTTTTCTTCTATTGCTCCCAAACAATAATAATTCTCCCTCCTGCCCAGTCAAAAGCATGTGAGAGGAAGGGAACTCACCTTGTCCACCTGCAACCCACTTAATACCAATCCACCACAAGGTGAACATGGTGAAATGGTGATAGACATGAAGGAAACTAATTTGGTTAAATTTCTTCCTCAGGATGAAGAATACTGTATCCAAATACTCAATTCCTTTAGAGACATAATACCACCATAAAGCAGCAGCTATCTGCAATGAAAAACAGAGACTATGTAAGTTTGAGTGATTCCAAGCTGAATGGAATAACGTTCTCACCAGCTAGCTACTGTAAGAGGAGGATCCTGCTGCCTTCCCTAAATCTTGGTTAAATGTTGAGGTGCTGGCAAACATCTGACAGCATGAGAACAACAAAAAAATACTCCTTTCATCTGTTCTGGACATGGAAGAAAATTATGGAAGAAGGCTATTCTGAGCCTGTTGCTCACAAATCACATCTGTAAAAAAAAAAAAGAGCTGATATAGTTAAAAGCTTTGCCATATCTGAACAGTTTACCAGTAAAGCACAGGATGTTTGTGTCCTCATTCTCTCCTAAGCTTTGCAGAAGAAGTCTGCCACAGGGCTTCCCCCTCTAATGAGGCAACACTTTGATGTGGTCAGAACAATGAGGCAGAAACATGATGATAAAATGAAGTTGCAAAGGTGAAACCTTCAGTACCACAGGCATATGGGTGGAAAGATATCAAAAAAAGTTAGATGCAGCACAGATTTCATATTCCTTACAGCAATATTCCCTCAGCTTCTCCTGGCCTGCTCAGTAACTCCCTCTCTAAAGCAGCTTTCCCCCAGTGGCTCTCTGCTATTCAGGGAGTAGAAAAAAAGAGACCACAGGAGCCATACAAACTGAACAGATATCATCCATCTACCCAACAGGGAAGTGCTACACACCCAAAATTCTTTTTCTCATCCGCCCATCACAGCGCATCTTGCCCAGGATGCAACATAAACAGGGCTTCCTGCTGAAATTAGGATATTGTCAGAGCAAGTAAAGCCCAGAAGCTCTGTGTAGCAATATGCTAATGCTATGATATGGGAGTATGGTGGTGGTAGGGACTCCCTCCCAGATCCCAAAACATAGCAACAAGTCTCGTTTTGGCATTGTAAGTCATCCAGCTTGTTATGCAAGGGTGGGACCAGATGGTGACTCACACAGAGAGTGGAAAAAAAAAAAAAGAGTTGGAATAGGTACCACCAGCAAGGAGAGCAGGCAATGTCACAACACACTATTTGTAAGAAGCTGGCCTTGTCTTTCAGGACTCAGTTGATGGTAAATCAGACTTTCTTAACTTAATATGGCGTGAAATAACCTCACCACCCCCACAGTGCGCAGGGAAGACAGAAGAAAAAATAGCTAACACAGAGTACCTTCCTTTCCCAACTCCACACATGCTTCTTGGTGAGATAAGGGGAATCAGAAAGAGCTGTGGAGAGCAATGCTATGGCCCTGCACTGTGTTTTCCTCCACTTCTCCAAAGCAGTGGGAAAGGACAACATCTCATCTCTCTACAGATTAAGTTTGCCATAGCTATAATTGGTCTGGTGAACAGTTTAGGAGAAATTACAGCAGAAGCAAAAAATGCAGCACAGAAGAAGAGTGCTGCATATCTGCATTGCAGGCTCTGCAGTTTCCCAGAGGGACTGCACATCTCACTGATGCCAAACTGCAGCCTTCTATGTATCCATTAATGAACACCCTTCTCTCTCTCTGGATGTGATTTAGCCCACTTCACATCTTGGGAAGAGGAGACAGATTTTTTCACTTTTATATGAAGAGATATTAATATCTAAAGCTGGAGAGAGGCTTAATGACAGAAAAGTGACTCCCACAGATCTTGGAGTTCCCAGACACACAGGCAAGCTGCAAGAATCATTTATATATATATATATGTATGTATGTATATATTGCTCAATACCCAGTACTGCCTCTGGGACAGGTAGTCAGGTATTTAATAACACCCACATCAAGGTTTGTCTCACACCCAATGGCTTAGCATAACAGTCCAGCATCTCTTACAGGTCTTTGCTAAAGTTGCTTCTCTTACATAAATTAAGATAAGCATCTTTTCATTTCATAAGTTAACAATAAACACTTTGGACTGTATAGCCATAAAATGACAATCCAGCACTGCAATACTTTAGCTCTTTTGAGAGCCTCTCTTCAAAGAAACTTTTAGAGAACCAGGAGGTCAGTCACAAGCAAACCACCATAAAATCTTTTATAAAGTAAATGGACATTTTTGTTAATGAAATAAGGGAACAATAAGTCAAATATCCAATAAGTAAATAGCCAATTTACTGTGACACAGAGCAAAATATAAAAATCCTACGAAAATACTTCTGTCTTATACCCAAAGTGCCACAAGTTCAGTATATGTTCTTGGACAAGTCACATAACACATCTCATTACTCTTCTTTTGAATTGCACCTAGGAGAGAAAGCAATTGCCCTTCCTGGGTAAAAATAATCTGAGCTTTAGACAAAAATGCTTCCCATCACTTAAGAAACACAACAGGACTCTTTGAAGGATTATACCTGCTGATTTTGTGTTCCTGTCGATTTTTTTGCCTGTTAGCTTCTTTGCTCTCATACTATCATCAAATTTTCTACCATTTACTCTCAAACCTGATAGGTTTTGTGTACTGATGATCTATTTCAGTACTTCCAGTGACTTCTACAGATGTTTTCATCATTAGCTTATAGAAAAAAATGAAACAAATGTCAAGCCATTTGCCTGAGGCCATACATAATATCAGTGAAAAAGGGCAGAAACAGAGAACAATACACTGATATGTAAGCCATGTCAGGAGCAGATGGCTACTATTAAATTTCTTTTGCAAAGCATCAAAAATCATGACCTAACCTTTAGCTTTTGGACACTGCATGCAAAAAAGATTTAGTTGAAAAGAAAAGGAGTCATGCATTATAAAGGCACATCCTTGTGGTGAACAATACTAGTCACAACTATCTATTTTCTGGTGATTTTCATATGTACCAATGTAAGTCTGTTAAAACACCAGATGGCACAGAAAGATTACATTACAGCCAGGATTAAGGGGGTCAACAAGAGGTCCAATCCCATGCCCTCTGCCTGCTGCAGGGTTTTTGACTGGAGGGCTGTTTTATTACAGGACTGTTTCTGCAGCATTTTTCCTCATTTTGCATTGGAGACATTTATCCATTAAGGGGTGTGAAGTTACAGCAACGTGAAAAATTGAAATAGCTTTTCTAGTGTATTTTCATTTATAGAATTTTGTTTACAGAACTTGTGAAGTCAAGTTTACTGAAGTTTACAGTTTATTATGTCTTTTTCATAAGAGGAAACCCCTCAAGCTCCAGACACAAATACTAACAATGCAGATTACAATTATAATAGAGAAAACAACCATTGCTTGGCTTCATGATTACAATCATCACACTTAAAACAAGAACCAATTCACACAGCCCCATATTCCCAATTCTTCAGAAATGCTAATAAAATAGATGAACTTTGACCTGGTAAACAAGCACACACAAACATAAGCAGATGGGGGAATGACTACTGAGAGACACCAGCATACATTAAGTTAGACAGTGTTACGAAATCATTCACTTCAAATATTGAAGCTCCCAAAGGAGCATAGATTTAACATCGCCCTTTGCATTTATTATTTTGACTCTTAAGCTATAAGGAAAAAAGTTTTCCCAAGTTACATCTGTAGATCTCTCTAAATACTTTCTTAGAGGTTTTCTACCCCCTTTTCTTTCCTGTCTACTTTGAACATTTTATTTTTTTTCATAACAAAACCACTCAACTTCCCACCAGCAGTCAGTAAGGTGGCTGCCTACTACATACATCAGGTAAGTCCTTCACAAAGGAATTTATTTCAGCAAATGTTTCATCAACTGGGGAATTTAATTTTCATCCCTGCTTGCTCCAGTTGTCCATTGTTTCTTGTAGAACAGTCAAGGGAGCCCGAATGAGATTAACATGTGTAGGTAGGTGCAAAACAGTAAACAGGAGGACCAGCTTCTTCACATATTGTGTAAACTATCTACACAATTAACCATCAGTGAAAGCCAGAAGGTCAATATAAAGTTGAAGAAAAATACATGGGAAAATATCCCCCTAAAAACTGGAAAACCAAAGAGGCTATGTCTGACTTAAGAGGTCTCTGAGCCACAGGTTGCTGAGCTGCTAAACTGTACAGGGGAAGTGGCACCAAATGTCCTTACTTTGCTCCCTTAAAATCACTGGCTTACTGTCTTGATACATGATGTGGGTTGGAGAGGCAGAAAAGGACATTCTCTGGTATCCAGGATAGCCAAACTTTTTTTTTTTTGGAGAACTGTTTTCTGGGAGCTCTGTGTAGTCTCTTGAATGACAAAGGATGGTTTCTTGACCCCTTGTTATGATAAAGAGCTTTACACAAAGGAGGCCACTCAATGTGATGGCAATATCACAGTGGCACATTGCCAAAAATCCAGAAATGGGGGCCCTAGCAAGGCTCCTATGCTGCCATTTACACCACTATATACAATTAGTTTCATGTTTCTCAACATTTGCTCCAAATTTCAAAGCCCCAAACTAAAGTCATATATGAAGCTCTGCTTTTCAGAGCATGTTCCATAATGCCTTCTGGGCTCAGTGCTGTTTCCATGTGAGCTAGTCCCAGCCTTCTTTATCTGAGCAACACAGGATTTATTTACTCACTCCCTTACAAATATGGTCATTGCATTTTGTAATTGATTCTACTGTTGCAGTGCAGCGTTTCTCTGCAGAGCAAACCTGGTGCCAATAAATGCTAGACATTTAGTATCTAGATCTATTAAAAGGACATGAGAGATGTGCTAAAATGCTTATCAACTCTATACTCAAAACTGCAAAAACATTTTAAAATTGCTTTTGCAGGTTTGTGTTATGAAAGATGATGGTGAACGAAATCTTGAGGAGGTTTGGATTTTTTATTTTTTTTGGTCTGACAGTGTCAAAAACCAGCATACCTCCTAAATCCAGAGCATGACATACTGTAAAGCAGGACAGAAATGTACCCCAGGATCCTCAGTTCGACAATTTTCTACTTGCAACTTATTTACCTAAATTGAGAATTCATTCAAAAGAACTACCAGAAAATGATCAAGATAAGAATGTTGACTGATAGCATACTATACACTTGCTGCAGCAACTTGAGAGGGCTCCATTTTCCCTCCTTCCTCAACTCCCTCAGCTGCAATTTGAACATGCTACAACTTAAAACTTCAGGGATAAATTTTATGCAAATCCACAAAAACAGCAAATAAATTTATAAAATTTAAAAAAAAAAGAAAAAAAGTCAGGAAGTCAAAAGAGTAAATATTGCTAGAGCAATCCTTCCTATCTGGACATGTTATATGGCCTAAATACATTCTTCAGGTCATTTTGCCTTTATTTCATTGTATAATAATGCTGTACTTGTCATAACAAACAAAATGGATGATAGTTCTTTTGAGCAGGTCTGATCTCTCACAAACAAGTGCACCTACAAGTGAGGCTATGAAACAGACTACTGCTTGTATTGAGCTGGTATAAAAATTATTTCAATATATACCACACCAGTCCTCAATGTCACTCAGCTAAATACAAGGGCATTCTATTTTGCTAATCTATTAAAAACTCCAAACCTGTTGAGCATTTGCTATACACTGCTAGATCTTGTTTTTCCACAAAATTTTTAACAGACTCATTCTAGTGACTGACATAGTGAGAGCACTGTATTGGCAAAGGGGAAAGATTGGCAATAATGCCAATAAAAATCCACACACACAGAGCTGTTCTGCAATATCAGCCATTATAAACAAGGTGTAAGACTCAAACCTTTTGCTCCCACTACCACCCCAGCCACATGCACAAGCTTTCACTAACACTGTCCATGAGCAGCCACCTCACAGACAAACATTTTTCAAACTACCATAAACATGACGCATTTTCACTGCATTTTCAGGAACATGTCCTAATCTGTACATGAAACTTGCAAGAACGGCTGAGAGATTCTCCAGTGTCAGCTCTGCTGGAAGATAAGGTTTAGTATGTGAGCTAATCAACAGCATTACGAAAATGAACAAGGATCTGCACTTGCTTTTAATTTGGATGTTTTCCAAAACCCAGATATTTGAAATCTAAGATTATACAATGAAATGTACTGATAATACATTTACCAAATGCCAGCAAGGCCTCATAAAGCCAAACATGGCTAAGGAGACAAAGAGTTGCCACACCAGTATGGGTGAAGTGCAACCACAAGATAAGATGACAAATCTCACTTGCTTTGATCTGCCTAGGACACACCACCTTTACTGCGGTTACCCTGGCAGTAGCAAAGGATGGGAAGCAAAGGATGTACACAAAGTTTACCCTGGATGGTACAACTGTGGATGAAGCCAAGGATGGTATCTTTAAGACTCCCCTTACTTGCAGCAGTCAGATGCAAGTTAGCACAACTATGCTGATGCATTTTGATTAAACCTGCCGCGTAGGATGCAGTCAAACCTGAAGTGGCCTGTGAGGATGTAACGGGATACAGCCATTGCTGACAGCAGCAGTGGAAACACTGTTTTCAGAAAAGGCTTAAACCATCATGGTAGTGCTGTACATTACACACATTCATATAGGCATACAAAAAAGAAATACTCACCCTAACTTCATAAACATTATCTGAATAATCCACAGTCTGGCAGACGTAGCTGTACCCTCGAGCTCTTGATGACAAGAACAACTGAAAATATTAAAGTCACACATGAGGGGAAATACAATACATAAAGCACATTTATAACAATTATCAGCAAATTTCTTGCTACGTCAAACTTACCAGAACAGAAATACTTAAAATATTCTTAATCCTGAGAAAATTATTGAAGAAAGCAAATATTTAGTTCTAACAACCTATTGCTACAGATTATTTATTTTTTCCTTAAAAATTATAAAGAAAGTACTCATTTTTCCCTGCATGTATCTGCCCAGATAATTAGAGCCTTGTACAATAAATTCCAGTATGACCTTAAGCTATTGGGACACTAATATTCTTTCTGATGGCTCTAGCTTCAGAAACAGAAAATACCTAATTGCTTTCACTACAATTGACAGAAATGCTATTCCCAGTATGGATTCAAGAGAACACTATCCAAGAGACAGGGATTGGATAATTTGGATCTACAATTCTTAGCACAGTATAACAATCAAAATCCAGAACACACCCTCCCCCCCCAAACTTTGAACAGCCAAAGCTGAATACCCACTAAACACAGTGTGGAAAAAAGGATGGAGAAAAATTCCCCATTTTGTGCCAACAAAAATGGCCTAAAGCAGTTGAAGTGCTTCTGTAGGGCCTCTCCTAACTAAGCACGTTGTAAAAACCTGGACAGAAGATAACACTGACATTTGAACAAGTTCCCTTTGGAAAAAAGTACACTGGTCTAGAGTTGTACAAAGTTCAAGTAACACTTAGCTTGACATTCATAAATGTTATGATCCAAGAACTTTTAAAACCAAGTAATCCCTCTATTAAGGATCAAAGAAAGACAGCAATGGAGCAGACATAAATTGGGGTGATAGAAAAAGATTTCAAAAAACCTGCCATGGACAGGCACTGACTACTCTTATACCACTAACCTGACTTCCATCTTATTTATAACATACAGAACCTTGTGAACCTCTGGACTTGTCTGCTGCACGTGTGTTAAAGGAGGTAAATGAAAGAACTGTCCATGGAAATTATCCTAGAAAAGAAACAGAACTACTTCTGCATCATCTAATTCCATTTAAAAACTATTGTAACTAACTGGAACTCCAGTGTGGTCCCACATGGGCAAAGCACATCCAGTACTAATAGGGAAGAGCAGGGAAAGTTTAATTTGCACTGTTACAGAAACCAACCCATCTCTACTGTGACCTAATGGATAACTCAACCAAGGTTCCCTTGGGAAAAGGCAGTAAATTGACTTCACCAGACTGCCCTGAAGTAGAATAAGAAATTCAGGATTCTGAGGCAAAATAGAGTCTATTCCATTGTGACTTCTGCATGTTCTAAGCAAAATTTGCTTCAAATTTGGACCTGAATTTGAATTCAGCATATGAGTCTTGCACTGTGCTTTATGATTTACTATTTAACATAAGCTGCCACAGACAAATAAAAGAGCTTGCCATCAGGATCGTTATTTAAATAACTTTTAAAGGCGTTTCACATTCAAATTCTGTTCTTAGCAATGTCTGGAAACTTTACAATCACTCACAAAATACAAACAGTATTGTTTTATAACAATTACATTAAAACTCGTGTGAATTACAATAGTGGCACAGTGGTATTGTAAACTTTGGAAGCAGAAATTGCCTTGTAACAGGGAACCACTGAAACTTGAACACCTTCCTGCTATCAGTCTCTACAATCAAGAAAAGACACTTGGTGGAAGTGCTGGATCCATTGCCTTAACATCCATTGAATAACAACCTACCACTAGGAGAAAGGAAGAAATTAGAACCTCTGTCTATAAGTTATGAGCTTTCAGCATATCAACAACAAATATGTATTTCCAGTCCCACTCAGTTTTATGTTAATTTTCTGTGACTTGGAAATGCTACAAACCCATATCCTGTAAGGGACATAGGTATGAAAATTATTTGACTGCAAGTTTGGTATAATCCAGCTTATGGATGAAACAAACAAGTTTAAAAGAATATGTGAGAAAGACAGGCATTGCAGTAACACTGCAGAACTAATTTCAGGAGTTTCAGTTTTAACCTGCCAAGATGATTGGATTTAATCTCTTCCTTCAACAATGCTTTCATGTCAGCATTAAATTCTTTTGTACCTGTCACACTACTTAGTTGAATAGTCCAAGAAAACAGTTTACACAAGATGATGACTAAGGTGTGATGGTTAAATTTTACTAAACCATGTCTTAAAGAGAGGCTGAAATAATTTTATGATTAATGATTTTATGCTAGGAGCTCTGGGAAAGGGTCAAATTGCAGATCATCATCAGATATGCCATTTTTTCCTGGCAAAAGTACAGAACAGACCAGACAGCTCTGCAATGCTGTAATTTTAACTGCTCTGTTCATTTGCTTACTTCTGGAAACAGATTTTGAAAATCTATGATCAGAGGTCTTCCAGGAAAACAGCTTCTGATCCACACGAGCAGTCACAGCAGCATGGACCCAGCTATTCTGGGCCATATTCTGTACAGCTGTCCTTGAATAACAATTATCAAACTGTTAAGTGATCCCAGTTAGCTACTGCTACACAGCTGATCCACTGCAGGGTTACTATTCATTCCCTATGTCCAGAAAATCCAAGAAAGGAAAAATGCAGCAACACTGAAATTTATCACATGTAACACACTCAGAACATTGCAAACCAAATATTAGAAGTCTGTATCTTTTTATTTTTATTTAAAGGTATAGTTCACCTCATCTTTGTTCTTAAAGATAACTTCCAGTACTTTTCCTCACTACAGACAATGGATATCTGAATTTCTAAATATTATAAACACATTGACAGAGTAAACAGCTCAATTTCTAAAAAGATACGTTCTGATACCCTTAGGGATTATTAAGATGAAAAAAAAAAAGCATCAGTTACAGGTGTTAAATTTACAGATTTTAGTCTCTCCAGTATTTAGACTAACATAAATCTAAGAAGACTTGGAATACCTCAAAAATTCTCTCTATAGACTCATCTAGTGTAATTATTCTCAAACAGAAACTACCTATTTATAGAAATACCTCAAAGGCAAACCCGTCTTTAAAAGTCTGTGCAAAACATTCCCTCTGAACAGACATCAAGAATATGCAACACCGTTTTCATTTCGACATCCTCAAACCTCAGTAAGAATTCCCTCTTGCAAGAGGGCATACACACCTCTTTGAAAATGAAGAAGTTGAGCAGAACCATGCCAAAGTTGTAAACAACCAACAGGAAGCGTAGCTGGAAGGGCTCTCTCGTCTTCATCCATTTGGGGCCCAGCCAGACAGTGAGGAGATAAATAGTGCTGATGGTCAGCGTTGGGAATGGAGACTGCATCAAGGGCCAGTCATCAACACGCTTGTCTGGGGGAGTCAAGCACACAGAAGGAGTCAGCAAGCTCTGAGTGAAATATATTCCATCATCACTTTAAGCCTTGAATTTGGTAAGTATTATTTTCTCCTGGAATAGCTGCATCAGATAGTAGAAACAAAATGCACTCATTCTTTCTAGGAAGGTTAAAGAAAATAGTTTTTTAGAAAAAAACCCCACTATATCACATTACCTCACAGAGACATTCATTGTCATTCAAGCTCTGTTGTCCAGTTCTACAATCCAAAACAATAAAGCAAACAGAATCACATGAGCCCAAACACAAATCAACCCACTAATCCCCCAATGAATTTTGCTTATGAGGAATAATGACTTTCAAGACCACTGCAAATGAAAGATACACAAATTTGGCAAAATACTGATAAAACCAGTATCTTTTATTAGTTTAAAATTAGGCACTAGATAGTCTCCTAGAAAGGTCATACAGGTTGTATGATGATAACCTTTGCTACTTGATGTAGGTCAGTCTCATGTTTCAGACAGAATACCAGCAGTGCCACCAAAAAACAACCACATAAAAGAGTTCTAAAGGGATGGTTCTAGTCAATCTGTGCTGGGAAACAGAGGTTTTATTTACAGTCTCCTTCAGTCACCCACAGGATCCAGTCACATTACACACATTTCAGAGCTGAGAATATGCTACATCAAGTTCCAGATTAGTATGACAGAAGCAGTGTTAGCTTGAAGAACCAGTGACACCTAGGATGAGAGGACAGCTCTGCTAGGGGAGGGAAGCGAGACTGCAGTGACACCTCCTTACTTAGTGCCTGTGCTGTCCCATGTGTCACATGTCCCCCCCTGCCCTGAAGGCTAACATCAAGTTGCAGCAGGAGATAAAACTTCATAACTCTCAGAACATCAGATACTGCACAGCTCTATGACACTAACTGGATTACTTTCCAGATGCTCAGGCCAGTTACAGTTCCCATGGAAATCACAGCACAGGGCTCCTTGGGAAGCTCAAACATCTGAAACACCTGCCTTCAGTCAAGTGTGGGTAAACTCACAAAGGCAGCTGCCAGGGATTTACCTAGAGGACAAGTTTATTTAGAGAACTGTAAGTCAAAGACCATGAAAAATCATAAACCATAAATTAAATTTAAAAAATCATATACCATAAATTAATTTTGATCTCAGGCATATAACCAGCAAATTAGAAAACCCTTCTTATCAAGAAAATGAGGAAAGTACAGAACACTGCTATCATTACTTCTCCCACACTTCTTTCTTGTTTCCTGTGTTGCATTTAAGGCCATAAATTAGAACCTAATTTTGGGCACAAATTTCATGAGGCCCTCTATTTCTAATAAACAACAAGTACTGTGATCTAGGGAAAGAGGGCATGCAGAACACAGATTATTCTTACTTCCAGATGATTTAATAATAATCAAGCTGCACATTCCAAGATGCTAGGAGGCCTAAAAAGAAATGGAAAAGCAGAAAGAGAAACCTAACTACTTCCATTATGGCTGCTAATACCAGAAGAGAAAATTTATCCTAACGCATGGAAACTTCAAGGAAGAACACTGGTGCTGCTAGAATGATGGGATTCAGCCATGTGGCCACAGAAACCAAAAGAAGCCAAGGGAAAGATCGGGCAAGGACTACAGGGAGGAGTGTAAAAAAATCAGCTGTAGAAACACAGGCAATAAAAGAGGACCTGAACAGAGTGAGAGAAGACAGTTACCACTTAACTTTTCATCAAGCTCCTGAAACCACACAGAATATCACCTACCAAAGCTGAAATCACTACTGCATTGCAATTATTACACTCTTATATTCTTTACAAATTCATTCCTTCTTTAATGATTGCTCTACTAATCTGAATTTAAAACCCAAAGATAACACACACACAAAACCAACCCCCCCAAAAAATGCACCAAAAAAAAAAAACCCAACAAAAAAACACACCAAAAAACCCCACCTCATCATCTAATCTACCTGGTACCAAGTAACAGGCAATGATTCATCATGAAACAAGAAGAAAGGTGTCAGTAAAGAGACAGCTCTGGGAATAGCCAGAGTGCCACGTTTTAATCAAATTCAGAACTCCCTTCACTGCACTGTACAGAGTTAAGAGCAGGTGAGGCAAGAGACCCAGTTGCTTTCCCAGGTTTCTTACAATAAGGAATATAAAGAGGATAAAGAGAAAAAGACACATTAGAGAATCTGTCTTCTAACACATGGTTTCATGGTAATCTTACACACCAAAGTGGCAATACAAAGAAATGTGAAAGAGGAAGATTTGAATTTTAGCCAGGAGGTAAAGGTTACCACCCACTGCTGAAAACAGGAAACCATGACCTGTTCCAGATTTCTTTTTGTGTCAGGAGACATAGATTTCTGCACTTCTAGATGGAAAAATGAGGATTCACCAGAGGGTGAAAGGAAAGACAAAGGGACAATTTATACTAAAACCCAGCTGCCAGTAGGCTTTGCCTCACACCTCATCAGTACTGTAAACAATTCTTCCACCTCCTTTCCACAAATACTATAAATTGAAGAACCTCACTGGAGAAAACCCAGAGATATATTATATTAACTCTGAAATGACACAAGAGCACCTGAGAAGCTGCCATTACTCTTCCATGCCACGGTCTCAGCCTATTCCTTTCCCTCTCCAAAGGGTTTTTGGACAGTGAGCCACCACATCTCAGAGGTCTTGAATTATTTACTGGAAAAACATATATTACTGATACAAATCTCGTAACACACTGCCCAGGGTATCCAACATTGCCTTTTTGGGGGCCTGATCTCTCCTAGGACAAGTAATTACAAACACAAAATGCTTCTATGACAGGGAACTGGTCAGAAATTCAGTTCTGGCATCCTGGCCAAAACAGTAGAGCAGTCTATTCTACTGGGCTGACTATGAACACCACCTTATGTTTATTTTAAGGGCATCTAGGAGCTGCTGCATATGATTATTTTTAACTAGTACTGTGGCATCAGAAAACATGACACCTGAACTTTTTCATCACAGCCTCTCTCCTGGACAATGCAAAGTAACTTGTTGCCTCATAAGTCAACTCCATTCTTATTGCACAGCAGGTTATAAAAAACCAATTTAATTTCAGTTTACCTGGCAAGCCTGCTTGTTCATGTTCTACACAGAAAACCTGGAAAAGTGCAGACTCTTGCTCCAAACTTCTTTTCAGATGTTCTCTTTCAAGGATAATTTCACTATCTTAAGTCATCTGCTCAAGTGGCAAACATTCCAAGCTACTCCAACACCTTCCTCCTTCCCAGCCCCCAATCTGTTTTAGCAAAACCAGCATAATTTTGTGTCCTACTTACAAGCTGGTGCTGATGACCACAAAAGATTTCTGCAAATTACAGAGAACTGTGACAGCTTAAGGGGACGTACGAGTGCATTAAACCCTGCAGTATTTCACATGGAATAGGGGCATTTTTACCTCAAAGATGAAATAAGCTTGAAATAAAAAGGCCAGCTCCCTGAATTAAAAAAAATCCCTCCAACTGCTGTGAAGCAAAAAGACCAATGCCTTTACCTGATTAGAATTGACAGAGATTGACTGAATCTTTCAGGGGATTAATGCGTTTGTCTTTCAAATCCCAAGACCCAGATTCTAATTCCATCACAAATAAAGTGTCTGCTGTGGTGGCACAGCCTGTAGTACAGTGCTCTGCTGGTAAGGTGGGAAAAGTTTTACAACAAATACTTAGGGTTGCACTTGATAGCAAAAACGAATCTAGCCTAGACTAAGGCATCTACTAACGTGTTCTTGATAGAAAATGATTGTTATGTAAGGAAATAGTAGAAAATATGTTTGTACATAAGGCTTTCCTATCATTTTGTGTATATACATTCTGAAGTTACACCTTACAAAGACAAAAACCAGAAGAACTTACATTTATATATTTATATGTAAGTATATTTATTATTATTTTTATATATAAAAATAATTGAAATTGCCTGGAGGTACCTACCTTTGCAGGATGTAATTCTTTTTGTGGGGAAATTAACAAGAAATACACAAATAGGTACCTTTGATTTCTTCATTCAAAGCAAGAAGAGCAGGACCAGTGAAAAGGACTGAATATCCTGCCTGGCAATGTCCAAAGAGGACATAATTAACCTATACTGAAATATGGATGGAAAGTAAAGATGAATTTCAATAAGTAAGGCTGCAGTGAGGGTGTTCTAGCATTAAAAATCACAAGAAACTTTTGAGAGACCTACTGTAATTATTTTAATATGCAAGTATTTCTGTTAAACATGGTTCAGCATTTCCTTTCTGATAGAAGAGATTTTAGATGGTTCAATTTCCTACATTTTACTTAGCCTATGATCAATTTTTTTCTTTCCTCAAGAAAAACAAGCAAACAAATGCATAGCACAGTCCCTTTGACATTCACCTGGAAAAATCCCGAAACAGTACAATGCTGATTATCTTTGCTTTTAAAATCAGTTTTAGAGAAAATATTACATCACTAAAATATTTAAATACATAACTATTGCAATGCCCTGTGTTCATGATAGTTTCAAAAGAAATACTTGGGAAATCTTCAGTTTAACAACATATGCATTCCTCAGCTATAAGGTCGGTGCTCACTAATTTATCTGGAGAGACTTTCAAAGTTATTAATAGCTATTGATACTATTCTCAGCGCAAAGACACTTACAGTGCCAATCCAGCACATCCATCTGGCCGATTACATTTCTAAAGACACTGCAGAAATGACAGGGAGCATTTAAAAGTGCTTCTGGGAGAGCTCTCTGCAGATCACCTCTATTTGAACAAAAGTACTCTCAAAGCCAACCTGAAGTTTAAGAGAGATTTCCTTAAACAAGTCACATTTTGACTCCACAACAGAAGGAAGGCAAAGCAGTATTACCTAATTGGAGTACTGTTCCATGAACCACAGTGGTTTAATTATCTAAGAATTTCCCACATCTTGTTAGTTTCACTACCACTATAATTGAAACAATTACAAAATGAAAGCCTGTACCATATAAAACAAAAGGTGAGAAATATAACTTCACACACCTTAAAATGTTTACAAAGTTTTCACACAAGATGCCTTCAGTGTTTTAGTGCTTTAGTGATCCCCTCCTTCCCCCTTTTCTTTCTGGCTACAGATAAATATACAATATACTTCTCCCCAAGATTTTTATTAGAAATACTGGTTCAGTCATGTCAATATTTACAAGTGAATACAAGATTCCCTCTGGCTACACAACCACTGCAGACCAGATCCGTTGAAAGCAAACTTGAGTAAGCATGCAGCTGATTTGACCCTATGCTTTTAAACTAAACTGAGTAATACATCAGAATAATTTAAAAGTAGATTTACTGTTAGCAGTTTGTAGAAATTCCAAGAAAATAGCTCAGTCTCTGACTAACTAACACCTCAGAAAAACAACAGCTAAAGCTATAAAATTAGTCTTTAAAATAGTACATGACTACATGGGCTGCACAGTTTGAGACTGAAGACTGATAATGAAGCAGCACTGCAGAGTGAAAATTGAGAGGCCTCAAATTTTTGGATGGAAAATCTATAGAATTTAAAAATTTCTGTTCACTTACTATTATTTTAATAGAGCTGTTCATTTGGCACCAAATGAATTTTTCTCTTAGGTTGTCATTGCTTGAATCAACTTACCTGCTTTGCTATTGATTATTCACTGCACAAATTGCACTCTATTCCTCAATTAGTGGAATCAGAGAATCATTAAAGTTGGAAAAGACCTTCAGGATCATCTAGTCCATCCTATGACTGAACATCACCATGTCAATTAAACCATAGCCCCTAAATGCCATGTCCAGTCAGGTGTTTCTTGAACACCTCCAGGAATGGTGACTCCATCACTTCCTGGGGCAGCCTATTCCAACATCTAACCACTCCATCCAGTGAAGACACTTTTCCTGATGTCCAACCTGAACCTCCCCCTGCACAGCTTCGGGCCATTTCCTCTTGTCCTGTTGCTAACAATCTCAGTTTATAATGTTTCTTTAATGAGAAATCCCGAAATAGCAGATTGAAGGTACTGCACGAACTGAAATGATATCCCTACAGCCTCATCCGTGTTTCAGGCAAATGAAAAGTCCATGTCTTCTTCGGAGGGATTGTGCAGACAGATTGCTGCAGGAAAGCCAAATGACTGGGACAAAAAGAATGGCCAGTTAATGCTTCTTTCTTATCTATCACACTTGGCAATGTCTGCAGTCTTCTGTCACTGTGGATATTTCTAAAGAGTTTGACAGGGTCAAAGATACCCGTACCTAACTCAGAAAGAATCTAATACCATCTACAGAGCAAAGGTCATGAAACTTCCTTTAACACATGTACAAGCCAAGAGATCTTTCTCAGAAGAATTCCCCATTTGAGTACAGGATATGTCTTTTCAGAGGCAGCAAGCCCAGTAGAACATATAGCAGCTTGCTATAACATTAACTAGCATGAAGTTGCTCTCTACAGCCAAAGAAATTAGGATTAAACTTTAACTAGTTCACTATAATTTTCTTTCCTAGACCTATCATTCTTTTTCCTTCCTCATTTGGGTAGTTTGGAACAGTTATCATGTCACTCACAAGTTGCCTTTTTTTTTTTTTTTAATTTTCCTTAAAGAAACATTCAATCTCATTCACCTACAGGCATATTTTCCAATCATAGAATCATCTTCAGGCTCATCTCTGTATACTCTACAATTTAAATTGGCATTGCACTGGTTTCTCGGGAATCAGTCAAGTCCCTGCTGCTTTATCTCACAAAAAATTCTGTATTATCATAATGTCACAGTATCAGTGGTGGTAATAACTGGCAAGAAAACAAAGATGTGAGTATCAGAGAATCATAGAATGGCTTGGGTTGGAAGGGATCTCCAAGATCAGCCCCTTCAAACCACCCTGTCATGAGCAGGGACACCTCCCACTAGAGGTTGCTCAGAGTCCCATCCAACCTGGTCTTGAACAGTTGCAGGGATGGGGCATGCACAGCTTCTCTGGGCATCCTGTTCCAGGGCCTCACCATCCTCACAGTAAAGAATTTCTTCCCATGAATGGTATTGGTAAAGCTAAGGATGACATGCACAGGATGCTATATGGACAAAGGTTCCCAAAACCCAGAAAAAAAAAGCATAACAGCTGATCTGTTTAAGTAATTTTTTTTTAATTAATGAGTAGATCAGTAGAGAGAAAGCAAGTTTTTTTTTAATCTTTGATAATAAATCTAAAAATCTGAGTTAAGTACTTTGTCTATCCTTAAGCTTTAACTAGTAAGGAATAAACTAATTTGTTCAGGTCAAGAACAAGAGACATCAAAATTTTATGGCAAAGCATTATCATTTTAACAAGCCATAAAACATAAAACTAAGGTGCAAGAATAAGAGTACTCAGCCTCAAGCACAATGAATAATGAGAGCACATACCACAAAAAGCAAAATAATGAAACCCACATATCCTAAGTTTGCTGTACAAAACCCTGTTGTGGTCAGAAATGAGAGATTCCTGCCCCAAAACCAAGAGAACTATGAGGCAAGACTAACAGCTACCACCCATAACCAGTTGTGGCTTAATTTTGAATTTCAGGGCTTTGTAATTGACTGCTTAGTCTTCTTAAAAGCTGTAAACAGCAACATAAAATCAAAATACCACACAGCTAAGAGCAACGTCTCCTGCAGCTATGGAACACCTGTGTAATGTGCATGTGTTTCATAAACTCCCATTAAAGTAACAAGAAGGCCAAATCCCAATTTGCTGTTAAAAGGCCAGATGTATTTTAATTAGCCTTCCCCAATTATTCTGACCAGCATTCCAGTCTTCTCAGGACTCCTATCAATCATTAATACCATATTTTCTTTGTGTCTACACACATGTTTCAAGACAAGGATAGTAATGGAATTCCTATGAAGTTCAGGACACATGACAATTTACCATCAAGTCTCAGGATTTTCAAGTCCAAATATATTACTTTGCTCAAATTATATTTATCTCCACTGATTATGATTACTTGTGGGGACACTACAAATGCTCTGCTTCAAGTAATAATAAAAATATAATCCTCATTGAAGCTTACACAAGATATGCAAGATACAAGCCCTTGAGGCATGAAGGCATGTCTTCATCAACTTCTTCTGGTTGCCAAATCTTCTTTTCCAAACACCACAGATGCAAGATGCATTCCCAATGCAGTGATGCCTGCATGCTTTTTCTTAAATATTATAAGTTATGGAGTAAACAGATGAAAGCATACAAAACCCCCAACCCTCCCACACAATGTAATTCTATAAACTAGTTGCAGACTTTATGACCCAGCATATGTCTCTGTATTTCTAAAGCAACAGAAGTGCTGCACAAAACACGCTCCATAAAGCTTTTCTTCTACTGAAACTTTTATTCAAGCTTTTGGTTTTTTGCCAAAAAAACTATTTCTCATGTCACTGTGTCATACAAAAGTGCTGGGGTTTAGCACTGTGAAAACAGTTGTAGGAGCATCAGTAAGCAGTAATGCAAACACAGGATTTATGCACATTCAGTGTTGCAATAACAGATTAGTCTATTGGCCCACCCAGAGTTTTATAATGCTGAAGGGGATGATCACAGGGTATGACAATCTTCTCCAACAACAGATACTGGATTCCTTCAGTTTAAACATAAGTTCATTGAAAAATGTGAAAGATTATTAATATCAGCTCAATAATAACTCTGCAAGGTCTTATCCTCTGTGGAGTCAAGTGTTACATACCCAGCATACACGGGACAGGAAATTCAGCACTGACACACGTCTCATGTGCTAACACACCTGAAGGTGAGCCATGTTAACCACACAGCAAATATAAACAACTTCTGTTGATGCACTTGTAACACAGCTATTTGGGGTTCTAGATGAACATTTAGAGACTCTTAAATGCACTGCTTGAGCATGTATGAAAACCAGCAGTGGCAAGTGAAATCTACCTAAGAATAATACCAGCAAGCTACTGGGTAAAATTTGCAAGAAGCAGCACAGAAAGCTCTCTGATAAACTACCTGTTTTTCCTGTTTGCATTATCACAAGGATGCTCCTCATCACTTCACTTTTAGAGAAGGATGAATGAGATGAGAATTTTGTTTTGATTAAAAACTACAAAAGGAGTTACTGAAATGCATTAGCGCTTCAAAGTTCAGAGGCAGAAGTAAATTTACAGTTGTGAGATGCATTAGGTCGTCTGTTAGCTTAACACAAATACATCAGTCAAAGCCTCCAAGGAAAAACAAACCTCTAAAACATTTAGAACTTAATTCCTCAACATCCCTTTAACATCAGCAGAAATGAAAAACTGGGAAGGTGAGGAACCAAGCACAAAAAAAAAACCCTAATTTTGAAATGCTGATTTTCAAAATATGAACTGAATGACAAAATGTTTTTAACCCAAAAAGATGAAAAGAATGATCGGTGTCTGAATCTTTCATTCACTAAGTACACAGTAGCAAAATCATCATTTGGAAGCCATGTAATGGCCATGTCCAAATGACTGCTACAACTGAGTCTTTTCACTTCCACTCTTGTGTTACCTTCGTGCTAACACATGGGCCCCAAGCTCCTCTAATTGTTTCAGCAATAAAGTTTTTCCCTCATGGTAAAAAATTCAGGGATCACTGAAATGGAGATTGGACAGAGTAGAAAAAAACCTGACCTAATTATCAAAGCATTTTAGGGTACTCTCTATGTGAGTACTCTCTGGGCTCATCTGCTCCTGGCAAACCACTAAATATTAAACTGTGTAGAAAATATGATTAGAAAGTCTCCTATTTACAGCCCAGCTCGTCAGTGAGTCAATTTAACTACTATCTACTTTTTTTTTTTTTTTAATTTTATAATAACTCAAACCATTTAAAAACAAGGTGTTACAATGATGTTTTAAGAATAGGAGGACACCAAATCAAGTCAGAGGGAAGAGGCTCAACAGAAAAAGTGAAAGATATGGGTTACAAATTCACTTCTTTCAGCAATATTCTAGGAACATTTAGAAAGCAACAAAACAATTTTTCTTATTGGTCATAACTGTGAAAAGGAATCAAGGAGATAATATCTATAAGCAAATAAAAAAAGAAAATAGGAGAACACCATAGTCAAGCATGTAAAATAAGCACAACATATGCAAGAGATGGAAGAAGACACTTTTTAGATATAGCAGAAATAGATAAGAGGAATAGGAAAATATGATGGAAACAAACCAAACAGTCAGGAGTTCACAATTATGCTGAAACAGAAACTAGGGATGTGCTGGCTTGACCCTGTCTGGAGGCCAGGTACCCACCAAAGCTGCTCTATCACTCCCCTCTCAGCTGGATAGGTGGGAGAAGGTAGAAGAAAAGGCTCATGAGTTAATCAGAACCACAGAATCACTAGGCTGGAAGAGACCTTCAAGATCATCGAGTCCAACCCATGCCCCAACACCTCAACCTAACCACGGCACTGAGTGCCACATCCAGTCTTTTTTAAAACAGATCCAGGGATGGTGACTCCACCACCTCCCCAGACAGACTATTCCAGGACTTTATCACTCTTTTTGTAAAAAACTTTTTCCTAATATCCAACCCATATTTCCCTTGGCACAGCTTGAGACTGTGTACTCTTGTTCTGTCAGTTGCTGCCTGGAGAGAGAGACCAGCCCCCACCTGACTACAGCCACCTTTCAGGGAGTTGTAGGGAGGGATAAGGACAGGGAGAGGTCACAAACTGATTGCTGTCATGGACAAAACAGATGTGACAAGGAGAAATTACTTGAATATAATACCAATGAAAATCTGAGTTGTATAATAGAGAAGTAGAACAAAGCTGAAAAGCACCTCTCTCCCAAACCCTCCCTCCTTCCCAGGCTTAACTTCACTCCTGATTCTCTACCTGTCATTGCCCTGTCAGTGGCAATGGGAGACAGGGAACAGGGATTGCCATCAGTTCATCACATGCTGCTTCTGAGGCTGCTTCTTTCTTAGGAGGAGGAGTCTTTCCCCTGCTCCAGTGTCAGGTTGTTCCCACAGGAGACAGTCCTCCATGAAATTCTCCAGCCTGAGTCCTTCTCACAGGCTGCAGCTCTTCACAAACTGATCCAGTGTGGGATCCTTCCTGCCAGGAGCCTGCTCCAGCACAGGCTTCCCACAGGGTCACAGCCTTCTAACAGCATCCAGCTGTAAGTGTGAGGCTCCTCCAGAGGCTGCAGATGGATCTCTGCAGCCCTATGGAGCTCCACAGGCACCAGGGACACAGGTACCTCACCCTGGCCGTTCCCATGGGCTGCAGGGGAATCTCTGCTCCAGCGCCTGGAGCACCTCCTCACCTTCCTTCCCTGACCTCCATGTCTGCAGAGTGGTTTGTCTCACATATTCTCACTCCTCTCTTCTCTGGCTGCAATTGCTTCTGTGCCATTTTTTCCCATCTTCCTAAATATATTATTGTAGAATCATAGAATGGCCTGGTTTGGAAGGGACATTAAAGATCATCCACTTCAAACAACTCTGTCATGAACAAGGACATCTTCCATTAGACTGGGTTGTTTAGAGCCCCATCCAACCTGGCTTTAAACATTCCCATGGATGGGGCACCCACAGCTTCTCTGGACAACCTGTTCTACCATCTCACCATTCTCAGAATAAAGAATTTTTTCCTAACATTTCTAAGCCAAACCTCCACTCTTTCAGTTTGAAGCCATTCCCCTTTATCTTCTCACTAAATGCCCTTGTAAAAAAGTTTCTTTCCATTTTTCTTGTAGGCTCCTTTCAGATACTGGAAGGGCATAATTAGGTCACCCTAAAGCCTTCTCTTTTCCAGGCTGAGCGATTCCAATTCTCCTAGCCCTTTCTCATAGGAGAGGTGCTCCATCACTCTAATCAACTTGGTGGCCCTGCTCTAGATTTGTTCTGTTAGGTCATTGTCCTTTTTGTGCTGGGGAGGTGGAAGGTCTCACAAGAGTGGAGTAGAGGGGCAGACTCACCTGCCTCAATCTGCTGGCCCTGCTGCTTTTGAGGGTGTGATTGCTGTCACAGAGATTTTATTACCACCACAGATTGGTTCAGCCTTGGCCAGCAGCAGGCCCACCTTGGAATGGGCTGGCATTGGCTATGTTGGACATAGGGGAAGCTTCTAGCATAGTCCCCCCTGGTACCAAACCCTTGCCATGCAAACACAATACAAGGGAAGGATCCCATGGTACAAGCAGACACAATGCCACAGAGAGAGTGAACACTCCAGGACAGGAGTTAATGATCAAACCACTGAAATTATTCAAGTACCTAAAGAAAAGTCGAGTTGCAGGCACACAAGCAACACAAAACCAAGAGCAATTGATGCCCACAGGCATCACTATCTTGCATCAAATGCAAGCCAAACTGAGGTAGCTTATTCTCCCTCACCTCCCATGAGAGAAAGGTAATCTAGCTCTTGCTTATCTTGAGATCCAAGCACACACAAATACAAACCACACTGCACTCCATTTATCTCCAGGCTTGCCTTGCAGCTACTTATTGCTTTGCCTACTAGCTAGGGTGCAGTACTCAAAACCCCAACAGGGCTAACACCTAAGTATTGCCAAGCCTGAATTTCAGAGCTGCCTTCATTTGCATCCTTAAAATTCCACAAGACTTTGAAGTTCATACACTCAGAAGCACTTGAATTTGACAACACTAAGCACAGTTGTACCCACTTGTCACCACACAAGATCCAGGAACTGCATTCAGCATCTACATCCTCCTAAGTGAGGTGTCAGTCAGACAGACCCACTCAAAGAGATCTTTATGAAGTGCAGTGGTAGCTCCAACTTGGTTTCCAAATGCAGCTGAGAAAGCAAAGCCTTGTCATATATTTACTAGTCAGAGAAGCCCTACCTTATGGATCAGATCTGTCCTTAAAATCACACTGTCACAACTTCTGTGCTCTGGGAACACCCCAGTCATATCAACACTCTTTAAAAGCCAAAGCTGTCATTCTTTTAATGGTCAATTCCTTTTAGACAAATGAAGTCTGATTTACCTCCAGTTTTTTCAGGCCATTCATTCAACCCCACTTGTCTTACCTGAAAAAACTCTTCAGTACACACAACGGCCTCTTCTCCCCCCCTTAGCCTTGCATCCCAGCAAATTCTTCCTCTCAAAGTCCTCTCCATATCTGTTTGGAGACTTTTCATTCATTCACCTTTTATCTAAATGCTCTCCTAATCAATCAAGTAACTCCAAAACCTTTCTGGACCGGCAGAGAAAAAAGTGGAGTCCTGCCTCACCCACTCCTCATGACTCCTGATCTACAAGACCTTAAGAGGAACTACATCCTATGTTCCCTAAGCTTCTTCTAGTACCTGTCCTTGTGCAGCCTTTGACACTCCTCCCTGGCTGCACAGGACAGCAGCACAGCTGCCTTGAACACAGCCTCTTCTGGTGGTTCCTATCTATAACCACAGCCCTGCCACAGCCCTCTTCCCCCTGGGCACAGCATGAGTGCAGGGTGACAACCATGAGCACTCCTGCCAAGGTACTCCAACCAGAGACAGCTACCCATGAACAGGAGTTCAGCCACTGTCCTTGATCAATCTCTGTAACCAGTGGGGTCTCCAGGATGACTGCATCTGCTTCATGGCAAGGATATTTCCACTTCCCAGGAATCCTTCACCTCTGGTTGCAGTATGGGGCTCCAGGACCACGTACTGATTTATACCCCGTGATGCCTCAGCTGAGAAACAAGATTTGCTTAGAACTCTGCAACAGCAATTTGCCATGTGCTGAATTCTAAACATCTAGTCATTTGGCCTTCTGCAGTAGGTACTAAGGTCATGCAATCAGCTTGGTTAAATTCTGTATACAGCCATTTCCAGATCTTTTCCCATGGATTCTCCTTTAAGGGTATTCATAACAACTTATTTCCTTCAAAGATTTCAAGACGTGCTACCTACACAGTTTTAGAATGAATTTTCAAATATTCAGTTATGTTCTTGTCATTTTGTCTACACATTTCTTTTTCCTTCTGGAATATGCTGATGAGTGTTCAAACAGAAGTTTGTATTACATTCTTGCTGGCGCTCTTTGAAGGTTTTTTTCTGTTTCATTTCTTTACTGGAGCTGAAATTTGCATATCATCCCTACAACTTCTCATCCTTCATTTTAGGAAAGAGAAGTCTTCCACTCATAACTCAGCTTCTCATCCATAGAGTTCATTTTGCTTGATCCTATTCCCTCATAGACAAGCTTGCTGACCCAAGGTGTCTAAGTAGACATTTCCCCTTCACTAATGTACTTTTCTGAATGATTCCATTTCCAAAAATGCTTGGTATCTGTTTAGTTCTGATTATGTCTTTTGAGTTGTACAATCTGATAAAATCTCCTGATGATGAAATGGGAGTAGAATTTCCCTCAACATTCAGCAAATTGCCTTCAATACCAAGCATTTTTTTTTTCTTCACCAATAAATTCCCTCCCTTCACTAACTGGCAATTAAATGTCAAATGAATCAAATAAACTGGATGCTCCTATTGCTCAGTTTAGTTGACAGCAGCCTCATATGATCCAGGCATTAGCAGTCTTTACTTTCACAATCAATTTCTCCAAGTGCTGCTTCTGCCACAGGTTTTTTCCTTATGTTTCTGCCACAAGACAGCCAGCCCAGTTAGACAGCTTTTCCATTTCCAGTATGTTTCTCCCTGTCTAATCCTTGTGTTTTACCCAGTCATGGCCACAGATTAATAAAACCGTTCCCTTGAGAAGAATATTGTATCTGCAAGATAAGTACTGTGCCAAATCACCAAATCTGATGCTCAGCCAGCCCTCTGAAAGTTTAGGAACACGTTCTGCTTTGTTTCTGTGAAACAGACTTCAGGAACCTAAATATCACCCTTCATTCTCTTTCCCCATCATCATCCTCTGAAGCACTTTCACTGGGATTCTACTCGCCTCCAGCTTTGGCACAAATCCTCAGCTACAAGGGACTACTTGCACTCAGAGTGTTCTGCTAAGCACCCCAGTGAACTTCTCAAGCATAAACACTCAGGATCCTTTGGTCATACTTGGGTTCTCCATGGGGGAAGGTACAAGGGAAGAAGAAACGTGTTTTGCTCTGTTTCTGTTCCCTGGACTGAAAAAGAAAATGAACCTGAACTTCCTGGGTGATTTTTAAATTAGTCCCAAGATCTTCTAGCAAAAGTGTTCATCGCAATCAGTGTTCTCAAGGAAGCTCCTCCACTGGTTCACCTTTTAGGCAAGCAGCTGTAAGTTTCCCATCTTCTCCATCCTCACTGCCTTACACTTCCCACCCAACTGATTAAACCTACAATTGATGTTGCTCCTGAACAAGATGCTAGGTAGAACACTACCCTACCACTAAAGTGAAAGTTTGCTTCTCTCTCCTTTCCTACTGATGGAAAAAGTCTGTAATCTTATTAACTGCAACAGCTGTAAATAGTTGCTGTTCCAAAGCAGTCCCACGTGGCCTGGGATGGCCCTGCCTCCTTTAAACTCTTGAGCTCCAAGAACAATCATTCTCCCCCAAAGTCAGTAAAGCCTTCTGTTCCTTAGCTCAGTACATTCCAATTAAGTAGCTCCTCTAAATAAAAATTTAGTGTTTCATGAATCTTCTTTTCAAGCCACAATCCCCTATTCCCCCTCCCCAACTGACAATGGTCTCTTCACCCACATTTTGAGATTTCCACACTCTTCTTTCCTGGATTGTGTCCTGAGTTATTCATCTTAATAGTTCCCCTGGACTCAGCCTGGAACCTCCCTTTAAGTCACTTGCTCAGTCATCTAATCATACCCTTAATCCTTCCTGGCAAATCCAACCCCAACCAGCTACTCGAGCTGAGAGAAAGAAGGAAGCCCTGCCCTAGCAATTACATGGAACTGGTCCCATGGCCTTACAGAAATAAGGGCACGGAATTCCTAGATCGTATGTCCTGATAGTAACTGTTCCTCTGACCACCTTTTTTTTGTTCTTGATGACCGCTAAGAACATGTTTTTGACCTTTCCATCTCTTCTAGAAGATTAGGGCTTCCTAAATTATGTTCTTCAGCCTCCTAGGCAAATATGTAGTTACAATGGATTTTGGGCTTTCATGGAAGGGGTCTGAAAAGTAGTCAAGGGTGGAGAGAAAAAAAGTAGTTTTTCAACAAAAGAACAAGCAAAAGCATCAAACTATTGCTGAAAATGTATTTGATAATATACTTGGGGAAAAAGTCACAGAACACTGTTATTATTCCCAAATGCAAGACTTAAAAAAAAAAACAACCCACAAATCAACTTTAGGCAGCATGCTTAATGCTAAAAGAAATTGTAACATCAACTCAAAATCCATTTAGGCTCATTAAATACTTGGTCTTTTGGTTTTTTTTTTTGGTCTCAGAAAAGGTCAGTTGCTTTTTAAATAGCACAAAGCAGGGAAGGAAAATTATCAAATCTTTAATGTGCTAAAATAAAGCAGCACAAGACTCAGTGGGATGTTCTGGCACAGTTCTACACAAGCGTCATCACAGGAGTCCGAGGCAGCAGGAGAAAACACCTGCTGGCAAGACAATCTTGCTGAATACAGAGAACAGGGCTAAAGACACACAGGTGTTCAATAAAAAAATGGAAGTGAGAAATTGAGAGAATAAGTGTAGGAGTAGTAGTGGGAATAAAATTTCTTCACATTTTGTTGTGTAATTTTGCTGTGTAGTAGTGTTTCAGTATGATTTATTGTGTAATGCTATTGCATAGCATCATTTGTTGAGCAACTTTGCTGCGTGGTATAGTTTTTTTATTTAATGATATTGAACATTAGGCAATGGTCTTGCATACCATAATTTGTGTTTTCTGTTGAGCAACATTACTGTCATAGCTTTTAACACAAAGGTGAATTGCATGAACTCATAACAGTGCTGAATTTACAATTTTAACATATCATAGAATGGCTTGGGTTGGAAGGGACCTTAAAGATCATTTACTTCCAACCACTCTGCCATGGTCAGAAAGAACCTTCCACTAGAATTTCAGACGCTCATCCAACCTGGCCTTGAACAATTCCAGGGATGGGACATCCACAAGTTCTCTGGGCAACCTGTTCCTGCGTCTCATCACCCTTGCAGGAGAGATTTTTTTTTCCTATTAATTAAACCTACTCTCTTTCAGTCTGAAGCCATTACTTTGTCCTATCACTACCTGCCCTTGTAAAGGTCCCTCTCCTGCACCCCTTTTAGGTACTGGAAGGATGCTGTATGCTCACTCAGAGATGACAAATGGAGACAACTATTTTTGTCTGAACAAAGAAACATGCAAAAAAGCAGCAAACTGAGCAGGTATTTTTGCAGTACTTAGGGCATTAGAAATTATTTCACTGAAGAGCCACGCAGCATTGCCACATGAGTAACACTTTCTTATCCTGAGCTACCTTGTAACTACAATGTGCCATATTACATGTTTCACCTATCCCTACCTGACTGTAAAAACTACAGGAGAACCTTGTTCCCCATACTACTGGGTATAAATAAGAACTGTAATGTGGTTTTTCATGTGACTTAGGCTCTTCCCAAAACTAGCCTTGCAGCGACCTGCTGTAATCCAAAATCTGAACAAGAAACTCTCTACAAGATAGGACTGATTACTTCATTACAATGGAGTCATCCTTTACCAGCAGTGCTACCAAACTTAAAGCAAAAATTAAAAACTTTCCATTAGTGAATCAGTAAGACTTGCACATATTTTAGGGGCAATAACAACGTCATCCTACTACTGCTTAAATAAGCATCCTCCAAAGAAGCAGAAGAAAAAAGTGTGCTCTATGTGTAGTATCACTGTTAGTTACTTATTGTTACATTCTTTACATTTACTTGCTTTTTCTTCTTTTTTTCCCCCGACCCCAATCATTTTTGCTTACAATAGACATGGTTTATTGAACGACTTAAATCACATTTTTGAAGTTCAGGAAATATATCAGAACTTGAAGTATTTTTTTTCAAATAAATCAAGTAATCTATACGGTTATTAACTTTGTACCCCCATCTATTTTTATATTCATCTGAAAATGCTATTGATTGACTAGAATAGCATCTCTTTCATTTATTACCTGGCAGACTATGAACAATTGTATGTTGCAAGAGTCAGAGAGCAAACACTGGTAGATTACAATGCAGTGCTGCTGCAAGCATTTTTATTTGCTCTCATATTCTGGCAGTTTTTAAAAACAGAAGAGAAAAATACGCATGCAGGCTCAATTTTTAAAATATAGCAATATACAGAAGTTATGGAAAGGCAAATTGTGAAAAAAGTGAGCTCCTTCCATCTATAACATAAGATTAATTTATTATCTGACAGATGGCAGAAGGGAGGGGGGGCGGAAAAGCAAAGACTGCTGATGCAGTGAGCTTCCCGTCTGTAATGAAGGCCCCACATTCCCACCTATCACACTGCCACCAAATACATCCACAGTTACACTGCACACCAGTTTTGCTCTGTGTTTCAAAATAGCAAAACCTCATCGCTGCGTGGACAACAAAAACATGAAAAAAACATCCAGAGGAGTAAATGATCCTTCTGCCAGCTGCCCGTGGCTACTCACAATAGCAACTGTGAAAGCGACTCCTTTCATTTGTCACACGAGACAGAGCCATCCCCGCTGACCAATAACACTCCCAGAGCTACCGGTCACTGCAGCGCGGTACCACCTCATTTGCTGTCCCAGCACTGCAAGCTGCTTTTGCACATTTCTCCGTATTCCAAGACATTTACTCTTCCTTCAATATCTGCCACATTGCAGTCGTGGAGTGCCCATACAGGAGTGGAGCAAATTGAAAACGGAAAACAGCAGGACTGACCCAAACACACTTAAATATAAAACGAAAAGCTGCTGCCCGGGCGGTAATAACCATCTCCTCATTTCTTTTGCTGAACTCCACGCGATGCCGACGCGAGGCTCCCACCTGCCGCAGAAGCCAAAGACCGCCTGAGCTCCGGCACGACTTACCGGAGGGCCTCGCTTACCTCCGACATCAGATCCCCGTATGACAACCCCAAGGCACGCCGCGGCGGCCGAGAACCGGAGGAACCACGGCCCTGGGAAGCGGATTTCGCTACGTCCAGCCGCGGGCGCCCGGGGGACGCGCTCACCTTGCCGCGGATCGATGCCCCGCGCAGCCCGGGCCGCTACACGGGATTACGGCGGATAAACAAACGCCGCACCGAGCGCACCCGGAGGGGCGAGGAGGGCAGGCGGGGGTGGGGGGGGTCTGCCCCCGCCGCGGCCCCATCCCGGGGATCCGGAACGCGCTCCGCGTCTCCCGGGAGATGGAGCCATTTTGAGCCGCTGCGCATCAGTGGCAGCAGGCGGGGGGCGCCGGGCACGGCGATGGCGGGGCCGCGGCCGCCCTGGCGCGTTACCTCGGATGCTCCAGGTCCAGCGGTAGAACTCGAGGGTGTCGTTCACCACGCTGGACACCAGGCCCATGGCGCTGGGGGGCTCGGCGGCGGCGGCACCCATGGTGAGCAGCAGCAGCAGCGGCGGAGCCGGCAGACCTGTCTCGGCGCGTGCGTCCGTGCCTCTGCGCCGGGGCTGCTGCTGCTGCTGCCCCTTCTACAGCCGGGGATGTGATTTAAATCTCTGTCTCTCCGTATCTCCCCTCCAGACTCCGCCTCGCTCCCGTCACCGGCTCCCGTGCCCCGCGGGCAGGGTGGAGGGCGCGGAGGCGGGGGGCGGCGCGGCGGCGGCCGCGGCTCCGCAGCTCGGTGCTCCCGGCTCGGTGCGCAGCGCCCGGCGCGGTGCGGGCGGGGGCGTCACGTGGCCGCCGTCCCGCTGCCCCCGGCGGCGCCCGTGGAGCGCGGCCCCACGGCCCGGCCCGGCCCGGCCGCGCAGGCGCCCGGCGGCCCCGCCGCAGCAGGTGCGGGCGGCGCGGGGACCCGCTCCTCCTCCCTCGGAGGGCGTGCGGGGTGGCGAGGAGGCGCTTGTTATCTCAGCCTGGCTTTTTATGTTCAAATAGGATTTTTTAAATTTTTTATTCTATCAGAAAGGGGGAAAATGAGTGTTTCAGCCAACTCCAATTTCCTTTCTTTCTTTTCTCTTTGTATAAATTTGGATTTTTCTTCTCTCTTCCCCTCTTGCTACCCCTTGACAGGCACGCCGAGGGTCCGGCGTGAGCGATGCTGGTGTTACCTCGGTCTGTGCGTATCAGGGCTCTTCTGCTCCTTCCAGGAGCCTTCGCTAAGGTCCCTTCTCCTCCCAGTTCGGATAACACCAGCAACCGCAGCGGGACCTCGCTACCTCCCTGCCCCACCACCTGGTGGCACTTCCCTGACCAGCCTTCTCCACAGCTGCCCTTTGCACACCTCCCTTTATCTCCTGGACCAAGACCTCTGTGGTCGCTTCACGGAGCAGAGAGATTCAGCTGCCTGGAGTGTTGCTGGGTGCTGCAGGAGAAGCATCCATTCTGCACCCCGTGTTTCAGTCCCAGTAAACCCTCTGTCTGGTGTAAAGGCGCCACCTGCTCCTCACACCCTTTGCTTCTTATCTCCTTCTTGGCAGCTTGTCTGTCCCATGATCTTGCATAGTGCAGATGGCTGCATGGCACCCTCGGGAGCGAGGGGCAGGAGGGGACCTGCTCCACCCAAGTTGCCAGCTTTCCTCCTAGCAGGCAGTAGATCAGATGGTGTCTGCGTCTCCCTCCTCCAGTGCAGCAGCACCTCTGTCACTTGTTGTCACTTGGTCTTGGTGAGCGCAGCTCGCACTCCTCCTCCTGGGTGAGCCACCCCCGGCTTAGCTCCTGCACTGCTCTGGCTGCTGCGTTCCCAGCCCTATGGACAGGAAAGGACACTGGCCATCACTAGTTACTCCACTGGAAGCAGGGTCACTGCATCAAAACCAGGTGGTTGGCAGTAGGGATCACCTGCGCTGGGAAAAGGAAGAGGAGCTATGTCAACACCTGGAGGCCTCGATGGACAGGGAAGTCCAGCTTACCCCAATGCTGGCTGAAAGTTGGAGCAAAGCAAGGATGTCACATGCGGATGTATGGAGAGCTGCTGCTTCTCTCACATGAGAATAGACAATCAAAATTCTACATGAATTACAGTGACTTGAACTATGCCTTATTTTGATGGTGCGGATCATGGCAGAAGGTCTGGTGAGAGCTCTGAAATGGATCTGTCCCTGGGTAGGGCAAGGTGAACACCAACCTGCGTCTCAAGTTACAGGCAGACAGTGTAGTGTTAGCTGTGCTTCCTGTGCCTCCAATAGGAGAAACCCCTGGAGTGTGTTGTTGGACATTTACTATCTTGATATGTGGTTAGCATTGTCTAAAGCACAGCTTCAGAACTTTTTCTAACATTGTCATTTAAATCAAAAGGAAACCAGGAGATTGAGTCATAATCCTCAAATTGGTATGTGGCCATTTGTGTTGGTCGCATGCTTGAAACAGAAGGGCTACTGAGTGAATCAACGTGACAAAGGTTTGCACTTCCCTGCCCTGTTGGGCAAGATGTGGATTTAGGAGAGTGCCACCAGCACAAGGAGTGAAGATTCACAGTCTACCAAAGAACAAAAAAGGAACAAGACATATTAGCAATATGAATACATATCTCTTTTAATAATTTTTATATTATAACTTACATATACTTCTTTATTAGAATGCCTGTTTATTCTGTGGCAGTCTTTTTTGCACAACTGACACTAATAATTGTTGTTTATAAAATGTTTATATCATCCAATTTACTGTTTCATCTATTTCCAATTAGGTGACTTTTCTTGATGGCAATTAAATCCTTTATATTAGCAATATGATTGTACATAGATAATTTCACAGAGCCATTAAGGCTTGAGAGGAGCCACAACTGAATTGCAGAGTTTGGACAACAGGGAGAAGATGAACTGTCTCACCAGAGTAACTTCCTCTGTGCTTTGAGGTTACCTTAAAAAACATGCTGAAATTTATAGCTAACTATTTTTATTACTTTAACTTTCAGCCTGCAATTATGTGGACATGCTTTTAAGATTAGGTCTGTGTCTGGGCTTCCAAACACATCTCAGCTAGTTTTCTACATTTGTGCGCCCAGCAGAGAATGGTACCTTAAGAATGCTGAGACCATGTCTTCTACTCAAAGAGAGCAGAAGGAGGAAGGCATCCAAAGGCATAGGATCAAAATATCCTCCAAAGAAATCTCCAGCATGGTAGTCAGAAAATGATGATTTTTCAATATCATCAGTTGGCCAGTGTTGTCATTTTCTACTTGATAATTTACTCATTCCTAAAACCTGGACATCTCAGATAGGCAGATTTCTGCTAGGAAAAGGCAGATCTGTGGCAGCTGATCCCAGAGGAACACACACATGAATTCCCAGCTGTGCTCCGGCCATTTGCCCAGTGCTCCAGGGTGCTTGTGCTGGCAGCACTGTGTGCTTTGGGAAGGGTGCAGAAGGTAACAGGAAGTCGTGGGATAGGTGTCTCTAGGAAGCTCTCCTCCCAGTTCCCATTCCAGATACAAATTGTTTGTATTTCTTCCAGATATTTGTAGAAAAAACCCCAACGATATTTCATTTCAGAGCTGTTTCAAACCATTTTCTGCTTCTTCATGAAACAAATAAATAGCGATAGAAATGTTACAGGCTCCCGATGATCAGCGCCTTTAGTCGTGCTTGTAAAAATGCATTTATTCATTAATTTCAGTGAAGCATATGCTATCATAATGATTGATGAATCAGCAGATGCTTCTGCACTAGTTGAAAGTATTCCCACTCAGGTTTTGCTTCAGGTAAGCAATGAAATTGCTGTGAGGGGAAAATGTAATGCAGGTATATTTGGTAATATTTATGAAGTGTAGTAGGAAGAAAGCAGTCAGAGCTTCGTATGTTGCCGCCAGTGATCCCTCCAGGCAGCTCAATAAAAGACAAAAAGAGCAGTCAAAGAACTCTGCTGTGTTATAAAGAGAATCACCACAGTCAGGAACTTACCTGGTGGGAAAGCATAAAATTGCTTGAATCAACACATTTGACAGATCTAAATGTAACATGATGTGGCAAGGGACAATCTATTCACTTATCAGTAAAGAAGGGTCATAAAGTATTGTATATGTTGAAGCATGACCAAATTTAAATGATGAAAACACATTTAACTTTAGAAATGTGTTTTAATTACTTGAATTATTGAATTCTCATGTCTTTTCATTTGATTCCATCGATGTCTTGGGAGGGAAAATTATTAAATAAATTAGCACATTAATTTGCAGTGAATGGGATTTTCTTGCACAGCCTATCCAATTGATATGCTCCTTGCATTAAAACTTTCAAGTTGATATGCCTTATAAAGACTGATAGCAGAGCCAAAAAAAAGCTCATTTGATCTTTGAATCAACAAGTACAGGCTCAAGTGTATTCATATGCAATAGTGCAAAATCTGCCTCAACAGAGAAGCTGATTTAAGGCAGCTTTATACTATAAAAGCTTAAAAGAAGCTTGTTTCATACAACCATAATATTCTAAAATAATAACATTAAAACCAACTATGTGTCTTTCAGCACTAATTAATTTGTTTATTACGTAACATACTGTTAATTCCATAATTTGAGGTGGGGTAACTCTGCACACAGGTATTCCACAGCACAGAGAGTCTTCCATGGGATCTGAAACAGATCTGGCTTTTTGTTTTCTAAACCATCTGCTAGATGCCATCTGTCCTTTCATCCATTTAACTGCATCAAAGGATTTTTTTCCAAACCAAATATATTGGAGTGATGCCTCAGAAAGTGTCCAGAGATGCTAATGCTCAGTGCAGGCTTTGGCCAAAACTTACCCTTGATGTAAGTTCCCACAAGGTTCCATCTTGCTGTTGTCACCAGCACTGGATTGGATCTCTCATGTGTCAACTTCATGTTTTGAACATCAGCCATTTTTACTGTGGCTCTAACAGAAATCTGAGAATTAAAGTATATTTAATATCCTGGTTTTAATAGTCAAGGGCCAGACTGAACACTCCCAGTGAAATCAATGCAAGTTTTGCTTCCAAAGGGCTCTATACATACTGGCATTTCTTCTTCATCTTTCTGCATAAAAAATTGGTGCCAAGAAGAAGATGAGGGAAGTGGTGGACAGCTTTCTCCCTAGCCATATCAGGCTTGACTCTCAAGTAAATATATCTGTGATTTGACTCAGGATCATTATGTTTAGAGTTTTTACCTAAACTGTAGAACAAACCCTGCTTACTGCAGTCTGGGCAGAGACTGGAAGTGTTGGCCTGCAGTGCTGGGCTGCATTTAGCTTAAACTGCTGCTCTTTGGTACTTGTTCAGAAGAGGAGCCCTTAGTCCAGTGTTTCCCAGCGCCATTCTGGGCGATTAATTTATTCCTGTGGGGGAATTGTCACTAACCATGAAGCTAATATGGATATCCAGTATATGAGATGTGCTGTGTACCCAGCAGGTACACATACATTCAGAGCTTTACCTGGGTTTCAGCTTCTTTTCAAAAATGAGTGTTCAACAGAGATGAGGATGGTAGAAACCTGTATATATACTGTCTTGCTCTGCCTTGACGATACTTTTCTTACATGGTTTCTCATACTTTTACACAGCTAAGATTTTTATCTGCAGTGATATCTGTCACAGCATCTATCATTTGTGAGGTGTGGCAAGCGCGCTTTTGCAATGAGGGCTTCATATGTGTACATTCTGGAGAAGGACGATGCTAAACTATGGGCTGATGTTTTGAGGGCACTGTGTTGAAATGACAGCAACATGTATAGTCAGATCTGCAGCAAGTCACTAACTCCCAAATCCAGCCTTTTCCATAGGTGTGTGTCACTGCTACTGCACCCACTTCACTGGGTGTGTCAGCCTCCTGAAGGCGTGTAGCTGTTTGTAGGGATGATCTTGCACCTTTGCTTCTGCGCTAGTAATGGCCTGAAATGTAGGGCATAGTCCCCTGCAGAAGCTGCTTATAGCAATGCAGGCAGGTGGAAGGGTGTTGGTTGTGCAAGCTGGGTGCCATTGTGCTGTCTCCAGCTGTAGCTGTGTGAGTATGGGTGGTAACGATGGTGCTGCCCATACCCTTTATCTGTGTGGTGTGTGGAAGGACGAAATTGTGGTAAAGGAGTTCTATAAAGGCTGTGTCAGCCTCTGGGCCCCTGAGCTGGTGTGACCTGGCTCACGCTCCACCTTTCGCTCTGCCAGGGGGATACGCTGTGGATCTGCACGCTCTGGATGGACAAGCCCGAGTGCCATTCCTCATTATAGGCGTGTTGTCTTATCCTCAGAAAATCATGTGAAAGTATTTGCCACAGGCTCTACACATTTGATAAACAATAGGTAAGCCATATAGCCCTACTGAGCTAATCTGGCATGATTAATTTCATTTTATGTATGGGGAAACCGAGCCTAGAGAAAAGTGATGCCAGGTCCAACCATTTGGAGTGGAATAGAGCAGAAATTTTTGGCATGTCCCTTGAACTAGCTGTGTCTTGGCCACTCCCTGGTATAAATCCATGGTTCATGGGTCTTTCCAGTGCCATATGCAGGATGGGCACGAGCCTCAGGACACTACTTGGAAAGAACCTCAATATCCACCAGGTATTTGAAGGCAAGAAAGACACATATAAAACGTAACACTTCCTACACTTGTATAGTGAAATTCTAAATTTCTTACTAAATATATGAGAGCTTTTGCTCTGAGTTTTTGTGCAGTGACTACTGTAAATCTTTTAGTTGTCAGGATTTGCAGTAGAAAATTTTGTAGTAGTTTTGTGTATGTGTGTGTATAACAATAGTGTTTCAAGAGAAAAAGCAAGAGCAGAAAAAGATAATAGAACATATGCGTGTTTAGTTGATGAAATCAGAAACACAGTCATTACCTTGTAAAGGGCCTTGAAATCATCTTCCACCTCATCCTGCTCACACTCAGCCCAAGTTGCCATGCATCCATCTGTCCTGGCTGGGGACAGGCAGGGAAATCCCCAGGGAGGGCTGCTCTGCAGGCAGACTGTGTTTCCTGCTGGGATTTGCACTGCCATTACAGGGTGTTGTGGCACTGGGCTTGGTGTTAGCCTCTGAGCCATCCATTCTTAGCGCAAGCAGCAATTAATACTCAGGAAGATTTTACCAGGATTACAAAGCTCTGGTGGGAATGAAGTCACCTGTCCCCAAGGTAAGAGTCACAGCTCTATGTGGCAGATAAATGGACTCCCAAAGGGAAAGCTGACACCTTAAACTTTCATGTTTTTTAAAAGACTATTATTGCATATGAGTAGATGCACTAAATAAGCACATTTTTATCTATGTGCACATTTTATGAACTCTTCATCTACCCACAAATCTTTATTTTGCCTCAGGCCTTGTGTCAAAATATTAGGTCTTATCTATGGAATGGAGCAGGATGCTTAAAACCAAAACCTGGGAAGCCTGACATTGGAAGAGAATCTGTCTGTTAGAGGCAATATTAAAGTATGTCCAAATGACAAAGGCCAATCGGATACTGTAATACCTGCCAAAAAATCACAAGTAATGAGGGGCTCATGGACACAAAAGGATAGCTCTGTATCTGAATTATTTAAAGAGTTCATGAATCAATACTTGGAAGAGATCTTGTGTAGATGAGCAGGACTCTGCTGAATTCAGTAGAGTCTTTATGGACACCTATTTTATATTGTTTACAGCAGAAACACCAAGAAAAGTATGCTACTTGTCTTTTCATTGGGAAAGTGGCCAATGTGAGGAAGGCCAAGGATGCTGAATTATAAGAGTACAATAAAATATTTACAGTAGTAAATTCTGAGGATCCATTTATTGATACATGCTGAAAAAAATTTCTTCTTTTTAAATAAACTTGTTGAATAATAAAATTTGGTTTTATTTCTGCCTAGCTGATTCTAATAACAAAAGAACCAGGATTATTTGGTCTAGACCTAGTAAGCCATAAGATCTGAAGAAAGAAAACAAAAGAGGAAAGAAGTGATATCTACTCTGAACTTAAATGAAGAGGACCTCAGGGAGAATATTGTTGTGCAAGTTTCTGGGGTCTGCTCCTTTGAAAGAAAAGGATCCCAGGAGAGTGAGTCTCAAACCATGAGAAGCATCAGCTTCTGTCTGCAGGACATGATGCAGGTGTGAGGCAGCCAGACTGTCTGAATGAAGAACTCCTGACAGGGCTTAGAGGGGAAAAGGGGATCCTATGGGACACAGAAGGCGGCATGGGCTGCTCAGGATAAATACAGAAGGAATTCCCAAGTCTGAAATGATTGAATTAAAAAACTGAAAGACTAGCCAGAGTAAAAATTGGTGAGGTACATGAAGGAAGAAGCAAGAGGAAGAATAAGGCCAAGTAAACAGGTAGCCTAGTAATGCAGGAGTCAGAAAGGTGGAGGTTTTTACATCCCAGATTTTACAGGCAAAATTTGTTCTCAGGCTTTCCATGTGTTTGGTGGAATATAACCAGTGTGAGAGAAAGACTGAGTTAGGGACTACTCAAGCAGCTTGAACACAGAGCCAGTAGGAAGTCTGACTTATATCACTGCAAGGCTGTCCCTACCCCTTCAGGAGGTTACAGTGATCAGAAATTCCCCATGACTGCTGAAGCAAATGTCACAGTCATCTTCCAGGAAGACAAGGAGGAATAGCTGGGAAAATAGAGATCACCTGGCTTTACTGTCCTCTTTGTGGAGGTTAAGGAGCAAATCCTTGTGTGAGCCATGTACAGGCACATTAGAGAGAAGAAAGTGATTGGGAAAAAAGAAGTATGGATTTACCAATTGCAAACTGTGCTTGACCAACCTTACTACATTCTTCATTGTAATGACTGGATTTGAAGATAAGAGCAGAGAAGTGGATGCCCTTCAACTTTTGGCAAGCTTTTGTCTCTGATCTCACAGCATCATTGGAGCTAAACTAAGCAGATAGGGTAAGTGGGTTTACCCATTAGTTTAATTCATTAGCTGGGTGAATTAAAGTGAGTAAAAAAACAGGCTGAAGCAACAGGCTGAAAATGATGTGCTGTCAGTTTACAAGTGGTATTCCTTGGGCATTCATATTGGGAGCAGTATTGTTTAACATCTCCATTTATGGCTTTGACAATGGAACAGCATGTATCTGCCACAAGTTCATATTATCATATTTTTTTCTTGCCAGAATTTCCAGTTGCAGCTTTTATACTTAGTTAGCTCTACTGTATAGATCAGACTATTGTCAGTAATCTCTTCTCTATGTAGGAATTCAATTCATATTTCTTCATTTAGTAGCTTCTTGATTTTTTTATTGGACTGCAAACCAGATTAGTCTTATTTTGATGGTTAGTGTTAGGCACATTCCAGATATTATATCATTCACCAAAGTTCTTGCAAGTTTTTAGTATATCTGTAGAAATGTGAATGCCAGATCTGTCAATGGTTTCTCAGAAATTATTGTGCTCCTTACAGCTGATGGTCCATTTGCAGTTATGCTTACTGTCACCTAGCTACTTGTTAACCCATGTAAATTAAATTAACTAGTTTTTGCACCTCTAAATCTTTAAACTCACCTAATTCAGATGCTTACAGAAGCTTTATCTTATAGGCTAGTATCATTACCTTTTTTGATCAGACTTCTGATCTTCAAGTAGTAAGCTTATTTAGCAAAATCTGTATTTCATAATACTCAGTTGGTGGCCATTAATTGCTTACATATTTTATTTTTGTTTTAATGAAATCAAATTTCTGCCTTTTTGTTGAGTCCTGAACCTGAATCATGTTAATGAGCTACACATTTGTGATATCAACCAATTTAATATTTGAACACGTTTTCTCTAATGCACATTAAATTAATTAGTGTTTTAAGATTAGAGAAAAATCAACTTTAATATTTAAGGGAGTCATTTGGCAAAGTATTTTAATGTTTTAATACTCTTGGAGTCTGAGTTTTCCATTTCTGATCTGTTTGGGGTTTTTACTATTACCAATATAATTAAAGATATGCATCCATTGAATTATAATATTACTTCAAGTGTTTCAAATGGGATAGCTTTACTTGGTAACTTGTGAAGTGGCTAGGTGGGATGCAAATTTTATTCTGTTCCACGTGTACTGCATTTAATGTGTCAGAATTGACAGAAAATTTTTTGTATGACAAGTAAAAATGAAATCTATTCCTTGATGTAGTCAGTCTTTTTTCTTTTCTTTTTTCCTGGTATGTGCAAAAGGACACAGGCTACAGTGTTACATGACCTGAGCTATACTTTCAGTATATGCTATCTCACAGTAAAACATACAGGATTTATGATCAGGTAATCTTTATAATCCCAAACTTACTCAAATTCATTGATGGTATAGATTAAATCATACTGTAAAGGAATATTTGTGAATGTACAGGTGTAATGATAACCATGAATATGTTACTGTATAGGAATGGCAATACTGTGATTAATAATAGTAACAGCAGTTACAAAACAGCCAGACTATCCAACATGGTCATCACAGGAATTTTGGAAGACCATTTTACCAAGAAAATCAAACACTAAACCAAATATAGCACTTACAGCAACTTTTATTGCCACTTGGGCTCAAATTCCATATGAATGTATAGAGAGTTTTCTTGCATGACAATATCAAACATATTGAAATATCTTGGACTATATCCTAAAATGTGAATATTCTGTATGTCTAACACATATAAATGTATAACACATATAAATGGAATTTCACCTATGAGTGGAATACTATTCATTGCAAATAGTAATAGTTTATCTGTAATGCCACAGTCACTGGAACTGGAACTTTTATGCTACAAATCAAACCTACAGCAGGAAAAGAGCACTCACCATAAAGGCCTTGCAAAATAAGCTTAGATAAAAATATATTGCAGGCAAGTTGGATATTGGCAGTTTTGAAACACTCTGACATGGTTGCATGAGAAATGCTCTGGCCATAGGAGGGAAGGCCAGGGAAAATGGCATCTGGCCCATGTTATGGCTAGAGACTGCCAAGACAATATTCCTACATAGGTACAGTGACCTGTAACAATGACTCACTGATCTTACTGATGTTCAAATGGGTACCTGAGGTGAGCCCACCTCTTTCACCTCTTCCTGTTCCTGCTTTTCTTCTTCCAAATGTGAGCTCAGCTCTGCTGTTAAATTTAAATGGATTCTTGCTGCATATTCAGTTTCTGAGGCTAGGGCTTGCCATGCATTCAGTGAGGAAACCTGAGCTGATGCCTGCAGAAATTTGGAGTTTCTGGAGTTTCCAGGTGGTTCTCCAGTGCTGTGTCTGTATGCTTAGAAAGATGGTGTAACAAGAATCCACATGTGCAATAATAAAGCTGGGTAAGCACTTGTATAATTTTTGTTATGGGGCTATCCAACTTGACTTTAAAGGATACAGTGGGTACAATATAGGTGATTATTTTAGCCTTGTCATTCTAATGAATAAGTAATAAATAGTAGCAGTTGCTTGATCAAAATGGTAAGTTTGTGCTTAGTCTCACTTTCCTTTGTGCACCTGCAAATTTTCTATGAGCTGCTCGAGGTTCTATGGCCAATAGGGAGAAATAGAAACTAGTAGAGGAAGATGTTCTCTATCACTCTTAGATAAAAAAGTCATTGACTGAGGTTTTCCATCTTAATCAATAATGAAAAAAAGCCGAGAGGAGTGACCAGTAGGTGTTAGGTGACTAAAGAAAATTAATCCCACCCTTATGTACAGTTTACTATTCCGGTAAACTTCACCCATTCTGAGCCAGTATATATATTCCCTGTGAACATACAAGCAGAATGTGCTGTCATAGTATGAATGATAAGAATACTTTTCATGTATCTATCTCATTCACCCCAGGATATCCTCTGTTTATCAATGTTAATTAATGTGTCTTCATAACAATCTTATGAGGAAAGAATTGCCCCCAATTTAGTGATGAAGAAATGGAGCCATAGCATGTTTAAATAAGTTGTCCCCAGTTGCACAGAAAACCAATGGCATAAATGTAAATACAAGAGGATGCCTCACAATCATAGCCCAAAGATAAGGTAATCATAAGGTGTGGTTCCCAAATCAATACAAACAGTGTAATATGGTCCTTGCTTCCGGCCCATTCAAAGTAAATAGGTTGAGGTGTGGTGTGCTCAAGGTAATTCCTGATGAGTTCACATCAGTCATAAACTAAACTTGGTACAGATATAGCCAGACTGAGAACACAGCCACAGGGCAAGGGTCAAATACCCGTTCCACATACTTGACATATTTGTGTGTCTGTATGATTCATTTATTTTGATTCCATGTAACCCAATCTTTCAGCAAAGAAACAATTTGATAGCCCTGACGAGAGGGACTAGGGGTACTGGTGGATGAGAGGCTGGACAAGAGCTGGACAAGAGGCTGGACAAGAGCCCAAAAACTCAACCATATCCTTGGCTGTATCAAAAAAAATGTGACAAGATGGTCAAGGGAGATGATTCTGTCCCTCTACTCTGCTCTGATGAGACCCCACCTGTGTCCAGCTCTGGGGTCCTTAGCACAGGAGCAGGTCCAGAGGAAAGCCACAAGAGTGATCAGAGGGGTGGAGCACCTCTTCTATGAAGACAGGCTGAGAGTGTTTGGGTCCTACTCCCTGGACAAATCTTCAGAACAGCTGTGAAGAAGCTCAGCTGGTTTACGCTGAAAGCAAGACAGAGAGTGTTTTACAAGTTTGCTAGTGCAGCTGATTTCATTTCAGGATCATGAATATTTCCTGCTGCCAATTTATTTTTGGGGACATAGGTATCTATTGATGCCACGTTTTGTTCACATCTTCAGTGGGCTTGATGTCCCTGTGTATGAGCTTGCCTTCAATAAAGATCTGCTGTGTATTTTTGCCCCACAGCACTCCTCTCCCCTCCTGCCTTCATGTCTCTACTGCCATTCTTGTCCAGCACTTATTTGCATGTCTAAACCTGTCATCAGTGTGAGAAATGGCACAAGCCAAGGACTGCAACTGCACGGAGTTACAGTTCAACTCATCAGGGTGTATTACCCGAGCTGCAGGAGAAATCCTGTGCAGTTAACTTCCTGTTTTGCTATATGGAAAAGCAAACACATGTTGCTATACTAGGTCCAAAATATTATTCACGTAATTCTCTCCACGTTTTTATTTTCCCTGCTTTTTCCCTTTTCACTCTTCCATGCATCAACTTCTGAATGACATTTGTACAATGTTTCACTTTCCATTTCCACGTGTCCATCTCCATTTGCTACACAGTTCATCACAGTTATGCCATCCAACACAATGCTAAGTCACTTTTCCTGCTGCTATCTGGGTCATGGTACGGTTTGGGTTAGCTGCTGGTGCGAGCAACCAACAGCCAACTCCTTGAGCCACCATCGTCTGCTCTGACATAACTCTGAACAGAGGCTCTCTCAACCTTTCCCTGCAGGACACAGGTGAAAGTAACTGAGAGGCTGCATGTTAATGGCAGAGAGGAAGGAGAAGACACCACGATGACCACAGACCTCAAGGTCAGCCTCTGGCAGTGGGTGAACTACATGTTCTGCTGAAGGCTACAAGCAATGAACTAAGGAAAAGCTGTGTCTTAAAGAACGGGCCTTTCTAAGGTTGGTGGACCTTTCTACTGTCCTCGTGAGTGAGTTGTAACAGAACAGGAAGAGACTCGTCAATTTTGCTAGAGTATCCAGGTTTATGCATTGAGTTTATTAGTGGTTTAGATATGGGTTGTATTTCTCTTTGTGTAAAGATGGAAAAGAGCATTTCTCTTGTGCCACTTCTTTTTTTTTTCCTGTACCTGGTAAACTACAGAGGAGGAAGGGAAGTGATCTAATCATGCAACTAGGGCCTCTTTTAATTTTTCTTTGCAATTTGCAGAAATATAAGAGATATAGGTATACTAAGGAAGAGCACCCATCTCTTCTGATATTTTTGTAGCTCTAACACAGCAGTAGACTAAGATTAATTAACTATCGCTGAAAAATTATCCCAAATGGATGGACAATAGAGCTCAGTACACTTACAGTCTTTGGCTTGTGCCATTTCTCAGCAAGCTTTTTCTGATTGAGAGGGATATGGAAAGCCTTGTAAAATATTTGTTTTTTTGGAACTCCTGTCTTAGTTCAGCTTCTTTTCATGCTTGCCTAAATTTTCCCTGTAGCTGGCAAGGGACACCTCAGACCCCTTCATATCCCAGGAATTGCAGTGGTCAGTGGGATGTTAATGAGTGCTTGTTTTCAATGGCAACTTCCATAACTTCCATAACACATGTTGCAGTCCATAACACACTATTGAGTCACCAGGTAATGAAGAAATCTCCTTTGCATTAACAGATGGAATTATGCTTATCTTTCCATAGTTTGCTTGTTTTCAGTCTCCGTTACTAATGTGTTCCAGGATCTACCAAGCATGAAGCAATAGTGAAACCATTTCTGGTAACATGATCATGATGCCATGCATGTTCTATTATTATTTTCCTAGCAAATCCTGCTTATATTTTTCCAGTCATTAAAAGTTTTTACTAGTTAATAAAGAAAAATAAATTCTTAACGGAGCCCTCTGTTTATTTTGTCCCAGACTGCTTCAGAGCAGGCTTTCAAATGCACATTATTTCAAATGGGAATAGATGCATGTCATGTTGATAACAATTCCTAACAAGGCTTTATTTGCTTAGATTAAGAGAAGAACATTTTCCACCTCTTCTATTAAAATATATTTTCCGTCGTTCTACACATACTTTTGCTTTTATACACAAAGGCTGGGTTGTAGGTAGAGTCTGTAAACCCAAAAGTCTCTAATTCACAACATAAATCAGTCCATAAGAGCAGAGTGGATGTGCATACCACACCAGTGCACAACACACGACGCGACACAAGGCTGCCTGGCATTCATTCATTCCTAAGCCACGTCACTGTGCGATAACAGATGTGGGAGCAGGAGGCATCTCTCATTTTCCCTGATTGCTTCCTCTTAGATATAGAGGGAGGGGATAGAATTTCTGTCTGTGTGTGCCAGATTTACCAGCTGAGTGTGTATGGGGGAAATGCATGCAACCAGAGCCTGCCATTATCTGCTCAAGTAATGAAAAGATAACGTGTATAGTGTGCAAGCCCTCACTCTAAGCTCAGCATTCTGCAAAGACAGGGCTTCATCCAGGTGTTTCCCTACACACTGATCTTTGCACTGCAGCCTGCATACTCTTTCATCATCCAGCAACCTTATAATGACCTTATCAGTAAGAGACTAAAATCTCTCTCGTCCCAAAAGGCAAACATCCTAACTCTTTAACAATGTCACAATACACACCTTTCTTATGTCCCTAGAGGTGTTCAAGGCCAGGTTGGATGGAGCTCTGAGCAACCTGGTCTAATGGAAAGTGTCCCTGCCCATGGCAGGGGGGTGAAACCAAATGATCTTCAAGGTCCCCTTCCAATCCAAACCACTCCATGATCCTCTGATTCTGTGATTCTGTGATACATACACATACTGAGTACCACTTGAGAATGATGGAATAGCACCCCCGGTAATTCTGTTTCTGTGTGTTTATTTAATGGATAAATAGCATGAGTTTGAGTGCCACTGATGATCTTACTGACACTTGGAAAGTCCCATTCCAGACAGCCGTCATTTCAGAGATATTTGCAGAATTTCCCTGTAACCTAGAGGCATCATTTCAAGGCCTGATTTTGTATGTGTGGTGTCCCACTCCTAGGGAAGGGGAGCACTCAACAGTCATAGAGGCTTGTGGTTGGAAAAGAGCAGCAGAATCCAGAGGATCCTCAAAAACTTACTAAAGTTTTATTAGTAAATTATACACTTGGCATGGAAATCAGTATGAGTTAGTCCTTTATCTTCTACTATAAACACACACTGGTAGAACTGGAATAAGGAGTAGGGTGAAAGAGAAGAGAGAGGGAAGGACGGAAGGAAGGACGGAAGGAAGGACGGAAGGACGGAGGGAAGGAGGGAAGGAGGGAAGGAAGGAAGGAGGGAAGGAGGGAAGGAAGGAAGGAAGGAAGGAAGGAAGGAAGGAAGGAAGGAAGGAAGGAAGGAAGGAAGGAAGGAAGGAAGGAAGGAAGGAAGGAAGGAAGGAAGGAAGGAAGGAAGGAAGGAAGGAAGGAAGGAAGGAAGGAAGGAAGGAAGGAAGGAAGGAAGGAAGGAAGGAAGGAAGGAAGGAAGGAAGGAAGGAAGGAAGGAAGGAAGGAAGGAAGGAAGGAAGGAAGGAAGGAAGGAAGGAAGGAAGGAAGGAAGGAAGGAAGGAAGGAAGGAAGGAAGGAAGGAAGGAAGGAAGGAAGGAAGGAAGGAAGGAAGGAAGGAAGGAAGGAAGGAAGGAAGGAAGGAAGGAAGGAAGGAAGGAAGGAAGGAAGGAAGGAAGGAAGGAAGGAAGGAAGGAAGGAAGGAAGGAAGGAAGGACCAGTCTTGACTCCAGCCCCAATCCAGCTCGTAGTGTGCTCAGGGACCTGGGGCTGCCTCCTGGAACAGGAGTAAAACATGCAGCAGTAGAGTAGCCTCAGGATGCAAATAAGACAGGTGTAGGTGAGGAAATAGATGGGCCTTTCTGCTTGGGAAAGATGTGATGTGAAAACAGAGAGAATAAGAGTATGCTTTTACAGCGTAGACTTGGGAAGGAATTCTCTCAAAGAGGATGGGATTTTTGGAGAAGACATTAATATAGTACAACTGAAATAATTCCATCAGAGAGGTAGTGCACATGAAAATCTAACTGTAGCTTCTCTTACAAGTACAATAAAACTTTCTTTCTTGGAAGTATATTAAAAAGAAATTGTAGCTGAGTACTCAGTTTATTAGTTCAGAACTGTTCCCGAGTTCTTCAATTCTCTAATGGAGCTTATTTTCTTCTTTCTTTTTGCTTCTTTCGATGCAAAATTTTGATAAAATTATAATTCCATGAGAAGCTGTGTAAGTCTTGCAATAATCATGCATTCCCTGTTCAACATAAAGGTCACATCTGAGACAACTGTCTCACAGAAGTCTTATTTTAAAACTATCTTTAATAAATTCACCATTTCAACAGATGGAGAAGAGAGAAGACTAAGATACATAATGGTAGAAACCCTGATGCAAAAAAGAGTTCCACAAAATATTCATGTCATATGAATGACACCTCCTATACAGCTATGCAACCCAGTCACTCAGCATATGGTAAGTAATTTAGGAAGCAAAAAGTAACTAATAAATATAAAACAAACGTGACAATGCATTTGGTAGTTCTGACATGTTTATCTAGAACAAAATCAACACCACAGTCAATGCTGCATTGTTAAGAATTCAGACTAATGTACACACTCAAATGATTAGTCCATGATGGCAAAAAATGTTCATAATTCTATAGAAACTTCATTCGTACAAAAATTACATTGAAACACTGTTGAGTAGGAGTTTCAAAATGTTCACTGTTTGGTGGGATCTCTTCTCCTTCTGATGAAATGATCTCATGTTTTACTAGGTTTTTTCTGTCTTCCATTCACTGCTGTGTTTTAATTCCCATCTAATTTTGGTGTTCATGCCTCGACAGCGATCTGAGATACCTCAGCCTGACTGGCATTCTTCAGATGTACAGCATCAACCATACCCTTCAGCACAGGCAGTCCTTTTAAAGTTTTGGCTTCAAACTCACTGTCAGGACCTCTGGAATGAATTATGTAATAGTTTTAAGTAAGACAGGACCGTGAAATTAACATCTGTGTTGATATATCAGACTCACTGCATTTCATTGTATTAAATTTGTACTGAGTTAAAGAAACTTTTGACAAAAAACATTCTTTTAGAGTAAATTTGATTCAAAGATGATTATTCACAAATCCTCTTGAAAGCTTTATTTCAGTGCTTATGCTTAGTGCAGCGTTTTGTCTCCAGTTTTATCTTCCAGACACTGGTTCCCTGGAACATTTTCCTACTAACTTAGAGACCACTGTAATACTTACTTTTTTCTCCCAGCAAAGATTAACAGCAATCCAGTAATGTCTCAAACACCTTTTTCTTTTCTTCCTTAAATAATAAGGCATTTTGTTCAAGTCTGAGGTAATTTTGTGACATTTTTGTGTATTTTAATGACTTGTTTTTTTGAAATGAGTCATTTGCTGTTGACTAATTTGAGACTCCCCAGCACCACATGTAAAAATAAGATCGTGTCTGAGCCCCTACTCACTAACCACATGATTTTTATACATGAGAATTGAATAATTTGTTTTTGCAATGCCATCATAGTTCTAAGTTTTCTGTTCTTAAAATCCTCTCATACAAATCTCAGAGTTTCACAAGATATATCAAGGCTCTGGAGCAAGAAAGAATTTTCTTGGTGGATGAGGATAATGTTAGGGACTATTTAAATTAACTGGACATACACACTGGACATGATGGGGCACACCCACAAGTACTGGCCAATGTAATTGAAAAGACATTCAATTATCTTTGGAAGGTCATGGCCTCTGGGGCAGATGACTGAGGACTGTAAGAAAGCAAATTTCATTGAAAATGGTTCTATTTTCAAACATCCACAGCAGCCCTAGAAAATGTCTTTTTGGCCTTTACAGGGTATTCTGCAATATATTTTCTCAGAAAAGATGCATTTTCTATAAAAAATCAACCTGAAAATCATTCCATAATACTATTAGAAAGTATTTAATTTAAAGTAATCAGATTCTACTAACTTTATTATGTAGCAGCACTCACAAAACCACAGTTTAGCATCCATCTCTGTAAATAAACAGGGAAGTATTTTGCTTTGTGAAGAAATGTTGAAATATACCTTTAAGCTAGATGCTGCCTGTTTCCTGAATGAAAATAATTATTCTTCTTGATTGCAGTTACTGTCCCTGACCTAAAAGCAATCAAACTTAGGAGAGCAGCAAGGGGGCAGATGGCAAGCAGTAATTTAGGGATCTGAAGCCCCCACATATCAACTACTCATCAGTATCTCCCTCTGTGTCTACTCTCACCTTGTGGTAAAGGTGAGCTCACTGAGAGGTGACCTGTTTACCACATTCTCTGGATGTTAAACCAGACAGGAGAGCATGCTAACCTGGGCAATGAGGCTAAATCCAGAGCCTACCTTAGCCCCAGTGACTGGCTGATATGTTCTTCTCTTCAATGTACCTTCATGGTATAGATACGTGACCACATGTGGTTTCTTATCAGAATACATGTAAGGTAAAGACCAAGGCAAAACCAGATCTGGTGTTATTGGCTGCTCTGCCAGCCTTCTGGCCAGCTAGTATAAAGCTGGCAATTTACACCTGGCAATTTACACCTGGCAATTCAGATTCCAATGAAAAAAACAAAGTTAAGTGTAATGGTTTCACATGTGAGAAAGTTCTGCTGTGTCTGCCTAATGATGGGTGAGAACTAGGCAGACTTCTTTTAAGGTGCTTTGTGGGTCTTTTTGGTGAAGAAATGAAATAGATCAGAGACTCAGATATCATCATTTCAGAGAGACAGCAAGCACTTTTTTGGATAAAATGGGACTTGGGGAGTCAGCATTTTGTAGGGTGCTCACAGAGCAGTACAAGCTGTAAGGAATGGGATTTGTTCAACCATGAACATTTGATTCTTTCAGTTTAACATGGAGAACAAAATCTTCCCTCCTATCCATTTAGATTATATTGAATTTCCACACTACAGTGACTAATTTTCTACTGCTATAATAAGATGTTAAAATCTACCTTCTATTATCTTAAGTTTTAATTTATTTTTTGAAGTAATGACTCTGGTGAATAAGACAGCTTTTATTTGTAATCTTTTTTCCTAAGGCATCTTGAAAGTAATAGATTACGTTTTTGTATGAAAGAGTTTGTACTGAGGCATGGGATATGCCTGTACTGGTTAGTGGCTGGGCAAGCAGGAGTACCTGTAAACACTCAGGCTCTAGGCTTTACAGAAATGATAGAGATTATCTGCTGAAACCACTTTCAACATCTGTACAGTAGATTTTCTTTACATCACTCATTGACAGTTTATATTAATTCTAACATATTCCATCATCTCCTTTGCACACTTCTTCTTTATGCTAGCTCAGTCCTTGATCTTTGCTGCTACCTTGTTCAGATAGCAGGTAACTCAGACCATCTTCAATGGGCTCAGTATTTCTGAACATCCAGTGGGATTAAGACTTTAACAGCCTAAAGTTTCCAACATAATCCTTCAGACAGAGTTAAGCCTGAAGGGTTCCTGACAGGCTTCTCTATTTGGAAGACAGCCCTCGCATCGCTTCTTGGTGTTACGGGATCTTCATTTTTGACAATCAAATATTTCATTTGGTCATAATTATATTCCCTTCTCACCGCTGCAAATGGGGACAGGTTTTTCAAACTAGTTTTCATGCTCATACACTGGAGCACCACATGCCTCACTGAAAATTTCCTAGTATATATGGAATACATACCAGGTAGGGTCAAAATGCCAGCAACCTTGCCTACCTGTGACTGTTATCCCAGTTTTGAAGGATTTAATATCAGCAATGTTAAGAACATTCGCTTGCTTAAGGCAATGGTCTTAAGGTTGTCTAAAGTGTAATAATCTTGAATTTCAACTTTCCCAGGGCATAAGGTAATAAACTGGATAACTGGTGGGGTTTCTCTGCTACACAGCATCAGAAATGTGCACTGCCATAGTGATCCCCCTTCGATTACTCTTGTATTTTTCTCCCTGGGGACAAATCCTCTTGTGATGCACTCTAGGTATGGGATAACTGTTTATTCATGGCCTTATTTTTAAAAAGAAGTTAGGTTTTGTCTTGTCTTACCTCTGGGTATCTATTCCATGCACAATGTAAACAAGTGTTGCTGCAAGACTACCGCATGTAGGTCAGCCCTTCCAATGAGCCTGGAGTTACCTTGGCAGGCAACCAAGAGTAATGCTCTGCACAGCATAACCCACTGCCTCCACTGGCCTCTCCACATCTCACCCACAAATGGGATGGACACTTAGCACTGCTAAGAACCACTGTGTGGGCTGTGCTCTGGCTACCTCAAATAACCACAGTGCTGATAATGGTACCATCAGCAGTCGCTGGGGCTATCCAGTGAATATCAAATACATTCCTGACTGGCCCACGCTGTACTGCCATATCTTGACTGCTCTTTTACCTCTGCTTACTGGATTATCCTAACTTGTGCATCTCTCTTCATGCTGCTCACACACCCAGTGGAAACAGGGTGGACAAAGCCTTCTAATCTTTTATAGGTATCATGTGTCTGGACATTTGCTAATTGTTAATTTCAGCTCTCATACCTTGGATTTAATCTCTCTTGGTGGTTGTTTCCCTCATGCCATTAATCCATGGGTTACTTTTCAAGTGACCTCCTTCCTTAAGAAGCCTTGGGAGGAGGTGTCGCTGCAGTGAGTTCACAAGCACAGTTTGCTACTGAAACTATGGTTCCTTTCCTAATTTTCTGCTGCTTTCATTCCCATCAGTTAGGGAAGTGTGAAGTCAACCTGCAACATCTGATTCTCAGGGAAATCACCTGATTTTTCATTATTACCTTTGTTTCAGACCTGTCAAGACAGAATAGGAGAGATGGCTCTGCACAAAATCATCATCATCTCTTAAACTAGTCATATTCTTATAGAGAAAGCAAGACTTTTTATCAGGCAGTAGTCACTACTGTGCTATATATTATAGGTATTCCTTAGAAAATGGTTTTGGGTACCAAAAGCAACAGTGACAGCATGGAGAACTGTGCAGGATAGTGCATGGCTTCTCAGCTCAACAGCTCTCAGCAGTGCATGGGAACCCATGTTGCTCTCTGTTGCTGCCTTTGGACTGCTTTCAATAACCAGGTTAGCTCATTTAAGATGAGCTAAAATTAAGAGCTATAACGAGGATGTCCTGAGGTGGATCTTTTGGCACTCATGCTGGTATTTACAGCTGTGATAAAAATCAGTTACATATTTATTTCTAGTAATAAGATCTTAAAATGTACTTCATGTTTGTCAGGCTTAGATCCAATTTTTTTTCTTTTAAATATCTCCTGAGGCTCCATTCTGGGCAATCTGCCTACTAAAAACTTTCATTCACTTTGCTTTGCTGCGTAATCTTCAATCATATTCTCAGCTAAAAAATGCCAGTTCTTTTGTGGGAAAACATCACCCCATATCACAATTTTAGCCCTTTCAATAACACAGTATTGGGGACTAGATTATCAATATTGGTATGTTCTTTGAATAATTGTTTTAGAAAGCCCTCTGGAGATTTGTATTCAGCAGTACATCCTGAGAACTGGATGTCAGATCAGAGTCATTTATTTTTTCTGAAAGAGGTATTATAAACAATCAGGAACCTACTAATATGCTGCAGTAAAACTGACGATAGCAGCAAGCTGCCTCAGTTCAAGCTGCATAAATTGTTGCTTGAATAATAGCAATTATAAGTAAATCTAAGCAGTTTCTTCTCTTCAAAGAAGGGAGAGATTGAAGAAAGGGACTGAAATGGGCGTCTCCTGGACCATCACAGAGGAGACAACCATATCCCCCACAAGAGAGGACTGTACCCTCTGGTTCCTTCTCTTAGTAATTCTGGAACTGAACAAGCAAAAGGCAATAAGAAACAGTATCAAGTTGTGCCAGAGGAGGTTTATGTTGGATATTAGGGAAGATTCTTCCCCAAAAGGATGGTAAGGCATTGGAACAGACTGCTGGGGAAGTGGTTGAGTCACCATCCCTGGAGGTATTGGAAAGGCACATAGATGTGGCACTTAGGAACATGATTTAGTGGTTGACTTGGCAATGCTGGATTAGTGGTTGGATTCTGTGATCCTAAAGGTCTTTTCTAACCTAAACAATCTGTGATTCAATGTCTTTTTCCTTCAGTGTCAATTTTTTTCCTTTATGTTTTAAATGAGCAACATTTAAATCCATTTTGAGTCTATTCTAAAATTTCAGTTTGCTCCACTTTTGCTGAAGTTTAAAAACTATTTTTAGTTCCAGCAATGGAAACAATCCCTCATAATTCAAATCTTATTATTCTTCACTGTTTACATATTATGAAAACAAAAAAGGTTTTTATTTCTGTTTATTGGAACATATCCTGAAAGTAGCTAAAGACTCATTCAGTTGTCTTAAATTATTATCTTCAGTTGACCAAAGTTTTATTTTTTCATTAAATAGGAAAAAAGCCTTAATTTACAACATATCACACTTAAAAACTTGCAGAGAAAATACAATTTTCTTGAAACATTAAAAATCAAACCATAAAATTCAACTCAAGGGAACTACTAAGAAAACAATTTCTACACTGCATTTTGTGGAGAGTGTTGATGAGATTATTTGGCTGTATTGGTAATTAAAAATTTATCAATGTAACTCTATTTATACTCTAAGCAGTATCCACAAGCAGGTATTTTCTGAGACACTGTGCATCTCAGGTCCTGTCTTCCTCCCTGGCAAAATCTGAGTAATCCCTATTTCCTATATGATTGGAAATTACAGGCTCCTCTTTCTCAACAATACTGATGGACAGTAATTACAATGTACATCCAAAGAGCGCTCAAGACAATTAATACCAACATGATGCAACACAAAGCTGACCTATCTGTATGGTACTAGGACCTGCTGTCATTTAAAATATTGGTCCCATTGAATGTTATGGTATGATACTTTCCTACTTCTTGTCTGGCTTCACAAATAAATTAATTAGATTTAGTCCCTATGTAATTTTTTTTATAAAATGCCTGCATTTTTTAAAAACTTCTTCCAAATTGCAAATACCTTTGTAATAACAATAACTTTCTGATGAGCTGGTAAGCAGGAACCACCATGATGCTTTTGATGCAGTCTGTCCAGGGCTGCTGAAAAAAATCAGAAAATCTGAATCTGATCTCTGTCCTAATTCTGGCAGCAAAAGCTTTGACAAGCTTCTTTGTTAGCAGATCATTAATTTGTTGGATAGTTGTGGTTTGTGCATGCTCATGGGATATCTAACACAGGGAAACCTCCTGTTGAAATGAGCAGATGAGTGCTTTGTGTCACTGGAGTCTTCCACTAAAGCTAAGTGTGAGACAAATGTCAAATGCTGCATGCTGCTAACATCGGAGTTGTTTTCTCATTATTATCAGCAGAAACAGTGAGAACTTTCAAGGCAGAAAATAATTTATCTGTTTCCAGAGTTAGGAGATGATTTTGAAAGTAATTGGCCTTGAATGTTTTGATCATGCTGCTGAGAAAAGAGGTGAGCCAGTCTGAGATACTCCTTTCATCCCACGGCCTCAGGTTACTTTCCCTGCAGCAGAGTGCATCAAAAGGAAAGTGTATTTGAGCTGCACTGCTTCAGGGGAACATCCCACTTTCACTGGGATTAAAGAAGTACTCTGGATTCTTCAGCTGCGTTATGAAAGTAGGGACCTCTAACAGAAAAGGGAGAAATCAGGTAAGGGGTGAAAAACAAGATTCATGAGAACTTTTTCAGAGTTCAATTGCATACAATGCCATTGCTTTGGGGGGCAGTTATGACATATTTAAGTCCTTGTGTAACATCACCTTCCCTTCCCTTGCAGCATTACTGATTGCCCACTTAGTCGTTTGTTTTTTATAATTTTGTTTTCTGATCTGGTTTAACTCTTTATTCTTCTAAGGTTGTTACATGTTGCTTCTATTCCAACTCCTCCTATTCATTTATCAATTTCACTAATATTTTATTTACTTCCGTCTTAAGGCCATTAGTAAAGGTTTAATTAATAGGTCAGAAGTGCAATCTCTGTGGCTTAATGATACATTGTTTGGATGCATTGATAATTCAGAGGGTGGAGTATTAATGATTAAGTATTTAAATAAATTTTGAACCCTACTTCTTCTAGTTATGAGGGGACACTTTGTCCCAGTACAAATATATTTTTATATATGCAATCATAAGAGTAACTCAATTTACATACTTATAATAGTATCTTCCACATGAGGCACTGAGATGATTGCAATTCCATTACTATCATCATCATTTTTCATAGATAATGAAGAAGAAAAAACACTCTAAGCCTCAGCTTAGAAAGACTTGCAAAGAAAACACAGGCCTTTTCCTTATTAGCTTTTTGTCAGCTCAGTTTTTATAAAATTGTTGAAAAGGGATGCTGGGAAAAGAAGCAACTGGCAAGTAAGAGGTAGCATAGAAACAGAGTCATCATTACACCTGAGGGGCAGGGCAAGTGTTACTCTATGTTGGATTTATTCTCTGAAGACCCTGTCTAAGCTTCTTGGACCCTGACTGTACCTTCTTGGATGTAGTTATCCTCAAACACATTCCATCTCTCTAATTCTCTAATCCTACTCTTTTTTTCCCCCCAGCAGATGATTTCCAGAAAATTAATGCTTCTGTTGTTGGTGGTGGTGGTTTTGAATTTTTTTTTTATCTTACTAAATATCACAGGTACACTGGCTAACAGAAGCTGCACATAAAACCAGACTGATAAGAAATGGCTTCTTGGTTAAATATTTACAAGTCATTTCATGTCCTTGTGGCTAAGAGCATAATTTAGATTACTGAAATCTAGATATTAACATCACTTTTTCAGGACCAAACTCACAATTATATTCAGTATCTTGTCTTGCTTTCCCTGTTTGTGGTAAAGGAGACTTGTAACAGTTGCAATGGTATCAGCAGTTAACAGTCTGTGGAGCACCATGGCCCACACTTTGTAGCTCTCCTATCCTCCTAAAGACCCCACACGGACTCATGAATTAGCAGAAACCAATCCGTATCCTATATTCTCTGCAAGATCCTATGACCTGACAATAAACAATGTGGTTTGCTATTAATCTTTTTTTTAGACAGTGGAACAAGAAGTGTCTGATACCACACCTGTATGTCCCATTACAGCTACAATGGTGATTGCTGTTCAGATGTCTATTACACCTCTTCAGAAAGATACGTGTTAAAGTGACTGATACACATTATTGCATTATGGCCACCTCCTCTCTGAAATACTCTAATAATGCACTGAACAATGGTGATATGTTGTAATAACTTTAAGCCCTGATCTGGTATTGCACACAAATGCATCTTTCACCCATGCACATCCTTAAATTTACTACGTTGAGCTGCCCAAGTAAAACTACTTTTACTTGGTTCTTTCTGATAGTCCAAGTATTTTCTCCAAAATCTAACAATAGCTAGGTCTCAAGTGAGGAATTTATGAGGAAAGATGTCAAGAACAGATGTTGAACAAACTCAGGTCTCAGGTTTCTTAAACTGGGTGGCATTCACCAATTATATCCCTCCGCCCACACCCCTTGTTTTCATCAAAAAGTAAATGGGAGTCTCTCAGGGCTTTCTCACTCTTTAGGGAGTGGCAGAAATAGATTCAAGTTTCTCTGGCCATGCTTAAGTAGTCACATAGGAACCACATGCAGTCTAAGGGCTGTGCAGAGGAACTCTGCACAAACTACCATATGCTGCTTTCCAGGCAGGTGTCACAGGACTGTCCCAGTACAACTGTGTCTCTTTTGAACTGGACTTTTTTCATGTCCAACTAGACCAGAATGTAGACAAGAAAGACTATAACTTGTGACCATCTGACTAACTGGCCTAAACTGATTGGTTTTGCCAAAGCTTTAATCTCAGAAGTAGTAGACAGCATTATTTACAGACTTAAAGATCAAACCTCAGATTTAAAATTTCACTAAGGAACTAGATAGGACCCAGTGTAACAAGTTTGATAGGTTTTATTGCATTTAACATATGTTATCTGACATTTTTAGAAAAATTCAAGAATGCACTAATATAAAGTTTGCTGCAGTAAACATGGGAACTGTACCATGCTTAGCTTTTATAAAATGGACACTTGAAAGGAAATTTCTGACATATATATATGTATATATATTTTCTTTTGTTTTTTTTTTTTTTTTAATGGACATTCAACAGAACCCGTGGATCCAGCATGACCCAAAGCTGTGAACCTGCACAAGCAATATTTAACGATTTCTCAACTCTGTTCTTTTTTAGTTATTTCCAGCCCACATAAACCTGTAACTCAGTTTGGTCATAAATGAAATAAGCTGCTGAACAGCACCAGCTGGATCTGATGAAATCAGTGTGTACAGCTGGGTATTATCCTCCTACTGGAGGTACCACAACTCTCATATCATCACGGATTTCCTGTGTGGCCTCATACATGCTTTATAGTGGCCAGATAACAGAACAAAACACAGTAGAGCTCCAGCTGAAAAACCATCCATGGCAGATTACTAATTATCTAACAGGCAGGTGAGCAATCATCTTGTTTGTTGTACTCAGTGTCAACCTGGTTTACAGAATCCCCCGAGAGAAGTCCTGAGGGCAAAGGAGTCCAGGATGGTTGAACATTCTTCAAGGAGGAACTCTTAGAGGCGTAGGAGCGGGCCATTCCCATGTGCCAAAAGGTGAGCCAGCAGGGAAATCTGGCCTGGTAGAACATAGAGCTTTGGCTGGAACTTAGGGTAAAAAAATAGGGTGTATTACCTTTGAAAGAAGGAGCAGTAAGCTTGGAGAGATGACAGGAATGTCATGGGGTTATTCAGAGAGAAAACTAGAAAGCCAAAGCCCAGTTAGAACTTAATCTGGCTACTACATAAAAGACAATAAAAAATGTTTCTATAAATACACCACAAAAAAGGAGGGCTGAGGAGAATCTCACAGAATCGATAAAGTCGGAAGGAACCACAGACACACACAAGTCGATAGGGCCAGATGGGATCCACACAAGATACTGAGGGAGCTGGCAGAGGTGCTCACCAAGCCACTTGCAGTAATTTCAATTATTTGTCATCCAAGTATTACAGGTGTTCTGGAGTTCCAGCGCAGTCTGGATCACTCTGTGGCAGATGGTAGGGCTGTGTTTCCACTCCCAGGACAGTCAATCCCAGGTGCACTGGATGGCCCGTGAGCAGTGTCCTGCACTCTGCTGCCAAAGGACTGAGGAAAACACACCAGCAATGCCAACTTTGATATGCTTGCTGGCTGCCTTTCACTCCAGCTTGTGCTGAAGTTCCAGCATGTCCAGTATGGCAGCACTGAGTGGTGGCATGACTTCATTCAGGCCACAAGAGTTCATTGTGTGTCTCCTTTCTCCGTTAGACTTTCACACTATCCATATGAGACTATGAAAGGGTGAGTCCTGCTGATCACTCCTTGGCTCTCCTGTTGATGAATCAGCTCATGGATGGGAATCAGGGAGTCTCAGTTGGTGTGATAATGCTGCCAATACACTGCAGTGGTAGGAATCAGCACCTGCTGCTCTTCAGCCTTCAACAATGCCACAACAGAAGGGACCTCTGAGAGACCTGGCAAGGTAAACAGATGCTTACTTTCCTCCTTCTCCAAGGCAGCTATACTGAAAGCCCATTAATTTTCTTTTAGGTCTTTGAAATACCCTCTCCTGAGATGTCTACAGGGCAGACGCATGGAGCCTCTGGACCAGTTGCAGAGGGGGGTTTTTGCCACTCATTCTCAGTTGGACTTAATTCAACCTTGAACACAGACAGATCCTGTGATCTCCCATTAGTCCAGAAACACAGGTGGATTCTACCTCTTTGAAATCTGATGGCAACACTGTACACTGTGCACTGGTATTTACTAGAGCCTTACAGTCCTGTGGATCTGATGTACCAGGCCATGGGATCCACATAGTCCAGTAAACCAGGTTGCCCCCTTCTTTCACATATTTACAGGGAGAGCCCCTCTAGTACTGGTCATAGACATCCCCATTGACATGTAAAAACAGAATTAATTTCCATAGGATCAGAAGTAAGATCAACCCTTCCACTCTGACTGGGGAACTGCCCACTGAAGACTGAAGCAGCAGTGCTCCTGGAAGAACCCCCATTTGTGATTGCTTTTCTTTGCAACCCATATACCTATGTCTCTAGAGTCAAGGTAGACTTTCCACCCCATTTCCTCATGTCTTCTTTGTTGTCCCTCAGGTAAAACCACAGGGTATCTTGTGGTGCACACCCTCTATATCCTCCCTCTTGAGCAAAAGAATGCACACTGCAATAGCTGAGATACTGGTCTGTACAGGTGAGGATCTTCTCTTTGTTGCTGAAACTCCTGGAACAGCTTTTCCCACTTTTGGACAGGTTTTCTACAGCCAAGATATAGGCTCATAGGGAGGAACAGAGGTTTTCTTCATATTGCTGGAGCTGGTGAAATCTAAACCCATCATTGATGCCTCTTTGTCTTTCCAGATAATGACTGCCAATAAGGTGGCATAAGCAGAAAGTGCATTCTATACAAATTTCTGACACATGGGTCATGTACATTAGATTTCATCTTGATCTGTGGGTGACTGCATATTGTTTGGGGCAGAATAAATCATCTCTAGCATGGCTGATTCCTGAAGGTACTGGATACTTTTCTTCATGGTGGTCCACTTGTCTTTCTTGAAGGGATTCCTTTTCTCCACACCTGACAGGAAGCATCTCCACCACAGGCTGAGTACTTGTGTTCCCCTTTCCATTTGCCTTATCAATACTCCCTTTACCTAGAAAGTGATCCCAGCTGCTTGGCTTCCATACCCTAATTCCAGGACACTAGATCCACTATCCCAGCACTGGAGCAGCCAAGTGACAATGTGCTCATTGAATGATGGCTGAAATCTTTTCACACATCCTGCAGATCATCAAGGATAGGGATCAGGGGGTCACCTCTTGTTCTGCTTCTTCCTCCTGTTCTTTTGGTAACGCTGCTTTGTCTTTTACTAAGTGAGCTTTCATGTCCATGTCTTCCTGTCTATGGAGCATCTGACACCAGCACGAGTTGGTTCTCACATTCAGCTACAGTGCCTGTCAAGGGAGTTGGATCAGCTGTGGTATCTGTCCCCAGGGTTGGGGTAAACACAGTGCCTGTTGTTTTGCTTTCTCATCCAGAGACTATTTCTTCCCTGCAAAAGACTGAATAGTGATGAACTTGGTGGGTAAAAAAGTTATCACTATTAATACTTTCCAATAGATGGCTCCCAAACTGGTGACAGTGGTGACAGTGATGTTGAGTACAAATACTACATTTGTTTCATGACCAATTCTGTCATACCATAAACCAGTGCTACAAAGTACAGCAATGTGATAACTTTAGCTCAGTTGCCATGAGTGAGATACTGCAAGTAAGGTATGACATAGCACATCTGAAAGAACCAGCACACCAAGTTTGAGAGCAAATAAATCAACATTGTGACTAGGGACTATTAAACTGATATAACAAATGTTTATAATAAAATTGTTCTAACACATTCTAGTCAGACTTGTCATTGTCTCAAGACATTATGCCCCATGTTGGGAGTCAAAAAGAACTGCTATGGTTCAACCACAGGAATGAGGAGGAGAATCAGGAAAAAAAAATGGTAAAACACATGGATTGAGATATGTACAGTTTAATAATTTAAGTAAAATAAAATAACAATATCATTTTAATGCAAAACAGGAGACAAAAATAAACCAGAGAGAAATAAAACCTAAGAGAACAAAGTGATGCATAATACAATTGCTCACCACCTGCTGACCAATGCTCATCCTGTCCCTGAGCAGAGATCAAGTCCTTCCAGCCAACTCATCCCAGTTTAAGTACAGGGCACGATGTTCTCAGATATGGGATATCCCTTTGGTCAGTTCAGCTCAGCCATCCTGCTCATGCTCCCTCCCAGCTTTTTGTGCTGCTCCTCACTGGTGGAGTACGAGAAACTGAAAAGTCCTTTACTTAGGGTAAGCACTACTAAGCAACAAACAAAACATCAGGGTGCTATCTACACGATTCTCCTACTAAATCAAAACTACAGCACTTTACCAGCTCTAAGGAAAAGAATCAACTCTATCCCAGCCAAAACGAGGACAACGTGGCACTTAGGGACATGACTGAGTATTGCACCTGCTTTGCTCTGTGTCAGTCTCCCCGTTACAGAAACCACCTCTAATTCCTTCTAATTCCTTTTTCTCCATTGGTCCTAGTTTTGATAAACCTACGATCACATCTGGTATGGCTGACACCATCATCCAAGTGTTCTCATACTTCTCTGGTGCTGGCATTCTCCATGTGCTTATGTAGGTGCTCTTCGTGGTGTATGACCCTGCTACACGAAAGATGACCTTTCCAAAATATTCCACTTCAAATACCTGTGAAGTTTGGCTGTCCCTCACACAACTCCTCCATAATGACATGTGAGATCCAGCCAACTTTCACTGTTTGATCTGCAGCTTTCATCACCTGCTCATATTGTGCGCAGTGACTTCTCATTACATTCTCTATATTTCCACCTCCCTTCAGTCAGCCTAAACTCCATGCAGGCCCTAGTCAAGAGCCTGATCATTTGCCTGCAGCTTTAACACCATCTTTGTATCAAGTTAATCAGCAAAAATTTAAAATCACCACTATAATATGCACATCACTGTTACAGGAAATCTCTGAGGTATCCTTCCTGACATGGACAGCTTGAACACTTCTTATTGACACTTGCTTTTTGAAGTCTGTTCATTAGCCAATTTCTACATCAGTATTTTGTGTGCATGAAAAACTGTGCATTTTACAGACCTCCAGCAGAAACTGAATCAGACAACACAAAGAAGCCTGAAAGAGAAATGGTTCTCATTATTTTATTGATTGTGACCATCAATAGAGAAAAAAAGTTTACTTTCCAAGTCCAGTCACAAAGCATGCATCCATTCTGTAAATTAAGAAACACCATGGGATAAGATCCACTGATACACAAAACCAACAAAAAATTTACACATAAATCTCAAAGAAGTCAGCAGTGACAAATAGTAGTATGTCAAGGAAACATAAGTAGGAGAACTGGGAATACCAGACATCCAGTGATTATTTTTGCTGCTCAGAATCTTATTAGTTGTTATTTACTCACTGCTTTCAGAACAACTTCTCAGTTGTTGGGGTAACTCTGCCATCTTGAATGTTTGTTTGCTTCTTCTCACGGACATCCATAGGTTGTGGCCATGCATTGGGAGTCAGGAATAGTCCAGATACTCTCAGTAAATGGTGTCCATGAAATACTCAGCAAAGCTTTCTCCAAATGCACTTTCCACCAAACCAGCTACACAGAATGTCTGTCAGCAGTTGCAATCAAAGACCTATCATTTTTGTTCTTTTAGATAAGCCCTTCATAGGCTTCAGACATTAAACCTCAAGTACCAAATTAAGAGGATGGGCTAGTGGCTGCCAAATTTTCAAGAGGAGGAAGGCCTCTCTCTTATATCTACCACAGAAGACACCATAGTATGGTACAAAGATTTTACCAACATTTGAAAAATCCTTTGTGACTGACCTGTACATTTGCTACATTTAGATTTACAATACCATTATCCAAAATAATACCAAATCCTACCAGAGCATGAGGTATTTAAAAGTCAAACAAGACTCCCCTGATAGTGACTCATTACAAAAGACTGACCTCTCTCTCCTTTTGGTTGTTACCCAGTCCAGAACTTGTTTGTGCAACTCACAATTCACTTCTGCCATTCAAAGTGGAATTACTTTGAGGAGGAGACTTCAGTTCACGTATGTATTCTCGATGTATCTATGACTTGATATTAAATAAAATGAGAAGCATAAACATTTATAAGCAAATAAAGAATGGTTCTACCAACCATCCAAAACCCATGCATATTTTATGTTTTGTTGAAGAATGCTAATTTGAGGTTCTTTTATTTTTTTTTTCTATGAGTATTACAGGCTTTCTTTCTCTGACTCTTTTTCTCTTGTTTGTTTGGGTTTTTTTCCCCCTAGGATTTACCCCATTTTCTTTCTCTTATTTATTTTGGTTTTCCCAGGCATCTATATGGTATCAAGATTTCTTGCCATAGCTACAGAAATCAAATGACAGCTCCTTATGGCATTTTTCACTTACTAGAACAACACCACCTTCCTTTAACACCCATCAAAATTCCTGCTAATAAAATAATCTACCTCTATGTCCCTCGAGTGAAGCCAAATGCAGAGCAGATTCACGCAACTTGTACTGTTTCTTTACATTTTCACTGGATTTGGATTCTGGTGGAATGCAAAATCACCAACACAACAAACCCACCAAAAATACAGAAGGAGGAGGAAGACAATGCTGAAACAGATCATCTCACTTAGCCTTAGCTGAGAATTAGAATTGCTCTTATTTAGTAGAGAAACACAGGGACCTGCATAGGATCATCCATTACATTCTAAAAAAGGTGTTTGGCCAAAATTTCCTTGTTGAAATCTTTTTGTTGAGTGTAATGAGCCTGTATCACTAGATGAGCTGGGATGAGATATTTAAGATGTAAATGAATAAAGAAGAATGAGATAAATTTCAATGAAAGGCCAGAATAGGTATCTTATTATCAGACATCATGTGTGATGTCTATGGCAAGTGAATGATTAGCAGCTTACCAAATTAATAATAAATGCACATATGATTTTTATAATGCACCATCAATCTTGAAAACAGACTATAAAAAGCATAATACTGAATTCATTAGAAGCATCAGAAGAACCCCACAGCTGCAAAGAACACAAATTATTGTGCATAGCCAGAATGCAAACCGAGAGGCCGAACTGTTCTGCTCAGCGCGTTTGCATTGCTATAGTCCAGGAACGGGGCAGCGCGGAGCAGGAGGCGCTTTCAGCGGCCCCGGGCGCACTGCGGGCACGGGACCGCCTTAGGAACGCTCCCCGGCAGGAAAAGGCACACGGAGACGTAATGCTAAGGACACACAGCCCGGCTACTCCCTTACAACTAAATGGAGCCTCAAACTGTAACCGGCCATGGCTAAACGGGGAAAGCATTTCCAGATAAACAATTTAAGTCGTCCGGCGCTGCGCCATCGCCGCGGCCCTCATCCCCAACCAGCAGCGGGCCGGGGCCGCGGCCGCCCCAGCGCGCCTGCGCACCCGTCCCCCTGCTCGGCCCCACAAGGCGCTGGGACCCACGGCCGCCGCGCACGGCGCAGCCACCGGCCAATAAGCGGGCCGGCCGGCCGCGTTTCCCTCCTGCAGCCAATCAGCGCTCGCTTCCTCCCGCCTCCCGGCCAATGGGAAGGGCGCTCTAGGGGCGTCGGTCACATTCAAACCGGGGGCAGCGCGCGAACGCGCTCGGTTGGAGCCGCGTCCCGGCCCCGCAGCGGCCTCGGTGAGGGCGGCCGGGCGGGGGTCGGGGCGGCCGGGAAGGACAGCGAGGGGGAAGGGACCGGGCTGGGGAGCAGCGGAGTGAGGGAAGGTGGGTGCCGGGGCTGGGGGGCGGCAGAGGTGCTGGTCTGCGGTGAGGCCGCGGGGGTGCTGGGCCAGGCTCCTCGGCAGCCCCGGGGCTGCGGCTTCGCTGGGCTTCCGCCCCCGAGGGCTCGGAAACCTGGTTGCGTCTTCCGCCTCACGGCCTTTGTTTATGCCGCATTGCCTCGCCTGCTCCGCTGCTGCTCAGTCTCTCTCTTGCTTAGCCCAATTTTGCATCTTGGTGTCTTGTCCTTTCTGCGTCTTACGTTAGATTTAAATATTTTTCTATTTTATATCTTTCCTATTGTTGCTAATTTTTTTTAATCGACGATGATTTTACTTAGTGTTGGGAGTTTTTGGTTTTTTTTAAAAAAAAGTCCTGCTTTAGAACTTGTAAATAAAACAGAAGGAAGATTATGCAATTTGATAGATAGTGTTTTTTAAAGGCTGGGTAGGTGCTTCAGAAACCGGTCTTATTTTACCTCTCCACTATAGAAGACATAAACAGATCAAGTGGTGTATTACAGTATTTCAAGAATGGGTGCTGTTACTTCTTTTTATTATCCATGAGTATTTCTGAGTGTGCTAGATGTCGAATCTTACCACTAACCTGTAGTGCTGCTTTATCCATTTACTGCTCTCAAGTCTCTGTCCTTTGGCTCCTCCTGTAGTGGGCCTGTATGCGGGGTTGAAGTAACTTTAACTACTACACTTTATTTAGAGGTAGTTCTTTGCACTGTGTGTTCTCCCTGTCCCTGGTTCTCCCTAACCTTCTCTCCTGTAGGCATTTCTGCATCTCATGTATGCCGCTGTGGAACTGCTGCAGTTGCTGCCTCAGTTCCCATTCAGTGCCTTTGTAACAGCGTGTGGCTGGTTTAGATCTTTACTACTGTCAGATTTTAAATATATATATTTATAAATATATATAAAATATTTATCTACCACTGAAATGAATGACAAATTATTTCTTTAAGAGTAATTATGCAGCAGATTAAGAGACGAAGAACCTGTGAATACTTGCTTATGTTTGAACATTGGCATGAGTAGAAAGATTGCTGGCAAATCATGACAATATGTAGATGAATATGCCCTTGCTGTACTTTTTAGTCTCTGAAGGTCACAGCAAGCTGGCACATCTGAAAGGGTTTTTCCTCATTCAAAATGTTATCTTTAAGCTTTTTTTTATTCTGTTTTTATTACTAATTAGGAATAGTTTAATTGATTTTGATGAAAACTGTATTTCTGGGATATGAAGATTAGGAAAACTAACGCAATAACCTTTCGCTATTTCATCCATCAATTTTTGATGCACAGGAACTTCTGCAGGATGGAGAACTTCATTTCTTACCTTTGGGTTCTTGGGATCATCTGAAGTATTCTGGCCCTCATCCATCTTACCTTTTTGACAAGACATATCCATTCTTCGGGAGAGTTTTTCTCCGTAACACGTTGAACCTAGGGCAGTTAAACAGCACACCAGAAATGTAAGTTTGATGTGTATTGTTGCAACTTAAGATCAAATTTATACAGAAATTTATTTACTTTTTCTTTTGGTCTGCTGCATTTGGGAAGCTATCACTGCAGGAAGAGTAACGAACCTTCGACATAGATGAGGAAAATATAAAGACTGTGTTTAAGAAATCTAGAATCCACCTGGGAATTTTTAGCAGTTATGATGGAAATGAGATATTGTGGTATTTCTTAACATGAGGTAAATTTCTTTTGGTTGTCTTGGTGCTTCAGGTTCTGCAGAAGTTGACTTCATCCATGCTTTGAGGGAGTGGGTACAGTTGCAAATCAGCTCTCTATGGATGCTCTCACCCATAAAGAGGTCTTTTGGAGTATCTGATTTCCTGTAGCCCCTTCTACAGTATTTTTAAAAGCCAAAACTGTGATATGTACTAAAATTTTCCTTATGAAGTAAATAAGTATCATCTGTAGAATGGCACATGAACAGTATTAGTTGTAGTAATCATCTATGTAATTTTTAACAGTGTGATCCCCAAAAGATGGGACAGTTTACAGACCCACTCTTAGAACAGCTTAAATTGGCTCTGGGGGAGAAATAGATATTAAAGCAAGTTCCAAACAAGCATTGAAATGAAAATCTATTGTGTCCATTTTTAAATATAAATAAGGGGGTGGGGGGGTTCCTTAATTTGTTTCTATTCAGTGAAATAAAAATAGTATTTCAGATACTACTGATTTAGCATACAGTCTTTAGCTTTCATAGGATTTTGAGGTCTTGCTTGAGGCCATTTGAGTGTCTCTCCAGACCCTTAAAGTGCTAAGGCCTCTTCATAGTGGTAATGTAGATGGTGCTTTTGCTGGACTAAGTCTTGGAATTTACACAGTGAAACTGTGTTTTGAACCTACAAAACAACACATATATAGACAAAAGCAGGCTTGGAATTCTTGGTGGGCCATATCTGGGTCAGGATGAACATGAAATATGCCTATTTTTGCCTTATAAGCAAGCTCTTGTAAGCATGATAATCTTTCTGATTTATGGTCTTGGCTTGGGGAAAGCTGGGAACCTGGTGCTTTTAAAGTCATGCCAGGTTCTAGTGATTAATGCTCTAAAAATTATTTGTGAGACTTCCTGAGAGCAGTGCCTTGTGTATTTTTTAGGTGGTGGGGTTAAATGAACTGGATGAACTTCATTCCATCCAGTTCTCTTTCTAGCAATAATTCACCTAAAAGTAGATCTAAAGTTTGTAACCCTCTAGCAACTTCTTGTTGATTTGTTATACATGAGTACAAGAGGGTAAAAACCAGCATTTCACTGTAGAACTAAACTTAGTGTTTATTTGAACCTATTTAATCTGTCTGAAGTGGGTTACTTTCTTTGTTTCTGGGCCCAACTTGACAGTAATTAGAATGTCAAACCCGCTGAACATGTACTAAATTCACCACAGTTTTTACTAGAATTCTTATGTTCATTAGATGCATGGAACATTGATGTGGGAAAAGCTTTTTAATGTAGGCAGAAAAGAAAGAAATCATTAGGGTTTTTTTAGTTTGCTTAAGCAGTCTAGCTCTGCTCAGATTGCCTAAATTCTTACCTCTCAGCTATATACATGTATTATCTCAGCTGATGATAAACTGTCAGAATGCTGATGACTTGGCATAAGCTTCTTTTAAGAAGTGTTTGAATCTCTAAACCTCATTTCAGAAACTTAAAAATAGGTGTCACTTGTCTTTGTCCTTTGAACAGAGGAGAACGTGAATTCTTTTCTGCTTAACCCACTGTGAGAACTAATTGCTGTAACCTGTGGGAAAGAGTGTGGATTAGCACTGTGTGCTAAACTAAAGCCAGCCTAATTATGAGTACAGAATGTGATTTAATGTGATGGACTGGAAGCTATTTCAGGCAACACATCATACTCCCCATTTTATTCAAATGCTGAATATACCTTTTTGGAAAGGGCTACTGTGAAGCATGGATTAGGATTTGGATGGATCAATTAAGGTCCAATTCTTTATTTCTCCAAGTTGTCTTCTGTGAAGTAGTTTACTTGTGTAACTACACTGACAAAGGCTTAAATAGAGTATTTGTTACATAATGTGGTTGAGTCTCAAGCTCCAAATGATACATGAGAGGCTTTCCCATGGTAATTCCAATCAAAGTGAGCTGCAACAGGGTTCTTCATAACTCCATTGTTTTTTAACCTTGTGTCTGCAGATGGAGGAGACAGACCTAAGTGAAAGAGGATTGCCACAGATTACATCAATCATGAATAGAGTTAGAAACTTGAAAAACAAATACAGAAATGAAGAGAATATCACAGATGAATTTAACTGCACTAAAATCTCAGCTGATACAACAGGTATTTGGTTTTGTTATTCTACTGTCACTTATGCAAAAGATCTTAACATAGACTGAGTGAAAGAACCATTAACTGAAATGATTTCCAAGTTTAGTGTTTCTTTACTATTAATGACCACAAAGTTAATTTCATCTCTCCTTATTTCTTAGCTCTATTGCTTTAATCTTGCTTAAAAAATAGTAACTGTCTTGCACAAAAGCTTATAAAAAGTGTTTTCTTCTGTACATATTTGCTGCTGTTTTAATCAATCTCCTTTGTTTTTCTGTCAGATAACTCTGGAACTGTCAATCAAATAATGATGACAACAAACAATCCAGAAGATTGGCTATGTTTTTTACTTAAGCTAGAGAAAAAGGGTGTTCCTCAGATGGATGTTAGCTTACTCAATAGACTCATTGGCCGTTACAGTCAAGCAGTGTCTGCATTGCCTGCAGAAAAGTACAGTCAAGATGAGAGCTATGCTCGCATCCTTGTGAGATTTGCTGAGTTAAAAGCGTAAGTATAAATTTTCAATATGAGAACTCATAATTCTATTTTTGAATTAAGATAAGAATACCTTTTTTCATCAGTGTTTTTTGCAACAAATTATCATTTTGAGTGTGGAAGGTAAGTAGCTTTGGTTAGTCTGCTTATTTGTTGTCGCCACAGTACTTGCATTTTTTGTATATGCAGGATTGTTTAGAGCTATTTGATTTAGAGGCGTTAACACACTGTTTTTTTCCTTGGTTCTCTATGTAAGGTGCAAGAGGCAATAGCATGAAATCCTTTTTTGAGCTTTATTTTTTTAGTATGCTTTCCCTCTTGGAGAAAGATCTGGACAAGATCATCACAGTTTGATTAAATTAGCTGCCTTAGGATAGGAAGAATGTCTCAGAACATCATTCTCTAGTTCCACACTTTGAAAATTCGTTTTGCTTGTAGTCATTTATTGCATTATTCAGTGCAAATTCAAGCAGTGTGGTTGTACAGATGTATTCAGAGATAATTTGGGACAGGGTTATAATTAGAATTTTTTTTGTAAGGGGTTCTTTTGTCACTTGAAATAGTACAGCAAATATTTTGATGAAGAGCTGTAATTGAACAATGCAGCAATCTAAAAATCAGAGCTGAGCAAGTGATTTTCCAGTGAACATAGCTAATCTTTTTCTTTTATGTTCTTTCCCTATTTGACTTTTTGGCATATAGTTTCATCTTCCAGTATGATAAATGTGTAGTTGTCTGCGCTGTCCTTTGCATGGACCTTGCTGCATCAATATTACTAAAAGCACACAGTGGAAGTAATCTGTTGAATCACCTGTTGAGAAACGGGAGTGAATAATGACCTTGTGAGTCTTTAGTATCTTGAAGAAGGAAGGTGTTTTTGTGTAAGTGGGGTAAAGAATCTCTTCCAGGAAAGTTTAAAGATACAATGCAAGATGGCATTCTCATTCAAAGATCACTTGCTTTTCTTCAGAGCAGAAACTGTATAACAAACTGGATCCTAGTTTATGGAAATAGTTTTCCAGAATAGTGATCAAGTCACATCTCTTATCTCATTGTAGGAGTGTTTAAAATAAGGAAGATAATTTCCTACCTCCCTAATTACTTGGACCTATTTTCACTTGAATAGTCCCTGTCCTTTTTATGCTGAGAGCTGAATGCAGTGTCTCAGGTGGATTTCCCAAGAGTAGAGGGGCAGAATCACCTCCTGTGACCTGCTGGCCATGCTCCTTTTGGTACAGCCCAGGATTCCGTTTGGCTTTCTGGGCTCCAAGTGCACACAGCTGGCTTATGTGAACTTTTTCATCAGCCATCACCCCCAAGTCTTTCTCCTTAAGCCTGCTTGCAATCACATCTCTGCCCAACCTTTAGGTGAGAAACTGGATTATTCTGTTCTTGGCACCAGACCTTTTTTGTCCTGGTATCTGCTTTAGCTGCAGTCTGGCCGTGCCAATACCTTTTGACCTATTATTATACCAAGTTTGTCTGAAGAATCCTTGAGTGTGCTCTGAAATAGCTGAAGACAGCAAATGCTTCTATGATTTTCTGTACTGTACATTTGCAATGCCAGACCTGCTCTCGTGGTATGCTTCTGGCTGTAGCACAGTGCCACCAAGCGTGTGACAGTTGGTGCCTATTGCTAGTGTTAGGTCTTGTGTGTATTGCTATCCAAACTGTTGCTGCTTTCTACAGGAACTTAAATTTTAACAAGCTCTTTGAAAGTGTCTGTAATACATTACAGCTTAATTTCTCTGGCTCAGACTTTGCTTGCAGATGGGTTATTCTGTGCCTGTCCTATTGTTTTGGATGATCAGACCTGAGTTCAGTAAACCTATGTGACTCTAGTTACATGCCTAAGTAACGTGCAAAACTTCTTTCACTCAAAATTCTATAGAATTCCACTGAAAATGTTCCTTACCTTTCCATGTTGTATTTTTCTGTACTTTTATTTTCAACCATGGTCATAAAGTTTTTGCTCTTCCCACTTCTAAGTGGTACCTTTGTGTACCTGTTGAGTCAAGAGGGAACTTAGGAAATAATTCCTTTATCTCCTGATTATAGATGTTGCTGGTAAAAGTGTTAAGCTCCTTTTTTTTTATGTCAGTTGAAACATAACATTAGTGTGTTTCATAGTGATGTAGATTTAGGCCTTTTGTGTCTTGACTGGTATTTGCATAGGCTGTAGTTGCACTCAAATATTTAAAAGTTGGTGTGCTGTAAGTGTGAACCTGCTCAGCAATCTATGGCTGAATGTAACACTAGGATTAAAATTTGGCAAAAGTAAATGAACTATTAAATGTGAAAGAGCTTAAGGATTGAGTCCTTTGAGTTTTGGGAAGGTTCAGCTTGATATCTTTCAATAATTAGAGTTTAAAATTCTTTGCTTATTTGTAGTTCACTGATTGCTCTAAGAAAGAGGAAAATCTTTATCTTATAGGTGGGTTGCTTTTTCAAAGTTATTTAAAAGCTTCTCCAGTACATGGAACCTTATCCTTCTCAGGCTCTTCACCTTGTATAACTATGAATGTGCTGTCTTTACAGCCTGCAAGATCCAGAGGAGGCACGGGACCAATTTCATCTGGCCAGACTGAACTGCAAGAAATTTGCTTTTGTGCATGTGGCTTTTGCACAGTTTGAGCTATCACAAGGTATGTAAAAAACAAACAAACTTGTTTGGTGTTGCTGTTCTGTGTTCTCAGTTTTATTGTTTTAAACTTCTGCTCCCTTATGTAATTTGTAAGGAAACTGATAGATTGAATCAGAAAAAAGTCGGGAATTTTAAAATTGAAATTTACTAAGAGTGTGTGTTCACTTTTAAAGTGAAAATATGCACACAGATTTTTTTTGTTATAGAAATAACTTTTAATCCAGGTGAAAACTGTTAGTAGTTTCTACTTTTCTAATTTAGATCTTGCAGTGGAAGGCTTTTGAGTAAGGCTCTTCCTGCATTGAAAAGTGAGGCTCAAATACTTTGCTTGTTTGTGGAACAAATTCTATCTTCTTCCAAAAAGCATCTGTAGATTGATTTTTTATTAATACACAATGTAAAATACACTGTCAATATGCAGTTTGGTTGCCCTGGTACTTGCTGGCAAGGCCCTGTTAGCTGCCCACAGGCTGGTATTTTTGAGAGTCTCTTTTGTTACCATGGATGATTTGAACAGTGACATATGTCACCCTGGGTATTTCTTCCTTTGACAGTTTGCTCTGTACAGAAAGATGAGCACGTGCTCTTATTTAAATGGAAAAGACTTGATTGATATATTAATTTTTTTGTGATTTGTTTCCCTTCGTGTTCTTTTTGGTATCATGCAAGTTGTTGTATATTGTTGTATGTTGTATATATTTGTCATACTGCCTAGTATGAGAAGTTCTTCCCAAACTTAGCTACACTAAATAAATGAATCTGTCCGTTCTACACTCTAGATTCTAAATACATTTTACTGGTTATTTCTCTTTCTTTACTTCTGATTTTTTTTTTCACTGATAGTGGTTTTGTCTTTAAATTTTTGCTCCAGTACTACTTTTTAACTGTATTTTAGGATATTGTTTAGATGCTCAAAGTATGGCCCATGAGGCAGAGCCATTTTGTTAAAATCTGTAAGTAGATACTCATTTGTCATCTCAGATTTTCCAGTTTTTCTTTGCTGATAAGTTGATTGGCATTAGAGCAGGAAAGGCTATCAATCAACTCCCCCTACCAGGAGTACATGTTATGTTTTGTGAATGACTCCTGTACAGGATGGGGAAAAAAGGACAAAAATCTGCATGTTTGTGTCTTGAAATGACACAGTTTCTGTGTTATGCATAAGTCAGTTATCTGACCGGTCTTGTTCTAATATAAACTTGTAATACTGAGCTTCTAAACAGTAGTAAAAAGATAATTTATTTTGTGTGCACTGGATGTTTATTTAAACAGATAATTAAACATTAATACTGCAATAACAAAGATATTGTTAAATAAGTGTAATAAAACCTATTGTGTAATTTAATAAAGTGTGGAAATGTTGCTATAGGTTACCAGTGACTAAATGCATCCTGTAGTTATGGGATGTGCTCATGCAGTAGTATACCTTACTTTGACAGTAAGTAATCAACCTAGAATGAAGTCCTAATCCCAAAGGAAATAAGCCAGTTATGATCGGCTTTGTTTTATCTGCAGTGTGCTCTCTGATTTGTATCTGTTACCCTTGAGCTGATCTAGGTGTCCTTTAGTAATGTGTATGGAGCTACAGTGTCCCTGCTGCTTGCTTCAAAGAGGATTAGTAGAACATGTGAGTTGTAAATTGTTACTTAAGAGTGCTCTTCCTTTTTCACTGTGTCCACTTAGGCCAGAGGGAAAGGAGGGTAGTGCTTTGTTGCTTCTTCATCCCAGTGATTTCAGCAGTGCTTGGCACACCTGTCAGTGTTTTCTTTTGCACTAAGAAGAAAAATTTAATTGCACGTTCTCTTCCTTAGCTCACAGTTTTGCTCAAGATAAAAGCTCAAGTTGTGAAATTAGACTTGTTAAATTGATGTTGATTTCTTAATAATTGAATATTAGTGGCCTGGAAATGGAGTGACACAATAAAGGTGCCATTCTGTGTTTTGTAGCTCTTTTTTTACTTAAATACTGACTAAAATTTAAAACCCCTAGATAAGGAGTTGTCTTGTCATTACTTGGGTGGTGTGCTTGAGGATGATTTGCTGTGAATTGGTCAGAACTTATGACCATAGATAAAACTCTACTCTTGACTATTTCAAATCTTATGCCAGGGTGCTTGATTCAGGCTTTTAGCATGTGATGAAGTGGACTGGTTGGAATTCAGAAGTACTTCAGGCTTGATTTTGTGACTTAGTTCCTCATGTGTTAAGGGGAATGAAGCAGTTAGTTTTTCACATAAATGTTTTGATGTCATGCTCTTTCTTACTCAATGGGGCACACAATATTAGGAGGAATTACTTTGTTGAAGGAATTACATTGTTGAAGCAATGTGTGGTTACTAAATAAAGCAAAAGGTAGAATCAGAATGCTGGTTAAGGATCCTTAGAGCCTGTCCACTTTGCTAATGATTTAGGAAAGAAAACAGTATTTGACTATATGGTTAAAAACCAAATTCTAACAAATTAGCACAAAATTGATTTAAATGAAATTATAGCTCATCTAATTTTGGTGCTTCCTTGCTTCAGTGTTTGGCATCATCCATTTAATATTCTTAAAATAGATTACTTAAAGCAGAAGTTCCTGGTACTGCACTTCCACCAGCCTGAACTACAGTGACGTCTAGCTTCATTTATGAGTGGAGTTTTGAGTGCAGGGGTCATGGCACTCTTAGATATGCTATTATGCATATACTTGAGTATTTCTTATAATATATATGTGGCATGAATGTAAGAACAAAATGGTTTGTTTTCCTGCTTTGGAATGGAGGAAAAAGGGCATTTGGGGTTTCAGGGGCATTGACAGCTGTCGCAAAACATGGCATCATTTTGCCCAGATGTTCTTCAAACCAAGTAAAGTATTGTGGTTACAGTACTTTTTTCCTTTTTTGACTTTTTCTAATAGATGCTGTGTACATGTATACATATGTAAATTGACTGCTTCAATATGTTTTGATAACACATTCCCTTTCCCACTCCAGCTCTCTTCAAAGTTCTCTGTTTATGCCATTTAGTAATGTCTAAAACTGTAACAAAAAAATGTCCTCGCTTTTCTCTCCTCTTTTCTTAACTGTAGTGCTGTCCAGAGGTGTTGTTTTATTTAACAACAGCTGGTTTTAAATGTGATTTCTATTAAGTGCATAATTTGGTGTTCAATTTAATGTAAAAAATTGACTTGTGTGATTTGCTTGTAACTATTTCCAGGCAGTTTCCTTAAAATGGCAATGTAAGGGGAGGTATCCCTAATGAACAAAGGCTTCATAGTACTATGCAAAGTGAATATAAGACAACATGAATGTTACCATCTCGTTAAAATATCTTGCCCCGGTGTAGTTTTTTTTACTTCTGTGATTTCTAACGCTGTGCTTCTTACACTTAGAAAACGAGAAGAAGTGTAAGCAGATCCTTCAGAAAGCTGTGGAGTGCTCTGCTGTTCCTCTGGAATTGTTGGAAACCGCTCTGCAAAACTTACATTTGAAAAAAAAGCAGTTACTTTCAGATGAAGAGAAGGAGAACTTTGCAGGTAATTGCAGTTTCTTCTTACTGGTTGCTTATGCATGCTGTGATTCTAGATTGGAAAAAATCATTAGTGTTTGTCCCTAGATATAAACTCAGACTCTCTATTGCCCAATAAACAGATATGTTTGTCTGTATTATAAATCTCATTCCTTCAGTGCTTGTTTCCATCTTCAGCGCAGTGACTGTAGTTTGCAGGAGCTATGGAATGGTCAGTTCTGTAATTCTGCAGAGGGTGTTCCTTTGGCCTGTCATCAGGGATTTGTAGTTTGTAATAGAGACTTGCAGCTCTAAGTGTGAAGGAAGAGCCAAGAGTAAGAGCTGTTGGTAGAGAAGAATTAGGACTGAAATATAATATACAGACTAAGCTACACATGTATAGGTTGCTTGGAGGTGTATCTTGTGACAGACTGGGAAAGATTTGACAGTCATTTCAGTGAAGTTAAATCTAGGAAAAGTAATCCATTTCAACTTTATTTTGGAGAAAACCCATATGTTTGTCAGTACAAAACTGAAGTGCTTGGCTGTATCATAAATCCAAAGTGATCCTTATTGATGGGTATATACCTTCAAAAAGGAAACAGTTATTTCTTGAAGTTTTCAAGAGATAAATTTGTATGGAGTGGAATTGAGCAAAAAATGTTTTGACTTCAGCATTGAAGTGTGCGTAGCTAAGTTTTTCCAAGAGTGATGTCTAACACTTCCATATTTTTGCATTATGTAATTGCAGAATTAATGTAAAAATAGGTCTGATTTAATTTCCTTAGGGATATATTTTCAGGAGTGGCGTTTGAGATTTGCTTGGCACCTATTGAATCAACCTTTGACTGAAACACTAGTGGGGGTGAACCCTTTGAATAGTATTCAGCTATGGCATTCATTTCTAATAAACTATTTTCTGTCTTACTCTGTTTATCATTAATTGGATATAGAATTCATAAATGCCACTGCTGATGTACTGTGCCACAGGAGAATATCTTGTTGAAGGATACCAATATCCTTCGTGGATTGTATAATTTTTCGCTGACAGTATTGATTTGCTGCTGCAGGGCTAAGGAAATACCTGTGAGAATGAATGGCAAAACCCTGCCTGCCTGCCAGTTAGGAAGCAGTGAACTGTGGGGCAAGAGTAGGCTCAATTATTTTTTCATATATATGGGTTTGTAATTAGGTATTTGAAAAATGCAAACTTGTAATTCAGTGATTTAAAGATTAAACTTGAAAATGTAAATAACACTAGACTTGAAATATCTCAAACTCTGGGACATACATGGGCTAAATAACTGAATTTGGCTTTAAATGAATTTGTATGGTCCTTTGGAGCAGCAGAGGCTATTTTAGTATATTGGCATTTAGGTATTTTCTGTTTTGTATTATCATTTGAAGAGCTGTTTTTGAAAGTTTATTATTTGAAAATATGAAAGCTGTATATGGAAATGCATTTGTTCACAGCTTCAAAAGATTGTACAGAATGCTTTTGACAGTTATGTGCTGTTAGTGTTGTGATCCAAATACAAACCATGCAAACAAAGTCTAGAAACCTTTGGTTTAATTCCTTTTTTCCTCTTTCATTCATGCACGGCAATCTAAAGTATTTGACATAACAGGTGCAATCAAACATGTTTAGTTGAGAAAAGTTGAAAAAAAATTTTTGGGGAAAAAAAGTGTGGGTTGCATTTGTAAGATGGCGATGGCCCTGGCTTGGTGATAAAGCTACACTGTACGTTGAGGCACTTGTTTTATTTAAATGAGTATTTTGGTCTATTGGCATAAGTAGTACATAAAACATTAAGTATTAGAAATAGCCACCACTGCACTGTTCATCTACCAGAAGTCTGACTTCTGGCTGAAAGTAAAGAGGGATATGGGAGAGTTCAAAAGAAAAGCAGAATCCATTTTAATGAGCTGATACAAATAAAAAAATGTTAAGTACTATATAGAAGTCCTTAAATTGTGATTTATCAGAAGGCTGTGGATAGCCGTGGATCTTGTTGGTCAAGCAGATAATTTCCTATACTGGTGGAACACAAGGCCTATGTGATGTAAAAGATCATGTTATATAGTATCTTAGTTAGAATCTTTGAATGGTTTGGGTTGGAAGGGACGTTGAAGGGACATTGGAAGGGACATCATCTAGTTCCAGCCCTCTGCTATGGGGCAAGAATACCTTCCACTAGACCAGGTTGCTCAAAGCTTTCAACCTGGCTTTGAACACTTCCAGTTGCCTTTGATTTTTCTTTTTCTTTTTGATATGCTCTTTGGTGTCTATCTTTAAGAAAAAAAACTTGTAGCATTGAAGAGATCTTAATCAAAATAACCAAATATTAATTTACATTTTTAAAAAAGGGTTTGTCAGGAAAATAGCGGAGTTCAAGTGATTGTTGTTTATCTGAAGGTGCTTAAAATAGCTTGTACTCCACATTGTTCCCTAAATGAAGAATTAAACTGTGTTGTAATGTCAATGTGTGTTCATTAAGGTGTTGATATATTTTCATTAGCGTATTCAGTTCTTGTGGTTTCTTTGTCTGAGAAATGACTTTCATTTCACCCATAGGGAAAAATTATGCGGAAGAGTGTTGTTCTGAACTGTTTATTTGTGGGTTTGAATTTCCAGAATGACTTTACAAATAACTTGAATTTTGGTTGTGTTTACCATAAAGTATATCTGAAATATATACTTTCACAAAGTTTATTTTAAGATTAATGTACAACTTCATAAAACTACTGCTAAATATTCAATAATGAAGCAAGAATCTCTTCTGGATTAAGATGGGGCTGGTGAATGAGCTTTTTGCTCTTGTCTGCCTTGATACTCCCTGACCTGGCACAGCTTATATGACCACTCTCAAATTTGCTATCAGTGAGATCAGCTGGTTCAATTTAACTAATTATTTGCTTAGAATAATTTAGTTGCATTTGTCTGATATGATCTGGATGATTCTAACTACTTTCCCTACAGTATCAAGTACACAGGAGTCTGGACTTCAGAATATAGGTGGAAATCACAGAAGCTTAAAAAAGAATGATTCTAGTGAAAATTCTTCTACTATTACCAGATCTTTATTTAGGTAATGTCTTAATTTCTTATTTTATGTATTATAATATCATTAAACCAAACACATACACTACAGTGTTGTGTTTTGTTTTGTGGGTTTTTTTGTTTGAGTTTGTTTTTTCTTTTAGGGAAGAGAAGTCACAGGAGCTAGGTGCTCTAGGTAATTTCCACAATCCATTGAGGCCGCTAAACAAATCTAACCAGGTAAAACATATAACATTTTCTTCAAAATCTTAAACTCTTTATTTTGCTGTACACACCTGGTAACTTTGAATTTGTTCTAAGATTTGCCCATTTGGGAGGATTCCTGTTACCCTAGTATCTGATGATGGTGATGACATGGAGGATTCAGATGTCCCACTCACGGCTAGTGTTACAAAGAGGTATGGTTATTGGGTTTACCTACAGCACAACAGATTTTCATACTCATTTTCAATGGTTGTTTTATTGGATAGTGGAAAATGTCAGATGTCAATGTCAAATTTGTCCTGAAGGATAGAAACAAATAGTCATTATAGTTGCAACAGGTACTGCAGTAACCTACTTCCAATCTTACTATGCAAATTCTTTGTATGAAAGCATGTAAAGATGAAGAGAAAGCATGTTCTGGCTAAATCAGTAAGCTCAAAAGAAATGGAAATTAAAGTGGAAATAAATTTAAAGTACCTTCATGTTTTTGTAGTCCACTTTTTAAAATAAGAGATAAGGCAGTCTTGTAATTCAAGATATTTTTAAATCCTCATTTTGTAGGACTTCTTTGTATTGTTTCTCACTTTGCTGTCTGAGTGGACCTGCTTTTCTGTATATTTGAAGCTTGTAGCCAAAAGTCTTCACACAACTACTTCATCTCATTCCCCAAAAAGACGATTTGTCCACTGTGTTGGCCTGTGATATAATTAAGAATGTTACTTCAACAGGCAAATGTCCAGCTCCAAACAAGCAGCCTTTGTTGCACCTTTTCCACCATCAGAAACGAAACCTTGTGGGCGTGATTCGTGCAAACTGGGAGATTTGCAGGTAACTTAAATGTTTTTTTTTAATACATAAAGCTAGCTATCTACATCTTGATATCCTATGATGTTAGTAAGAAAGATAATAACACCTTTTTCAATTCAAGAAAGAAATAATGTAGATTTCCCTTTAAGTAATCATTTGTGGATAGAAACATTCGTTATGGCTTTTAAACTTGAAAATAGTTATGGATTATAGGGCATTAAAAAAGAGCTTTCTCTGAACATCTGATGGGAGCAATGGGAGTGGTGTTTAGAATATTATTTATGAAGAGGGGATGAACAGGTTTCAACTTGACTACAGGACCTTTTTCAGCTATACTCATGAATTTTACCATGGGAAGTACCCTATTTAAGGAAGTCAATTCAACTAAGTTAGTGCTCTATGGAGCCGTAAATTGCAGCTTTTGGTAGAGATTTTTTTCATCAAAAAACAAATGTAAGACATAGTAATATAAGACATTGTCATGTCCCATGTCCCCATCCCCTAAAAGAAAATTTCAGAATAGAAAGCATTCAGACCTTTATTATAGCAACTAGATTATGAAAATTCAGAATATTGATATATTTAAAAATAGCATCAGTAATACTTGTCTGTGTAACCTGCACAGTTCCCTGAGGCATGTTTGCTTTGCAGTGCACCTGCCACTTAATCACTTGAAGGAATGCCTTTTGTATACTACTCCTGAGTTTTCCTTTGATTCTTTTTTTAAGATGCTTTTTATGTCCTTTAGTCCTTAGAAGAAAAAACAGCTTTACAGTTGCAGATGTTGGATGAGGGCAGCTCAGAAACAGCTACCAATTCAACTGTAACTATCAAAACCAAAGTGGATGCAGGTCTTGTGATGACAAGAGCAGGTAACTATTAAAGTCATATCTGAGTAGCTTGAAATAGAATAAGCATTGAAAACATGCTGTTCTGTATTTTTGAAAAATGCATTGCTAAATAAAATATTTTTCAAAAAGTGGAAGTTACTGCATTATTAACATACTTTTGGAGAATGAGTCTTAAAGTTCTTTTAAAAAACAGTTTTGGTGTATTTCAGAAATACTTCACTAGATATTGCATGGATTTTGACTGTTGTGTGAAGTCAGCTAGAAATAAGGGATGGTATTAGGTTACATTATGTTGTCTTTCTGGAAAATATTGTAACCAGCTTGGTTTTATAGCAAGGATTTCAGGGCTAGTAAAATCTAGAAGGTTGCTGCTAATTATTTACCACTTCATGGAATATGGAATACATGTACTAACTTCCTATGGTTAGTTGCTAACTACTTCAGCGTTTCATCAGAAAGCTGGGTTCCCTAAGTGGCTTTCTCAAGCTGCTGAAAAAATTAGGTGAAAATGTCTAATATTGCAAGAGTTAGATTTAGGATTGTATAAGTACATATGTATTGTAGGAAAGAAACATTTCAGTTGAAAAATTGTGATTTTTTTTTTTTAACTTCACTGTCCCCTCAGCTCCTCAGTGAACTTTTCCCACTGACTTGCATTGGGAACAGTTTGGGTTTCAGGTCATACTTGCCCTGTTTGTGCTTCATTCATGTTTTCAGGCGAGGTAGTTCAGTCCTTCAGCAGTTGACTTGCACTAAGCTGCTCAGCATGGGATGCTGCTTTCTAGTAATTTGAAAAGAAAACTTTTCAGGCTTGTGAAGGAATACTCTTAAGCTGTGCTGTTTGCAGCTTGCACTGTCATATCCCACCATTTCACTCTTGTACTACCTGTGCAAAAGGAGCTAGGAGAGAGTGCCAAGTCCCTTTAGGCCTCTGGCTTCAGTCATTGCTCTTGGATTATAGGTTGCCTATTGTTGCAGACAACAGACTTCTAATTTGGAGTATGGTAGGAAGCTTATCTTCAGTGCTTTTTAAACCTGCTCGGTATCCTAGGATGTTGTAGTACAATTTAGGAACCTACTCTTACTGCACCTGTTGGTGTAGGAAACAGTTGCATCTCTGTTAGTGTTACAGTGTTATCCTAAGACTTTGAAGAAAGTTGCCATTTTACTACACTGAATTGAATGTGAAGCCTGAGGACTTCGTTAGTGTCTTTTAATGCCTAATTCCAATAATTTGTCTGTGTTTTAGTCTGATCTAGAAAATGAGATAAAATTATTCTAGAAACTTTTCAAGTGTTGAATAATGAATTGTTTTAATAATCTGTTTTTTGGGTTTTTTTTCCCAGAAAATAAAGTTCAGCATCTGGAGCTGAAGACACCAGAGCCCAGGCGTCTGGAAAGTCAACAGCAACAATCTAGTTTTGGTGAAAGCTATAGAAAGCAGTTGGAGCAGATTAAACAAAACTGTGTTAATGCCAGAAAAAAAATTCCAACTCAAGAAGTGTCCCAAAAAAGCTGCTGTGGAGAGGTAAAGTAACAAAAATACATATTACACATGTGCTAACAGCAGCCTTCTCATGTTGGAGAAATTGTGTTCTTAATTGCGGCTCCTTGTGTGATATAATATCTTGCTTTGCCCTTTGTAGGTAAAACAAATGAACACTGAACAGTCTGATCATCCTGTTTCAAGACGATTATCACCATCAGATGCTGTTTCTAAGAAAAGTGATCCATCACACGTTTATGGAACACCAAGCACCACATCTAATGATTATATGGCCTGGTAAGCCTACTATAAGATGGTAGTTGATCTCTGGAAAGGTTTAAGCAGATTTTTACAGGGTTTATTAAATTTTTCTGTTTGATAGTGAACATCCCAAGTGCCTCTGTGAGGTACCTGGCTCTGAGATTCAGATTGCCTTTAGGGACCTTTTGCCTTTTTGGGCAGCTTTTCAGCATTTGAATATTTACCATCAAATCAATTAATCTGTAGTAGAGTTTTTACCTTTTTCACTGATCCCTGCTACAATACACTTTCTTTTGGGTAACTTTTATGTAGCTGACAGGCTTTTTAGATTGATAACTATATATCAGTTTATTTCCCATGATGCAAGTGTCTGAGGTTTTTTTAAAAACACTTTGAGAAATCCAGAAGCTTGCAGAATTAAGCACTTATATTAGGAAATGATAGCATTTGTTTATCCATGTTACCTTAAATAAGGCATAAACCCCTATGCCTGTGTTGGCAAATCTTTCTAATGATATGATTGCTTATTGTTTTCATAAGTCTCTAGGATGAATCATATAGGTCAAGGTTGTATGCTGAGTAAGCATTGCTCCTGTTGGTAGGACCTCTGTCTCTGTAGCTGAATAGAATAGAATTCTGTAGAATTCAGACTAAAGGTAGGACATGAAACACATAATTTCATGAAGAAATGTGATAACAGTCCTTGAATAAATTCTCTTTACTTAGTTTGTACATGCTAAGTATGCAGAATTGCTGAGTTTTTCTGTATTCAAAGAAAGCCTGCTTTGGACTGGTTTTGTCTTTTTTTTTTTCTTCTGTGATTTTACTCTACCAAATAAATCCTAATTGTATACATTTTTTCCAGTTCTAATCTTGGCATTAGTTTCTGAAAATACAATGGAGGAAAAATAAAGTATGTTCAGAAATATAACTAAAGAGATGGTAGATACATCAGGAGAACAAATAATAACATAGGATTTTTTGCACTCTTTAGTTTTCTTAAATCTGATCTTTCTGCTCGTAGACAGGATAGCTAAAGCTCTCAAGACAATAGTGAGAGTTTTTGAAGTTGTCTGTCTTAATATGCTTACTTTAAAAAATAGGTAATCTAAAAAGTTTTTGAAAAAATAACAGTAAGCTGGAGAAGAATAACTGGCTCAAACTCTCTTATAGTCAGCTCTTCTAGCCTTATAATTCCTTCACTTTTCAGTTGCTGAGAAGTGCCAGCAATTGTCTGAAGATAGAGTTTGTTTTTTAAAAAGTATTTGCTAAGTGTGTTATAGTTTCAGTCTGTTTCTAAAAGGACTTCTAAATGAAGAAGTTGAAGTGGTCTTAATGATAATTTTTGAATGAAGTGGAGGCTTGAGTTCTTGCTAGTCAATAGGGTTTAACTTTCAAGAAACATTGAAGATTTCAACTTTGTTATAATAATATTAAGAAAATACAACTAATGCAGATAGTCTTCATTTTTTTTGTTAGTTTCAGCACACCAGTTGTAAAGGACAAGTTTCTACCAGGATGTCAAATTTCTACTCCCTACAGCCAGTTCCCTTATTATTTACCACATACTCCAGCGACTCCATTTCAAAATCAAGTTGGCTTGCAGGTAACAATTTTCTGTCATTTTTTTAGCATATATTTTCATTGGGAACTACTTTAGGTAAAACAAATGTGTAAACCTTCCTAATTGTAGGTAAAACTGGGGGGTAGGTTTAAGCTTCCAACCAGAGGATAAGTATTGATAAATTAATAAATCAAGCTTGATGCCTTTCTGTGGCTTGGTGTAGCAGATATGGGCAATGCAGGCTGTTTCAGCTTCACACTACTGCAGTCTTTTATCTGGTAATTAGCTTCAAGTAGAATGGTAGGTGATTTCAGTACAGCTCTTAAGTTTCATGCTGAGACTGAAAGTCTCTTGGATAATGTAGTTTCTGACGTTATATGTAAAGAGGGAGGTGTCTCTAATGATCTGGGAAGCCTTATTAAAGAAGATCCTTTCCTTGATTTCCAGTGTGAGGAGCATTGGAACCTTTTACAAGAGTACAGTGATGTCACATGCCAAATGATGATCAGTGTATGGGGATCTAGCTTTCATTTGAAGTTTCTTTACTGCTTCTAAACAACTTTATCATCTTCAAAAAGAGCAAGACAAAGCATTTATCGTAATAAAAAGTAGAGCTCTCTTAAGTTGCATGTACCAATATTTATTTCTTAACCTTTTCTATGTGTACACAGGTTCCAGCTTCTATACCTTCACATGAATGCCTTGTTATCAATGGAAGAGTTTATACAGTGTTAAAGCAAATAGGTAGTGGAGGCTCAAGTAAGGTAAGGTGCTTCTTTATCCTTTTAGGCAGTCACTCATTTACACAGTAGTACAATCTATTATAAATACACATTGAAGTCACCTACTGAGTGCCGAGTGTTAACATGTACATGATGTTTGACCCAAGGAATCTAGACTTTGCTGGTTTAGTGCTATGCTTAGACTTTTTCCTTTTGAAGATAATTTCTATGGTAGAGTAAGCATTAAAATTCCTGGTAGAATCAGCTCTTCTGTTGTAAGAGATGTGCTGCATTGTGTACATCCTAATGTGAGAGGCTGTTGTTTAGAGCAGTGTGATTACACTGTTGAGAAATGGGTGACTTGTAAAGTTGATTGAGAGCCTGAAGGAGACAGACCATCTCTTAACTACTTCTGTAACTTGTGTGAGAAATGGAGTTGTAGCTATGACTGAAGTGGTGAGTGAGCTGCTTTTAACATGGAAATTTGGGGTCATAAGTGCTTGGGAAAAAAAGTATTGGCAAAATCTCTTTGGTTTGTTACTGTTCCTTACTTTCTTAACAGCATAAGCAGTTTAGCTGGATGTTGTGGGGGACTATGTCAAAGGCCTTACAGAAGTCCAGAGAGATGACATCTCTATCTCTTCCCTTGTCCACTGATGTAGTCCCTCCCTCACAAAAAGTCACTGGGTAGGTCAGACAGACTTGCACATGGCGAAGCAGTGCTGGCTCTCTCAAATCACCTCCCTCTTCTCCATTTGTTTTAGCATAGCTTCTAGGAGGATGTGTCCTAAGGACAGCTAATTTAACTAATTACTTAGAGGTTTTTCCCTTTGTGAATCCATGCTGACTGTCTGATTATTGCATTTTAGTAGCACCTAGTAGAATATTCTCTGTAGTTTTTCCAGCAGCTGAGGTTAGGCTAACAAGTTTGTAGTTTCCTGGGTCTTCCCTCCCATCCTTGTCAGTTGGGCTAATATTAGCCAGCTTCCAGTCAGCAGGCAGCTCCAGAAAGAGGATCTCTGTGTTGCCAGTGTATGGTTGTAGAATAAGGTAGGATGGCAGGGACTTGTGTGTCACTTTCTTATAGTGTGCTTAAAACACGACTTAAATAGAGCAGGGTATGCAGGGGGTTTTGTGTTTAACTATTGCCAAGGATGGAGATTTCATAGTCTATCTGGACAAGCAGTTTTTCTGTTGGACTATGTGGCAGTGAAAAAAATCAAAACATCCAATTGTAATTTTCCTTGTTAGCTATGTCTGTTGCATCTCATAACTTTGATGGTTCAAGAGGAGTCTGTCATATCTTCCCTTTAAATAGCTGAAGACAGCAATAGGATTTCCTGCAGCCTTCTCATCTTTAGACTAAATGAGACTTTATGCTCTCAACCACTTCTAATTTGTCATGTGTTCTAGCTTCTAAATGATTTTGGTGTGACAAAGTGAATGTGTGAGGGCAGATCAAACCTGTATCTCTGGGAGTGTTATTTCATAATCTTTATCTAATGAGCACTGCAGACTCATGATGTACTACGCCTGGTGAAATATAATGTAGCACCAAGATAGCTTCTGATAGAGGGTTGTTTCTGTTGTAACTGGTGTCGTTGATTTTTTTCATGCTGACTTGTATGAATTTTTTTTCTTCCTTTTGAAAAGGTAGACTTTGGTGTTCTGGCTGAGTTGAGATGAAGGACCATAGTACATTGGAATTAGGGATGAATGAAGTTATTAACTGATACTGTTCTGTAGGTGTTTCAAGTACTGAATGACAAGAAGCAGCTGTATGCTGTCAAATATGTGAACCTAGAGGAAGCTGATCAACAGACTGTTGAGAGTTATAAGAATGAAATTGCTCATTTGAGTAAACTGCAGCAACATAGTGATAAGATCATCCGCCTTTATGGCTAGTGAGTAAATACTAACTTTATTTAATCACTATTTCTCTATAAAATGATATTTCCTTCACTTTTAACATACATGTTTTATTTTTAGTGAAATTACTGATCAACATATCTACATGGTAATGGAGTGTGGAAATATTGATCTCAATAGCTGGCTTAAAAAGAAAAAAAAGATGGATCCATTGGAACGAAAGAGCTATTGGAAAAACATGCTGGAAGCTGTTCACACAATCCATGAATATGGTATTCTTAAATAATTCTAGGTATTTGTATAGGATATATGGCAGATAATATGGATATTTTTCTAATTTTGGAGGTGGTATTGTTTTTAGTGTTGGTGTAATCTTAGTGATCTTCAAAGATGGGTATTTTCTGCATTTAAAAAAAAAGCAGTGACACAAAAACCAAGGTAAATCCTGATCCAGAGATAGAATTACATAAACAATGATATTTGTGAGATCCTTCTTGAGTTAGCTAAGTCTATCTGCTTTCTTTCAACAGCTAGAAAATATGTTCTGTTTTAGAGTACCTCTTATACTCCCACTTGTTAATTCCACTTGTTCTCTGTTAGACTCAAATTTTAGCTGCTCAGTCTGTCCATACTTAACTTTGACATTAAAGCTCTGCCATCTTTACTTTGACAGTGTTTCAGCTTTCTCCTAGAGTTCTTCAGGCCTTCCTCTCATCTTTACCTATATAGTTGTGTATGCATCTATATTCTGTATGTCTGTATAGTATACAGGAGAGGCAGACTTGGAACTTTTTCTATATAATGATGAAGTGAGGACTAGTACATACATGTAGCAGAAAGCAACGTCTATTTTCAGGGCTGGAGCATTCAATAATATAGCAAACAGCAAAACCTACTGAAATTCAGTGTGCATACATACATGTGATGTTTTGAAAAAAGACAGATTTTTGTAAAAAAATAGATAGATTGGTTGATTATATGGGTGAGTAACCAAAATTTATTTTAAATTGTGCAAGTAGAGTTTGTGAGAAGTCATTTGTGTATATTTCTCAGTGAACAGTACCTTTAATTAGACTAAGCGATATAATAATTTTATTTTAACTACTTAGCTAATTAAAGAGAGAACTACAAGCATGGACAGGCCACTGAACTGCTCCAAAGCAGCAATCCAGTGCACAGAGAGCTGGAGTGTCTGTCCCAAACTGAGGCAAGCTCTGCAACTCAACTTGCTTGGAGCTGTTCTGGGGTACCTGCAGGTTTGAATAAGTAGTAATTCCAACTGTAAATTCATGCAAGTTAAGAACTCTTTAGGAAGGAATAGAAGCGCTTTTATGAAATCTGCAGAGACTCAAAGCCAATCTGCACATACTCTCTGTGCAAGGGTTATGGGAATTGAATAATGCTAACCCTTAAGGTAGTAATTTGGATTTACTTTAAACTCTTTTTTTACAGGCATTATTCACAGTGATCTGAAACCAGCAAACTTTCTGATAGTTGATGGAATGTTAAAACTAATTGACTTTGGCATTGCAAACCAAATGCAGCCAGATGTGACAAGTATCATTAAAGATTCTCAGGTGAAATACTTCTGGAAAATTCATGTCCATTTTTCTGTGAAGTGCAATAGTACCTGCTGATAATTTTGATTGTAATAACCTCAATTGCTATTGAAATCTTATGCTGAATGGCTTTGTTATGTGTACATGAATATTCATGTATATTTTTTAACATGTTTTTATGAAGAAAATAATAATCACATTCAGTCTTAATAGAAACAAACTTTTAAGATGCTTTTCAGTGTTTTGGGACAGAAATCTAAGTTTTTATTAAGGTAATTTAATGCATGCTTTACTTAAAATATCTTCATTTTTATGGTTAGGCTGGCACAATGAATTATATGCCACCTGAAGCAATAGAAGATAGGTCTTCCTATGGAGAAAATGGCAAGCCTCGTTCTAAGGTAATATGAGCTTTTTCCTCCTATTCCCTTCTTGCTAAGGAGGAAGTAATTCAATCATGTGTCTGCAGATTTTTTTTTTTTCAAAATCTTCACTGAAACTTGAACATAAGAGAATTTATTGTGCCTTGATGATGGTGTGCAGAGTTGGAAGGTTAAGCTTAATCTCTCTAACTACCTAAAAGCATTTAGCAGATGGTGTTTAGAAAAATGCAAGTGCTCAATTACTGAGTAAAATTGAAAGTAAAACAGAGGCACAGGCTTGGGCATATTTAGGGCCATTATCCTATTAATTTTTTTCTGCTACAGAGTGTTGTGTATTGTAAAAAATTTTATAACATCACCAGGGCAATGGAATGTGAATGATGAGAAGTACTGAAGGGAAAGCATTTTTCATATTGGCAGTCAAACTTTAACTGAGGGCTACATGGTTTGGTGAAAAAGTATTTAAAATCCCTATGTACTCACATGTACGTGAAGATTAACCTTTTAACAGTTGAATGGAAGTATTATGTAATGAAATACTATCTTGTCTTTTTAAATAGAGAATAAAGTATTTTATAAGTGGATTTTTTTTGACGATGGTACTTTTTTTACCTTTTGTACTCTTAAATTAAAACTGCATGCCAGGTGCAGATTTGTTCAGCTTATCTAAGCAAAAATCTAACCACTGTGCTAGGAGTCAGGTTCTCTGTATGCATCTTTCTCCACTTCTGTCCTCTCCCCCGCACTGTGCTTCTCTTAGAGTACTTCAGCTTCAACAGGAGAAGTGCAAAGTTGTCCTGCAAGGAACAGCCTGAGTGTCATGGTTAAAATATGGATCTGCATCCTTTAAACCCAGGGGAATTGAATTGTGGCTTTACTATAGTTTAGGAGACATAGTGGTGATCTCTCACCATTTCCTGGATTTAAATAATTTAGTATGCTTTTAGTTGTATTTATTTTTAAATCTGAAATTAGAATCCTGCAGTTTGACTTGTTAAGGACTAACTTTATTTTTAAGTTAGTTCTTCAAGTAAGTTGATTTTCAAAAATAGTTTAGAAAAATAGTTTTCTTCTGTAATATCAGTGAAGGAAGCCACATTACTGTCTTAGTGGATAATGGCATGCTGCCTTGGTGATTTTGTGTAATAGTAACAAAAAATTGTTACACAATGGAAACTGTTCAAATGCATAATAAATTGATTGGAGGGCTAGTTCCTTACGTAGAGAGTAATCTTAATTTTTTTTTTTTAATATTAGATAAGTCCCAAAAGCGATGTGTGGTCACTGGGCTGCATTTTGTACTGTATGACATATGGAAGGACTCCGTTTCAGCATATAACAAGTCACATCAATAAAATGCATGCTATTGTTGATCCAAGTTATGAAATAGGATTCCCAGATATTGCTGAGAAGGATCTTCAAGATGTGCTGAAGGTAGCTGTTCTTTTTGTTTTAAATAATGGTAATTTCTTTATTTAAAGCATATTTCATGAAACTGAATGAGTTGAGCTTGAGACTTTTTCCACAAAGAGATGCTCACTGCTACTTGTAGTAACAGGCCTTATTCTAGAAGAACGAAGCTAGAGCTACTTTATCTAGTTTCCATATTAAAGTCTCTTTTCAGCTCAATACCAGCTAAGTAAGTACTGAAAGCAGTCTGACTTAAGTCCTTTGGTTCAACAACCAAAGTAAATACTGTTAATTCCTAGGACAATTTATAATTTATAGGCAAGACATTGTTCCTCTTTTTTCATTTGCAGCGCTGTTTAATAAGGAATCCTAAAGAGAGAATTTCTGTTTCGGAGTTGCTGGTACATCCCTATGTTCAAATTCAAAGTCATTGTCAAACAGGTACATTTATTTTAAAATACATTTTTATTAAATAGTATTTGTAACTATGCATTAAAAAACACTTTACTCTTAGAGGTACTATGAGCTTGTTGGCATGACTCAATTTTGTTTGGTGCCTACATCTCCTTCAGAAAAGACTTCAATATTTTAATTCTTAAACCTCTTACAAAGAGTTCTGGCAATTTTTACACTGATAATGTATACCATTTCAGCATAACTATAAATTAACTGCAGGTGTCCCAAATGCAAAAGGAACAACAGAGGAAATGAAACGTATCCTTGGCCAGCTTGTTGGCTTGAATTCTCCCAATTCTATTTCTAGAGCTGCGAGGGTAAGTAATTGTCTTTTCTATTTTGTGTAGCAGTACATGCTCATGCAAAGGTTAGAATGTTTGATAGTAAAAGATTAAATATGCATATGAAATCTTTAGCCATAGCTGGGAAAACATTGCATATCTTAGTGCTTTTATTTGTAAGGATGCAGAATCTCTACATTCTTCTGAATTGGAAGGGTTGAAAATGATGCCAATAATCTTTACTTGTAGTTTTTTCTTTCCTTTCCACCTTCTGATAGATCTGCTTTGCTTTTAAACTGCCCCTATGTGGAGATCTTCTAATTTAAGAACCCTCACTATGGAAAAATTATCTCAGTTGATCTGTTAAGTGTGCACACTTTTGAACTGCAACTGTTGCTGCTTCCTGGAAGTTGCTGAGCTGTTAATACAGTGCTATGTGTAAATTAGTTCCTGTGTGTTGAAGTATTGCACACTCTCTGTTTATTGCCTGAAAGAGAAGTTTGATAAATCTTCAACTCTGTTCCTTCCACCTGTGTCTCAGAAGTGATGGTGGTAAAGTATACATAAGACCTAGAGAATGCAAAGCTGCTTTCTTAGGGAAGAAAGCAAATTCAATGTATCTTAAATCCAAAGGAGTTCATGCTTACTGTTCTAGTTGCACTTGATGTGTTTTAAATATGAGGGTGAAGAAGTAGTTATTCTTCTAACAAAATGGTGATGTGGCCGTTTGTGGACATCGAGTATGTCATGTAAAGCTTGTATGCCCCCAGTACACAAATAACTCTCCTTCCATGCTGGGGTTTCCATGGTGAAGACATTTAATAGAGTAAACTTGATTTTTAGATCTCTCCAGCTGATTTGTTCTCTCCTGGCTTGTGAAGCTCTATAACTTTGCCCACACTGCTAAGTCAGCATCTGTATTTTACCCTGGGCACTGCACTGCATTACAGCTGGTACAACTAAGCTGTCTTAAGTGTTTTTATTTTTGATTTGACAGAGGAATTTTAGTATGGAATATTTCAGTATGTTATGATTTATTTCAAGTGGTAATACTTGTTATATAGTTTGAATCCATGTGCAGTACAACTGTGTTCACCTGAATACCCTGTGTGTTTGTTAACTTTCAGACTTTATATGAACAGTGCAACAGTGGTAAAACTCTTGATGTATCAGCATTTGCAAAACCTGGGAGTCAAAAAACATGGACAACAAAATGAACTACTGTTCAGGAGGCAACAGGTGTCTGGTCTGTTCAAAAAGTATTTTGTGCTGCTAGCTTTTAAAAGGACACTCAGCATAAAGTTTGCATTTTTATGTGTTCTTTGTGTTCTTTTGATAATGATTGCAGGTCATTAAAAAGAGCTTAATTGAATGCTTTTTACTGTGGGCTCCTTCACTCCTTGCATGCTGCTTGGGTTGAGCAACAACAATGGCTACGTGGTGATTATGGTCTGTGTTACTTACAAAGCACTACAGTGTCTGGAGTACAAAAACTTGTATGAGAATCTTTTAAGATGAGATCTTATGAGAAGCTAATATAAAAAAGTTCCCAAAAAATGACAATTGATGTACATGAAAAACATGAAAAGCCTTTTGAAACATCTGAGTCATGAACAGTGTTGTGCTAGTCTGTCTTTTGCTAACAAATATCTTGGAAATGAACACTCTGTATAAACCACCAGTTACAATATTGGTAGATGCATGTAAATGTCACCCAGTTTTTGAGCTGTTCCTGTGGTTAAGTGTTATGATGGAATCATCAGTACTGTGTTGAACTTACATGAATAAAATGGCTCTTGTTGTATTAAAAATGCTATTACAAGTTTAGTCTGCTTTTCAAATTTCAAAATAGAAAATCCTTCAGTATTCACAATGGTAATAAATTAGTAATTTGGATTTTGAAAAGCATTAATGCTAAGCTTTTCAGCTTCTCTGAAATGAACTGAATGTAAGAGAAGTGGATTTTACATGGTTGTTATTGGGTTGGTCCGGTTTAACTGAATTACATTTCTGGTGCGAGTGTATATTCATCCCTGCCCTCCCTTGTTTTGGGTTAGCTGTGTTTCTCCACATTCTTGATAAGGAGGAGGGCTGAAGCAGGGGCAGAGAACGTGTGCTTCACTGCAGTGTTGGAGCACACAAAGAATAGCACATCTCTTTTCTAAGAGTAAACCTGGAGTGATAAACTTGAGGTGTTGGTCTCATTGTCATTATGTGAAACAGGGTGTGGAATCTCAATTAGTCATCTGTCAGGATGGGGGTAGTTGTCCCGTATTTCTAGTGAAAAAGGCTTGTTCTTCTTAGTGGTCTTGTTCTTGCTCATTTTTTTAAAAGACTTAGTGCTGCTGCTGCAGAAGTGCAGAGGTATTTCAGGCATAAGGAGTACCTATGCTAATTGTACTCCACCTTCTGTTTATAGTTTGCTCTATAGATATGAAAATTTTCAAAGTTGAAGCCAACGAAGAAAAAATTTTATTCTGCACATTTCATATTCTAAACAGTTTGAGAGACTGCTAAGGTATGGGAACTGAAACACTTCGTCTTTCTCTGGAAGTGGGGAAGAAGTATCAGCCTCTTCAGAGAAAAAACCTGTGAAGAAAATCTTTATTCTGCAGACATGTATTTTCATAAAGTGAGAAGTTTCCCAAGTCCTTGTCTAGATTACAGAGCTTGAAAAAAAATTATTTTTAATTATTCTAATGTTACAATTGTTAATTTTTGCTGTTTTGCTTCCCTAGTTTGTGTTGAATATTGAGAAGCAGTGCTACATTACTGCCCAGCAGTGCTACAATAGCTACAGCTATTTTTCTGTTGTAGCATATGATTTATCAAACCTTTCTCTTATTCCATGGCTGTTGAAGAACCTACAGGAAATATAACTGGCAGGAGAGGGAGCTTATGAAAGAGCCTTGGGACTGATAAGAGGCAGTGGGTTGTTATCAGTCATCCCTTTTAAATAATTTTTTTCCATTGCAGATGGGCAGTTGATTTATACTCCTTCCCCACCTCAAAGACATGCTGTAGGATGTCTGTCTACCTTGGTAGCTGCCACTTACAACTCTTCAATCTATTCCAGGTTCTCTTCTGCCTTATAGACAACCATCTTCTTTCTCAGGTTCTGCTGGAGTCTTAAAAGCACAAGTTGAATTACAGAAATGTGTGATTAGCTTAAAGGACAAAAATAAGAATCTTAAATGTTGGGTAACAGGTAACTGCTAGAAGCATTTTCAAGGTTGCAAAATGTCTATCCTGCATTACTGTCATCCTCAAGGCTGCATTTCAGGACATTGTATATAATGGAGAGAAGAGATGACTGGTAAAGCAGAGGATGTCTCTTTAAAGAGGTAAATGTTCAGTATAATATTTTATCAGCTAATAGTGAGATTCCACAGCTATGTGAAGTGTACAAAGGTAAATGAGAACACTTCACTAAGTTCCTGTTGCAGTTCTTGTTGGAAAAATGGGTTTGGGAACTTAGAGCCTGTAAATCTAAAACTGTGGTCCAAAAGATCTGCTCGGCACATAAAAGAAACCTAACTGCAGAAGGGTAACTTCCCTTTTCATCTATGAATGGGTATAGCATGACTGAGTCTCCAGATTCCTCATGAGGGTAAGTGGAGGGGCAGGAACTGACCTCTCCTCTGTGGTGGTGGGAACTGGGAAAATGGCAGGAAGCTGTGTCAGGGGAGGTTTAGGTTGAATATCAGAAGTTTTTCACTCAGAGGCTAGTTGGGCCCTGGAATAGGCTCTCCAGGGAAGTGGTCATAGCACCAAGCCTGATAGAGTCCAAGAAGTGTTTGGACAATGCTCTCAGGCATGTGGTGTGACTCTTGGGGTGTTCTATGTGGGGCCAGGAGCTGGACTTGTAGCTTCCACCTCAGGACATATTTTGATTCCACGATTCTATGACTCTGCCTGAACTCTGCTCTGTAAGGTTAGCTGGAATTCAAACACTAAATAGAGTTTAAGTTTTGAAGGCTCTGCTCATGTAGTCATTCATTCTTGTTGTGACAACACCTAGAATTGAGTCCTTGACAAATACAAGAAAAGGAGGCTGTTTGCTTCCATATATGTCTGCTCTAAGGACACTTGACCAAGGAACAAGAAAAATCTATTCACAAATCCATGACTATGATGCTGGAGGAGTCAAACTTGTGCTTCTCATCTAGTCTTGTAGAAGGCACTCTTAAGGTGCTACTGCTGTACATGTAGCTGTGCAGGAGGGAAATGGTAAAATCCCCAACAGCAGAGTGCAGAGCAGAGGGTGTGAGTTAGTCTGAAGGTAAGTTGTCAAATTGTCGCTATTTTGGTCCCTCCAGTAGAATTCTGTTCTTCCTTTAAGTACCTGGTAATGGTTGCATGCTAAACAGTTTTAACTAATTCTGGGAGTGGTAGTAAGTATCGAGTTAAAAATTCAACTGTTGAAGAAACTTGAGTTCTAGCCCGAGTGTGAAGTCTAGCTTGCTCCCTGAACTCCTCACCAAGCATCTCTGGCTATTCCTTGCAGGTGCCAGTTATGACAACTCCTTGCTTCTCTCTTCCAGTTGTTTACACTCTTATTGCCTTGCTGCTCACACAAAAGAGTTCTCAGCAGCAACAAATAAATACCACTTCTTATTGTATTTCTCTCTTTAACACTTTTATTGCTGAGGCATGTCCTGTTTCAGCTAAGGTAAACTGCTAATATGAGAGTATTCCCTTCCTGCTTGATGTATATATCTCTTCCCAACTTGGTTATGTGTCCCACTTGCCTAGGGCACAAGGCTTGTCAGTCTGTCAGGGAGCTGGTACAGTGTGCCCTTGTTTGCTTACTGCTTCACATAAAGCAATTAGGAGATTAATCTTGCGAGATAAAGGCTATAAAGAATGGAGCAGGCACTGCAGCATGATTTACTTGTAGGATATAGAGGTGTACACCTGTGTGGACACAGAAGAAGTCTTTATACAGCCTGTCCATACACTTTCATGGGAGTTGCTGAAATGAAACCTGAGATAAAAATCTGACTCCTCACCTCAATTCCTTCTCTTGGCAGGTAGAATATTCACAGCTAAACAATGATGCAATTTGAAGATTCTGGCTCTAATCAGATGAATTGCTAAAATCCAGGCAGATTTTGCAATGAAAGATATGACTAATTTGACATGGAATAGTGGTACCACTGTTCTGAACCCTGAATAAACACAAGGAATGGGTCCATTTTAGACAATATCTGTCCATTGGTCTTAACCATTATATGTTGTAAGGCTCTGTACCCACTTAATGTGTATGTTATGTGGTAAATGCAGGCATGCTTTGAGTTCCTCTTTGTAACATGCTCTGTGTCTCTGGGTTTCCCCTATTTTATGGCACTGTTAATTGAATTTTTAATTAGCTATATTTAAGGAAATATCAATTGGATTTGCACTTGCTTCCTTTGTAGTCTTGAATAGACTATATCTTAGAGGTCCTAAATGATTGTTAGCCTAGCACGGCTAAGTCCCGGATAAAATATTTGTGAGTCTTAGGTCCTTACATTCGTTGTCTTGTTTGCTTAAGAGTCTGGCAGAAAGCTGTTCAGTACCACAGATCTGTACAGTGCTGCTTGTGTTCAGTGACTCATTGGGGCCTAAAGCTTTTCACTGCTATTGCAGAGTGGCATTGTACTTTGAAATAATCTTATCAGCCATAAAATGTGTGTTTGGATGTTCATGCAATGGGACACACAGTTCTGTGCAGCAGAAGACAGTGAAGTCCCCCCCACTGTGGTGGGGAAATGCTGGGTTCTGCAGCAGTGTCTGTGTGGTGGAGGGACTCCTGAACCATCCAGCAGGAAGCATTCACCAACATTGCAGGAAGGTACCTCAGTAATGAGAAGTTCTGGGTCTTCACGAGGTCTTGGGTACCTGAGTGAAAGATGAGTGTCTGCCTAAATCTCTTTCAGTCTGATCTTTGGACTTAACAGATGTCCAGCACTGCAAAGGTGAAGACACTCCTAACTGCAGTGATGGATGCTGAGCAATGCAAATATGAACAAAGTGTTGGTTTTTGGGACAGCAGATGACACTTCAAGGAAACCCTGGCTTTTGGCTTGCTGTTTGCCATGGGTTAGAGAATGCTCCTGTTGCTGCTCTAGCTTCTCATCTGGAAAGAAAAGCCAAATCACATGCATCAATGTTCGGAGCTGAGAAAGTTGAAAATTTTCATGTCAAGCCATGCTCTGTAAGATATTAGTCTGAGGAACTACTTGAAACTGATGTGCCGTAGCAGCTTTTTAGGGCAGTTGATAAAGCTCTCCAGACCCAGGTGGCTTTGACTGTTGGAGTCTGAAGGAGTTTGTAAGAGCTGTGTGAGGTGTTGCCCGGTGTGATTTTTAAATGAGCCTTAGGAACACAGAAAGGTAAGGTAGTGCATATGATACTTGTCTTCATGCATGTTGAAGCTTGTAAATGAGACTACCAAATAAGTGTTCCATAGTAAATAAAGCCCATGTTGACAGAACACAAAAGAATTCACATGGGAAAACAGTATCCTAACGTACATACAACACAAGGGGCTGTGGAGGGGTATTTGGGGGTAGTTCTTTTGCATTATGCATAGTTTTCTGAAAATGTCTGCCCAAATCTTATACCAAAGGAACCAATTAGAATATTAATTATTGGGAAAAGATGAGAATGCAAGAAAATTTTGGTATGCTGCTATGTAAATACGTTTGGTTTGAATACTGTCTGCAGTCCTTGAAAAGGTTTAATAAGGCTAGAGAATATGGAGAGACCCAATGCAGGTCTTCAAGGAGGTGGAAATGACTTCCATACAAGACTAAAAGCTGTATGACTTCCTTAGGAAACTCTCACTCTGGCTGGCTGCTGGATAGGAGGAATGAGCATTGTGCAGGGCTAGGAGCTGATGAAATGATCAGTCAGATTGTTAGAAATGGATGAAAGGAAGATCCTAGGGTTTAGCATGCAACATGTTAGTACATCTAAAGTACTGTGGAAGTCAAAGATAGTAGTGTATTCAAAAAGAGATTGGATATATTCAAGGAGGTCAGGATGATCCTTGGCACTATATGTAAGTGGTGAGATGTAATCTCTGGCTTGGGAATTCCCCCTATATATATCTCTGATTCTAAGTGCCTGGGTTGTTTTGCCAGAAATGAAATTGCTTACCTTACTCAAAGTGTTCATGATAAAAAATTTAGCAGACTGCACTACCTTGTGCTCTGACCCAGTGACAATAGATTCCTTAATTGGTTGGGTTTCTTTGGGTCCTAGGTACTTGATTTCCATCTCCATAGCTGTCAGTGTGGCACCTTTTGCAAGCAGCGTTCGAATGTATTTGCTCCATCAGTGTCAATGGAAGGCGATCATGTTTTAGCAGGCATTGTGTACCAGCAGCAGCTTGGCCAGAGCTGTGCTGCCTTATCTTGCTTCCCACCTACCACCTGAGCCACTGCCTCAAGGAGTCAGGCAGGTTTTGTAGCTGTGCTGTAACTTCCCTGCTGAGATCATAGCTGTACCTCAGAAGGGCACCTGGAAGCTGGGATCATGGCAGGCTGTTGCCTGGGTGTCAGCTTTGGAGTAAGGCTACAAGAAAGCAAGTAGCTAGAATAGGCAACTACAGCAGTGGTAGAAGCAGGGTTCAGATCTGCTTGTCAGAGGTGTGTACAGATCCAGTCTGAGGTTCTGTACACATGCTGTGGCTTTCTTGACTCTGCTTGTAACCATGTCCTGACCTAGTTGGCACTAGGTCCCACTTCACACGCTGCCTGCTGATAACACCAGCAGCAATTCCTGCTGGCAGCTTAGGTCGGTGCAGGTCGTGATGTTTCAATAACCACTTTGGCACACTGGTGGGTTTTTGTACATGGGTGGGTCCTGCAAAACTTGTTTAGCTAGCTCTTCTTTTTCAGAGTTCCCTGTGTGCTCAGTCTTCCCACAGCACCTTGCCTCACACTTTGCTATATGCATGTCCTTACACCCTGTTTCAAGGCAATAGCTGGAACCTTTCCAGTGGTGGTTTCATGGGGAAACACTAGTTCAAGGAGTTCACAGTGGTCCTTTCAAATTCTTCTCGGTTTCACTTGAGACAAGGGCCTGGTATAATTTGGTAGACTCCTGCCATAATTCTGAACATAAAGACCTCCATGGCCTGGAGTTTAGGTTCTCCCAGGATCTGGAATAAGTGCTGAATAAGGACCCTGAGGCATTTGCTGATCACTTTGTCATCTGTCACTATATTGGAGTATTAAATCTTGTCCATTCAAACTCTGGCCTAGGATCTTTTTGAGTTCAGGGAGATTCTTCTTCATGGAAGACAAGTAAAAAAAAATTCCTACATATTGGACATCCAGTTTTTTATGTCTGAAAACCTATATATTTTCAAAAGGAATATGCAGAAGGACTGGCTGTATAATGGGTCAGTCCATAAACATTGCTAATGCATGAGTTGTGCAGCCAAAGCTACATCCAAGCACATTTTCCATAAAAGCTTATTCGTTGTGTCTGATTACAGTAAACAGGAGTCACTGCAAGTGGAGGCTTATTCATTCTATTTACTGAAATATTGTATCTTTCTCTCAATTTTGCAATTATAATAACGTGAAGTCTATATTGACAGATGGTATCACAGGGGTTAGTTGATTTTCATCTTCAGAACATCTCTTAGAACATCATAGTCTAATAATGAAGAATTTCCCGAAGACAGGCCAAGCATAAAGGAAAGATGAAGATATAAATCTAGGACTAGATGAAGCATCTGATTTATCTAAAGGAAAACCTTATTGTAGTTGCTGGTGTGAATGGAACCAGTTAAAAAAACCGAAACACGCAACAAAGCAAAAAAGTCCAACCAGAGACAGGGAGGTGCTACATCCCCACTGTTCTGCTTTATGAGTTTTTATGAGGCTCTCTGGGATGGTGTCTGCTCTCCTCTCTCCCAGACTTCCTTCTTCCTGGATGAGTGAGTCAGAATTTTCTGTAGAGTGTTTTCCTGATCCACCTACTGAACTGTCTTTGCCCTTCTGTGCATCCTGATTGGCCACATTCAAACATGATACATTGAAAATGAAAAAATTTCAGAAGTTTCACCAGGTGCCCTTTTAGAGGGAAATATTTAGCTTTTCAGAGAATACTGTCTAAGTACAATCCCTAGGCAACTTTTTTTTTTCTTGGCTTAAGCAGTTATGCTTCATAACTAGTAAAAAGACTAATGCAGAACACTTTTGCCCCCCTTTTTTCACTTCCAGCAGTCAGCTTACAGCACACAGTGAAAGCTTTGGCACTAGGTACTTAACCTGCTCCATGTCTGATTGAGGTTACAGTGACTTTTTTCCTTACCACCTAGACCTGAATGACTGATCCTGAATTGAGGATGATAAAGGTAGAGGTAAGAATAGTGACACCATCAGTAGTCTAATAAAATTTAATTATCTGTGAACCTTAAACTTTGAAGGTGCTCCAAGACCCTCTTTTCTGTGTACTGGAACTGGTCTTGCTTTGCACTGAGCAACTTGGGCTTCTGATTTCTTTCTGACCAGCAGGATAACATCCAAAGTCACATGATGAACATGAATGTTGGTACTGTATGTTGTCATCTGTCTTAATGGGTCACTTTTCCCCCATTTCAACCAGTAAAAAGTTGTGGCAGAAGATGTGTGGGAAGATATATGTAATGCCTCTTGGTCTTCTGACATAAGGAAAGAAACTATTCAGTAGGGTCTCATTTATTATTAATACCCAAGCTGTATTTTGTGTCAATTTCTACATGATTGTTCCATGTTTTTAAATTGAGACATACTTTTGAGGTCAGGCTAGTTAGTCTTGCATGGATCAGCACATTTATTGCCTTTTTGTAGTCTTGCTGATTTTCAGCCATGTTACACTCACTTCAAAATGAGTCTACCTAAGCTGCAGTTTCATATGTTAATCCTTCCAAAGTTGCTGAAAGGCAGCTTGTTGGGGTTAGAATTGAAGTTCATACTGCCTCAGAGCTCATCTCTGGCCAGTATGGGATGCTAAGGAAAGCGTGGCCTGGGGCAGGTGTGCAGCTTCTGAGATGGTGATCAGTACCTTCCCTTGGGTGCAAATACAGCTGCTCTTCCAGTTCCAGGACAATGGAGTTGTGCAAGAGCATGCTCAGTTTCAATGGCTACCATGCCTTTGCCCCAAGGAGACACTATGGTCCTCACTGAAAACAGAGGCAGAGAATAGATTTCTTTTGGGGTTATATGTAAATTTAGTTATGTGTCTATTGTCCTCGTTATCCCTGTTTCTTTTTATGTAGGAGAACACGCTGTTCATTTTGGTTACCCTTTAGATTAAAAAAAAAAAATAAAATTTGAGAAGTTCTAATACTCCCTCCCCCCCTTTTTTCTTGAAATAAAGTTTTGAAATGTATCAGGAATTACTGCTTTTTGAGTTTTTTAGACGTTAGAAGCTGTATTCCTTGATCTGCATTTATTTGTCCTGCCACTTTGACTCTGTGATCACTTGTTTCTAACAGACTATCTTACAATCCTTCTACCTGTTTTGCTTAACAAAATGAAACTGCCTGGCTTTTGGATGTACAGATTTAGGAGCTATTTGGTAAGGAGAAATGTCTCTCTCCAGTTTGTGTCTTGAACTTCTTATTTTTGAGGTTGTCAGCCTCCCAAAGGGTATGGCATATGGTGATATTAATCTGTTTTTTTAGCCTCTATGTCTCTGGAGAGCAGCTCTTTCCTGTAGGCAGTGTGGCTGCCCAGGGTGGCAGAGGTGATGTCACCTACTGGCCAGAATGATCAGAAAGGAATCAGAAGCCTGAGGAGCTTGGTCTGAGGCAAGCCATAAACGAGTGCTCTCCTCATGCTTCTGGTTTGGTGTGGCCACAAGCCTGCCCTGGGAAGTGTATTTCAGGTTGGGCCGGGACTGGTGCTCGGTGAGCACTGAGGGCCAGAAGAGATTTCCTCAGCAGAAGGATATTCTGCTGCATCTTCTACATCCTGAACTCAACTATTTGCCTTGATCAAAACATCACATTGTAATTGCTTCATGTTTCATTTCTGCAAGTATCTTAATATTATATTTCTGTTGCAAGTAACTGCTGCTTACTTGTTGCCCTTGTATTAAAGAGTGTGAGCTTTTAATGTGAGCTGTGACTGTATCCAAACCAGGTGTGTACCAGTGGCAGCCAGAGTGCAGGTTTCCTTCCTTCAGCTGTCCCAGTGTCACAGTCAGAACAAAGTGCCAGGAGTGGGCAGGGTTTCTTTTTGTGCTGTCCTGGGGTTTGTTATCAGTGATGATGCTACAGAGCGATATGTCATTGTCCAGTCAATGCCAAATTGATTGTGGCATTGGTGTAAGAGCTGCTATGGCAATGTCAGCAGTCCCTCCTGTTCTCTGCATGGGCCTGTATTTTTGGCATAGAACTGGCACGTGTTGACAGTGTCCTCAGACCACCTTCAAGCAATATGAAATGCTATTTAGCTTTCTTAAATCCCTCTGTATAAAAAATAATTTTATGACTCAGAGTCTAGGTGCCTTTAAACATGTTTCTACCTGTACTGACAGCTTCCTCATCTGTCACTAAGAGATTATGAACGATCTTTTGTTTTCATAGCTCTGCCTTCTTTTGGTAAGGTTTTGTGTTTAGTTATAGCTCTTGTAGTGGTTGGCTGAGCTGTACAATACTGCTGTGCCGCTGGCTCTGCACTGTACTTTAACTCACTTCTGGGGGATCCTCAGGGAAAAATTTCTGCAGTCACCAAATATCTCCCAGGTTAGCATTTGATTTGTGTGTTTCCTTCATTGACTTGAAGCACACAGAGCTTTTTAACTATGTCTGAAAGGCATGTTTTTTGAGGACAGGAATGGCAAATGTTTTTTGTCCAGAGTCAAACACTGGTCTTCCAGTAGTGAGTCTAAAATTTGCTGTGACTGTAGGCTGTGGTCAAACCTGCTGTTTCTGCTCAAACATGCTGCTTGCTGGGGTCAGACCCACATGTGCCTGGCCCACATGCTGGAAGCCCCCTGTCCTGCTGGTGTTTTAGGAGTGCATTGCCCATGCACTCCTTCAGTGATTCACAGGTATTGTAATCAGGTTCTTTAATTAACTACTTTGAGAGTTAAATGTTTACTGGGTTTTTAACAGTGGCTTAGATACTTTTGCATAGGAATACTCTAAAGCAGCTGATTCAGAGAACTAAATTAGGTAAGCCATTTCTGAACTTAGTTCACTGCTTTAGGAAGTTTTGTGTTCATTCCTGCTCAGCTGGACAGCTGCTTCTGTTTGACTCTGGTTGGCCATGATTCCTCTATGCACCTAGGAATGTTTTTTCTGATCAATATGGTTTGAGGTAGCTTTAGTCTTGTATTGCCAGTTCTTCCCACAGCTGCTCACAAGATTAAGTCATCCTTGACTAATCTGATGGCCTTCTATGGTGAAATGACTGGATCTGGGAATGAGGGGTGAGCAACAGATGATATTTCCTTTGACTTTAGCAAGACTTTTGGCACTGCCTCCCATAAAACTCTTGTAACCATGGCAGGATATTAGGGATTGGGTGGAAGGGTGGATGGAGAGCTAGAAGATGGGTGAAATGCTGGCTGGATGACTGGGATCAGAGGACAGTGGTTAATGAGTTGCACTTTCAGACCCCTGCAGTTCTCTACTCGTTGCTGGGGTGTGTCCTATTCTACATCATCGATGGCCTGGAGGAGGCAACGCAATGCAGCCTCATCAAACTTGCAGATGATTAATGCTTGAGGTCAGGGATGCTTTTCCCAGTAGGCTGCTGGAATGGATAAACAGGAACTCTATAAAATTCAGCAGGGGCAAATGCCAAGCCCTGCCCTGGGCACCAGGATAAGCTGGGATGGTTGGGGAATAGCTCTGTGGAAAGGGCCATGGTAGGCACTGAGCTGGGCATGTGTGTGCCCAGCTCAGCACCTGCAGTGCTCTTCCAACAGAGCCTCTGCCTGTGGAGTGTTTAGCTGAGGTAAATTAGCCAAACACTGCTGTTAAGTTCTATGTCATTCCCCCATGGTTCAAGTTCTCTCTAGCAGTAGCATGATTTACCTTGTGACCTCAGAGCATTAAGTACAGCCATGCTCACTATGTACTCTTAAAAGTTAGGGATTTTTAAAAATTATGTGACCAGGGCATCAGGATGTTTTTATTACCTTTCCAGCCTCTCAAGGTCTTCCCTGTCTTCTTTAAGGCTGGCTGTTGGAGCCTGTGCTGCCCCTACATCTTCGTGATGTGAAAAAGAACACAGTATATGGGAAGGACTATCAGGAGGAGGAGGAAGCCCTTCATGGGTAACTTGTCCCCAGTGAAGCAGCAGGTGGGAAATGGGGCATTTCACATCTGCTGGCACTGAGAAGTGGTTGGATGGCACATTGGTAGGGACTGATGTCAGGCAATTTGGTATCTACTGCCTATTTCCAGAGGAAGGCCAGCAATACTGCATCTGGTGAGGGGAATCAAGCTCAAGGGCATTTGGTCTGTGGTTGGACCCAAAAACATCTCTATTTCCAGCTTATTCCTTGGAAATTAGGAGGGTAGTGCTGCGAAGTTTTGGGTTTTTTTCATAAATCAAATAATGTCTTGAAAAATAAATTTTTCTTAAGTGAGAAAATTTTGGTCTGGCAGTCCTAATGTTGAAGCACGTTTATTCCTCTGGCATTGCAAAGAGCTCTTGTGGTGGGCAGGAGCTTTGCTTGCAGGCTGGCTTTGCGAGGGAGGGAGCAGTGTAGCACATTTCTCGGTGTTCTGCATCCACTTGAGGGCACCACAGTATTGCCGGTAGCAGGGATTTTGTTAACTGCGGGGGGGACTGTACCCTGCACTTTAAAGGAATCCTTTGGGGGGAAAAAAAATAAAAAAACAACAAACCAACTGTAAAGTTTATTTAAAACACCACCACATTGTAAGAATGTGGATTTCTGCTCTGTTTGACCTTCCCCCGGATTGTGGGTGCTTTGCCCCAGCACAGGAGACCCTCTTGTGGTGCACAGTTACACCAGCCCTTTCCTTGCCAAGAGAGACATGTGCTTGAGGGTGAACTGACTCAAATGGAGAAAAAACAAGAATTTAGTTCTTAGCTCTGGTGAGATACTTTGAGAAAATAACTCCCAGCTTTTCTGGGAGAGCCAGGACAGTGACAACTTGTTTATTTGAGAAGGGCCTGTGAGCCAAAGGCAGATACTGTGCTCAGTGTGGGGAGTGGGCTGGGCATGCACTGTCCCTCCAGCAGGCAAAGCCACTGCTACCAGTGAGATGCTGAATCTCTTCTTCCTTGCTTTTTCCATTCCATATCTGCATCCCATGCTTTCTCTCCCTTCAAGCATAGCTTTGCTCTCAGGCTCTGTCCTTTGCATACACAACCAGCCTAATGCAGGCATGTTTGTTACTGCCCTCTGCAGCATCCCCGGCAGGCACGGCACAGTCCAGGCTTGGTGCAGCTGCATTCCCTCAGCCAAGTGAGCTCTTGTGACAATAAGGTCACCCTTGTGTGGCTGAGGAGTCCCCCCCAGTGTGGCACAGCTCCTAGAGAGGCCCCAGAACAAGAATGGCCGTGGTTCACCCTGCATCCTCTCAGAGGTGCGGCCCCTTGGCTGGGCTGCTTGAAGAAGAGCAATGCTGGTGCTGGCTGAGGGATGGTTACTTGCTGGTTTTAGAGGGAGGTTTCTGAATTTTCATAGAATTAAAGTTGGAAAAGACGTATAAGATGATCAGACTTCCAGCCAGTAACCTAGCAATACAAGGTCCACCACTAAGCCATATCCCTGAATGCCACCTCTGAAGGCCTGTGGAACACTTCCAGGGATGCCTAGGCAAGTGATGGAATCACTATCCCTGGAAGTGTTCAACAGGTTGAACACTGTTCAACAGGCTGAACAATGTCTGACCATGTTTTCAGTGAAGCAATTTTCCCCTAAACTAGACAACTCAAATGCATTTCCTTTCATTCTGTCACTTGTTACACAGGACAAGAGACTGATCCCCACCTGGCTACAGCCTCCTTTCAGGAACCTGTAGAGTTGTAGGCTGATAAAAGCTGTCTTCCAAGCCTCCTGGTCTCCAGGCTAAATGCCCCCAGCTCCCTCAGCTGCTCATCATCAGACTGGTGCTTCAGACCCTTCACCAGTTTGTTGCTGTGGACATGTGCCAGCCCCCCAGTGTCTTTCTTGTGGTGAGGGGCCCAGAACTGGACACAGCACTCGAGGTGTGTCCTCACCAGGGCCGCGCATAGGGGAAGTCACTGCCCTGGTCCTGCTGGCCACACCATTCCTGGTACATTCCAGGATGCCATTGGCCTTCTTGGCCACCTGGACACACTCTGGCTCATGTTCAGCTGCTGTCAACCAGCACCACCAGGTCCTTTTCCTCTGGGCATCTTTCCAAGTGCTCTTCCTCCAGCCTGTAGTGCTGCAGGGGGCTGTTGTTACCCAAGTGCAGGACCTGGCACTTGGCCTTGTTGAATCTTAGAGCTGGCCTTGACCCATTGATCCAGCCTGTCCAGATCCCTCTGCAGAGCCCTTTTGGCAGAGAGGGCTGACTGAGGATCTGACTAAACCAGAAAGTGGTCTGTTCCTGCTAGGGCCAATTGCTAACAGAACAGGAGTCCTTCAAAGCACTGTAAAGAGCTGCCTGGTGGAACCTCCTGAGGGGTACTTTGAATTTAAGCTTATTACCTGAGAGGAATAAAAAGGAGGAGGTATGTGCTGCTCTGGCAAGTGTTGCAGACCTTGGAGTTGTGCCCCAAAAGTGTTTCTGTTTGCATTTCAGAGGCTGGGCCACTGCAGGCTTGTCAGCACACGAATGGGCTCCCAAATGCATAAAGCTTCAGTAGGAGAGATCTGTCCTACAATGCAAGAAAGAATAAGAATTGATTTCATTTGGGGCTCAGCCCGGAATTCCAAAGGGCCCTGGCTGGAAGGGTGCCAGGCAAATAACAGGAAAAATGGGTTTGAGTCTCAAATCTACCACCAGGCTGTGTGAAAAACTTCTCTGAGCTTCAGTGACTGCACACTGCACTTCATTATGTTCACATTCAATGGCCTAAAATGTAGGGGTGACATTGCTGTCTAGATTTGTTATTTATGGCCTCATTGAGAACCTTATCTTTCTCACTGAGTCATCTCCTTCAGAACTCCTCTGCAACAGATGCAATTTCACCCGATAAAAAGACTTTGGGCAGGCTGGTATTGGTCTAAAGGGTGGGAAAAATGAATGCCTCTTGCTCCTGGGTCAGCTGCTTTCTTGCCAACTATTATCTCTCTTTTAGCTTTGTTGAATGAGGTTGGTGATCAGGCTGTGAGATTTGGGACTGCCAGTCGATCTGCTGAGCTTGTGCCAGCTGGGAGTGAGGTGCAGCCTGCACTCCCCACAGAGGCTGCAAATCAAACAACTGCTGTTTTTAATGAGCTCTTTGAAGAAAAAACATTGATATGCCTGGGTTTCTACAGTGAGAACCCAGAAGTCTCCCCTCCACCCAGAAGTTGCAGAGCTGTTGCCCTGGGTGAGCTGTGTGAAGGTCTCCCACTGTCCCAGCCAGCCCATGCACTGGCACTGTCTCTTGCTTCTTGAATCAAAGTGTGGCCTGAAAGCCCAAGGATCAACTCCACAAGTTGTTTTATCTCTTTCCTCTGTCAGACCAGCTAACCAACCAATCTTCTGGAAAGAAAACAGAGCTCTGTGCTGTGAGCATTGACTCCAGCAATGTTTCCATCACCCTTTTTAAGCAGTTTGGTGTAGGTGTCAGAAGAGAATGGCTCCCGTTCACTGGCATCGAAGAGATCACTATTTAACTGTGATCTCTTAGATTGGTCTCAGTGATTTAACTGTGCCTCTGCACAGTTCAAAAGGGCACTGAGAATTAGGTTTGCCTACACTTTTGTGGTGTATTTCTACTACCTTTGGAGGTCCTGGCTCTTCTCCAGTTGTCTATGAGCTCTACTCTGAGGTGCTGGGTAGTTCAGTTCTATTTTCAAGTCTTCAGTTCCATTCTCTTCCTGCCCAATTGCTCCATCCATGCCACAAGGAGTATCTGCATGCAAATCCCTCTGGCTCCTGGTGTTCTTTCAAATAAATCCATTAGCTTGGCAGCTCCTAGTACCTTTACACCTGCCATGGTTCAACCCCAGCCAGAGGCCAAGCCCCATGCAGCCACTTGCTCACTCCCCCACCTGCAGGATAAGGGAGAGAATTGGAAGGGTAAAAGGTAGAAAACTCATGGGTTGAGATGAAGACAGTTTGATAGGGAAAGTAAAAGCTACTCACACAATCAAAGCAAAACAGGGAATGAATTCAATGTTTCCATGGGCAGGCAGGTGTTCAGCAGTCTCCAGGAGAGCAGGGCCCCATCACACCTGGTGGTGCCTCAGGAAGACAAACACCATCACTACAAAGGTCCCCCCCTGCTTTCTCCTCCCCATCTTATACACTGGGCATGAACTCATATGGTCCTGAGTATCCCTTTGATCCATTGGGGCCACCTGTCCCAGCTCCTCCAAACCTGCTGGGCACCCCCAGTCTCCCCCCAGCATGGCAGTACAAAGAGTAAAAAGGGCTTGGCTCTGTGTAAGCCCTGCTCAGCAATAACAGAAACATCTCTGTATCATCAACCCTGTGTTCAGCACAAGTCCAAAACACTGCCCCCTACAAGCCACTTGGGAAAAGCTAACTCCACCCCAGCCAAAACTAGCACAACTCCTCATCTTCCCCAGTGCATGTTTTTCATTCAAGTTCTTGCTTAACCACAGGTGGTCCCCCTGGTCTCTGCTGCAGTGAGATACAGATTTCACCTCTGTGTCCAAGGAGAGGCCATTGCAAACCTGTTCTGTGTTTCTAGTTCTAATTCTATACTAATGTTTCAAACTGCCTGGAATATCTGCATGCAGTGGAACACAGGGATGAAGGTGCAAAGGACTGTTAATAAATGTAAGTGAGGTTACACGTTTACCTTTCCTTTTTCCTACCCTATATCTCCTGTGAAGATAAATGGGGAAATTAGTGTTAGAGTTATGTAACAGTGGAGAGAAGTGCATGTTTGTGTTTAAATATGTGTATGTGCAAATGACTTTTTTTTAAAAAAACAACTTTTATGTCTGCTGAGTGGACACTAAAACACCGGTTTCACAGTGTGAAGTAAAGGCAAAGCCAAAGCAGTCCAGCTTGAGAGTCAGTGTTGAATAATACTCACTGCACTGTGGCATCACAGGGTAAATATGGTCATGTTAGACAGGAGGTTAACGTTTTCCATTAATTTTACTTTTTCCACAAACAAGACAGGACTGTGTCATTTTTTGCTTTTAAAGCAGCATATTAACAAGCATATGCTGCTGCTGGATCCCAACTAAAGGTTAACTGCAGTCAGCTGTTATATTGGTGGCTTATCAGTTGTTTTCTATCTGTGAAGTCAACCTGAATATGATTCTCTGTCCTTGGATTTTGCAATTACATCTGGGTAGTTTGGTTTACCTTTAAGATGGTTAGAGTGAAAATAAATAACATACTCATGAAGGTGATTGTTAGATCAAAAGTCACTGGGTTCTTACAGAGAATTACCAGGTGTGTGGTCATCATCCTGTTTGTACCTAATCTAGCTGTGCATTTAAGGACTCAAACGTCTACCTGGATTTGTACAACAATGGAATGAGAAAATAGGAAATAGGGAGTTGGAAATAGGGTGGCAGAGCAAAGCTTCACGATCCTCTACAAACAGGGAAGTATTTTCCTATCAGCACTGCTCTTGTTATGTCTAATATCATGAATAGCTCCTGCTACGTGATACAGATACACGAGGGCATATCCCAGCATCTGTCTTAGAAATAATGATATTTGTGTGTCAAGGTTAATCTGCCTTCCTTCTTTGCTTTCACATTTAGGAATCTTCTGGGCTTTGAGAGCAATAAGCAAGGATGCACCTATAATTTGCTGGAGCTTGTTTACTTCTTGTCTTGATTTGTTTTGTGATAAATCCAAAGAAGGTTAAGGTCCAGTTGTTTTACCTGCTCAAACATCCGGTGACAAACAAGCAAACAAAACAGAAGGCAGGAAAAAAAGAGTTAGAAGAAAACATTTGTTTATTAAGTAAATGAATGCCCATATTGATGTATCTTCATATATCATTGTTTCTTTTAGCAGTTTTGGACCACAGTATCAGCTGTGTGCAGCTAAGGCACATCCCAACCCACTCACTTGTGTGGTTTCGTGTGGACATCAGTGATAGCAATGCTTATTTGAAGCAAAGAAATTATTTTGGTGTTGGAAAAGAAAATTAAAGGGGGAAAAAATCTTCCCACCTTCCTCTATTTTTTTCTTATTTGAGATTAACACTTCCATAGTAAGCTCTTGGTTCAGGCAGTGAAGTGCTATTTTATTAATAATCAATAACTGGTGAAAACAACCAGTAGTAATAATTTTTCCTGACAATTTTATTTGCTTGACAGTTTTCTTCCTTAGTTGTTCACTTCTTCTAAATGCCTTCATCTGTTGAGATTTCTGTGTCATGATTTAATATGTAACAAAATGCACCAAGACCTCACACTTATTCTCACCCTTATCCTTATCAAAATGTTCATATTTCAGAAGGTTTGATATTCCAGAGACCTCTTCCTCTCCTGCTATAATTATCTAATGGGACTTTCTATCACCTACTGATTTTTTTCTCTGTTCTCTTCCTGCCTGAAATGACATTTTGGGTCAGATATGTGTTTTCTGAGGCTGTATTAACAATCTGCTAATCCTCTGGTCACACTGAAACACAAAGTCAAATACAAGGTGAGGAAGGCCAGGTAATAAAACTCTGCTTGCTTTTTTTTTAAACCATATTGCTTGCTGTGGACATGTGAACTGGGCCTGGGAGTGGTTAAAATTAAATCTTTTTAGCTGTTCACTATGCTGTTTTTAAATACATTCTATATTATCTTTTTTTACTTTAGAAAATTTTCAAGTGATGTCATGTTTTGACATTACAAATAAAAGCAGAATTAATTTTTCCTCTATGTGTTTTGACTTCGTTTTTGCCCCAGGTTTTTGGGATTTAAAGGTGGCACTTGTAGTCATTCTGTTGTAGTCACAATAAACCAGACATCCCATGTGGATAGTTACTCAAGAGAAAAAGTGTGAAATTAAAATTTTCACAGGTTTGTTTTCTACGGGGTGTTCCATTCCAACATTTGTTCTGAAAAACAAATCTCTTCTTGGTCACAGTTTATAGTTTATTAGTGGGTGTTAGCATGACAGCAGGGCAAAGATGGGTGCTGCCCTCTCCAAACTCTGTGTGCAGAAGTGTGGGGCACTGGGCAGGAGCACAGGGCTCTGAAGGGGTGGCCTCCTTGGGCCAGCTCAGTACAGCTTGTCCCAAAAGCCTCTCTAAACTCTGGGCTGGGAACTGGGCTGAGGTACCCTCCTAAGTCCTGTCACCACATGTGTGGTTGCTGCCAGCTCCAGTCTCAAATGAGATCAATGATGAGCTGTGTCATTTGTTCACACTTAGGAAATCCAATAACACATGATGGGCAGGGTACTTGGTGTGGGAGTTCTAGCATGAAACATTTATATAATGGGATTTGGGCATTTCCCAGATCAGTTCTACTTCACGCTGAGCTGAGAACTTGGTAAATCCTGGCCCACTATGGGAATAGCTGTAAGCTGGGCAGGGAGAAATCCTTCTGCCCTGTCCAAAAGAGAATTTCATCTCAACAGATGGCATCAAGTACTGACTTAGTGGAAGGAAATTCTAGGGCCTTTCCTGCTTGACCTAATGAACCAGAAGCATATGAGGCAGGAGGAGAGAGGAAAAAGGGGAGAGGTTTGGCTCAGAAGGACCTGCGCTGTTGGATCTGAGCTATAAAGGGAAACAAGTCCTGGGGGTATAAATGCTTCAGTCCATCTGAGTTTGGATGTGACCTCTCACAAGATTATCACAGAGATCTCACCATCCTGTCACAGGAACTGGGGAGGGTGAAAGCACTGTTGAGCACACTGCAGACACGTGCTTCTCTTGGTCTTTTGTTTCTTTTAATGCGTTCACACAGTTAAACTGATCTGATTTGTGGTTTTCAAACTCTGCCTTTCTGAGCACAATTTCAATGCACAATGGCAAAACTCTAAGGTCCCACCTTCAAGGTGGGAGATTTAGGTATCAGACACACTCCTGAGGACAAAACTCCTCCTACATATATTTCCCCAGGTAGCTAAGGGAGAAAAAGGTATGTCTGCTTAGTTTCAAAGGCTGGTTTGAGAGGTGACAATGGATGCTCCTCTGAAGGAAAAATGCCTTCCAGTAGCCACTGTGAGCTAGGAGCAGTCACTGGCATGATAAAATCACACTGGAAGTGTGTGAGTCCCAAAGGAGAATGTTGCACACTTGATTTCTTGCCCAGTTTTATAATGTGTTTGAAATCAGTACATTGCATACATTTCAGTTTCCATTGCTCTAATGATCTGATGATTTCCTGAAACCTTTTAATGGAGTTTCCACTGACCTTAGAATAATAGTGTTTTTTAAAGAAGTGGTAAAGTGCAGACTTTTATGAGACAAATGGAGCCAGACTTCTCTTTCAAAAATATGATTTTTGCAAATGTGCATGGTTCTAAAAATCTCAGAGCTGTTTTTCAGAGTGACAGAAATAACATAAATGCCAGAGTAAGCAGCAATTGATCTTGAAACACTGAAGTTTCAGTACTAAGTCATTAAGTGTGTACAGAAACAGGTCCAGAAGAAGGTCTGAGTGTCTTTCAAACTGCCACTGAACAGCGTGGAAGTGCCTGTGTCTTGTGGCCACCTTTGACTCAGCAACTCACACCTCCATACAGCTATTTGCATTTATCTTGTCATACACTGTTTCTATTAAATGTGCTCAGATTGATCCTTCCCTCCTTTCTGTCCCTTCTATTTTTAACCTGTATTATTTAACATTTTCAGGTTTCAGAATCTTCTACTCTCTCAGCATCCTAGTTCTTTCTACAGAGATACTGTGGCTGTCCTTCTCTGGGTTTGAGCATTTGAAATCCATTTCCTTAGCCTTAATTTCACATGCCTGTTTGCTCAAAACCATACATGCTCTCTGGAAAAGTTTTCAGTCTTACTTCTTCACCCTTGCTGGGCTCCATGGTTCTCAGAAAGCTGTCTCTTTCCCCAAGGTAACTTGACAACTGAGCCTCTAACATGGAGATAGAAAAAAAAATTTACAATTTACAGTACAACTCAACATCTTTTCTTTCTCCCCAGTTTTGTCAGACCAACCTGTTCCTAAAGAAATAATTGCCTAAAGGCAAGCAGACTTGTGCCCCTCAGTGCTGCCAGTCAGGTAAAGGCTTAACAGATTGAGTTTCCATTGTATGTAATACCAGAGAATTTTCTGGTTTTAAGTACTCTGAGCTCTTAGAAAATGCAGATTTTGAGATAGAACTGCTTTATTCCTTCTCCCCAGGCTGAATAGACAGATATTTAAATCAAGAATTATTAGTAGAGAAGTTATCCTACGGCAAACAGCAAGGGAAACTTGGGCACGTTAACAGGGCAAATTCAATACATTAGTCCTATGTTTCTCCCAGAAGACATCTTCTGATCTTTTTGTCCCCTGTATATTTCAAAATAAAATGAAAGAGTTTGGCATTCAGTTTCTTGGGCCTTGCTAATGTGATCATATGTGAAATGTATAAAGCCAAGTCTGAAGATACAACCACATATCTAATCTGCCATCTAACCTCCACTTGCCAATCCATGGTATTTACAGAGTGCTAATCACTAAATTGGGCATTTATCTTCAATGACACAAGACAGACTAAACTTTGATATGATAGTGGGCTCCATATTACATTAAAAAGTTTATCATCTAAACCACTCTTCTCAGCAGGGAAGGGGGCTGAAGGAGGAGCTCCTTTTCAGTGCCACTCTGGAGATGGCATTTCTAGCCAGGAACAGTTTCTAACTGTGCTGTGCAGCATTTTCACTTGCTGAGCAATAATAAGTGGTACATCTATCTGTATTTAAAATGACAGATGGTGCCTGTCCCAGTGCTGATAGGGATGACTGTATAAACACCATCTCCTCAGTGGGGGAGCTGGAGAAAAATGGCACAAACTTGTACAAGATCATTTCTGGTTTATTTTAGCATCTCTACATCCCAAGGTGTGCCCTTATAAAAAATTCACAATTTACCTTTGTAAAAATTTTTGTATGAAGAAAGCAAACAATTGGTGTTGGGCAGCTTAAAAGTTATTCATGTTTCCAGATTCATGTCCATTTCCAAATATGACTTAAACCAATCCCTTACCTGTCACCTGTGCCAGCAGCAGCAGACCTGATATGGTGGGCAAAGTGGTGAAGAAGGCTCTGACCCCATGTTATTGTGAGGCAGGTTAGAGCTATGAAAAAATCGTGGAAAGAGCTTACTTCTCCAGCTGGGTTTGTTTGTTTTTTTAATATTTGTTTGTTGTTTTGTTTATTTGTTTCTTTGCTTTCTTAAACAACATGAAGAGCCCTTTTGGGTTTATTTATGCATATGTATGCAAAGAAATCTATTGCTTCTTTAGATTTATAAGAAGCTGAAGAGTTAAGAAATATGTTCCTGTGTCATCCCATCTTCTGCCTGAGGAGAACTGCTGAGCTGTTATTTACTTTCTGTGTTAATATTTTAGTCTCATATTTGTTATAGCTCCAGATGGCACATGTTTGCATTCACATTTGCCACAGCTGAGATATAGGCAGGCGGCATAATATCTCTAACAAAATGTCCTTGGTTTAAAATGAAAATAAACTCTGCCCCTACTTCAGCTAGTGAGCATCACCTGCCAAAAAGTCACTTGAAATGCTACTCCAAGGTTTCTTGAAACAAAGAACAGGGTTAAATATGATGCCTTGGATATGTTTTAGGGAGGGGGCTTCTCAGAAGTCCTGTTTTGCATCAAGATTTGAGGCAGAAGTTCAGAGACACTTGCCTTCTATCTAGCTCAGTCACCAGAGGCAAATTTAAAACAGTTTCAGTGTTAGGAAACATTTCATGGCAGGGCAGCTGCCTCTCTATTAGTTTGCTAATTTATTCAAATGGTTATCATCAAAAAGATGCTGAGTTTATCAGACATAACCAACTAAAGCATTTTAAGCACATGCTTACCCCTCAATCACTTCAAGGTAGGCCTAGCATGTTTAAAATGACTGGATTCGTTATCCATGTAGACTTGCTTCCGATATTAGGGTCAAATCCTGCTTTACCATGCCATTCTCATAAGCTGAAGACACTGTTTCAGAACTTGTTTAAAAGCTGAGCAGGATTTGACGTGGACCTGGTATTTCCCAGTATCTGCCTAGCCAAAGCTGGCAGTCTGAATGGTAGCTTTTAGTTTCTCTAGCTGAGAAATGAATGCCTTTATAGCTCAAGAAAGATGGAGGAAATGGAACTCTCCTAGAAAGATAATGGTTTTATTACTGTTTCCTTTTCTTAAGGCTGTTAGAGAGGTCAGCTATCCTCAAAAGTGCCAATGACACGGAATGCACCCAACCTCTCCCAGAAAACACATTGTATAAAACTCCTAGAGATTCCTGTTCTGAAGTCATATGGGTGTTTATAGGCCAATTAAATGTTTGCAAGTGAGACCAGAGCGATAAGAGGTCACTGAATCAAGGAATATGTGCATATATCAAGCTGGTGTGACGCCAGAAAGGCTGCTGTCAGTTTCCTAGGAAGGCATTTCCTTCCTAAAGCCCGCATGAAATAACAGCAGAAGATTCTTCTCCTCCAGAAATGCATCTGCCTCCAATCTCACCTTTTAGGAAAGTAGGAGAGCTCACATCAATGCTTGGTAATAACACAGTTACTATATACTATATACATGGTGTACATATGCACAGTCCAACAGTTATTTCCTTGTATTTATGGACGCTCTCCTATAAGGACAGTGTCAGATTTTCTGCCCCATAGTTAAATTATTATAGTCTTTTAAACAACTCACAGCATTGAGTGAACTATTCTGAAGAGCAGTGCCTTCAAAGTTTGAGAATATCAATGTGTGCTGATGGTACAAAATTATTTGGAGGAAGACAGGACTGTCAGAAGAATTGCAGAAAGGCTTTGTGAAAATCATCAACTACGTGTCAAATGATGATTAAGTATATGTGTGTATGGATATATGGCAAAAGATGCACATAAACCACTCCTGACTCTACTCCTGATGAAGTTCAGAACCTCTGAACTGATGGCCATCATTCAGGAATAAAACCTGGGGGCTGTGACCGTTCCACAGCAACAACAGCTGATTGTTCAGAAGTGACTTCTGAAAAAGACAAAACAGAGAACTTCATCCTGTCTCTGTATAAATCCACGATTTCCTAAGTCCTGGGTACTGTGTCCTATCCTGATACTTCATGCACATCCGTCTAAAGAATATATTAGAAAAGCTGTAGGGCTAGGAAAGATTCAAATAAGGTTAACAAGATGAACAAAGGCCTTGTGTCACTCTAAAGAAAGAAGATACATCTCTTTAGTTTGGACAAAGGGAGTCTTACTGAGATTTATAAAGTAGGCCAAGCAATAGATAGGATGAATAGGGATTGATTGATTGATTGATTGATTGATTGATTGATTTCCTTTTTTCCTCCACAGCAAAAGAGCAGGAAGGCACCCAGTCCCCTAAATGTAATGTTTGATCGAGTTTTGTCTTGCTTACAAGCATGCACAGAGAGCTCCTTGGCATAGGCTGACGTGGATGTCCTTGTGGCTTTAGGAGCAGACTGCATAAGAACATAGGTTAGAAATTAATTGAAAGTTGTTAAATGTTAAATCCTTCTGGTTCAGGATTTCCCAAAGATGCAAATTATTGAAGGCAAGAAAAATAATCATGAGAAGAGTGGTATATATCATGCACTCTTCCTGAAAGATTCATGTTTGGCTACTGCCAAGGTAAGGGTAAGTTTGGCATGTAAGCTCCTCTACTATCTGACAAGTCTCTTCAGACTTCCAAGTATTCCATTAAGTGATTACATGCCATGTACTATGAGCCAAAAATAGTACATGTCTTATATGTTTGGACTCAATGAGATATTTATTATTTTAATTCCCAGCAATGGTGAGAATATAAAAGAGCTGTCTGCACCAATCATAGAGTCATAGAGTCACTTGGGTTGGAAAGGACCTTAAAGATATCTAGCTCCAACTCCTCTGCCATGTGCAGGGGACACCTTCCACTGACCAGGTTGCTCAAAGACTTTCTAACCTGTCCTTGAAGACTCCCAGTGATGGAGCATCCACAGCTTCTCTGAGCAGCCTGCGCCAGTGCCTCACAAGTTCCTCAGTGTAAAGAATTCCTTTTGTATGTCTAACCTAAACCAACTCTCTCTCAGTTCTTTTATTTTGTGTGTGAACTTTTAGGACATATTGTACTGTTGTCCAAATGGCAACACTTGTGCTGGAGAAGCAGTTCTGACGGTTTCAGAGAGAATGTCGTGGCAGTGAGTATTTGTGGGCGTGGGTGTCTCCTGGGTTGAAAAAATATATAAATGCAAACCAGAAAAAATAACACTGATGTGATTGTGTCTTATTGTTCTCAAGCCAGTGTGCTAGAGACAGATAAAATAGATAGAAATCCATGGGGATTTTTCATATCACAAAATTGGGTTTTGTATTGTGTGCTTCCTTAACATTTGAAAGTACAAAGTATTGCATCGAGGCAGATGCTTTATATCTAGGTGCATGTGGCTGCAACCATTCTATAGGTAAGATTTAGAAAAATTAACTGTTGCCTAATTTATTGAGTATAGAGCTAAATTTGGCTGCTGGTCTTCTACCTTTGAGAAAATTGGGTCACACAGGGAGTCAATTTTGAATCAGGATGACCAGGATCAGTTTTACCTGCAATTCAGTGTTGACGCATAAGTCTAAGTAATCATTTTCTCAGCTGATAATGCATAATGTGTCCTAGGCAGTCATACTGGTGCAGTGACCTTTACTCTTATTTTTGGTAAATAGTCATAAAGTTATTGTATAATTATATATATATATATATAAAAATACTGGCAATTTCTGATAGAAAGAAATATAATTTGCTTCTGCCTCTTAGATCTATACACAACCAAAGGAAATAAATGATGACAAATAGAAATGGTACCCAATACCATATAATGCTGGCATCAGGACTGCATATCAACTGATGGAGACCTCAGAAGGAAAAAAGTAGGAAAAGAACCAATTTAACCTGAAGGAGAGTTTTCATAAGCACAGTTAATAGGAGCTGTGAAATAATGACATGAACCAAGAGAGTGAAATGGTTAACCACAAGATGTTGCTCTTGGAGCAGAGGAGCTGGGATGCTCAGAACTCTGCTGCCTAGATTACTGAAACACCACCACGCTCACCAGCAGTTAGGAGACAGAACTTCTCTTCACAAGCAAACACTTTGCAAGAATGGTTTTTGCAAGCCCAGTCTGTCTTTCTAGTACAGTCATTAGCCAATCAATGTAATTCATGGGGAACCTCAGGTGGCAATGGCCCTGTTACTGGAGTTCATTCCACTCAGCCTCAGCCCAGCTTGAATTTTACACCATGAATAAGAGGGAGGGGCCTTTCTGGGGACATCCTGGCGATTTTTCTATTGCTGTGCCACTTGACTTACAAAGCTCTTTGATAACCCAGCAATGGACAGCAACAGGGGCCTGTTGAATGAATGGAGAGGTGGACAATCAAATGCCACCTGGTATTTAGTGCTGTGTGTGCCTTGAACCTCCACAGCAGTTAGTAGTCACTGCACCTCAGCAGCTCTACGCTCCTGAAGTTCTCAACTTTGGAGCAGTCGTCTCTTCCTCCACTTTTGGTCTCCTCAGAAGGGGAAAATTTTGCAGCATAAATATCATGAAGAGGTAAAGAATGCACTTCTTAAAATAGCCCAGCATAAAAAAAACCTCAAACCTGGTGTAGCAAACCACAAATTTATGCATCTGATGGGGGGGGGGGGGAAGCCTTTATACACCAAAGGCTTGGAGATCTGACCTTCAAGCTGTTGTTTTTAAAACCCAGTTCTTGCTGAGACATGCTAAGAGCCCATAGGCATGCAGAAACATTTTGCTTGGCGAAAAAAACTTAGTACCTTTTCCCTTGCATAAGAGCAAGCAAGAGTAGAGTGTGAAGTAACAAAAACTTGAAGTATCAATGTCTCCTTATTAAGGCTGAGTTCCTTTCATTCCTGTTACCTAGTGTTCCCTGATGTTGACTGAAGAGTCCTGACAATTCAATCATTCAGCTCTTGAGCTGCTACAAAAGTTCCCACCTACACTAGTATGAATTGCCATTTTTTCTTCATCAATTTCTATGAGGAAAATTTAATTACACAGCCTGTCTGGGAGAAATATTCTGAAGGAGGAAGCTGTACTGGATGTTTTGTGTTGCCTTGTTCTATATCAATGCCCAGGTGCCCAGACCGCTCAGGGAAGTGGCAGAGTCACCATTCCTGGAGGCACTTGAGAAAAGCATGCAAATGTAGCACAAATGAGGACATGGATTAGTGGTGGACTTGGCAGTGTTGGGTTAATGGCTGGACTTGATCTAAAAGGTCTTTCCCACTCTAATCAATTCTATGACTTAAGCCTTCACATTCTGTGTTTGAAATTATCATTTGTGAAATGCAAGAGAGAACACTGTCATGAACTCCAACAGCTGACGTTCTCTGAAGTTTCTCTCAAATCTCACAGAAACATGAGGTAATTCTGAAACACAGGATTTCCATCCCCAGGACTGTCCCTGGGACTGGCCCACGCCACCCGCTCCCCTGGGGCTGCAGCAGCCCAGGGACGCCGGCAGCCTGCAGCCACACCCCATTCAAAACACACCGGGGCAAATAAAGTTCAAGGTAACCTTATGGACCAGGGTCATATTACTTTCCAACACCTGCCCAGGTCCATATAAGCACACAATGCCTCCCTGTGTGGCAGAAAGGCCCTGCCCAGCTGCTGACGCACAGCTCCAGACATGCTGTTTCCTGCCGCAGGGAACTCTGCCTCCATGGCCACCAAGATCCCAGCTGAGAAATCTGGGAAATGTCAGTGTGAGACGCACCATTCTAAAAGCATCCTGTACCAGATCCTTAACAAAGAGCATGGAAGCGAGACAAAGTGGCACCAGCAGCACCGCAGTCCCCACTGCTCCGCAAGAAGCAAAGGCTGCCCTTGTTTGGACAGGAGAAGAGTTGTCCTGAGAACACCAGAAGCCACATGCAGAAGAGCTTCTGAAGTCCTGTTGAAAACTTCAACTTTTATTAGAAACCTACCTTCTTTTTATCACATGCCTTGGGAGGATCAGTTTGTCCTCATACAACAGAACTGGGCCCCTCTTTTTGTCCTGGGCATGGCACAAGAAGGAGTGGATTTTGACCTGAGAGAGATTCCAGCCACCAGTTTATTGAAAAAAATCCTCCTCAATCAGTCTTCAACAGCTGTGAATGAACTGGGCAGCACAACAGCAGGAGCATCTTTCACAGAAGTTCAGAAGATGAAGAATTTATTGTGGAAATTCTGGGACCTGGACATAAGTGCAAAAGAATATGCCTATCTTAAAGGAATTATTCTTTTTAATTCTGGTAAGTCCTCCCAGAAATTACACAAATGATTATGTGCCTAGAAAGAGATTTGACATTTTTTATTTACGAATAGAAATGTTTTGTTTTAACTATATTCTATGAATATAGTTAAATGTTCTCAAAAACCCGTATTCCATGATTTAACATTTTTCTGCCTGATGTGGTTTATTTTGGTTCCTTGGATATGTGCAGTACATCACCCACTGTAAGCCAAAACAACCTCTATCTGACAAATTTTAAGTCATAAAGAATTGTGTAACTTCAAACTGACTTCCAGTTCAAAGGTTATACAGCAGCCTCACCCTCATGTCACAGCAAGGGAGAGAGGGTGCATGGGCACATGATATGAGCTTTAGAAGTATTTTTACAAAGGCTTCTTCAGTAACAAGAACACTGGAGAAAATAACCATCTGATTTTCATCAGTGAGGCAAAAGGATGCTGTGTTGAGATCACACAGCTTTTATGTATATTTATTTAATTTAGTGTCTCTACTTTCAAAGCCTGGGACAGCAAACTAAGACTTCTGATTGCATCCTCTCACTTCTGATGCCAAGTTCAGTCTCCTTAGGAAGGAAGGTTGCCTCAGTCAGCACCATGGAGTGCATGAGTAACTAAAAGCTGAGCTCTAAGCCCACTAAATAAATGGAAAGACTTATTGACTCCAGCCTGCTCTGGCTCAGATGCCCAGCTCCTTCCACAGCAATCGCTGCTGCTGGCTGCACTGTCAGCAGTGCGCTGTACTTGGGACTGCACCAAAAGGATACTTGAATGCTTCAGTTATTCCATTCTATTTCTTGTGGTGGATGGTTTATAGGCTGCTCAAAGGCTGTGTGACTTTATATTTGTTTCCAATGGGATTCAAATTTTGATTCTTGAGGTGTAATGTCATCCAGATGCTTGGTATTGCCTTGAGTGTCTATGCCACAGCATCAAACCAGAAGAGTTCATTTCAGTGCAAGCTTTTTTCACAATAAAATCAGGCTAAAAGAAACCACTGTTTATATCCAGGGGGATGATAACAGGAGAAAGACCTCATCTGCAGCAGCTTACACAGTTTAACTAGCTGGCATTTTTATTGTCTCTGTGGGTAAAATGCAATATTCACTTAAGGAGAAACAGCAGTAGCAGGGTTATGTTCTGGATTTGTGCCTCCTAAAGGCCTGCTGCTTCCCCAGGGTGCAGTATGAGAGAACCAGCAGCCCTCAATGCTGTCTGCAGACACATTCCACAGTTTCAGGAATGGCACTCAGCTCTTAGCTGGGATGACCCTATTCCCTGGAATATTTCTCCAAGAGCTGCAGAAGGCATCCTGGAGAACATCAGTTAAGCTTAGATTCAGTTAAGGCTCTATAAGAAACAGAGTCACCATCCAGGTCTGGGCTGAAACAGATACTCAGGGCTCATACACAGCCCAAACCACCCTTTGCTGCAAACAAATCTGTACAGCTGTTGCTTCACAACTACTACTTTTAATAGTTTTTGAACACTTTCCATCAAACTCAGAAAATGTTTTCTACATATTTGCAAAACATTTTCAGACTTTTCAAGTTTTGGCTTGATGTTTGGCAAAATGCTACTATTTTTGCAGGCCTCAGTTCTAAAAGGCTTTCAGGAAGTCACCAGCAGTGACAATGGTAAACTAACTCTCTTTTGGATTATGGAATACCTCATTACTACCTTTAATGCTTTACTTCTGTTGGGACCACCAAAACTGACTGAAGCAATGGGGAAGGGCCAGGACCAGAGCAGTCCAGAGCTGGGTGATGAGCTGGAGTTCCACAGGACATCCGGGCATGCAGCTGTAGCAGCCATCACTTGGATAAGAAGCATGACAACTATGCAAAGCTTTTTTCTTGTACCCTGAGTGATCTCTTGTGGCACAGACATTGTGCTTACCATGATTAGAAAAATCCCTTTGGCAAGAGGGTGGCAGGCAGCACGACGGAGTGTAGGTTCTCCTACAAGAAGCATAGAATGCTTTGGGTTGGAAGGGACCCTAAAGATCATCTAATCCAGCCCCCCTGCCATTGGGAGAGAAGCCTTCCACTAGACCAGGTTCCTCCAAGGCCCATCCAGCCTGGCCTTCTGGCCAGCTTCTGGGGATATGGCATTCACAACATCTCTGGGCAAGCTGCTCCAAAACCTCACCACTCTGACAGTAAGGGATTTCTGCCTACACATCTGACCTAAGCCTAGCTGCCTTCTTTCAGTTCAAGGCCATTTCCACTTCTCCTCTCATTACAGGCCCCTGTGAAAAGTCCCTGTCCAGCGTTCTTGTAAAGCCCCTTTAGGTACTGGGAGGCTGCTCTAAGGTCTTTCCAAAGCCTTTTCTTCTCCAGGCTGAACAACCCAAACTCTGTCAGCCTGCGTTCATAGGAGAGGTGCTCCAGCCCTGTGATCATCTTCAGGGCCCACCTCTGGAGTCATTCCAGCACATCCATGTCCTTCCTATGCTGAGGGCCCCAGAGCTGGGAATAACAAGAGAATCTGTGCAGCACCTCTGTGTGGGAGGCTCTGGCTGGGTTACTGACTGACCACATCTGGGACAGCAAGAACCTGCAAAGAAGAAATTGTGCAGCAGCCCCTGAGGGGAAACCAGCACCTTGCATCAACAGAATCCAGACTCTCCAGAACATACTGGCATCCCCACTCTTCCCAGGGGAGCTCTGGAGCTGTCTCAGTATTTGTGGGTGAAGGGTCCAGCTGCAAGGCCTTCTCTACTTGGACCCAGGCAATAGGTCAAAGGAAGGAGCAGGTAGGACTGTTCTGCCACACAGGAACAGCACAGAGTGAGATGAAAACATTTTTGTGGTTTTGACAGTTGTCTGAAGAGCAATTGGGACTGCACAGTGAAGAGCTGGGAACAGTGAAAACCAGTGCTGTTATTATATCAGTGCCATACATATACATATTTATGTACACATATATATTCAAAAATTCCATCAAGGCTGTGACAGGGCTTCTGTTAAAAAAAAAAAAAAAAAAAAGGATGCTCTTAAGAGGTTTACAGTTCAGCTGGAAACATGTGTTTGACTGCATATTAGTACAACATATCTCAGAACAAGAAGTGTCTCATAATATGTAAATTAAAACCAGTATTTGGTTACATAGAAAAGAAGACCAAATGGGGAAATTAAGTATATTTGAAGAGATATAAACAATTGCAACTTCATCCTGAATCCACAAAATCCTGACAATTTCCTTTCCATGAAAAATCTAACATTTGGAATCATCCTCATAGCTTGCAGCTGCTGGTAATCCTGGGGGAGATGATGACTTTTGCAAACACTTAATTTCTGGCTAGCCTGGTTGCAGGTTTGGCTGAGGCTTCTTCTTCTCTGGCAGTGATGTCTAGGAAGAAGAGAGTGCTGAAGGCTGACAACAGTCAGCCTGTTATAGACTGAAGGAAACTCAGCCAGGTCGGTTTTGCCCTGGTACAGAGCACTAGGCAAGAATGCTGAACTTCCCACACTGAAATGAATGATCCTGTGTGAAACACACCTGGTATGAGCTATTCAGATTCTATTCCAGGGAGGTACGGGGTCAGTCACTGTAAAAGTTGCCAAATTGTGTGTTCTGCCTTCTGCCCAGACTGCAACAATTCTAGGAGAGAAAAGATATCCTTAGAGACTGAGGACAGGTTGCTGAGAGCTACATGACAAGGCAATCCCTCCAGAGGGAAAGGATGAACGCAGGGTGTCCTTAGCACTGAGCTGTGGCACCCACAAACACCCTCAGTGAGCCAGCAGGTCACATGCTATGGGAGGCATGTGATTGAGGCTCAAGACCATGACTGCATAGGGCAAAGGCCTCTCCTTCAGGCACTCCTCTTGCTGAGGCACTCCTGGTGCTCTGTTTAGACTGTAAATGGAAATGCTTAGATAGCATGGTAAACCACAGTGCCCCAGCTTAGTCTAGTAATCAGAGGCAACAATAGGATGGAGATGGGGCTGGGGTGTACTGGAAACCTACATCTTCAGGCTGTGAGCCTGCTTGCTGCTCCAAACCATCATCTCCATCTCCTGGTGTTACCTAGGTAGGGTGGATTAGAGCTGGAATATTTTAACCTGCCCAGACTACCATCATTTGGTGGGTAGACACGACTACAAAACTTCTTCTCCATCTGTACTGAGTCAAAATTACCTGCTGTTACCATTTCAAAGCTGGATTTTAAGGTAATGGGCTAGGTTCCAATGTGATTACAACGCTGCCCAATGCTCATTCAAATTATTGAGCTACACATAGCTTCTTTTTCCAAAAAGTATGTTTAGGAAGTGTTAATTTTTTTCTATGGAGAAAGTACTGTTATAAGCCAGAAATCCAGAAACCCATCATTACAAAAGGCACAGAATAGAAATGTTTACTCAGGATTTGTTATTTTACTTTTTGTTTTGACAGAATGTCGTGCCCTGAAATGTCTCCCTTATGTACAATTACTGCAGCAGGAAGCTCAGAAAGCCCTGATGGAGTTTATCTCAACAATGTTCCATGGAAGCCTCAGCAGGTTTTCTTCGATTCTTCAGCTAATTGCGTCTCTTCGAGATATTGATGCAGGTGCTATTGAAGAGCTCTTCCTCAGGCCCATCCTAGGAGAGGCCACTTTAAATGTACTACTTCTAGAAACCCTATATATCAAGCCAGACTGGCTTTGAAAACGAATTACATCTGAGCAATAAAATATTTCATTTTGAAGACACAAGAGAATATTATGAGCTAATTAAATGCATTTCAGGCAAATAATTAATGCATATTTGTAAGCCATATATATTTCAACAATGGAGTAATTTTGTAATTTTGAAAATGAAGCATTTCATGACACTGTGTGCTTTAAAAAAACCTTAGTCTAAGTATTTAAAGATTGTCTAGGAGCACCAGCATACTTTCCAGTTGTGCTAGGTTCAACTGTATTATTTCTAGTGAGCATTTTTCCAGCTGTTAATGCTTTTGGCTTTAAGCAACAGGGGCAATGGTAAATTTTATTCAGTTGAAGATAGATACATAAAACGCTGGTCAATGGTAAAATCAGTATAAATCCTTTCTTTTCCTTGTCAGTCCCTGACCCCAGTCCTTTTTGTGTTCCACTGAGAAATCTAGTCCTTGGCTGTAATTGCTGGATGGGGCTCCCCCTTACTAACTGCTTTCTTATAGGTTCTTTCCTAAGTCTTGCAACAAACTTTGGGCATTAAATCCCTCTCCCATTATTTACAAAGTCCTTCCCTAACTGAGGAACCAAACAACATGAATCAAAAATTTGTTGACTGGACAAAAGCCGTTGTTCAGGATTGTTTCCAGAATGGGAATAACAGAGGCTGAAAGTTACTGTGTCATGCCATAAGCAGCAGAACTAATGTAGCCCAGTTTCCTACACATTTAAGACCTTTTCCCTTTAGCCCTGCCTGCACCCTTCTATAATTACCCTCGCTTCCTTCCAAATAAATGTCAGATATTCCTTGGACAGCAGAAATACTAAAATATGGTTTCCTACAGATGTGTACAATCTGTTCCTCCATCTCTCACTGCAAGAGTTCCATGTTTCCACCTCCAAATGCACTATGGCATGCCCCAAAAATGTCTCTGTCTCCTACCCATCTGGTTGGAGAAGAGGCAGCACGTGTTGGGGTGGGTGCCAAAAGATGTGTGTGCTGACTGCCCATCTGTCAGGATGAAAAAAACATTGAGCTTATACTTCAGCTGCAACAGGGGAAGCTATTTGTGTCCATTTCCTGCCCCACTCCTTTCGCAATGGTTTCCATGAAACTTAAGGGAATTAATTCCTGAGTTTTTTCAGTAGCGGATCCAGCCTAGTTTTGCTTGGCAAGAGGGCTCCTACTCACCAAATAGGGGCTGACAGACACGTAGACAGACAGCACAACAAAGAGTATGACAGCTTAGAATTCCTTAGAATGTCAAGCTAAAGTCAAAGGAAAGAGAACTTGTAAATATATATGTAAAAATGCACATCAACAGAGATGGATGTTGAAAGGACTTCTAGAAGTCAAACAACTACAGAAAAAAGAAGTTTAAACAATAACAAGAGTTTAGTACCTCTCAGTTTTGACAAAAGAACACACATTTTGCTCCCACTTGGTTAATCAAGGAGTAAATTGCAAAAATGAAGGGGAAGAAGCAAACCCCAACCAAGACAAACCAATTAAGCCTCCAGGTAGTAGTGATCACAGAAGTAACTTTGTCTACAGTAAACACAACTCACCTTCCTATGTCCCTGAGTTAACTAAACCTTTCAGAACTGTGGATTTTTGGACTGATATTTTCCATGGAAAGCCCTCAGAGTAGAAGTTTTCAGTAGCTTTTCTTTCATTAAAATGGTTCAATAGCACTGCCACAGATCTGCTGCAGTGCGGGGTGACAGGACATTCCATGGTGAGTTGTTTGTAATGCTGAATGAAAACATTAGTTCCAGACATTTGCTTTTTGTCTGTTCTTCTCAAGATTTAAGCAAGCAGAATACATCCAAAAGTGGCATTTGTGCATTTGGGATCTACAACATCATTTGGTAGAAGACATATGAGCTCAAACACCTCCCAAGTCCTATAAGCTTCTACCTCTACTACAGATGCTCTACTTGCACCCAGACCGTGCAGCACAGGCTGGGCTGGAAGAAGCAGGGCTCAGCTGGCCTTGCACATGCAGCAGCTTCTGCAATGGAAAAGGGAAGAAGGGCTATGCTCTCATCTCAGTGCTTCTACTGCTGTTAGAGAGGGGAATAACCTCAGCTCAGTGGGAAGAGTGAGGAATTTTAGAAAGAGGTAAAATGTACAGAAAATATGCATAATGAAAAAGTCATGGGGGCTTACAGAAAGGAGCAAAAAGGCCAAACAAAAAAAAAAAAAAGGGGGAGGGGGAAGAGAGGGACAGAAGCAGCTTATTAATAGAGCCCATTTCTATGTAGAATCCAGTTTACCTTCATAAGTCAAAGGCCTGCTTAATGACTCACCAACAACCTGAACCCAGGACATGGTTCATGGTTCATGGTTCTGTAGGCTGAATTTCAGGCTAATGAGAGCACACCAGGCAGTCTCTGCTCACAACTTTATTATCAAAATCTGTTCAAGGTCTTTGACTTCATCTACATATACAACAGCTTCAATCAGATCTCCTTGAGTTGGAGGGCATGATGCCAACAAGTCCCATGGCTTGGCTTGCCTGGAAGACAATTCTGTACTTGCTGATGATTCTTTTAGCCTGGTGTGAGTCTATGTAGCCATGTCTGAAAAGAGGGCCTAGTGCTCCACGGGGAAGATTGTGGTCAAGGTCTTGGATTTTCAAGATGACTTTGCCTTCTACCATGTGGGCAAATACCAGACTTCAAATGGAACTCCCACAAGATCTGATACTCATGGATCTCACCTCACTGTGCTCGAACACAAGATTCTTCAGAAGATCAACACATCTGATCTTGGCATCCTGTTCAAAGGGGCTGACATACCACTTGTCTTGCTGAGGACAGGGTAAGAACCTGCATTTACAGTGTTTAAGTGTCACATGAAGTTGGAGGCTACAGGTACAAGAAACTGGCAGGAACAGGAGAGGCGAGGGATTGTGAGCAGAGGTTAGGAGCAAAAACAGGAGCTCTCCCTGGAAAGTGAAAAGGCACAGCACCAGACAGCTTTTAGAAGTCAATGGAAATAATGCATTGGAATGAAGAAGCAGAGACAGAAATTAACAGAAGGCAAGAAGATGACAACAGAAAATCCCTACTCCAGGAAAAAAAAAAAAAAGAAAAAGAGAGAGAAGGAGGGAGAGAGAAACAATGAAGAAAGGTTTGTCACCACTTTATTTAGCTTCTGGGATTGAAAACAGAAGCACTGTTTCTCCAGCTGTGAAATCCACCTGTGTGACACGTGCATCCACCCCCCTCTAGCGCCCAGGAGACGACAGTATTGCCATCGCCTAGAATGCGAGCTTAGCTGCTGGAAGCGTGCCAGATACAGCACCTACTGCTGCTGGTGACCCAGGCAGAGCTTTCACTCAGAGACACCTACCCTCTCCCGTTGCTGACTTGTTCAAAATAGTGTATGGCAATATTTTTAAATTGTTAGAAGAAATCTACATTTGCAAAATCAAGAATGAAAAAGTAAATTCAAATTGCTTGTGAAATCTTGCTCCAGCCTCCTTCTGAATATGATCATAAACTCTTTTCATGACCTGATTGCAGGCTCCTGTGGTTTCCCCTCAGGACTCCCTGCCTTACTTGGGGCAAAGAATAGCCCATGTGTGCTGTGGGAATTTGTTATGACTGTGCAATGGAGGAGGCTGCTGTCGGCTAAGGCTCAGCTGCTTTTGTTGCAGCACCATCATTGCAGAACCTGAACTAAAATGGATCTGCAGTGCCACAAACAATGCTCTTACAGTGAAATTGGTTGAATGACACATTACGGAGTGTGGGCGAGCCACATAAATTGAAGTGCATTATTCCAGAGTGGTGGTGTCGCAGAAAAAGGCTGCTGCTAACAGTGTTAACTGGAGTAAAAGGTTATAGTTTTTCACAGTGGCAAACACAAGACCTGGTAAAGGGTAGATTGCAGAAGTCAGAAGGCTCTGACAAGTAGCAATCCAGGTCACAACAGGCTGTGTCTCATGCTTCCAGAATGATGTATAGTGCTGTAAGCAGTGAAAAATCAGTCTGTGCACACCTGAAGTGCAGGAAGCTTTCATCAACTCTAATCTAGGTGTTTTCATTCCTCCTTTGTAAAAAGAAGTGGTAATAATAACGCCTTTCTTTTCTGACACATCTTTGAAGATTTTAATCAGTGTTTGTAAAGAGCTAACAAAAACTGTACTTGAGAACATGAGGGAATCCACTGAAAATCAATAAATTCAGTATTCTATGCTAAACTGAGCAGCACATAGTAAAGTAATGGAGAAGCCTACACAACTACAGGGACAGGATAAATAGAGAAGATACTGAAGATCAAGCTTTAGTAATCACCAATAAGGCAGTGATCTAGTAGCAAAAGTAACATGACATTTCCAGTGGTGGGATCCATCTTGCAAGAGAATCACTTGCACTCTCTCTAGAGCACAGAGAGGAACATGCTCTGAGGGAGATATGCCTCCCTTCCCTCAGACACCTGCCTTAGTTTTGAATGAATCACACCATGAAGCACTTTACTTCTATCTATTGGTACAGCTAAGGAGCCCACCTGACCATTTGAGATTCACTGCCTAACTTTCACACAGTAAAAATGAGATTAATCCTACCTCTATGACATATAAAGAAGCGGTTTGGATCTGGTTTGCACCTGCAGTATTAACTTTAATGTCTTCTAATTAGTGTCAGAAGCATGCTTGGATTTGCAGTCCTGACCATTACACAGTAGGTTTTGGACTTGTGCTTTTGGCTAAACATGTATTTCTAATAAGAAAAACCTGATATAGGCTTGGAAACAAAGATAATTCTATGATTTTATTCACTTGCCCATAAATGACTAAGGAGGCACACATAGGACATCACATTTATAAATCTATGTCCTATCTATACTATCTATGTCAATATTTCTTCTTGTTTGGCTGGGGTTTTTGTTTTTCCTGTGGAAAGACTTTCTTAACTTTTTTGTAGAAACAAAGGCATTTAATTCAAAACCTAAAATTTCACTTTTGCTAGAAAGCACTTGCAAGTCATAATCTCAGACATAATTTTATTTGCAGACAGGGCACATGTATGTGAAATGTGCAGTTCTTCACTTCATATTAATAGAGGCACACAAGGAAATATACGCTCCTTTTCTATCACAGGTCTGCTGATAGAAGCAGCCTGGCTCAAGGGAAAAAATGGAGACAAGTTTCTACAATAAATGCATAGTCTAAAAAGCATCAATTTCTGTAATGACAAAAAAGGGTCTCCTTGAAGCCAGTGTTACTATTTGTGCAGAAATCCTCAATCTTTCCGAGTAGGCTAGGAGAGAGGAGAGTGAGTCAGTAGTTTGGTTTTGCTTGGGCTTGTTATCAACTGTTGTCCTTATGAGATTGTGATTTTGAAAGTACAAGTTGTCATTCTTCCTGTGTTCTCTCTCTCTTTCTCTGCCTGGGGGGGTAGCAGAAATGTTGCAAGATGAAGCACTCCACATCTCACCTAAGATAAGAGCATCTTCATCAAAGGAAGACATGGCCACAGCTATCTGCAAGTAATCTCATGAGCCAAGAAGGCAAAGCTTCAAGTAGCGTGGGAATGGTCCCATTCCAGTCACAGCGGAAACAGTGCAACCCACGCACACTCATAGCCCTAGATTTTTACTAGGAGGGAAAAATGGAAATCGAGTAAGAAAAACAAAGCTCTTGTTTGTGCAGGTGACCACACAGCGAAGGGTCCAAAACTCTTTCCTTACCAGGATCTTATTAGCAATGGAAAGTAATCGGCCATACACCTGTAATAGACAAATGTTTGCTTCCAAATATTCAAGTATCAGTTGGTGCCTTGGAACATAACTTGATGCAGCAGATGGCTGTGGTGACAGCAGCATGAGCAGGGGGTTGCATGTCTGTTGAGGAGCAATGCAGCTCCTGGGTGCAAGACACAAAGTATGATGACAGACAAGGAAGGGATACTCTAACCAGGAGGAACAGAGCACCATCTCCACTGTGCAGCATTGCCTAGGAACTGAACACAACTGAGAGGGCTACTAAAGATATAAGAGCAGGTTGTCATTCCTGGTGACATTGTATACACTGGTGGTGTATCAGACTAGTCTGCCACTAAATGCCACATTGCCATATAGAAGTGACTACAGAGATGTTACATGTGGCTCCTGACCATGCTGCTGTAGCACCCTGGACTGACAGATGTTGCTACTGTACTTCTTCTGGGATCCTGAGTCCCCTCAGTCCTGCTACATCACCCTGTACAGCCCCTGCATCCCTAATCTACCTAGTTTTCACACTCCTCTGAGGCACTGAACATGTGAGCTCTGCACAGCCTTCTGAGGGTGTATGGATAGGTGTGGACTCCCTCGCCCACACTCCAAGTTAGGCGAAAGCAAGCCAGTTCAGATCTGAAAGTCATGTATTTGCACAGATTTAACAACTTGGGTACAGCCCTGGGCCACTCCAGCTACACAGATTCCAGAAGTGGGTGGCATCCAGTTGGCTTGGAAAGTGAGTGAGGCAAATGTGTGTCTGTCTGCACCTGTCCTGGTCAATACATATGAGTCAACAGCATCATTATTAGGAAAATAAGATTAGGGCAGGGACTAGGAAGGTCCACCTACAACATCCAATCTGGTCTCACTCATCGTGGATATCAACTGTGTGTATGATTTCATCCCCAAACTTATCAAGCTCCACCTGAAGATAATCTAGGATGTGTTTGCATACCCTGTTCCTAATAGGACAGTACATAATGAGACAGAGCCTCCTGATCCGATGGTTAGGAACTTTCTAATTCCAGAACTTTCTAATTCCAATTCTAGATTACTTACATTTTATTATATGCATCTTCTTTCTACTACCAGTATCAATTCAAATTGCTTTTCTCACTCAAGGTGTTGGATATCTAAGAAGTTTGTAGACAATAGTGGTGTCCTCTATCCATGTGCCTCGGGCAGCTCCACCTGCCATCCCTACTCTGATAGTTTAGAACTTCTGGTCCACATCGCACTCTCTTGTTTTTGACTGACAAGTTAACATTATGCTCACTTGACCTCCCTGATGAAACTCTTTGATACAGAGGTGAATCTCAGATTTGCTTCCACCTGTTCTCTCCTTCACCTGGAGGTAATTTTGTTTCCTGTTCTATGTCAGTATCACATAAGGCTTCATTGCTCCATCTGAGACTCCACCTCTTAGCTATCTCAACCATATCTCACTCTCCTCTGTTGCAATTGTCTTCCCTAATTTTCTATTTTGCCATGCAATCATCTGCCTGATTTTTCATATCCCTTTCCATTATTGAAATTTTATTTCTCAATTTTTCTTCTCTATCAGTTAGTCTTTTTTTGTTTTAATTTTGCAATTGCATCCTTCTTCCTCTCTTACCCTTCAGGTAAGTTTCCTAGATCCCAGCCTTAAAGAAAGGATGAAAATTCTCAGATCTCCTCCTACAAATTGCTACACAAGCCACCCTTGCTGTTGTTTGTTTTGGGTAGGTAGAGAATTCCTTGCAAGAGTAATTTTTCCTTTGGTCTTGCCTGTAACAGTCTTTCACAAGATGCTGAATGTGTGCAGTCGTAGGCAGTAGCTTTGACAATACATATGAAACCACCAGCAGGTCTTGTACCACCTCCTGGCACATTTGAAGGAAAACAACCCTAGGCATTCTTCTACTGCAATGTAAATCATTCCAGTATCTTCAGACCTGAGCAAGACCACTCCTGTTTTCTATCCCATCCTACTTCTTGCTATCACCTTTTCAGCATGCTCAGGAAAGTGTCCTAGGAAAGCATACTTCTTTCTTTCCACTAATGTCATTTCTGGGTGATGTGGGAAGCCTATCAGGAAGACAGAGGAAGATGTTAGATAGCTTAAGTGTTCACACAGTCATCATATGCCTAGGAAATACACTTTGTTCTGCTGACCTCCAGAATATTTTGACTTCTCTAGCTAACTTGCTTCTATTGTGCTGCCTGAGATCCCTCTTTCAAAGGAAACTGTTTTCATTCATTAATCTGAGTTAGTTCAGACTAATGGTTTTGCATTTTGAAACATGTTTTAGTTTACTGAGGGGTCTTCAAAAGAAAGCTCTGGAAAGTACAAATCTACAGTTTATTATATGGGCAGTTTAAGAAAAACGAAACCGAACTGTTTGGTGCTTTCTATAAAAAGGAGATGATACAGAACACCAATAGTTTGGGATTTTTTGGGGGGGGGTAAGGGGGTTGAGGCAGATGATTTTTCAAGTTCTGTTTTTTATTATATCCACCTCAGAAAGTAGATAGAAGATGCAAAGAGGGTTGAACTTTGTCCTCTTGGACACAGATAAGAAGAAATAAATAGGTGGTTGTGCCCACTCTTGCAAACAACTGTAAATTCTAAGTAGAATCCAGGGAGACTGCTTGTTTAGGTCCTTATATTCTCAAAATATGACAATATCTCGGAATATATTTATCCTCTTCTTGAGCAGACTTTCACATCTGATTGTGCAACAATGAAAGGACTAAAGGTACAAAAAGAAATAGTCAGGATTTTGGCTCAGCCGAGTAAGCAACTCTTGACATTTCTGATAAAACTGTAAAGAACAACATAAGGAAAACAGGTTGATAAAATATAAATAATGTTTCCTAGCTTTAGGCATATGGTAACCCACATTTGAATTATGCAGACTGGAAAGACCTTTCCTTTGTGGAGATCCAAATACTTGGTAGTACTTATCTGTGGTTTTAAAAACATAAAGCACAATAAGTGATCAGCTTGATGGTTATGATTGTTCCTTCCTTTCCCACAAAGGTAAGTAAACCACCACTGCCCCAGACCGAATCCCAGCATTAACCCATGTCCTGTTAGGCTCTGTGCCAGTGAAAGCCCAGCAGCAGCATCAGGATGTGCAAACACAGATCAGTTCATGCCCAATCCACCCCAGAGCTCACAGTGTGCTGCAGACTCCAGGGGTAAAGTGCAATGTGCACACAGCTTGCATTGCATATTGCACTCCCTGGCACCCACCTGTTCCCAGCAGCCTGTCCTTTGGAGAGCTTGAGCAGCCCTACTGAACACAATTCCCTCCGAGAAACACACTTGCTTAGTGACTTAGTGGCTAGAGAGACATCATTCTCTCAAAGGCAAAAATTTTTGATTATTGAACAACTCAAAATGCACCAGAAAAAATATGGCTTGTTTGATTTCACACAGGGTCCAAGTTCAATCTCCTAATACACTGCAGCTCCTCTCCCATGTTCTCCATGGCTATGCTGCATCTTTCCTGGGAGGTCTGAGATCTACACAATTAGAAGGTAGAAGCAGGGTAGGGTGATCTATAGATTGACTGCTAGACTGATCCATTGGGAGTACCAATACTACTGGTAGATGCTAAAGCTGATAGCATGTTGAATTAGATTCAATCCTGCTTGGCAGCTTTCTGAAATCTGTAGCTATTATTTGAGAGGGAAAGAAATTGCTGTTGAAGATGACCCACCTTTATGCTGACAGCCATGGTGGCTATGGGATTGTGATGTGCACAGACATTGAGTATTTATATTTGGAAGGAATCGATTTTTTGCAATCCAAGTTAATACAATTTGTTGCTTAAGTCATCTTGTGGCACCATTATTATTATTATGTTTGGCATTTTTAACTATTGAAGATTCCTGTTTGAGATAGTTTCCCACAAGATTGCCTATGTCTGAACTGTGTGGATACAACACAATGACTAAAATTCAAAGACTAAGACTAAAAATATTGAATTCTAACTCAAGAAGACATGTGGACTTCACAAATAGTGAGCTTATAGCTTGTGTAGTTACTGTCAGTGTTCTCAGGCAATGCTGGGGCTGAACAGGAGGAAAAAAGAACTCCTTGCTTCCAGAGGCAATTGCCTGACACAAAAGAAACACACTGTTAAGAGTTTTTTGAGCTGCTATCACACATTTTTCTGTGAATAATGGATTTTTGTCTCTTGACTGTCTCTGCCACATTAAAACTGCATTACGCTGAATTTCTCTGCATATCAAACTAATCATTAACAAATTAACAAAATATCTCTCCTGTGCTTCTCTTCTTTTCAGGTGTTAGCTTATCAAATGGGAATGGCAAACTGCAGCTGTATAGTATTTTTCTGGAATTGTTATTGGAATTTATTTGGCACTAGATTATTACATAAACATATGGAAAAAATGTGCTTTGGGTTTTTCCAGTTAAGCATGTGTGACAATATCTGTGGAACAGTTCCTACCAACAGCACTTGATGAGTTTGAGGGAACAAGAATACATCTTTTAGGGGATATTCTTGCAAGGGATCTAATTCCACATCTCTGGGAAATGCTGAGCATAGATTTCCTTATCTCTTACAGAGTCACTAGTAGTGCAATTAACTTCCCATACATCAATCACTGAGTGAGTTATCAAGCAGACAAGTCTTGCCCTGTGATTCCTGCCACCTACCCTCTCACCAGTGACATCCATTGCAACTCCAAAATCAGCAGCCAGCTAGATTTAGAGACAGAAAAGTTGCTAGCAGTATAAATTCCCTGTCTTTTTACTTGCAGCCATCTGTCTGTAAGCCTGGGTATCTAAGCCTTATCAGTTCAATCCTTTTGTACCTATGCTATGTAAAAGGTCCCTATTTATAGCCAGACCCAGACAAAAGCATAGCCCTTACAACCAAGGCTCTCAAAAAATAATAAACTTTCTTGCCTTCCACCAATGCTTACTGAATTAGACTGGCCTAGGGGTTTCTTCAGCAGAAGATTTAGCCTGACCAGAAGCAGAGATTAGAAGTAGATACACAACAGTGCTGATGTTTAATTTTAAAGGATGTCCCAGTGGAATGAGTTTGCCTTGTTGTTTTTTTCTGTTTGTTTTTTTTTCCCTTATTTCACAAAAGGATTGCACAAAAATGAAATCTGAAGCAGTTTTGATGAAAGCAGTGAGCCCTGTTGGTAAGTCATTCAATAATTAGCTAAACAAAGCTCTTGACAGTTCACAGTAGGAAATCTGATTCAAAAAGGGTGGAGAGAACAATCTGATAGATCTGTATTTCAACATATGTATTTCATCAAGTAAATCTTTACTTTCCTGCCACCTAATGGTATACATTAAAAATTACAAACCAGTAAGACAATTCTCAATTTATGCTATTTCTAATAGATGTTGATATATTTAAATATAGAGAAAAATTAAAGTTAGGGATAAAAATGTGAATTATTATTTCCAGCTTTCAGTGAGATCCAGGCTGCCTAAATTAGCCTAAACCCTGTGTTTTAGTGAAGCTGTATTTCTGCATTAAATGCCTGTGCTGCCTAAGGGTGCCACTGAAAACCTGTTTAAAGATATACTGTTCATCTAAATTAAACTTAGGCAGAAGCTTGTCATATATGTATTTGAAATAATCTTCTGTATAAAAGTCAAATCTTTTATATAAAAGAAAGCTTTAATGCACAACATTGCCCCAGCCAAGTTGTCTTTTTTGAATGGGGCATAGAAATGCTGAACCCATCCTAGATTTCCCAGAACCATACAAATTGAAGGAGTGTTAAGCATTCCTTCTCTTGGTGGTGACCCACAGAGGTTTCAGGTACTCTGTGGTGATGAAAATCTTTAGTCATAAGAGAATATAGAAAGATACACTCTACATTAAAATTTAAAAAATGAACCTAGATATTTTTTTCTGGGATGAAGAAAATTAATTGGTTAAAGGAGAAGAGAAGTAATAATAAATGCCACAACCAGCTACTTTAAAGACAGCTGCAAGTAGGTGACTGCAGTAGTGCAGAAAGCAGTGACACACTGAGAGCAGCATTATAATCTGAATTGTGAACCAATACCTGAAACCTAGTCTAGAAAAAAACATCTAGAACATTCTGTAACTGCACAGATGGTCAAACTAAAAGGAAGAGATATGTAGAAGGAAAAAATCCCTTGCAGTTTGGAATAAATTTAGGCAAACTGACAGCTGAGTGTGGGATTTGGCTCTTTTAAAATTAGTAGCACAGGTATCCCTAAAGTATGATCTAATTTTGAGTAGCTTTGACTATTCACACTCTTAACACAGCTCTCTTCAATCTTATGCTTGACAGCAATGAAACATGGGTCTGGATACAGCACTGACGTATGCAATACTGCTTCTCTGGCTGGTGATATGAGTTCAAAAAATGGCCAGGTGATGCACAGAAATTGATGTCTCCACATGTAAAATCTGGCATATTTTACAATTATATGGCTGCAGTAGGACTTGTTCATTGGCTGGTAGAGTACACATTTGGTATGTTTAATTTCAGAAATTACTATTAACATTCTGGGGAGACATTTATTACTTTTGTAACTGATAAGAGCTCCCACTCTGATCAGCAGCTGAAGGCCAGCCTGTGGCAAGGTGAACATTGCCTCAAACCCTTATTTAAACTTCTTGAATGTGTTGCTTGGTACATGGTTATCTCTAGAGCAGCACCAGCCAGCATCCAACAGAACACTGTGGAAACCTGTTGGGAACTCATGGGATCTAAATATGACTTCTTCAAATCACATGACCATTACTTAAAGCCATCTCTGTATATTTGTTTTTTGAACACTGCTTATAATGTCAGCTATATGTATATATATATATACATATATACATATAAACATACATACATACATACATACATACACACAAATACATTCAATATACCTGAAGAATCCATCACTCTACGTTTCTGAATCTGATTAAGATTTTTGACATACTTTCTCGACCAGTCAAATAGCAATTCTCACTTTATTATTGAACAACAACAGGTATTATAGAACTTCAAGGTATTAATAAGATTATTTCAGCATAACTTCACGGAGCAGTTTTGCTATCAAGATAATAATTTTTGTTTGAGCTACAGTACATCTTCTACAAAGAAATCTAGTTATGATTTGAAGAGTGGAAATGATGAGAATCCAGCATGTTCTCAGGTAAATTGTTCCTATCCCCAGGATAGGAACAATTTAACTATCCCCAGGATAAAAATGTGATCCTCATTCCTTGCACAAATTAGATTTAATTATGACTTTTTTTGGCATTAGAATTGTGAGCTGTCAAGTATAAGAAATCACTTTCCTTTATAGATATTTCTAGATAAAGTTAGTAGAAAATACGGTTAAATATGCTCTGCGGTTTCAAGGCAATTAAAACTGATTGAATTAAACAGAGTGGGATTCTCATCCTGTAATTATGAAACACTGAAATATCGTATAAAGAAAGCTGAATAACGTCTCTATGGATAGACACTGCAGTTTCCAGCCTTGATTCACCTACTGTTATGAATTACTCATGTAATTTAAAATAAGACTGTCTTCAACTTAAAGAGTGCATTATTTAAAAATCTAAAAAGCAATTGGTGATGAAACCCACAGTTACTATTCCAGACTGAGTGGGAAGCACTGTCTTACCACAGAGGTGGGTCATATGGCAGAAGTAACTGCATGATTTCTGACCTTACATGAAAATGTGTGCAAAACGATGCCATTAAAGCTTCTTTTCCTTTTTTTTTTTTTTTTTCTGCTCTCTGCCAGGCTACAACTTGTCTGGTTCTGGGTAGATTGCCCTGATCTGCTTTTTATCAAAGCATAAAATAATAATTTCTCTGCTAAACTGCAACAGTGTTTCTGGCATTTATGTTACCTAAGATGAAACCATGTACTTCTAAGTCCTGTTGATCAAAACCATTACTGCCCTGGTCTTGTTCTGTTTGTCTTACTCATTCTTAAGGGTAAGACAACCCTTTCTGTTCCCACATTTAATCTGTAAAGGACTGACAATAAAACCAGTCAGGCCAAATGGTACCAACTTCTCTTTTTCACGTATGCAAGAAAGAAATGACTGTCCCTAATAAAAAAAATGCCCATTTGTCTGAGGGAGGAGGTATGGGGGAAAACAGCTCGGAGCTATTAGCACAGAAAAAGAAGGACAGAACAGACAATAATTAGGGTAGAAGGAAGACAGAAGACAGCAAACAAAGCATGAAAACAGCTGTAATGCCAAGACCTAGGATTAGCGTGACAAGAGCGCTTACTAGCAGCTCCTATAAGAGGGGGTGAAACAGCTAATCAGCTGTTGGGGTGGAAACATGCAACAAAATTCCTTCCATGAACCACAGAGCAGGGAGGAAAACTTACAGCAACACTCTCACATGTCAGACAGAAGTGACAAGAAAACAACTATGCTCGAAGGAATGCAACAGAAATCTCCTGGATGCTTCATCATCTACAGAAATGTAATTTAAAGTAACACCTACTAGGAAATGTGAAAAGTTTAAGGTTCAGTTGCAAGCTATGTAAAAATTTTGACAGATTTCGAAATAGAATGGTAGAGCCATATGTTTATGTCCAAATCCAGTATTGCAGTTTGCTCACAGTTAGATCCACGTCAATCAGAGGCAACAACCTGGACTTCAAAGGAGTTACATCTGATTGATGCTGGCGTAAATGGGGGCAAAATCTGGCCAGGGTCAGTAGGGTCTGCAATCATCCTCATATCCTCATTAATTGCTTAAATAACAAATAATAGTAATCCCTGCCAGAGCTTTTTAATGGTTGTCAAGAATACTAAGGATGTGCAAAATGACTAATACACACAGATGGGGAATGCAGTTGATTTCATATCCTAATGTCTGCTGTACAGATTTAACAGAAGAGGCCCTAAGTCACTGAACAACTTCCAGAAGAGAAAAATGTCTTCAAAATGTAATTGAAGTTGCTGGAATATCATAACATATACCAGCAACAACATGGATATAATTATTACCCCATCAGAGCTGGAAAGACATAAATACTGGGACTAAACTCCACTAAAATATTGTTCAGCCAATGCACATTTGTATAAAACTCTTTGATTGCCCTTTTTTTTTTTTAATTACCAGTGCAAATATCCAAGGCCATGTGGACAAACCATCTTTTGTACTCAAAGGGCAACAACAATTTAGGTGTTAGTATGTCTTCAGATACTTTTTCCTAGGTCTAGTTTTGCCTACTTTTCACCTAGGTCTGACTAGCAGGTGAATGTCTTACTGAAGATATTTTTTATTTTCACCCTTCCATTAAAAATGCTATAATTTCTTCTGTAAGATACTGGGCCACATGACCATTCTTTTCCTTTTCAAGTTCCATGTATCACCAGGTATGGGAGACAAGAGTCACAGCATAGCACATACTAACTGTGCATAAGCAGAATATGTCTTGCAGTTCATAGTATGAATTTAGCAATTCACAGTAACTGACACATTAGTAATAGATGACAGACTCACATTTAAAGTAATTCTATATTATTGTTCTCTATTTTTAAGTTTTGCAGATTTTGCCTCAATGACGTGAAATATAGCTAAATTCCTCCTACTTAGATACATTGCTTTCTGAAACACAAACATTTGAATAGTAAACTTGGATATTTTTAACATCTCCCACTATTAGCAATACATATTACATGATTATATATCACTTGAGGGTTATGATGTTTTCTAGGTACTAAACTTTTTCAAATATCTATGTGTTCCCTTCAGCTGAAGTTAAAAGCAACCTCAACATTTGACATTTATACTCCTTGTTCATTGCTAAGATGGCTTTTCTATTGTTTTTTAAAATTCTCACCCCATTTAGAAACTTAAATAGTGCCTTGTTTCCCTGGAATATACTGGGATATGTTCAAACTTGTTTGATCCCATGACCAATCACTCAAAATTTGAGTGCTTTTTCAGCAGTTTCTAAGGATAAAGAGCATGGTAAAGAGCAAGTGGATGATTCTCCCCAGTCAGCAGGAGGATTAAGCCTTTTATTTTGTACAAGTCTTAATGATCAAGAAATTCTAAATCAACATGGAAAAAAAATTTCACAAAACACATAATGAAACAATAGCCTTCAATTAAATGGAACTGTGGTCATTACAGGGATATTCAGTAATGGCTTGGAACTCAAATAGAAAAAAAAAATCTAATCATAACAGTTATACATATTTTATGTTAGACATGAAATCTAACATTCCAGTATTTAAACCAGGCCCTGTTCACACAGGGTTACATATGAGCCCTCTCATTTGAAAGAGGTGATGCCATTTACATATAATTCTAATTTCTAGCCTTTTTCTTTGAGGCACAGTATTGAGTTAGAGTTCTTGGAGCAAAGTAAAAATGCTAGCCAGTATGGTTGGTCTTGCAGATAACATCAAAACAGACAGGGAAGAACAACTCAAAGCTTGTCACATGCATTGGAGGCTGCATGAAAGGGCTTGATGAAGAGGCATGCATAGGGACAAGATGTGAAGCACTGACAAAAGGGAAAGTCAAAAAAGATTGATCTGGAGACAACTGAAAGGCAGCAAGGATGGGTGTACAGAGAAAGAAATGGAGGCTGCAAAAGTAGACCAAGTAGACCAAGGAGATTCACTGGATGATGGAAGGGATGTGAGGTTGTCACACAGCCTAATGAGGAGAACATTAGAAAGAATGTTTTTATAAAACCTGACAAAGAAAATAAGTGCACATGAAAGATCATAATTTTAATAAAGTAATGTAACAAAGATCTGAGGAAGAGTGTTTGGAAGAAAAGACCTTGGAAAAAATTAATTTAAAATAAGACAGACTGAGAGCCAGGTTAGATGGGCCGTTGAGAGGGATTCTGAGAGACAGAGTGGAACAGGTAATACCTGCAGGTCTATGAATCTTTTTACCCTCATGGGGCAGCTGCTGGGGTAGAATTTGAGGATTTCAGATATTTGTGAAAGGAGCCTAGAAGAAAGATGGAGAGTTTTACAAGGACATGTAGTGACAGGACAAGGGGGAATGGATTCAAACTGGAAGAGTATAGGTTTAGAATGGATATTAGGTAAATAATTCTCTACTGCAAGAATGGTGAAGCATTGGAACAGGTGGCCCAGGGAAGCTGTGGATGTCCCATTCATGGAAGTGTTCAAGGCCGGGTTGGAACCCTTGGCTAGTGAATGGCATCCCGGGCACTGACAAGTCTGTTGGAACCAGATCATCTCTAAGGTCCCTTCCACCCTGAACCAGTCTATGATCAATTCTGGGCTGGTGACACTCTTGCAGTGGAAGAAAAGAGAAGTGTTTAAGGGGAGAGGTGAAGCCTTTGGTTTTAGCTCCGACTGTGACAGCACCGAGGCAAGGCCTCCCGTGGCCGTGCCTATGACTGCGGCCATGGCTGCGCCTGTGCCTGTGGCTGTGCCTGTGGCTGTGGCCGCGGCTTGTGGCTCTCCGTGTCCCCGTGACTGTGAGGGCGAACGGCAGCAGCGCGCTCCCGCCCTCAGGGCGCGCTCACGGCTGCCGCGTGCCCGTGCTCGTGCTCGTGCCCGTGCCCGTGCTCGTTCCCTCGGCCCCCCAGGCCGCGCCCCCCGCGCGCACGCAGCAAACCACTCTCCCTCACTCCCTCCCTCACTCCCACTCCTCCACCCACCGCGGAGCCGCCGCTGATTGGCCCATGTCCCCGCTGCTCTGGCCAATGGGAGGCCGGCCCGGGACCCGGAGGGCCCGGCATCGCGGCGATGGCGGCGGCGGGGCGGGCGCTGCGCGCGGCGCTCCCCGCCGGGCTCTGGGGCCGCCTGGCCCCGCTGCCGGGTGCGCCCCGCCGGACCGCCGCGCACTTCTCTTTCCAGCCGGACCCGGCGCCCAGCGAGTACGGTGAGAGCGCGGCTGGCCGGGGTCCGCCCCGCAGGCCGGCCTCAACCTCGCTCTGCCGCCGGGTCCGTCCTGTCGCCCCCGCCCTCTTGGCGGAGGCCGCCAGCAACCCCGTCCGGGATGGGAGGGAGGGAGGCAGGCAGAACCCGCCGGGGGCCCGGGGGGGCGCTGCGAGTCGGGCCCCGGGCGGCGGAGGCATCCGCACGGCCGCGTGACCCCGCTGTGTCCTCGGCGCTGCCAGCCGCGGGCTCTCCGCAGAAATGCTGGGCTGCGGGTGGGAAGGGCCCTGCAGGCCGCTGGCGGGGCCGGCAGGCCCCCTCGACAGTGGGGGGGCGAAATGTTTGGGGCTGTCAGAGCCAGAGCTGCGGTAGATGGGCCCATCGTGTGCTCAGACCTGCAAGGCCATCCTCGGCCCCTGTCCTGTACCAAAAGCTTCTAGCAGTAACTTAGTGACTTGATATCTATCCTAGTTTTTGTATTGCATGCTTAGGTCATGAGTGTGATAATAAACCTGTGATGAATAAAGACTGCTGTCCGCTGAAAGGTTCGAGGTCATCCTCGTGGTCTCATGGTTGAGAGTAAACACAGATAACTTGGAAATGAGCAGCGCATGGCGTTTGACTTTTTTTTCTGAGATACATCCCTGCAAATGGCTAGCTCTGAGTTCTCCTGGAAGAAGCCTGCCAGCTGCAGAACAGCTGTTTCTATCACGTGAACTTCACTATGCTCTATAAAATTTGCTACTTGGTTGGATGCCTTGGTGTTGCATCTTGATCATGACCAACAGAAACAGAGTTTCCATTAGTGACAAAGATGTTCAGGCAGCCAAGGTGCCACGTGGTGAAGCTTGGGTATGGTAGGTCCCTGCCTGAGATCATGCAAAGCTCTGGAGTGGCGTGCCAGTTATTGCCATTAATTAGTAGAAATCTAATTCCCTGTGAGTCAAAATACACTGAAATTTTGTGAAAAGCAGTGAAAGTGAAATAAAATTATGGCAATACTGATCCTGATATTGTTAAGCTATTGCTTTTCCAACTTGACAGTTCAAATCTAAAAGGCACAATTAGTTCCCCCTTTCCTCTGTGGGGCTTATACAAAGGCCTGTGTTATAAGCAAGAGAAGCAGGTTAGGACTATCCTGGTGAGGACTTTCTGACAGTAGCTTAAGTAATAGCCATTTATTTATTTCAAATACTGGAAGGATGGTATCTTGTAGAAAAGATAACCTAAGTACTGAAGGGGATGACTAGGGAAAGAGAAACTGCTGACGTTCCTGAGCTTTTCTTTTGAATTTGTAAATTTTCTTCATTAGGTCTTTTGTATAACTTGAACAGTTCCCATAGCATTTTCTTTTCCACATTTTCCTCTCCTTAAAGGGCCATGTAAAGTATAACAAGTGAAGTTACCAAGCGCAGGAATGTGTAGGAGTGCAGCTATTCAGCTACTCAGGTGTAGCACGACATGAGTCTTTAACAAAAAAATACTAATGTTAATTCAAGATTTAGAAGAAAGGGAAGCTGTATGTTTGTTGAGAGGTGCTATAACTACTGGGAAAAGAATGTAGTTCACCTTTCTGAATTCTAACACCTGTTAGTTTGCGTGGGATCTTCATCTAATAATCTCATTTATTTACTTAGTTTTACAGACTGTGTGTGTTGATAGGTAGCATTCTCCTGGACTGTGGCTTCTAGTCATGACTTCAGAGGTTTTGCCAGTTAAAGAGCTGCCAGATGTCATCCAAGCAATTTCTTACTTGCTTTCTTTCAAGAATTATTTTATTTGCTTGGAGAATCTGAATTGGTCACAATAGTAAGGACTAGGCTACTGTTTTGGTCTGTCTTTGCTTTGGTCTATCTTTGTTTTTCCCAAAAGTGCTGGAATGAAGAAGGGCATTCTGGTAGCCTTGGTTTGAATTAAACAGCTTGCTTTACTTCAGCACCAAGTTTCTTTCTTTGAAGTATGGATTTGAAGCTTCAGACACTTACTAACTGCAGCGCAGAGAGCAGGCCAGTGGTCTAGAAAATGTCTGATAATAATAGATGTCTGTAAATGGGAAAGGCTGGAGCTTAAAAAGATGGGATTAAAGAATGATAAAGTAAGCTTCAGTGAATTTTAGGGGCGGGAGGGAGAGATCCCAGTCCTCAAAACAATGATATGTTGGTTTCTTCCTTTGAAAAGGAAGGCATTCTTCCCAGTGCTTGACTGAGCTTTGCAAAGCTGCATCTGCTGTAGGCAAGAGCAATTGCAGTCCTTGCAAAGGCCAAGTATACAATGCTCAATCACATCTATCCCATAATTTAAGTTTATTCAACAAATGAATCTTGGGTATTCCTAGCAGGGATCTTGTTTTTCATGGTAAAGATTTTAGGCGTGTTTGCACTGCTGTTTTCTAATATACTTCATATTTTGAACCAAACTAAATTGTGGAATGATCACTTTCACACAGGGCAGACTCAGAAGATGAATCTCTTCCAATCCATAACAAGTGCCTTGGACAATGCTTTAGCCAAAGATCCAACTGCAGGTACCTTATACTTGTTAGTGTATTTTGCTTTATATAAATTGTGCTTTGGTTTGCCTGTCTGTGTACAATATTTAATGTATTTCTCATGGCCTGTGAAGTTTTTTAATAAGTGATGAATACACTTTGATCTCATATCTTAAAAAAGTGTTGCATTAACAGATTACTAATGGATTATATGGTCTAAAATGCAGTTGTATCTTCTGTATTAGCTCTGTGTATTTCACATGAAAGTGAGGACAAAAGATACATTATTTAATATGTTTAAAGTATTACTGATGAGAACTGTCCTTGAGGACAGTTTGAGTCCCACTAGTAAGAGTTTTGAAAATGTAAACATTATTTTGCATTTCTTAAACTTTCTGTTCCCTAAAACAGGTATTTTTTACGAGACCATGTATTCCTCACTCTGTACATTCTGCTTTCTTCCCTACCCTCCAAAATTAATTTATAGCTTTACTGATTTCTGTTCATTGTTGTGCATAAGCAGTGTAAGATTTGCTAGGCTTTTGTGGTCTGGATAACCCATGACTTAGAAGATGTTACTTCATTATAATGGGATTTAAAAGCCTTATCGTAAACTATTTTAAAAAACTATTTACTCTACTTTTAATTCTTATATATAGCAGGAGGCCTTTTGCTTCTGTTGTCCTAACAAAGGCATGATGATGGCCAGATATCTGAAAGAGATGCTTCATGCCATGAACACAGCTGCTAAGACTGCATCATCTTGTGTAATTTTGGATTTTCTTTTGAGTTTGTTAGTAGCCCTTTTTGTCGCTGCTTGAATCACTTCTCAGCCCAAAGTTTGACTAACTGTCTAATCTGTTGGGACAAATTCCGTGTTGTGTGTCCAGTACTATCTCTCTGTACATTCCCTCTCAATCTCAGCTGTTTTATATGCACCTCGATTAGATTAAACTTAGACAACTGAGGCTAAATTAGAGCCAAGAACAGATTTTATTACCATTTCTGTAGCATCAGCCATATAAAAGCAAGTAGTATTTTAGTCCATCAGGAGGCTAGAGTCATATATGATCTTGAGCCTTTAGAGAACCAGTTGCTCTAAGGCTCCAGTCTTGCTCCTCAGCTTTGCAGTGCTTAGTCTTTGTAAAGCTCTTTGCAAGACCATGTTGGAGTTCTACTGTCCAGATGTGAATTCTCAGAATCACTGCACTCACTGAATTAATTAGGACTTTTCATAGTGGAAAACATGTCCTTCATATGTTTTTAGTTGTATGGGGATTGAGCAATTGCTGTTGAAGTGTGGAAATCCTCATACTTGTGTTGATGAGAATTAGAATGTCTCCAGGAAAATACATTTCAGTGGCTGAACTGAATGAGTAAATCCATTCAAGTTTGTGGATACCAGCATTAAATGGGAATATTTTTTGTAGATGCCAGCTGGCTCAAAAGTAAGGAGCCATATGGTAACAGAAAGGACTTGCAAAGATTTTAAGTACATGAAACCCCACCCAAATTATTGTTAAAATTAGAGAAGTGATTTAGGGACATGGTTCAATCGTACACTCCCTGAGTGCATTCACTTTACATCTTTATAGAATTTATTTTTCTTTAAGTGGTGCCACTAATGTGATTAGCACAAGTATGTTAATCCCTTTTAGTGATTCCAATCAGAATTTTATTTTATTTAATTAAGAATAGTATTTGATAGGGAAGAAGGTTAACTTATTGTTTTGCGTCCTTTAGAATAGGGAGAATATTGAAGAATTGTGGAATAATCAGAACTGACCCTGGTTCATGCAAACAGCTATTGGTGATATTGCTTCACATCTTACATGCTTAAAAATTTGAAATGGGCAATAGTTGTTTCTGTGAAGCAGATAACAAAACTGTTTTAAGAAAACTAGACGTAACCATCCCCTAAATTCAAAGAAAAAAACACAAACAGATTAGTTGATATGAAGCTAAGTTTTAAAGGCAAATGCTTTTAGTAATAAAATTTATTGACTTCAAGAATAGTAATGTTAAATACTGAGAACTAGTGAGTGCTAGTTATTAAGTAGTCATCTTGTCTGTAGAGGAGTTCCTTTGAAGTCACTCTTCGGGGGTCTGGCAAGTATGTTTGGAGAAGGCTTGACATTTCATTTTGGATTGATATTTTGAAAAAAACTTCAATTTGATGGTTTTCAAAACATTATATTTATTGAAATCTGTGGATAAGGAATGAAAATGGTTACCAGTTGAAGCAGAAGCCTTAATTTCAATGACTCATTTGTGACTGAGTGTAATTGCTTTTTGGAATTTTACTCATTTAGTTTTAGACACTGTGTTACTATAGGATATTTCAAAAAAGTAGATAGCTAATGAAAGCCTAACAGAATAATTTTCATGAATTGTGTTTTGAGACAGCTGTGTTCTGATTCCTCATTAACCTTGGTTCTTCATTTGTTATAGTCAGGCATGAGAAATGCTTAGATCTACATAAATCTTGGCGTGAAATGAAATGTTAGGAGTTACTTTTGTTAGTGTCTCATGTAAAAGCCTTTGAAACATGATTGTTTATAGTAAGATGTGTTGGAGTAATATTGACCTCCCCTACTGTTCTTATTTCAGTTATATTTGGTGAAGATGTGGCCTTTGGTGGAGTCTTCAGATGTACAGTTGGCTTACGAGACAAGTATGGTAAGTTTATGTAAGTTATAAATCTGACATCAGTTTCATATTAACATCTCTGCTCTTTTTTTTAAACCCGTTTTGCTGTGAGAAGTGTTGTTACTGTAATGCTAAAAAACCATAAAATCAATGTTTCATGTATGCAGGGTAATTAGTGTATAGCATTTTACAGGTCTTGGAAGCTGGTTGTGGAGACAGTAACAAGATACAGCTTTTAATTTGGCAATTGCTACTCCCCCACTGGGCTATTACAGACAAGAAGAGGTTATAACATATTTAGTTTCAGCAGCTTACTTTCTTCAAGGCACAGAGATGACTTGGACCTTTTGCAGCAAGTGATTAAATCTATTTAATGGTAATAAAGATGTGATACAGCCATTTTGGAGAACAAACATCCACCTTTTTTTGAGTAAACCGAAAAAGGGAGAGGATGAAGGTTATACTTCTAAGAAGTTTCAGAAACACAACCATATTTTGTTGCCTTGCTTCTCTGCTTTAATTTTTATGTAGATTTTCTCTTGCTCTCCAGTTTAAATGTTAGTGATAGAACTTCTGTTAGCCATGATCTTCAGTGCAGTTGTTGAGACCGAGGTATAGTTCTGTAACTGGTGTGATGTATTGACTGTGTGTACTGGACTCCATATGAACACCAAGCCTCTGAGACAGCAACCAGTTGCTGGAAACACAGGCAACTGCCCATTATTTGGGCAGTAAGTAACAGGAGCACATGATTGCATAAGCAACCTTCTTGGGTTTTAGTGAACATCTGCAGTTTAAAAGACAAAAGGGACAAATTTTATATTGTTGGGGGGGTGCTGTGAGGGTCATTTGATGGGTTTTTTTGATGTAAGACAGTCATATAATATTGGAATGAAGAAAATTCTTTGTAGTAGCATTTTTTTGGTAGTGTGTTCCAACCTGCCAGTGCTGTTCAAAGACTCGGTGACAGCCCAGGGGGGTCTGTTGAGGGAGTGCAAAGGACTGTTTACACTGTGCTAATCAGCATGATGGCCAGCAGTCACAGCACATCAGCAGTCTAGCTACAGTCAGGTTTATTTCATGGGTATAATATCAAAGATTTTTAATGAGGTTTTTGAGGAAGCTATGATGTGACTTCAGGAATATTTGGAAAGAACTCCTTTAAAATGTGAGAGGGAACATGGGAATTATACATTTATGAAGTACAATTGTACTTATATGAACATTGAATGAGGATTAATGAAACTAGTATTGCCATTTGCTCAAAAAGGATACTAACCTCTGCAGGGTGTATAAGAGGAAATACAAGTTTGAACAGGAAGATAGTCTGAAGATAAGGTCCTGAATTTAGGACTCATTTACAGAATGGGAATTCAGTTTTGTAAGGCAGATAAGAGGACATGGGTAACTCAGCTTCTTTCCTCACTGATAGTGAAATTTAGTAGAAAACAGGCAGTGGCTGAAGAGGGAATGGAAAAGATGAACTGGAGGATGTACTGAAAATATAGTTACAATGCTGAGGAGAAACAGAAAAGACTTAAAGTGCAAAAAATTGAAAGAATACAGTGTTTTGAGGGGTGTGTCTGCCTATCAGAACAGTCTCAGAGGTTAAATAAATTCTAGATGGGATGCTTGTTTTAGGAAAAGGCTCTACTCCCTGTAAAATACGTGGAAGTGACAACCAACCAACCTGATGAATGTTATGAGGAAGATTACGTACACTTACTGTTTCCCCATCCCCCTCCTGAATTTACTGTCAAATTATAGTAGGTGATGTAAGTAATATAATGTGAGGTTGTTTCTATATGTTGATATAAAATATGAAGGAATGAATGGGGTTTTTTTCTTCTGTCCTGGAAGAGAGGCTGATTCTTGTTTCATTTTAGTTTCTTTTTCCTTGTAGATAATTAGTATCACTAGGTGGCAGTCTATGCTTGTAAGTTGTTATTTTGATAAAAACTGATCGTTCATTTTAAAGCACTTTCATAGAGGTCAAGGTCTAAATAGAATCTAATATTATAGTAGAAAGAACTTAATATAGTAATACTCAGCAGTAGTATTATAGAGATGTTGGTTGGTGTCCAGAATGTTACTGAAATCTCTCTGGAGAGACAGAAAAGAAATTTGCTTTTAGAATAAATTGGTCATTAAATATAAAAGCTGGTGGTTTTTTTTTTCCAGTGGTGTGTTACATTGTATAAACATAGCCAGAGACCCATACTAGTAAGTGGAGGAAAGCTCATTGACTTTTTAAGGAAATAAATGCAACCTTTAGAGCATATGATTTTTTCATGTGCTACCAGGAATTATGTTTAAAAATATTTAATTAAGAAATTGTATGTAAATAAATCAGTGTGTGGAAATTTAATTTTCATGATAGTATGACTTAAGATGGTATGTTTGTTCCTGTGCATCTTATGTTAAGGTGTGAAATGCATTATTCCAATTTTCTGGCATTGAGTTGAATATTTAAAAATCTGTCGCTGTATAATTCTGAAAATGAGTAGAATTTCTGAAATATTTATGCAGAGTGTTCCTTTCAGATAAGGGAAATAAGTGTTGTACAGTGTTTTTTCTTTGTCTTCTCTCTCTGGTCTGGTACCCTGGAAGGCATATTCATGTTTTATTTTTTATCTTCTTCCCCATCACCCTATGATAAGTTTTTGATTGTCACTGTTTTGCTGAAGTTACATCCTCTAACCTCTAGAGTATCTTTATTGAAATAAGGAATGCCTCCTGTGCTGTAGTCCTGCTCTCTGGAGGTGTTTCCTGTCCTTAGAACAGTGTGATGTAAACTGCCTACACTTTACATCACACTAGGCCTAGCTAATGTGTCCAAACATTTTTTAATTTTTTTTTTTTTAAGAGAAGTACATTATTATTCCAATCCATCAGAGAAAGTGCTGTCCATTTGTCTTTGAGTCTGCAAATGGATTTGAAACAACAATCTTGGAATGGGAATATACATCCTGTTGCTCTGCCTGAAGTGTGAAATAAAGTGGCGACATGTAAAGATGGGTATCATCCTCATGACAGAAATATAGAGGAGATCAGAGGTAGGAATCAGATGATAGGAGGTAAAGAAATGGGAGGAAAAAACAGAGGTAAAAACAAGAGAAGACTGAGAAATAAGAATAGCAGAAATAGTGATTGACAAAGGATGTAACTCAGAAGAATGCTAGGGCAGGTGTTTTTTGTGTAACTCAAAAAAAAGAAGACTTCTCTATCCTCTATACTGTGGTCAAGAAATGAAAATTACCTAAACAGGGAAGTGAACTATATATATATAATACTTTCCTTGAATGTTCTTTCTGCCATCCTCCAAACACTTACAGCTTGAGGGCTTCCTTATCTGTAAGTGCCTCTGTGGTGATTTGGCCTCTGTGGTGATTTTTCTTTCATACTATTCTGGCCTGCACTTGAAGGGAGTATCTAATGTGCGCTTGCTGCAATGTCAAAAGATTGTCCTTAGCAAGGGTAAGGATCAGGAGCTTTCTGATTTCAGAGCTTGATATTTTGAGATTGTAGAATAGGATCAGTCCTTGCTCAGAACTCTGAGAGTCCAAGAGAAGAAAGGTGAGCTTGGCAGGTCTTTCCCCATAGCAGTGCTTGAGTAGGAGCTGACTTTTTTAGGTGTATATGTTCACTTTTATAGATGAAGTTTGCATACTTTTTAAGGTTCCACTCAATTCCCTATTGCACAGCAACCTGCAATTCCTTGTCATGGAATGTCCTTCTGTTTACCATCAAGGGAGTCTAGGTGACTGTGTAAGTTAGATTCCCAGTATTTACAGGCCTGAGTTTTTGAGCTATTGAAACTTATTTTTGACTGAAAGAGTAGGGTAAATGAGTCTTTTACTTTTCAGTAGGGAATTCCTGAATATTGCAACTCTTTGCAACTATTAGCAACTATTTGCAAATACAGGTAGAATGTGAATACATTGAATGCGAGTTTTTATTTCAAAGATTGTCTCAGTTCCAGGAGGATGTCACTGTGGTATCTCCTACCAGAAGCAAATGCTTGCCCAGGGTATAAGAGACTTGGCCTAATGCTGTCCCTCAGGAGTTCTGAACTTACTCCACAAAGAGTACCAAAGAGATACCAAAGCTGATCTTTGTGGAGATGCAGCAGCAGTTGTTCTTTAGAAGTATTTTGGAATGCATTTGTCTTTTGCTCGTGTGGTTAATGTGTCACTGTTTGGGATCCTCTGTGTGATCATGGAGTGAACAAGAGGAAGATAGGGTTCTTCCTTTCTGGATTAATGTCCCATCACTGATTGGAGAGTTTTTGACTCATGGCTTTTTATTTTTTATCTGTTCTGTTTGGTCTCTGTTATTGCTGTCCCCCTCTTTTTGTGTGTCAGTGCACACTGATGTAATGCCCACAGCAGCTTATGATACCCTCAAATGCAGTCAATTAGAACAAAGTGCTTTTCCCAAGGTTTCTGTGTAGCATTGCTGAAATGTTCTAGAGGGATGTTTGCTGCCTTTATTAGCAATGCAGTGTTGGCTGTCAGTTTGTGGCCTGATTTAGTCCCTAAGTGTTTTCTAATCTACTGCTGTGCAGCCACTAATTGATTTTTTGCTGGGTGGATGCTTGATAAAATGAAACTCAGTAAGAACAACTGTGTGTCACTCCTATATGTACTACTATCCTATATGTAGGATAAAACAAAATCAATCTTAGATCATTTCCTTTTAGGTAATACTGAGGTACACACATAGCTAGAGACATTAATACATGCAGATTGTAGTAAATGTGTAATAAGCAGCTTCATTTTCTTTTCTCCTTACTCATTTTATAGTTTTGTCATGTAGAGTGGAAGAGGAATGAACAAGTAGCTTGAAATTTAATTCTCTTTTTTCCCTAATATTTTCAAGCTTATAGGATTGTTGTATGTATAAAAATAATGTATAATAAATATGTATGTTGTATGTATAATAATAATGTATAATAAAGCACTTCCTGTGCTTTATTATTATTTTGGTGCAGCTAGGAGTGTAAATATAGTTGCTAGGATTATTTTCTTCCAAACCATATTTTTTAAAAAGTGTGAAATAGATGGGGAGCAGATTGCAAACACTAATTTCAGTCTATTCAGAGAGTTCAGGATATTTTCCTGCAAATTGATAAATCACAGGCAAAAAAGTAACATCAGAAAAAGAGGTAACACTTGTATTGAATCCTGTGAGAATAGGGAGAGTTAAACCAGAAATTTCCCCTGTGGCAAGTTTCAAACTCAGCAAAAAGCGAGTGACTGAACTACATATGAAACCACAGTTGTAGCTGGGAAAGAAAATAGTATCCTTATGTTCCTTATGTCAGGATGACCTAGCCACATTAGCAATCAGCTGGATGCTTTAAAAATGATTTTATTTATCACTTCCATATTTGTTTTTCTTTCCTTTCTGTCGTCCTTACAAAATTTTCTCTCTGAAGCACAGGGTATGTTTTGGGACAGATCAGCTGGCAAAGGCTGTTTTTAGCCTTCAGTGGTGAAGTTTCTCTGGCTTTCCTACATATATGGTCCCAGTGCAGGATTATTGTTATGATTTGAAGGTTTTCTTTATTGATCAATTTCTCTGAACGCTGGTTGCTGCGGCTGGAGGATATAGGGCATCCAAAACCGGATGCTATACTCATGTGCTTTACTGAGTAAAACCTGGTTGCTTACAGCTCTCTGTTGTTACATCCCATGATAATGCTAGCTTGTCTTCAGCAATAATTTTTTTTTACAACACCTTAGCAATAATATTTTATTTACAACACCTGATCTGCTGTAATCCCTGGTTGTTATTCTGTAGATCTTGTGTCTAAGGTGTAAACACCTGTGTGAGTTTTCAGGGAACACTTCATTCTCAGTAAATGAATAGTTTATTTATAGTCCAGTAAACGAATTCATGAGTCCTTGTTTATTTGGCCAGGAGATAGCTGTACCTAGCCATGCCCAAGGGACACCAGCTTTTCTAAAAAAATAGTAGTCATTCTTTGAAGATAAGTATTTACTTGAGCACAATATTATTCTGTGAGCTTTTGCTTTAGAAAACTCCTGAAAGCAAGTTCTGTGTTTTAAGTAAAAGCCTATGGAGGAAAGCATGGGTGAGAAGAGTTGTTCCCATGTTGTTATGGTATTTGGTGAAGGTTGTTGGCTGAAGTTTGGATGTGCTTGCAAAAACTGCTTAATGTCCTGATGGCTTTTAGTAGCATGAAATGATGGGAGAACCTTTTGAAGCTGAGCTAATAGAAGTAGATATAGTATAAAGTTGTTTTTAAAAAAATTCTGATAGTTTGCCTCCAAAATACGTAAGATACTTTAAAATGTTTATATTGTAAATATTTTTGGTAGTGATTTCAGGACATATTTTCTTGTATAGACTACACTTAATTTTACTGGTAAGGTAGCAGATATCTGTTAATGGAGATTCTGGTTTGTTCTGGTTGTTTTTGTGGAAAGGTAAGGAGTAAAAGAACACAGTTTGGATGGGCTGTAATGCAATATATTAAAGCAGTGTGTTCTGCTTCCCAAAAGCCTACTGGTAGTTGGATCTTAATTCAATAGGTAGGAAGACACTCTGAGGTTTTTATGTGGAATTTTGAATCAATAATCATGGTGTCTTCTTTTACATTCTTTTAGAACATTACCATAGGGCTATTATGAGGAAGAGGAAAAACTCAGCCTAAAGTAGCATAGGTATTAGGGCTTTACTGTATAAGCAGATAGAAAAATGTTATCTCGATGCTTCAAATGCAGACTGCAAGCTTGCTGGAGAAACATGGTGCTTCTTTGGCATATGTCCTGGTCCTTCCTAAAACATTGCATGTGGTAGAAGGAAGGAGTTCAGAATTTTTGACATCATGGACATAAGCTAAGGGTGGAACATTTTATTCAGAGTTCAAAATGACTATTTGTGTGAGATTGAGTAAAACTTAATAGCCTGGGGTTTGGTTATCCTCATTTCTTTGTGCATGCATAGATTTAAGTGAAGAACTCTGCAGCTTGCTTGCCTGGTTCTTCCAGAACAGTTTGGCAAGACCTGGATTTGTTCTGATTTATATAAATGTCTTTGAACAGTAACATCTGGAGAACGTGTTCCGGACTCATTACACAATAGTACATTTTGTTCATTTTCATCCTAAATGGCCAATTCTTTCTTGAAGATTTACAGTTAGAAGGAAAGTTATTTGAAAACTTGGTAAAATGTAGTATGTCCTTTCTACACCTTTTTTATTTGTGGGATAATGATATAAATCAGTCACTGTCAGACCGAAATAGCTTTTATTTAAGTTTTGTTTTTGTTTTCAATTATTCTGATAGTGTGCCTGCTGTGAAAACTGTATTTTATTTATTTGGGGCTTGCTAATGCTTATTATATTTCTTTTCCTGTGTTGTAAACCTGTTTGAGGGAAAGATAAGGAACATATTTTTTAATATAGAACTTGATACTCAGTGCAGAGTAAAAAGAGAAAGCTGTTCTTACATTTTTAAGATATTTCAAGATACATTGCTGGGCAAAAGAATATGTGCTGCTGAACTTCATAAAAGTGGAATTTTCCACTTCAGAAAGTACTTGTAGTAAATCATGTAAAAACAGTATTTTGCTAATATCATGTCAAGGAGGATGAAACTTTATGTATTAAAGACCCAAGATGGAATTGATGAGCATAACTAGTCTTTGCAGTCTGTATTAATACGAGGTCGTAAACACATTTTGTGTACCTTCTTTTAGACATCTCTCTTTATGCCTTTGCAATTCCTTAGGTGGAATGAAGTGTTTCTCAGTTTCTTTGGTTAGTCCTATGATTCCCTCTGTTTATCTGTATGTTTATTTATCCCACTCATAAACTGGGGTTAATTTGATATGTTTCCTGTTTTTTCTACTCTGAGTTTGGTGGTAAGAGGATGGTAATTTCAATTTAAGAAGGTTCTGCAGGCTTTATTACAGGGAATAAAACTCTGAAGAATTTTCTTGGAAGTAATTTGCTTGAAGCCTAAAAGGGTGAAAAAAAAATCAAGATTAGTATCCAAGTTTGGGAATTGTTTAACCAGATTTGCAGCAGAAGCACTTTGAGGTGCAGGTTAATTTTATTTTGACTTGATTCAGAGCCATCTTCCAGTGACCAGGTTGATACAACATGCTAGTCATTTATTATAAAAAGTCTCTTTTTAATTTGCAGAAACATTAAGTCCTCAAAACCTGGCACAGAGTTTTCACACTTATATGGAAGCACCAAGTATAGACCACTTTGTTAATTTTTCTCTTGCATTTGCTTTGCATTATAAAGGGACAGGCATGGTCACCAGTGAGATTTGTAAGATGGTTTTCATTAGTGCAGGTTTCCAGTCATTGAGCTCTTTGCTCCTGAGTACTTCTACAGCAACATGAAATCCTTGCTCTTGTCTTGAGAACACTTGCTTCACAATTCCAGGTAGATCCAGCATGCTTTCACATTTACTATAAAATACATCTACACTACTGATACTGAGGAATGTTTGAAAGGGTAACTTGTATTTGACATTTTTGCCTACTCCTTGATTTGTCATCCAGATGGTGTGTGCAGCTTATTACAGCAGAATTTTCATTGACAGGTTGCAATACTTAGCTTTGAGAACTGCTCTGTGTTTCATGTTGGATCTCTGTCATGTCATGTCATGTTGCAGATGATGTGAAAATGCATGGAACTGACCTAAGCCTTGTAATTTAAGCTCCTGTGTTGTCCTCTGCTTATACCCACATATAAGTATTTGGTAGATGTCAATTTTGGGGCATATTTTTGCAAGTAAGCACTTGGTCATCTGGCATAGCTTCTCATGTCTCACTGTATGTCAGTTATGCTTTTCTGCAAGTGTGCTTTGCACGCAGCAAAAGTTTTTTGCAGTTGACAAAGGAATGTTATTAATCATAGCTGGAGAAATATTTGAATGCTTTGTCCAGTTAGGCATTGCTCTTTTTTTTCTTTAGGCTGCAACTGGGTGTATGAGCCAGATGATGAGGAGAATTTCAGTGTGGAGTGGACAGCCTGCATGAATGTTTAAACTAGCAGTTCCAGCTCAAAGTGTTCTCAACAAGTCATTCTCTTACTCAAGATGATGTGTTTTCCTTCCAAGAGCTCATTAGATCACAACTACACTTTCACCTCCTCTTCCTCCAAGAGTCCCTTAGAAAAGTAAAAAGAAATTCTGGTGAGGAAATCTGTCACTGAGCTTCTTTTTAAATGTTTTCCTAAGAGTGTGGATCTGAATGAGTACTATTTTATTGATGTCATGAATTGCTTCCATGAACAGGACAGGTAAAAAGGACAGGCATAAAAAGTTTTGGCAGACAGCATGTAGCCCTGCTTGGGGCTGTTAATAAACCATAGAGGATTGTAAGGAGAAGACCTTGAAAGTCATCTGTTTTGAACCAGTCAGTACTCAACACAGAGTTTTGTTTTCATGTGGTCTTGTCCAGGTGAGTTTTGAACATGTCCAAGGCAGGAGCTTCTACAACCTCCTGGGACAGCTTATTCCACCATGTGACTACTGTCATAGTGAGGAGTTTTTCTTTATTATAATTCATTTACTTTTTTGCATCATTCTTTCACTTGACACTGTGTACCTGAAAAGAATCTGCTCCTCCCTCTGTTCATATTACTGCTTGGCTGCTCTTCCATTGTGGGAGGATTAAATGACTTGCAAGGTTACCAGCATTCAAAGCTAAAGCCAAAGCCTTGCATTAACCTCCCCCAACTCCTCCCACTTCTTCCTTGAGAAAGGGAGAGAATTACATAACATATTTTAATATTTTCATTTTATTCTTCAGCTTTCAGTGGCTGCTAGTTTGTCACAAATGACAGGAAATATGAACTGGGGAGAGAGCCAAACACTTTTTGCTTTAGGAAGGCAAAGGTATCTGTGGAGTTTTTCTGGGTCCTCTTTAATCCAAAATTCTGTAACTCTGACAAAGACATTATTAATATTGTATTCATGCTGTAAACTTTCAGAATTTACTAAGTTTTAGTAGAAAGTTTTCCTTCCAAACCTAAAATTTGGTAACAGTACAGATTATAGGAATTTCTGTCCATGGTAACCTTTTCTTTGTACTTCAGCAGTTCTCCTGACTGATACTATTTGTAGTCTGTGAGAGTGAGGGTTAAATGGAAATGCAGTAAGCAGGCTTTTCTCCTGAGGGAATCTTGGGGGAGAGGAGGTGAAAGTGTAGTTGTGATCTAATAAGCTCTCAGAAGAAAAATGCATCAACTTAGGTCAAAGAATGACTTGTTGAGAACACTTTGAGCTAGAGCTACTAGTTCAAACATTTGTGTTTCTTCAAATGTATGATTTAGTAACTGGGGGAGACTTAAAAGGAAAATATATCTTTCAGCTGTTCCTAATTTCCAAATTACTTGAAGTGCTCTTCTGAAGTGTTGGCTATGTCAGTGACATGTATGATAAACCTGTGAAGAATTCCTGTTCTTACCACTTGCCAGATAGAACAGGTATCCTTTACTTTGGGCAACACAGTAGTGACAAGTGGTTCAGAAGAAAGCATTTTTTGTGTGATTTTCTTTTTTTGCCCCTGATGAAGCATAATTAGGACTCCTGTGAACAAGTGAAACCATTTTAAAAAGACTTATCTGTCATTTGATCTTTAAAAGTTCTGTCTAAAAACTTCTGTCTAAAACTGGAATAGGAAGTCAGCTCCTTTGTTGCAAAATGAGCATGATAGTGGATTTTGCAGCAGCAAAATAGGAAGAAGCTAATTTAGTTTAGGACATGAAAACTCATTTCTGACCCTGTTGTCAGTTGCTCATGGATTTTTGCAGTATGCTTTTTTTACTAACTTTTGTATCTTACTGCCATAATGTGAGTTTTTGGAATATTTATAGAAAATGTAATGGGAATGTGATTTACTTAGTTGCTAAACAATCAAAATTTGAATGACTTTTTAATTCGAGGTAATTAAATGTTGAAATTATTTTGAAGGCATAGGCAGTGTATATGCAGTGTGTGTGGATACATGCATTTGTCCTATTAAGAGACCAAATCACTGCACTTGACTTGAGGCTTTACACTGGTTGGCTGAGTTATACCAGAGGCATGTCTGGGTCCTTGAAGCCTGTTACGAATGTTTGGGCACACACAAATGTTCTTGGCTTTTGCAGAATACGGGGTTGGGGAAGAACAAGAGAGGAGTATAGCTAAATTCTGTAAGTTGTTATTCTATGCTCAGTAGTTAAAAGTAATCTTTAGAAGTTCAGCATATGAAATCTTGTTCATATAATCACTTATCACCAGTTAGGTGAAATAATGTATTGTAACATAGATAGTTCTGGAAAAAGCAGCTTTTTAAACAACACAGCATGTTAATGTGCAAGGTTTCAAGACTGAGAGTTAAACCATCTCAGTGTCAGTGAGCCTGAAGCCCTGCTTTGGACAAGTAAATTTGAAATTTCTATATTCAGGTGTAAAGTTAATGTGTATTTACTAGTATTCCCTTCAGAGCAACAGGGCCTATTTTTTTAAAGTTGGAGAACTATGACTATGTTTTAAATAAAAAAAAGGTAGAACAAAATGATTAAAACTAATAATTTAGTAGAACTGTTTTGTGTTAACCCAGGAGCTCTAAAAGAGCTGAGTAAATTTACTTACTGTTTGGCTTGCCTTCTTGCATAGTATCAGAGAAATGGAAGACTACAAGAGTCTCCAGTTGTAAAATGAGGCTTAAAAGGGACGGTGGAACCAAGAAAGCTTAAATGTTGCATAGATTGTCTTAATTATGTTAAGAAATAAAATTAGTAGACTGATGTAGAAGTACATCTATGAAAAATCCTAGATATTTTGAGGTTAAAAAAGGTCTTTAAAGGCAGGACTAATTGGAAATCAGTAATTCCTATTTGAATTTTCTACACAAAGTCCCTGGTGAGTACCAAAAAAACTCATCTTTTCTTTCCAGTCCTTTCTGCATGTGCAGCTTGACTCGGTTGAACTCCTAATATATTTAGCTTCTTAGACTTTTCTATTTGACTTCTTATGGATGTTTCAAATGGAAGTCAGTGAGATCATTGAGAGAAATAAAATGCTCTCCACATATATTGTTAATACTGCTCAGTACTGACGTCTTTTAAGATGCGTTATGCATTTTTTATGCACCAGTGATGTAGCAGTATTTTGAAAACAAAGCACAGTTCTCCTTTGGCTAAATCACTAGCAGTACTCCCCAAACCACCTAAATGGTCCAGGGTGGACTCATGCAGCGTGATATAAAATTACTCAGAGCTGGAGCATTGCGTGGTGTGTTAACGTTATAGGAGATTTAATATTGTTTGAATATCTCATTTTTGAAGTTAAATTAAGAGAGGAACATGACTTGTTGCAGAATCCTGAAATGCTTTTTTCCTGATGGCTTGGAACAAATAAAGATGAAGCAGCCAAAACATTAATGCACAATAATCGACTACAAATGTCTGTAAACATGTTCTGTTAGGTTGCTATGAAACTCTTTATTCCTGGCGAACAAGAAGATGACTATGAGACTGCCTTAAAGCTTTTGTCTCTTACACAAAGGGTCAGTGGTAATTTGAACATTCATGGGATACTCTTTGTTCTGAAAATCACAAAGGTCACTCCTTTTATATTGAAGTAAAATTGAACTGAGTATTGCTTTTTTCTTTAATGTTTGTTCTTCGTAATTTCAGATTTTCCTTGTTAGGGAAGACTTCTAGAGTGTTTTTTTACTTCCTGAACATGCATCTAGTCTTACTCCTGAGTTATTGGGATGGAGATATGAGAAGAATCATCCTTTTTTTCCCCATGACCCTCCCTGTTTGCCATATTGCTTCCCTGAGTAGCTGGCAAAGGGCAAGGACCTGTTCAGATGGCTGAAACCAGGGATGTTTATAAAGCCAGGCAGGTTAATTGAAGTGCACACCGGCGTAATGTCCTCCTGCAGGGGCTGACGCACCTGGCTGCAGAAAATGCAGAGCTGCTACTTTCTCCTGGGCTGACCAGTCAGCTCCTTGAGCTGGTGTTAGTTTGTTTTGAGCTGTGTGCCTGACGCAAATCATAGGAGAGGAACATGTTTTAGGAAGTGTTTCTTTGTTGGTAAGGAAATGAAATATAGAAATACAAAGTATCTCTGGGATGTTTATCTGCTTTGGTCAGATTTCAGCTGAAATCTGACTCTGCTGGTTTGCAGAGGATGGTGTGAATGGTGGTTTGTCAAAATGGACTTCCTTGTCATGTTTTGAAAAAAAGTGAAAAATAAGAAACTGTGAAATAAAATAGGTAAAAATATATAGGCTTAATGCATTTAAATGCTAAATATTTAAAGATTTTGTGATAGTTTTAGTAATGATTTTCATGCTGTATCAATAAAAATAGAAGGTTAAAGAAACACCGTACAGTTTTTAATGTTTGGGGATATGAATATATTTGTTCTATCCTAACAATGTCTATGTCTTTTTGTGATAAGGGGCCAGGTTTTATAAAGAAAGCTCTACTCCTCAAAACTCTGTCTGAAGTTGTTTTCTGATGTAATATATAGTAAAGTGCTTTAGGATTTTCTTTTAAGTGGTCAGTATTATTGTTTTGATGCTACAATCAAAACTATTCCTGAGTAAAGAATTTCATTCATTGAGTTCCCTCACTCACTCTTTTCTGTTTTAAGTCATAGTCCTTCAGAATTGCACCTTTAGTCCTGAAACTCCAAATTAGGTGCTTCACACTCCTCACATTGCAACTGTCTCATTACATTTCACTTTTGCTTTAATGATTTTCACATCATTTATTTCATCATACTCCATTGATAGCAATGTGTGCTCTCATTTAATAAATACTTCTCGTTTAATATTTCCTTAGTATTTCAGCAGTTTTATTAGGATGTATTTTATATTTTGAATTATAGTGTTACATGCTAGTGTGGTGGGACTAACATGCTTTTAAATTAATTCACCACCCTAAACTGATATCAAAGAATCAATTTTCAAGTTTGTATCAATTATTAGTTAAAATCTCATTTTACAGGATTGTTCAAATACATTTCAATTTTTGTGTGAGAGTTATTTATTTATGGAACCTGTGGATTAGGCTTTTTCAGTGTACTCTGAAAAATCTATTGCTATAGAATAAGGTTAGGTAAGCTATAAGCCTTAGATCAAAATATCCTGTAAGCAAGTGAAGTGACAAATAGTGATCTGGCAATGGACTTTAAAGAAGCAGGAAAGTAGAAAGTAGGAAGGAAAATTACCAACATTACTATATGTCTTCATAATGTTAATACATATTTAGTTTATTAAAATAAGATTTGTTTTAAGTTTAAATTAATTGTGTCAGAGCAAGAGAAGGGGAATCAAGATGGCTAATTCATGGTATGCTAGATAAATAAAAGGAAGGGAAGGAAGTGTTTGCCAAGTGTTTATGGTATTACAGATGGATACGAGTACAGGGCTTCTGTACCTTCACAGTTGTGGTGGTAAGGCCTGGGACAGCTACATGTTTGCACAGGAAGTTTATTTTCCTCTTTTTTTGGCCATGATATCTGTCAACAGAGAGAGTGCAACAGAGAATGCAATATAGGAACTAAGATTACAGCTCCTTCAGGATTGAGAACAATTTACACAATGAAGAGTCCCTCTAGGGGAAAAATTAATCTTGCATTCTCTTTGTTTCCACTGTCTCGTATGAAAAATCATGGTGTGTCCTGCAATTGTGGCAGCTCTTTAGACTTGGTGTTGGCTCGTGTAGCCTCACTGACACCACCAACGCTGTAGTATCATTTGATGGCATTTCTCTTTTTACTTGCTTTAAATGAATGTTGCTGGTGGAGGGGGAAAAAAGGGAAAGCAGAGGGAGAGCCAAAAATGTATTCACTGATATATATACATATATACATGCATATGGACAGGATACAAGGGGTGACAGGTGTGCTGCGTGACCTGTGAAAATAAAAGATGTGTCCTTTAAAGATTTGTAAAACATACCTCCCTTTAGTATATTGCAATACAGCCTTGGACAATGGTTGTTCTCTAATCATCCCTTTCTGAAAACTTTTGTTAGCTTTCCTTTTTATAGTTGAACTTACAGATATTGAAATTAGAAGTCCTGCTAGTAACAGCTTTCCCACTTATTAGTTTAGTCTGGTTTTTTGGTTAGTCAATTCATGGTTATTTTGTTATTGTTTAACTTATTTCATAGCCACTGGTGTGCACTGTGCACATTTTTTCCATCCAATTTGGAGTCTTGGCATTTTCATGCATGATGGATTCCTATAGAAACCTACTGTCTACCCAATGTTCTAAAGGGAAGATTTAATAGCAGACCAAGATTTTTCTGCTGTACTCCCTTGGCAGAAAAGTACTGCTGGCAAATATTGTAAATACCTCTTGTACAGGATATTGTAGTGGTGTTTCATCTCCCTCCCACTCCTTCCTTGTTTTTAATTTCATGAACTGAACAATTTTGTGTGCAGCCATCTATTAGATTGATGCATATTTGGGATCTGAAATTACTGTGGCACAGAAATGTGTCAGGACTAAAGTAACCTTTTGCACTCCCATAGGGAAGAAATGAAATCAAATGTTTTGGGTTTGTAGCAGGAGCTGCAGTTCCTTGGAGACAAAGCAATTTATGTAAATGTGGCCTTACCTTGGGAGAGAAGAGTGGTAAGAATGGGCACTGCTGACAAGTGGCAATGTGCTTTTGTACAGGTGCTCCTGGGCATCTGTCTGCCTTTGAGCAGGGACAGTTACTTGTCAGTGCCTGGAAAAAAAATGGAAGAAGCAACACTTATCTTTATTGTAAACTATTAAAACCGCTTGCAAGTACTTGCTTGCATCCCGCCCCCCCCCCCCCCCCCCCCAAGGATTTGGGGTATGCATATTTAAATGTGAATACATCAGAACAAATTTTCCATCAAGTGTTCACAAGGTTGTAAGTTACAGAAACTGTTCTTAGCTTTCATTTAGTTTCTCCTTTTCTTCCCCTGATTTGTTACAAGTTAAAGTATCTGTACCTGTAATGGATGGTTATTGTTGCTACGCCTAAAAAAGCCTAAACAGTGATATGCTTAATTGCATGTGTCTTGTTTATAAATAAAATATTTCTGGGACAATATTTTCCACTTAGAGCTGGTTGTATTAAAGGAATGTGTGCTTTCTTCTTTTTTTTTTATATAGGTAAAGACAGAGTTTTCAACACCCCTTTATGTGAACAAGGAATTGTTGGCTTTGGTATTGGAATTGCTGTTACAGGTGCTACAGCCATTGCAGAAATTCAATTTGCAGATTACATTTTTCCAGCATTTGATCAGGTTAGTAATAATAAATTTGAGAGCAGTTAAAATAAATCTTACATCTGTTTAAATTACTCTTCTGTTAGCATTAGTACTTGGTTTGAATATGTAATTTTTGCAAATATAACCACAGCTGTATTACTAATATTTATGCATGCTTTAGGTAAACAGGCGTAAACTGCAAACAGTGCTAGTACTGTACTGTAAACAGTAAACTGTACCTTGGCCAATTTGAAGGCTTATTAAATAATGGAAATTAAAGATCTGGTTTGAGGCAAATGTCTGTTTGTTTTAATTTTTGGTTTTGTGGCTGTGTTGGCTTCAGCAGCCAAAAAGTCAACAGCTATGTCTTCCGAACACAGTCTTCATTTCTGCATACCGCTGCAGCTGGCCATGTGTCCACAGGACAAAGTACAGATCTGGACTGGGCCGATTGACAGTATAGAATGATGAAACAACTGGGTTATAAGGCTACCCCTGAGACTTAGGCATCTAACTTGAGCACAATAAGTTATTGTTTATTTGCCTTGGAAAACATTTGTCTTTGTGCTGACTTACAGTATTCACCTTTGTGCTGACTTACAGTATTCCTTTGCTTCTAATGTTGTCCTCTGAATCCCATGCATGGAACAGATGATGCAGTTGCATTGAATGTATTGAAGTGTCTTGATGCATAACTAGAGGTATTGGACTGAATGTTACTTTTGTATCTAAATCTTCCTAGATTGTTAATGAAGCAGCAAAATACCGTTACCGCTCTGGAGATATGTTCAATTGTGGAAGCCTCACCATTAGAGCGCCCTGGGGCTGTGTGGGTCATGGTGCACTATATCACTCTCAAAGTCCAGAAGCCTTTTTTGCTCACTGTCCAGGATTAAAGGTATAATAACTCTTATTTTATGAAGATTATTTTTTTTTTGTTTGTTTGTTTGTAATGGACTTGACTAGCAATGACAGGGGAAGAAGAGTAGATGTCAATCCACAACAAAATAGCTGAATATGTTAATTAAAAACTATTAGAAAACTTAAACTCTGTTAAGTGTTTGAAAATTTATAGCCATTATTGAAGCAATCTTTAGTACACATAGCATTTTGTATTTGTCTGTTTTTTGTGCTACAAACATACATTTTACATAGTTTTGTGTCCAGTATAGTAAAGAACCTAAAAATAACACTTAATAAGTAGTACTTTCCTTTTAATTTTTTTAAAATTTCTGCATCTCTCTTAAGTGCATTATTGAATTAATTTATATGAAAGACAGTGGTGGGCAGTAGACACAAACTGAAGCACCAGAGGTTCTTTCTGAACATGTGGAAGCACAGATGGCCCAGAGAATTTTCAGAGTCTCCATTCTTGGAGGTACTCAGAATTTGTCTGCATGTGGCTCCAGGCAGCTGGATCTGGATGCCTCTGCTTGGTCAAGGGCATTGGACCAGATGAGCCTCTGGAGGTCCTTGCCAAGCTCAACTGCTTGGTGATTCTCTCTGAGTGAGAGCTGCAGGCAAGCTTTCTGCCTGTGATGGTGGCTTCCCTTGAAGTGAAGACACCAAGTGCTTAGGTGGGTAACTTTCCTAGAGAAAGGAAAGTGCAGGATCTGGTCATCTCAGATCAAGGCAGTACTGTTTGTCAGGCTCTCCATTTTTTCCTGACCAAATTTTTGTCTGTGAACTTGTATTTCTGGGTTAGCTGGCGTCCAGTCCATTGAGCAATGACTCAGGGCAGATTAATGTGGAAGATTTAAGCAGAACCAGTATTTGTATTCTAAAGACACATGTTCATTGTTTATCTGATGTTTATACTGTTGTCTCTGTATGATTTTGGTGTTGTAAAGCTTCAGATATTACTCATCTACAGGGAGGCCATAGCCATTTCTCCTACTTGTTCTTCTCTTAAATAAAAACCCCTATATTATTCACACTTCATTTCATTATATTTGAGGAATGGGATACATTCTTGTCTTTGGGTGTTCTTTAAGGTGTTTGAAGTCCTCTTCTGAACTTGAAAGTATTTCCTGATTTTAGACAAAAGCAATCTACAAAGTCTTGCCAGGTTATTGAATCAAATGTTTTCTAGAGCTTGTTTAAAACGAAAGTAATTTATTATTGTATGAAAGCAAAACATAGCTTAGGTAATTAAAATACTGACTCTGGGTCCACTTATTTCTGCTGATCTTGTAGGTCAGTCTCAAATTTTTATATACTAAACCAAGGGATGAGGTTTAGTGGTCCACTCTGGTGATAAATACTCTTTCTAATTCACACCAACTGTCTAGACTGATGGCTAGTCTTATCAACAAGTTAGTAAGTTAGAATTTTATTTAGTCACTCCATGTAATATGATTTCTTTGTTCCCACCTCTGATCTTTGTGTTGGTTTTTCACTTTCTTTCACTTTTCCTTGGGGAAAATGGTAAAATAGGTTGCTACCACTAAGATCTGTCATCTCAGTTAAAGGTAAAGGCACATTAATTCTTTGGAACTGATGGAGCAGTCTACTAGTTTTTTGTGCACAGAGAAGTGTTTTAGACTCTATCTTTTGAATATTATTGCTTTGTGAAAGCAGTGTTGTTCCTTTAATATTTTTTACAAAGCTGTTTGTTGGTACAGTTCATAATGTTTCAAGATTGTAGTGTTTATGAATAACCCTGGCCCTTAAAATAGAAATCAAGAAGTTAAAATGAATGGGTGTTTCAGATGCATTTTCAAATGTCCCATATCTAAGCATACTTTCTCCATATTGCAGGAGGAAAGTCAATGTCTTACAAGCTGAGAAGGGTAGGGTTTGATCTTTGGAAAGAGTGGCTTTCAAAACAACCCTCTTATTAAACTTTGTGAGAGGTTTCTGGCTTTTTATTTTGTATTTTCCTTAAGTGGCAGGTAGAATTTGGATTGCTCAAGCCAAGGGGAGTTTGTACAACTTTAGTTCTTCAGGGGAAGGATTGTGGTCATTGGTACTTAGGCAAAGCTTATTGGGGTTTGAGAATACTATTGGATGGTTGTATCTACTGTCCACTGTTGTGAGGGTGTACATGGAAGACATTAATATTGATTCTCTGCATTCCATTGTATGAATATCTTCTCTCATGGTTAGAAGCTTTCTTTTTCATTTCCAGCCTAAATTTGCTCTTGACTAATTTGTAAATTTAACTTATCTGTCCTTCACCATCCAGTTTATATCCTAAAACACTTGTACTCTCTTTAGTCTTTGTTTAGTTAGACTAAAGAAATCAAAGCAATGTTAAAGGTATCTGGAGATCTTTTGACATCTGTTTCATTCATTTTCTTTTCAAAGGGTTGAAAGAATCATTAAGTATTCCAGTTGAGTTTCTAGCAGTGATTTTTACAATAGCACTAACAGTTCCTTGGCTGTGTTGTTTCTTTTTCTTAGGACTTAACTGCATAGTATGCTAGTCATTTTTTGAGCAGATAATAAATTCACATCTGAATTTCTACTCCTGAGTTCTAAATCTGTAACAAAAAAGTAGCCCTTAAACATGTGAATTTCAGTATGTATTTTTCAGTTTGTTTTTGTGAACTGGGTCTTTTTAGTATCATCCTTTCTGGTGTAGTGACTTCCAGCTTTGGAATAGTCTTCATCATCATGTTCTGACTTAACATTGTAAATGAATAAGGTAAATAAAGTCTGTCCTAAAAATGATTCATTTCTAAGGAGCTGTACTAGTGACATCCATGGGTAATTTCCCATGTGTCTGTTACCAAATGCATTGGTGAAATATTAATAAACTGCTTCTCTCTTGTTTAGAAAAATCACTTCTCAAGTTAATTTCATGTAATAGGAGATTTAGGTTGTGTTTTCACTCTTATATTATTTTTATATAAATAAATTATATTACTCTCAAAATATGTTTTGAAGCCATGACTGTAGTTAAATTTTTTTTTTCTTTTTAATGCTAGAACTAATGTATTCAGTGACTTCTAACTTCACAGCTATAAAAGTGGTTGTTGGTAGACTTCATACTGCATGTTCCAGCTCTTTGAGCTTTCTGGGATGGAAATTAATTGGTTCTTCTGATTGGAGGGAATTTGGTTCTTGGGTTCTATTTTCATTTAAACTGCGATAATTTGGTAATTTTCTTTTCATACTTGAAATTCTCTTAGATCATTCAGAGTTAACTCTTCTATTGGCAAATGAATTATACTGTGTCCTTCCAAGTATTTGGATTACATATGGAGGCCTTAATTAGGTTTTTTTGCTTGATAATGGTTTAAGGTATTTATTGGTTACTTATTTCCAAAATGAACAAATTTCAAGCTTCTACCATAAGCAAAGAAAGTCAGCTTTAAGTAACTATTTTCTTTTGTAGCCTTCAAAACTTACTGGACTAAGTCTGAATACCTTTAAGGTCTGTTCTGATGAATCTTTACCTAAATAACTGAGGATCACTCAGCTACATTTTTTTTGTTGTACATCTACTTTAATTTTACCAAGGTTTTGTGTGTATATATATATGTATATTAATCTGACTTTTTTCTGTTACTTTTATCTCAAATGTTACTGTTAGGATGTTCTTCTGCCTTATCTGAGCACACTACCTTAGTATTTAAATCATGGTGTAGAGAAGAGCTATTAAAGCCTCATCAGCGAACAAAATAAAATTAAAAATTTGGAGTGTGCTTAATAATGTAGCACTGATGTCAATTCACTTTGAAAGAACAGCTCAATCTGTACATAGATTTATTTAAAGCAAATAATTGCTTAGTTTTAAGTATTATTGAGGAAGTTCCTAGCAGAATTGCTATTTTAACTAAACTACTTAAAAATATTTTTACAGATTGTTATTCCAAGAAGTCCTCTGCAGGCCAAAGGATTGCTGCTGTCATGCATAGAGGACAAAAATCCATGCATTTTCTTTGAACCTAAAATACTTTACAGAGCTGCAGGTAAAGATTTGTATATTGTATTTTCCAATAAAGCAACGTTTGGGGTTTTTTGCACCTATATGTTAATAGCCTCAGCTAAAACAATGCTTCAGTAGAAGTCTTGACTTGTTTTGTCTCTAGCTATGTTGTGGGATGGGTTTTTAGAGGACTTGTGCAAACTGAATAAATTCTTGAAGTTTCACTGCAAAAATAAACAAACATTTACCATCTCATTAATGCTCAATTATGCTCAATTAGCTTTGGAAGTGGGATGCTTTACAGTCTAAGGTTAACAAAAGAAATAGAACTAAGAGGTATTATTCTTTATCAAATTCCAATATAAATTTGGCAGAATTTGAACTGCTTTCTTGTGGTAACTCTAAATACTAAAATCAGTTTCCAGATCTGTTTTTATTTTTCCAAAAGAACTGAGCCCCACCATCACCATTTTCTCAAAGTTAAAATTTCTTTGAAATGCTTAATTTCTAATAATCTGCTTTTTTAGCTTTCAACCTTATTTGAAAGGAAATGTGATTGCTTTTACTTTGTTTTTAGTCATAGTGAACTTTCTGGTGCAGAGTAGTTTTAACAACTCTCAGTTATGTGTAACGTATTGGAACAGTGGAAATTGACAATGATGGTGTTTGAATTGGTTCTAAAAATTAGCTTGTTACTTCTTTGGACTAGAGAAACTTGACAGAACAGAAAACAGATGAAAAATTTTGCATGTGGAGACAGACAGAGAAATAGGATGAGCAACCGATAAAATAGAACTGAAGCCCTGACTTACCTGTAGCATTTCCCTGTCCTGTGGCTTTATATGCAAACTATGCTTGATCCATCAGTCCAGTTTTATGTGTTGACTCTGTGTGGACTGAATTTGAGTGACAGACAAAATGTTTCTATTTTGCTTTGGACCTTTTAACAGCACTTTTTCCATCAGTGCATCCATTTTGTCAGTAAATTTATCGTCTTCCTAGAGAGACAGTAATAAAGGAAAAATTTAGAAAACAGACATCAAAACGACAAAATAACAGTAATATAATTCAGGATCAAATAGGATGTTTACTGGTAAAAATGCTTATTTGCTTTTATATTTTCAAAAAAGTCCCAGAAATCCCATTAGCAATGTAAATTTAAAAGTGCAGCTATTTTTAGTGTGGTAGGTGTGATGTATCCATAGTGTGTTGCATTGCTTTACTTCAGTGTGTTTTGAGGGCTTACTGAAATTCAACTATAATGCCTCTGTCCATTCATTTAGAGGAAGTAGTTTGAAAAATGAGCTTGAGTCTGAGTCCTGTTTAACAAAAAAAAAGAAAAAGAAGTGTTTTTAAAACAGGACTTTATTTTTCCCCCTTCCCTTCAGTATTTACAAGTCACAAGTACAGACTGTAGAGTTAATAAAATACTTGTTTTCATATTGGCATGAAAGGCTGCACATCAATATCACACAGCTTTTGAGAATATAGGGAGGTTTTTGTGTTTGAGGAAATGATTCGTAAAGCAACTACTGGATCATTTATTGAACATAAATCAGGCTTATGATGGAAATCTTGAGTAAAGATGTGCTGACTGAAATAGTGTTTATTGTGATGTGTGTGCTGCTCAGTAACCAGCTACAGCATTGCTGTTGTTGGTAATTTCTGAAAGACAGTGATTTCCTCCTGTATTCTGATGGCTAATTTTCAGAGACTTTACCAATATTTTTTGTCTTAAAATTTCCAAGATCATCAATTTAGTGGTATAAGTTGAAATTTATAGTGCATTTGCATCAACAAATGTACTATAAGTACATATGACAGGGATGATTGTAACAGGTAACTTCTTTCATCTACAAGGATATTTTATTATTTCTACAATGTAAAGCAGGAATATTTTACTTTATGGAATGGTTTTCATGTTCCATTTATTTTTGCTGTAAACCTTTCTCTGTGTTATCATTATTTTGTTATCCCTACTATCCTTTGTGTGTTGGGTCATCTTGGACTGGAAGATGACTGCTGTTTGGGAGTTTCTCCTATAAAATTGATCTCTCTTAGAGTTCATTCTTATTCTCCTGGCCACAGTCAGGGTTTCTGGTAATTCCACCATAGAAACCAGATGGCCTGGTGAATTCAGAAATGGACCAGGGCCGTCATGATTGATAAGATCAAGATGCAGCAGCAATGAGACACAAACCTGGTAAAAAAGAATAAGATAAATGGTGGAAAGAAGGGTTTAAAAATGTGTCTTTCTTGTGTTTCCTAAAGAAAATTTTTACAACACCCTATATGTGTATGTTGATTCTAGCAGGAGAAAGAAAATTGTACAGGTTCAGAAACTGACTTAGACAGTAAGCTGGACCTATGTCTGTATTTATTGTGTCTTTCCATTAGTGTCTCAAAACAGTACAGGGTTTTCTGAAGGCTGGGAACATGCAGGTTTTCCAAAACAAGAATACAAAGTGGTATCAGTTGTCCTCTATTACTTAATTTATTTTTTTTTTTCCTTTTTAGCATGGTACAATACTTCACCTAAGATTTGGGATCTCGTTGTTCCAGACAAAAATATTTTTCTCTATTTCCATGATGATGGCTCAGCCATTGAATAATGAAATTATATTGCCCCTACCATAGCTTCTTTTTTTCTTTAGCTTCATGTGAATAGACATGTTTGTTCAGAGAGCTTTGTGACTGATGTTACAGTGGGTGTATAGGGACTTAGTTGAAAAATTAAGGTGTTAAGGATGTTAATGAGAAAGAAAATTTTCTATCTGTAAAATTAATATAGGCTTTTGAGCCTCGTCATTTTCCTCTAATGGACTTTTCTTTCTTTCTATGAGGCCTCTAAATCTTTGTCTGGGATATTTTGTTCAGAGTTGTTGATATATTTGAAATTACAGTTGAAAAGAAACTGTAGGTAGGATAGTCTTTAAAATACAGGGTATCTGTCCTTATTCAGGAGGCCTGAAGCTAATAATGCTTTGTTTAAAACAAGCAAGCAAAGAAGCTAAACTAAAATAATGACAAAAATCCCACTCCTGCTTCATCCCAACCACCAAAAATTTATAACCCTTCTCTGAGTTTTCCTGACAAGATTTATTTCTTTTCTTAGTCATATTTGTCTTCATGTGTGTGTTTGCAAATTTTGTTTATAGCTTCTCCTTTTTCTTATCCATATTCCCCATACCCTTATCAATAAGTGGGACTGAGCAGGTTTGGTTCTTGTAACTGCAACTCTCAGTCTTTGTGGTAAGGTCTGTCTCCCTGTCTCCCTGTGTGTCCTTCCTCATAGCTTTTCTCTCTTCCTATTATCCCCTTTTACGTTGGAAAGATCCTTGTTTAAACACCCTTCAAGGAGCAGATGCTTTCTTCTTTCACATAACCATACAAGTGTTTATCAGAAGTATTGTGTGTTTTATTTTTTCCATCAATTGTATTAGGAAGGAGCAAAGAAATGTAAACCTTTCTGAGTAAAAATCTAGAGTTAAATATGCAAGTACACGTGTGTAGAGAGAATTCTGTTGCTCTTTAACTTACGAGATCATAGTGTTATTGAAAGTGCTGTAGTGATGTCCCCCTAAATGTCAGAGATACTAAGAAAATATCTGAATTAAAAAGGAAAAGGAGGCTTTGATTTATAAAAAGTGTTAACAGCCTGTGCAGTGTCAAGAGAACATAATGGTTATGAATCAAAGGAGAAGATGAGTCACCTTGACATTATCAGGTTTAGACATCTTGTGGAGAACCTATTCTGATGTTTTTTGACCTTTTCAGTTTCATTTAATTGTACTATATATGACATTGGTGGTGTAGAAATAAATATAACTTGCATCAGTGGTTGTTATAGAGACAAGGCAGGTAAGATGAGAAAACATGTATTTTCATTCTGCTATTTCAGACTGCTCCTTTAGAAAATGCAACAGATGTTGTAACCTCTTAAAATTGTCATGGCCCTTTTTCACTGATAATTACAACTTTTTGTTAATTGCTGTATTTGAAATCTGTTTTTGAAACATTTGATTTAAAATACTTTATTTCTTTAGTAATAGATGAACAGGCTGCTTTGTATGTAAACATTGTTATCCTGGATTAGATAATTATTATGAAAGAATATTAATAGAATAATGCCATGTGTTATTTTTCATCAGTATTAGTTGGGAGAGGATTTTTTGCAAAACAGTCAAGAAAAATCCTTCTAAATTGGACTTTCCTATAAATTTTTGAAAAGTTTAATTTTCCATTTAAAATTGTCAGGTATGATAGATGAGCTCATTTAATGGACATTTTAGTGCAGAATGATTCAGCAATAGTAAGAAATTAGTTAATTTGTGTAATTGTATGTTATATTTTATTTCCCTAAGTGGATGAAACCACTGCACACAGAAAAAGCTTTTATTTCTGTACCATGTACACCTTGTAGTTTTTCCTCTGGCTCATCCCACTCCCTTCAAAAATGTTCTAATTCTTGTCAGTATCCTGGGTTTCCACTCAAAGGTCCTGTGGTATCTTTTTAAGTTTCTTGTTCTCCAGGTTTCATGTAGGTGACCATTTCATGACAAAGACAGTCATGCAATACCAATTAGTATAGTTGTGCATTTCATTATCTTTCAGGATCTCTTTCTGTTGCCTGAGGGTTGTACAATGTGCAGAATTCACAGAAACCTGGTCTTCCACTAATATGCAGTGAGCAACTGCTAGAAGTGCATTTCTTTCCCTTTCTTTCCCAGCCCTATATTTTTCTAGCCACTTGTTATTCAAAAAATTATTACAGAGAAGGATGCTTGGACTAGGTGATCTCCAGAGGTCACTTCCTATCTCAGCCATTCTCTGATTCTGTGATATATGTGGTATTTATAGATCATTATCAACAAGAAAAAAGAAAATTGTCTGCCAGGATTGAAAATTATTTGCTACTTTATTTTTTGAAGTTACATTTGGAACTTGTAAGCCAGGAAGAAACCTAGGTGATTCTACTTGTGTTGTATCTACCATAACAGGGAAGGAAAAATACTAACCACTTCACTACTGGTATCACTCAGGCAGATTCTTTATTGTTACTTCAGGAAGCAATTTTGTTCAGCAGGAACTCAATAAGTATTTTATGAGCTATGAAATAAGTTAACAAAAAAAAAGGCAGAGTGTTTTCTTTATAAATTGTTTCTGTGTATTTTGAAGATCTATTTTTTTCTACTTATCACTAGAATATATTTTAAGAAGTATTATTTGGCTTGCTGGTGCATAGACAAGTTCATCTTCAGATCAAAACCAGTATTTCTTTTAAAATATTATATATGGATGTCTTCTTTAATCATAGTTTTAGTCATTAAACCAGTCAATATATAGTGCATTGGAGCACTGATTCAAAACTAGCACAACTGACCTAACATTTTTCCAGCTGAAAACTAGTAAATGAGTCTTGAATAGAGCTATGTTAAATGTCTTAGGAGAAGACAAGATACCTAATTCATGCCTTCTCTCTCAAATTGTGGTGTATTTTTGGTGACTAGGTAATATTTTTAAAGGAAAAATATTTAGACTCATTTAAAACTGCTATAATCAGAAGTTCTTGCTGACATTCCCTATGTAGGTTTTGAAAACTTTTTACTTCATTTTAAAAATAAAACTGCAGAGCACCATACTTGGGGCATCAGGAGGATGCTGGCACAGCTGATCCTTCTTGTCTGAGTGTTAAAGTATAATTTCAAGACTCTTCTGATGATTACTAGAATAATCAAAAATTCTGATCAATTAGTGGTTACTTGAGATTTTTTATCAACTGTAGCAGTGTCCATTTCCAAATCTGATGCTGACATTTTGACTTGATGTACACCAGAACTTATTACTATCTTTTGCATGTGTATGTATGCATAATCTTGTTGTGGTATATAACAGAAATTAAATTCTACACTGAACATATTTGTAACAGTCTAATTAAAAAGAATTTGAATTGCAGCTAAACCTTTGAAATGAATGCTAATGCTCAGTTATTTTGGTCTAATGCTAATAAAATCACACAATTGTTAGGGATGGAAGGGACCTCTGGAGATCATCCAGTCCAGCCCCTCTGCCAAGGCAGGGTCACCTAGAGCAGGTGACACAGGAACACATCCATGTGGATTTTGAATTTCTCCAGAGAGGGAGACTCCACAACCTCCCTGGGCAGCCTGTTCAGTGCTCTACCACCCTCAACATAAAGTTCTTCCTCTTATTGAGGTGAAGCTTTTTATGTTTTTGTTTATGGTCATTGCTCCTCATCCTGTCACTGGGCACCAGTAACATACTCAATGTAATTTTAGTCTATTATTTTAGATAGATTTTAGATAGATTTTGATATTTAGATAGATTTAGATTTAGATAGATTTTAGATAGATTTAGATATTTTAGGCTTTAACAGTGAAGAAAAATTTTAGTGTATGTTTTTATGGGATGATATTGACTAATAAAGGAATCCAATACTTATTCTCCCCTCTTTCTCTTTTTTTTCAGTGGAACAAGTTCCTGTAGAGCCTTACAAGATTCCACTGTCTCAAGCTGAGGTGCTGCAGACAGGCAGTGATGTGACAATGGTTGCTTGGGGCACTCAGGTCTGTAACTTCCTTACAAGCTATTTGTCACCCTGCAAAGCCTGGCCTAGGCGGTAGGTGATGTTTGCATTCAAGCTCAAGTGGCAGACATTAAAATGTGTGTGTCTTTCATCACTATATGCTGGAATGAATGTTTGCCAGTGTTTATATTTCTGTGAAACCTGACTTTTGTTGTGTAAGTTTTTACTCATTTTTGGTTAAAGATGACTCTGGAAGTGTAAAAGAGGTACCTGTGCATCGGGCTAATGATTATTCTATGATTATGAAAATTATAGATTTAAGAATGTGGCAGTGAGAGGTAACTCTGAGAAAGGCAGTGGGAAAGAAAAGTTCAAAATAGTATGCAGAAAGTATAGATCTTCACTGCATGATTTAAAGAACCTTGGGGTTCCTTTGAACTGAAAGTTAAAAATCTGTTTAATACAGTAGGGATTGGTATATGTTTGATTCTAACAGTTACATTTCAAAGCTGTTCAGGAACATCACTGGCAGCGCTCCCCCTCCCCAGAATTACAGAAAAGAAAGTTGAGTCTAGTTTGGACTAATCAGAAGTTACTATTTTCTTGCCCTAGTTGTATCTGAGCAGCTTTTAGAGGAGAGGATCTTACAACTCTTGTGACAAAAGAGTTTTGAACTGATCTCTGGATTTTTGCTTTTTGTTGTTATTAGGGCCTGTGTACGATGTATTAATGCCCTCTGACCTTTGGGCAACTGACACTGGTTGCTAAATTCTCTTGCCTTCAAGATGAAGATGACTTCATCCAAATTGATTATTGGGGATGGTCCTTGGCTTCAGCCTCTTAGCTATGCCTAGAAGGTGCTTGATGGAGGTCATTGCCGCAGTCCAAACCTGTATTGTCAAATGTTCTAACAATAAAGAGAGCGCCAGAGTTTATTGGCAACATCATATTCAGAAATTTTTCTACCCACATATCTCATGAGTAAATGCTTCTTGCTGAGATATTTGTGGAGGATAATCTGAGTTGTAACAGTTCTTATTTTCCATGTTGGAGCATTTGCTTGCAAATATTTGTTATAGGGAAACCAATGCTTGAAATGCATTTTGCTGAAAAGTGTATTATAATCTAATGTCAAGTTTTGAATATGTATAGTATTATTTTCTTTTATGTTCTTAGCATAATACACCTCATGTAAAGGATGGGTATAGGTGTGGATGATTTATATCTACTGTGATTCACCACTACTAAATAGATTCCTTGACTGGTGGATAGGGAATGATCTGTATTCTAGCCTTCTGCTAGAAGGGAATACTTTTTTGTTTTAGTAGAATGTTTATTGTAGTAATCAGGTAATGCAGCATTGGTATTGTTGGTGTTAAACTATGTGTTAGTAGAGCAATACATAGTTATAATGTTGTGCTACTGCTATATGCTTTGACTGTGGATATTTACAGGTAGTAGTAATTACTTTTTCTCCCAGCTGTTCATAAGATAATGCTTTGGAGATGATCACTTGGCTATGTTTCAGTAAGTTAGAGTAACAGTAGTTACTGGGACTCCTAGAACTGTTTCTTGGCTTTTTTGCTAAGGTCAGATGTAGTGCAGTGTAGCATTTCTGAATGTATTTAAGGCTTCTTGCAGGATTGCATGAGACTGCTACATTAAAATACATTACTCTGATGTATTTGAGTGTTAGCTTAGCTACAGTTCTAGCAAAAATCTTCCAAAACTCATTCAAACTGATTAAAAAAAAAATAGTGAGGACTGATACTTTTCACTGAAAGACACTTCTCTAGAAAGCAAATTCTGTTCTCAGTGATTCTTTAGTGAATTTAGTTTTTGGAGTGGTGCTAAAATACTGAGAGTAATTAGGTACTAAAAAAGAAGAATGCAGTAAATACTAAATGGTTATTATTGAATAGAAATGTCCCTGCTCAACATGCAGGTGATATGTTAAACTACTACTCGTATCCAGATGTGTAATTTAGAGCAATTTGCATAATTTAGATTATTTGGTGATGATACATTGTTTTTTCAGGTACATGTGATCAAAGAGGTGGCAGCAATGGCTCAAGAAAAGCTTGGTGTGTCCTGTGAAGTTATTGATCTGAGAACCATCTTACCATGGGATACAGATACTGTTTGTAAGGTAAGGAAAGGATGTATATTAATTTAAAAACAACCTAGGTTGTTTAAAAAGACCTACATTTTTTGCTTTGTTTTGTATATATTGCTCTGTATTTTTTGTTCTGTGTCAGAAATGCAGAGTACATGCATATTACATGAACAAGGCATTTACTTTAGCATTGAAAGATAATTATGTTTCAGGGCTCAAAATAATGTCAGAACACATGTTCTTTACTTTCAAGCAGAGGGTATGATTTAATCAGACTTCAGCCTGAAAATTGCTTTTCCACAATTTCTGAGTCTTTGTCTTTCTGACATCCCTGCTGTCTTTGGCAAAATCTGTATCTTTTTTTTTTTTCTTGCTGTTTTACATTAAGATCTTCATCTAGTTGCAGATCTGCAGTAATGTGCCTTAGTGTTGTTTATCTGTATTTTTAGAAATAAATGTTTTGATTTAAGGTATATGAATTCTTGGGCTGGGGAGAAAAAGCAGCATTTACTCTTCTCAGACTGCCTAGTTTGAAATTTCTGGGTACTTGAAAGTCCTTTTCTTCTTTGTGGAAGTCTTTGATATCACTAACAGAACACTTACTGCTTCTGCCACAGCTGAGAGTTTCCTTAATCTGGCAAATCCACAATCCTGCAGGACCATGACTAACAACTCCTTGACTCCCAATTCAAGCTGGGTTCACTTGCTCATTTTATGCTTCTGAACAAATTACTCAGAAGATTGAGAGATGTCTGCAGCTTTCTTAACTCAAGCTTTGTATCTGTAGTGTATGGAGTTAACTGCGGGGATGAGAAGAGCCATGGGCTTGGGAAGAGGTGTGTGATCAAATACTTTCTCTGCTTGCAGTTTCTGATTTAAGGCAATATGGTGTTGTGCTAACTCAGCTAACTCAGATTGTACAGATGTTTAAATAGGGCAGATCAGGCACATACCAGACTCTGTATACTTGGATTATCTTAATTGTGTAGACAACTTTTTTTTACATTCTGTGTTTGCTCAGTAAGGGCCTTGCTTCTGGTCAGGTAACATATGAACGCAGTTAGTATGATAAAGAGAAAGATGGGGCATTGGTCTGCTGCTCTATGGCAAAGCTTGTATTTCTCCTCAGTTTTATTTATCTGAGGGACTGCCAGTGGGATGGGATGGAATAGATTATGGGAGGAAAGATCCACGCTATGCATTTGAAATTGGCAGCATTCTGCTGTCTGGTTGTGGATGTGTTACAAATTGTGTACTTACATGTGTAGCTATGAGTTGCCTCGTATAAATTTGATCTTCTTAGTTGAAGTGTTTTCATTTTTTTGTTTGAAGTGTATTTCTTGTTGCTTGGATGTACTTTCTAGCTGAAAAAAATGAAATGTGTTGAGTTACTGTCATAAATATGAAGTGAAATTTTGGCCATAATAAATCCTTTACAATCTCTTCTGGACAAGTAAAATGTTTTTTTTTCTTTTTTGTAATTCTTTTTTCCTTTTTTGAAGATTTGAGCTGTCATTCTTTGAAAACAAAGTATCTGTTTGAAAGAGCAGTTAAGTCTGTTTTGTTGGGTTAGACCTGCACTGAAACACCATCAGGAAAAATTTGGCTGTGCATAGGGAGTGCCGTTGTACAATATTTTGCAAATATATTCTTTAAATTTGGATACTCCGTGAAGAAATTCAGCTCATGTTCTGTCCTGAACATCTTTTAAGATAATTGTAGCCTAAATAAAAATACCATAGAATGGTTTGGGTCCAAAAGGACTTAAAATATCATGTAGTTTCAACTCCTCTGACATAAGACAGGGACATCTTCTATTAGATCAGGTTGCTCAGAGTCCCGTCCAGGCTGGCCTTGAACTTTCAGGGCTGGGGCATCCACAACTTCTCTGGGCAGCTGGTTTAGTGCCCCACTGCCCTTGCAATGAAGGTGTTTTTTTTTCTAATATCTCATCTAACACTTCTCTCATTTTGAAGTTCTTCCCCCTTGTTCTGCCACTACATGCTCTTGTAGAAAGTCTCTCTCCATCTTTATTGTAGGCTCCCTTCAGGTACAGGAAGGCTACAATTAGGTCACCCCAAAACCTTCTCTTTTTTGGCTGAATAATCCCAATTCTTAGTGTTTCCTTGTAGGAGAGGTTCTTCATCTATCTAAAAGATAGAATAGATGGACCTGTTGCTTTAAATCTGTTAATAAGTTTACTATTAAGAATTAGGAGAATAATTTCAAAAAAAGTATAGTCCCTAGGCAGTTCAGCTGCTTATTATAATAAATACCAAACAGTAAATGTTTTTAGTTAGCATTGCTGTTATGTTAGTTTGGCTGTATGCTGGCTGGTCTGATGGGAGAAATGTTAAATTCTCTTCTTCTTTAGATCTTGTCTGTTTTGCTCAGCTGAAAATAATTAGTGGTTTGCATTTGTGTATTAGTTGGTTGCATTATGTAACAATGAAACTTTTAAATTTAATTTGCATCCTGGACAGTTTTTAAGGTAATTGCTAGTGTAAACAAATGAATGGAACTACAGTTCTAGCTGCTTGCTCTAGTCTCATCCCAAGAGGAACTGCTTGTGGCAGCTGTTGCAGTTGACAGTGGCTTACAGCATCAGTTTGGGTAATGTGACTTGTTATTCCCGTCCTGAGATGCCAGTGTCAAGGTCCAAAAGATCAGTAGAAAAGTTGGCCATTCCAGAGAAAGTCCTCAGCCATCCATTGGTCGGCTTATGTTCTCTCTATGGGCTCTTAAATGGTAATGGAATTAACTTTTACTCCAGTCCAACCAATAAGGAAATTATCAGCTGTTACAGTTCTGACTATTTGCCTCTGACTATTACTTGTGTCAGCACTCATCAGGCCAGCTTTTTGTTTTTCCTTGTCTCACATGTGTGTTTGAAATGCATCTGTTGTTTGTCCTGTTGGATACAGATGGTGGTGCACCATAATATGCTGTAACCTTATTGCCCTTCTGCTGGTGCTGGAATGCATGGTCCACGGCTGATGGGAGTCTGTGTGGTGTTGGAGAGCAGGACTTTGGGTTTTGCTGTAAAAATGCATCCCTCAGTTTCACTGCTGGGAGTGGTGTCCTTTGTGATCACTAAAGGCTGTCATTTTAGTCTTAGCTGGAAATACATGCAACTTTAATTTGACAGATGTGGTATAGCCATAAAGAGGGATGGGCTGAAATTGTTATTGCTTTGGAGATGAGCACTAATATGTAAATTTTCACTGCAAATCTAACTGCTTGCTCTGCTTTCTGTAGCTTTTTCGATACAGAAAATTCTGTCATCAAAATGCATATTTCCTAGAATTGTTAGAAGTTGTACTTCATGACTGCCAGCAGAGGCCTCTTCTAGCCCAGTTAAGCGTCTTTTGACTTTGCATTGCTCCTTTGAGCACGTTTGTGAATAAATATCTCTGAGAGAAACATAAATAAAGGTAAAGAACAAATACAGTGAGCATAAATAAAAATTGTTGCCTAAATTTACTGATATTTTCTTTGCATTTTTAAGGTTTTGAGATTCTTCTCAGTTTTGAAATAGTTTAGCTTTTGTGATCTGCATGAGGAAATGAGTTTGCACCTGCCTGGAGCAGACTACCATGGACTTCTAAATGATCCCAGCAGTTATTGAAACTTTTTTTGGTACAATTCCTGGAATGGGTCAACATGCAAATAGGGGCTAGAGTTTTCTTTTGTTGATCTTCAGATGTCTAAGAAAGAGAAATGAAGGTTTCCCTCTTTCAGGAGCTTATAGAGCTATTCTAGAGAAAGGATATTTCCACAACTGCATCAGCAGTCTGTTTTGGCCTCTGGAAATGTCATGGTTTAAAAGTTTGGTCTTTAAAAAAAAAAAGTTAGGGAAATCCTAGTTTTCCTAGAGTAAAGTTAGGTGAGGCAAATTGAACTCTAATTTTGTAGCTGAGAAAGGACATCTGCTGCTGACATAAAGGACAAAAGTAGTTGGACTGTATAAAAAAGCATATCTGACATTTTTACTAGGATAAAAGCAAAGAATCTGTGTGTTTTATCTACATTTCTGTACATTAAAATGCATGCTGATCTGTAATCTTTCTAAGGTCTTTTGCAAGAAAAATGGGGTAGATTGTGCAGGTTGTACATGCACAGGCTCCCAGTATATTGTTTCTGAATGAGACATGAAGCAAAAGCAAACAGGTGCTTTTTCCCTGCAGGATTGGAGTAAACTCAACATCAACTCCCAATACGTAGCTGTATAAATCAGCTAAAAAAGTTTTGTTGTTACATGTCAGAAAAGTGACACAAGCTTGTTTAAAGAGTATGTGCTGCCTTACCTGCTTCCTTAGGAAGTGTAACAGCAAAAGCTGTCCTTAGATTACTGAGCATCTTGTCTATGTATACATTTTCAAAGCAGAATGTCATTGTGGCCAGTGAGAAATTTGTTAGGTCTCTTGTTTACTTTGACAGTCTTCACTGATTTCTGACTGAAGCTCTTGTTTTATTCACTAAGACTGGAGTATAAGTGGTACAGTAGTTACAACTCAGAGCGGAGCTAGCTGTCCATAGCATTGTTTTTTTTTTTTTTTTTTTTTGGTTTTTTTTTACTTTTTTTTCTTTTTTTTTTTTTACTTTTGTAAGTACTTTTATGTTCACAGTGAAAGCAATCTGAAATGCTTCTAATAAAAGCATAGACTACAGAGATTTCCAAAGGAAAATATTGTTGGCATATTTTTATAGGAAGTCTTAGTTTTTCTTTAAGATGTATATACTCAGATATTTTCCAAAGGTCTTAGAGCTATACCTGGTATTACTTAGTTTTCATTATGCTGCTGCCTTCTCTGTTACTACTAATGTGTAACTGAACAAATAATTTCCTACCCCTCTCATCTTTGTTTTGTGTTCAAGAGTCTGTACTTAAAGATTGTTTTCATTTTTGTCTGCCACACAACAGTTTTCAGCGCAATCAATTTGTGATAGGGTTTCTTCTAAATAAACTTAATCTATTCCAGAATAAGTTTTTCTGTCAAGCTGTTATGGAGTACTCCTAAAATCCCCCAAGTCTCTTGAAATTCTTTTAGGCTGTTTGACTCTGCTCCCTGCAATCTGGTGGGCTGAACTAATGCAGGAAATCCTGAATATCTGATTACCTTATTGACTCCCTATGATAGAACAGTTGCTCTCTTGTTATACATATTATAACTTCTTGTTATACAATTTTTGATAGCTCTGAGATACATTAAGACCTTTACCATATTGAAATGTTTGACATTTTGGTCATATGTTAATGAGTCCTCTACTGCTGTTTTTATCATATGGAAGTTGAAGTAATCTGAAAACCTTGCAATTTGCTTACTTTTTCTATGTATGTAATTTGCACTGTCCTGAAATTTATGATGTTTCACTTCATAATATGATAGAATAGGACAGAATTTGCTTGGGCTTGGTGGACATTTTACTTTTGCATGTAGATATAGAGAACAAAAAAATTGATGTTTTGTAATGTCACAAAAAATGAATGAGATGCATGTATTTAATTATTGCATGGTTATAGAGTGCTTTAACGTGGAAAAAAAAAAGGTTTGCATTTTTTTTCTCTGCAGAAAAAATTAGACTGATTTTGTTTTCTTAGCTTTTTGTTTGCAAAATACGCTTTTGATATGATTCTGTTACTGCAGAAATTGTTTCACTTGTACAGTTTTGAGAATCCTAAAGTTTGTATATTTCAAAGTTCTTGAGGACTTTAACATAAAAAGAAATTATAAAACAAAATAATATTCTCCACTTTTTGTGAATATTAGTACAAAATAAATTTCCTGTACTATCTTGACATTGTTCTTTCCTACTTTTCTACTTGTGTGATTGGGTTATTCTGCAAATGTTTTTGCCATTAATCAACCTAGTAGCTTGTGAGCTGGTGTTATATAGTTATTTTGCTAATTTATTTAATTTAAAATAAGAGATTTTATTCATAAAATTATAAAAAGTCTTTAGGGAGAACAAGTTCAGATGGATTTTTCATCTCATTGATGAGAGAATATGAAGAATAACATATAAGAAAAGCAGACAGAAATTAAATTAATAAAGTACTAGAAGGTCTTAATCTGAAGCAATCTAAAATGACTATGTTAAGCATAAGAATAATCTTCAATATTTTTTCCAATAGTGTGGTGTGAGGGGAATTGTTCATTCAGTATACTGAGGAAGGTGTCAGCCTAATGAATGCTTACCGTGATACAAGTTTAAGATTATGCAATTAATTTGTTTTTTCCATTTGATTCATATGTGAGGTTTATTCATTTATTCACTTGCCTAAGCAGTATTCTGTTTAAATTGTAGTCACATTACTTGGATCAGCAGTGAAGTGTGCTGTAAGTTGGAACTGTGCTTTGGTTTGTGTCTTGTAGCTTAAGAGTTACAAAAGTTTACAGAGAATGCTAATCAAACTTTCTAGATGAGAAAAAGAGGAAGTGATAATTTAATACTACTTGGTTACTGTATAATGCTTGTGCTATAAATGTGCATTCTAATTTCTCTGTCCAGCTGAGAACCCCCATATTGCCAGTTTTAATAAGTTCCTTGATCTGCACATGACAAAACTGTAAAATCACTCTTTTGGCATGTGGTCAACACATTACCAATAAGTACTAATCTATACTATATTATCACATCTGGCACTTGTGGTGCATTTCTTGACGTGCTACCTAGACTTTGAAATTTACAACAGTGCTGTATTTGGAAGGTTACATTTTCTTAAGCAAGCAGGAGGCTTTGCTGTGAAAGAGGAATCAGTTTTGAGTTTAAAGAGCAAGTGGCATCTATTTTTCACTTGCCATTAAACTGGTATGTTACTTTAGTATTAAAGTGAAAAGTTGATTTATTCAAACTTTTCCAAAGTTTTAAAACCTTTCTCTTAAAAATTTCAGTTTTAAAATTAAATTTAAAGATGTGTGTTTTCTATCTGCTTTTTCTTACAGGGAAAATGGTGTTGAGGGGAAAAAAATAAATTTGGGTGATTAAGCTCAGCAGTGGGACCTAGTTTTTCGCATGTTTATATGGAATTATTTGCAATATGATGGGAAAAAATGTTGCACTTTAACAAGCCCATGGAAACAATTAATTTCTGATTACCAGCTCTGGTGTTTTGCTGACATTAGAAAACTGTCTTGATACTGTCATTTTTTTGGCTAAGAGCTCAGTGATGTTTTAAATAATAGATTGGCTGGAGGAAGATGTGATTTTTACATCTTAAAACACTGTCAGCAGTTTGTGGTAATACAGTTTTATTTTCCAGTGAAAGAAAATAAATCTTTCAGAGTAATCTGTCTACATAGTCACTTGTAAATTGTCCTTTCTACTGGACAATCAAAATACATTTGAAGTAGTTAATGCACATGTTACTGGGTATGTATGTGTCTAGATTTAAAGTATCATCTTGGTTATCTAGACATCTAAGTATCATTAGGATTGATGTATCTATGTTGAAGTTAAACCTGGAAGATCTTGGCTGTTTGATCTAATTGCGTAGATGCAATACTGAAGTGTTTCAAAATGCTGAGATTTTCTAGGGCAATTACTTGATAATTGCTAAATTGAAAATTAGTAATTGGTAATTGAAAAGCTAAGATATGGACCCTTTCTTGTTTCAGAAATGACTTAGTAACACACTGGGATTTGCTTAATAGAAAAGATATATTTAGCTATATATTTTTTTCTCTGTGACATCAGGAGTTCTCAAATATTTAGTATAATTGTAACTTGTTTTGCTCAAGTCATCAGTGTTAATTTCCTGACCTGTATCACACTAGAATAAAATATTTTTTTTTTTTTTCCCCAGTATTGGGAAGTCAAAGTGTGTAGAAAAGTCAAAATAAAAGTGTGTAGAAGACTCACATTCCCTCTCTCTCCCGTATTAATTTAGTATTTATTTCATTTTCACCTAAAGTAATATCAGAACTGACACAATTGAGCATCTGATGATTCAGCAAAGTACAGAGGAAATTGCTGATGTGATGAAGTTTTGAACTTTCACCATTTGTGTTCTAAAGAAATAAAATAATTTTTGGCAATACAGAAATGCTGATCTTTCAATAAGTAAGAAACTCTGAGCGATCTAAAATTATGTAATTTAAAGGCTCAATGGTTTCAAGGGTTTCATAAGGAAACATCATTAGAAATGTGGAAGTGTTGAGGAAGAAATTGGGATTTGAATTAGTCAAGTGTTTTACAGATCCTTTAAGATATTTGTGAAATTACTTAATTTCTTTATGCTGTCGTCTTCCCTTTTATAAATTTTGTATTAATCTTTCATTTTTCTAGTGTTGCCTGAGATAAATATGATTATCTGATGACTTATTTAGAGCTTCCACTAATTTATAAAGTTTTAGGTCTTTTGTCTCATTTTCTTCAAGTTTCCCTTAGTTGCCTTTTCCAATTTTCTAAATTTAGCATTCTAACTGTTCAACTTTTGCTTAACCAATTCCCCTTGAAGGAAAACAAGTGACAACAAAGACTAAGCAACAGTCCTTCTCTAAAATTATTACATTCCACTCAAGAAAATTTTACCTGAGAACTCTAGAAACTGTGATAAACTTGCTTCTGAAAAGCTTTTTGCAAACAGACCTCTAAAGAATATCAGAGCACACAGAATTTGTTATGGGGCAGTAAGTGGCTGAGCTTCTGTGAAAAGTGGTGTGCAGCAAGTGCTTTTCTGTAAGCAAATGTTGCTCAGAATAAAAAAAAAAAGTGGAGAAAACTAGTAAACAACCGCATGTTGTTTGCTACCTACAGTGCTGGGTAATTGGTCTTCCCTCTGGCCCTTCCCCTAGAAAACCAAGGTTTTTAGAGATCCTTTACAAAACTACAGCTCTGCTAATTACTGCTTTCCAAAAATGAATTGGCATTCTGGTTGAATGTAGTTTTGCTCTGTTGACAAGCTTGGTTTTGCATCTTTCATTGTCCTGCTCTGAGATGTACAAAGCTCCCTGTTATTTCCATGGATCTGTGTTTAATGCCTTCTCTCTCTGGCTCTGCATATATAGAGGATGTAAATGAGGAGATCTCTACAGGCATTTCAGTGATTACAGTGATGCAGCGTTAATTCCAGACTGGGAATGAGTGTTTTTCAATAGCATTGCATTTGGAAATTAGAGCTTCAAGACAGGAAGGTCTCATTTTTGCCTTGTATAGTTCTTACAGCAACTCCATGGTTTTTCTGTCTGTATCCCTTCTGCCATCGAACATAAAAACTGCCTTAGTGATTTGGGAGAAAAATATTCGTGTGACACATAGTTTAAGGCTATGACATTTCAAACTGCTTAGAGGAAAGACTGTCTCAGATATGCAAGGAGTATGAAATAAGCAGATAGGAGGGAACAAAGGCTATTATTCAGCAATAGTCAGAACTCTGCAGTGAATTAATTACAGGCTTTGATTATTTTTTCTGTCATGTACAAAGATGACTGCTGTCTGTTAGTTGATAAACATTTAAAGGGTTCAATGTCTTTTAAGCTGCTGATCTAAGTGAAAAATGCAAGTGCCTGTGTCATGTTGAACAGAAGAAGCCAAATAGTTACTTCTTTTAGGAGTATACACCAAATAGATAAGGAATATTTGCAAACTCTTATTTCTGATAATTTTCTCATGCTGCTGACTCATTGTAATGCTATGGTGATCAGTGATCAATGAAAAAATTTATATCAGGCTGTTTTCCCCAGATTACTTTCATAGTTTTTTCAGCTCACCAGGAGAGGCTACTTAAAAATAAAATGTATTTCTTGGTCTATAGATAGAATTTCTTTTGTCTACATTTGTAAATTACTATAATTAGTGATTCTTGGGCTAGCATGTTAAAAGGTTCAATGTAGTGATTAAATGAAGCTCAGTTGTGTGTCAAGAAATACCTGTCTCAAATATGAGGCTTGATTTGTTGTTTGCCACTAAAGAGACTTCCATTGAGATCAATAGCAAATGCATATATTTTGTGACAGTTTTGGTGTGTGCTAATGTTTCCCTGTCCTGTGCTAACCCATCAAATGTCATTGGTTTACTGTTGCTCTCAGTAGCCGAAAGACCATTCAACTTTATGGGAATGAATAATTGGAGGATGACTTTGCTTGAGTACAAGTAGCACTAAACAGCATATGATTCATCTCAGTAATGTTTTTGAGCATTAGAAGTTCTTATTTTAGTGTAATCAAATATTTCATTAATTTTAGCTTGGATATGAAAGACATATGCAACATGCTGGAAGATTACAATAGTGGCATTTGCCAGAAAATAGAATCATAGTTTCTAAAATTCAAGTCTATCTAGTAAAGAAAAGATTGCTGAATATTAACCTTTTTTTAAATATGATACAGACTTTTTGTTACATACAATTGGTCCTGAAAACAGGAATAATATAAAACCTGCAAATTTATATAGACTTGAGTTATCATGTGATCTTATTCAGTTAATATTGAGAAGTATTGTTTTATCTTTATCCCAATCACTGCAGCTGTAGTCTTCTGGGAAAAAAAGTTATATCCAAATTAGTGGCTTGAGTGGCAGACATCAAAAAGGTCAAATGAATTGTTATAAAAGCAACAGAGTTATTGCTTAAATAGAAAACAACTATTTTTTCATGGTATTTTCATGGAAATTTAAATGAAGAAATTATGGGCAAGTTACTGAGTTTCTAAATCATCCACACAGAGTCGATGGTTTAGAAATTCTAATGAAATTGTAGGACTGTTCCATGAAATGGAAGCCTGAAAAAAACCCCTAGAGAACTCTCAGATATGTGTTCTATGGGTCTTGCATTTGGCCTTACCATATTTTCCCTTCCCATGCAATGCTGTGAAGACACAGAAATTAACTTATTTCTTTACTTTGGATAACAACATCATAATAAAGAATGAAAAATAATTACTACATGAGGAGTAAAACCTGTTTTTCTATGAATTTATGTCCCATATTTCCTGCCTTATGCCATTCCATGTCCTCCACTTACCTACATTAAGATGCTCAGCTCCTTTCTAAAATGGATGGCTAGACAAAAAGTGACAGGGACAGTTTATTGTGCTTACCAATAAAGAGCTGTGGGAGAGATAGTGTTAAGTGCAGCTTGGCTTTCATGAAGTTATGAAGTTAGTGGGAGTACTAATCTTCCTCATACAGACTGATTTTTACCAAGCTTTCAGGAACTTAATATTTTTAAGACTTGCATTTGGCTGCAAAATGTCTATCAGGATAGTGACAAATGGACAGAAAAATGAGCTCAGGTTGCAGGACCCTCATTTTCTTGGCTGACAGGCTGAAAAAGAATACATATCTTGAAAATGACTATTCCTTCTTCTGTATGTTGAAGTAGGTCAGATAGGGAGAGAGTGAAACTGATAGAAAAAACATGGAGATTGTAGAAGAAATGACATGAGGATTGCTGAGATAGTTTGAATGAAGAGAACAGAAAAGATAGAAGAGAGAATAGGAGAAAATATGATGCTGAAAGAATGAAAGGAGAAGGTGACTTGGTTGCTGCTTTAGAAAAATAAATGGGAAGTAATGCAGAAAAAATATATTAAGAACATAAACAAGGGATACAGTAATTTTTAAAGCATAGGTTTGCAAGATAATTGGCATAAAATTCTGTAACAATCTGTTATTCAAATAGTTATATCTATCACTTCACCTGCTAATGCTTGTTTTTGAAAGGGGCAGAGGTGGGTCAGCTCTCATTTTCAGACCTCTACTTGATCATCCTGGTCTGCTTCATATTTTTATCTAATTATTTAGTGATTATTTTGCTCAGATCTTTCCCTTATATTGTCTTGTGCTTTCCCATATAGCCCATGTTAGTTATTCAGATATTAAGTCCAATAAAGCCCAAGTGGGTTCAACATCTACAGTGAAATGAATTCAGGGGTCTCTGATGAACTTTATGAATTTGTGCTATCAGAATTGAAAGTAATTTAGGAAATAAGAATGAAGCACATGCTGGATGCAGAGATGCTGAAGCTCCTGTTTCTCTGAGAGGTTTGGTGAAACAAAGTCTCACTGCTGTCCTGGTCATGCTGCAATTCCCAGTATGAGCCAGAGTGAAAAATGAGGGGTATCCCACAAGTGGTATTGCCAGTACTTTTCTCATTTCCTTTCTCCATACTTTTCAGAATCCAGATATTTTCTTTCCAGAACTTGGCATCTCTCTTGCCCTTTTTTTCCCTTGCTGTTCTTCATTGATGTTCCTGCACTTTTCATTTTCCAGAATTCATGTTTTTCTTCTGTCTGTTCTGCCTTCAAGTTCTTATATTCTTACAGTCTTCCTCTTCATCTACAAATTTTAGAAACATCACTTTTATTTTAATGTTTCTCTTTGGATCAAAGCAGGTTTTTTACCGGGACACTCTATTGTTTGTCCTATGTGGTTATTTGAATTGTGTTAAGAGCTACTGACCAATTCAGTGGGGGAAAATGAAAGTATTGTTGTCTTCAGCAATGAAAATTCAGTCTGTTTTACTTATTTTATTGGTGACCTGATGTTATTTTTCTCTTTTAAGAGCGGTTGTTGGCTTCTGTCAAGTTCTCCAAACCTATAGTTAGCTTCAGTAAAATTATTCTGAGGAGACAGACTTGTTATGTGGGTCACATCTGGCATGGTGTTTTGCTTCTGGATGAGTACTGCCAAGATTTGTTCCAAGACAGTGTTTTTGTGTGTGTGTTGGGGTGTGAGTATGGCAGTGAATTAGCTGGCCTGTTCTTAGATCCTCCAGAATAGCTGGGGAAGTTCTCTTTCTTGTGTTCCTAATGCAAAGTATAGTACAATATTTGTACTAATAGAGGATTTATAGATCTTGCAAATCATTGGATTGTCCATAGGAGGCCTTTAAGAATTGCCCAGGATCCCATCTGTTTTTCAAGATTAAAAAAATAGCTGAGGCACTGTTCATCCTCTTGTTTTATAACTTGGCTTCACTGTCTGAATTTTGATGTGACTTCTACTTGAGAAGCAGAGCACCTGGAAGAGCAAGGGTACTTAACAGAGAGAATGGTAGTGGTTATGAAGAAGGGAGATAAAAAAAGCTAACTAGAGGCTCTTAGTATTTCAGGGGTTTAGGTTCTTTCATAGCCCTGCAGTAGATCCCTCTAAGATTTTGGGACTTTCATCTTATGGAATGTGGGCTTTTTGGCTGTAGAAGACTGAAGTCTTTCCTTAAAGGTTATCTTGGAGGAACCTCAAAACCACTCAGATTTAAAAGCTTGGATTTTTTTTATTTTTGGAAATATTATAATGAAAGGAATATGTACTATATCAGCCTGATTATTCCAGGAATTTGAAGGACAAATGAAATTTTCAAAACCTGAGAATATTAATAAACAGTATGCATGTAATTTCTGAAAGGCAAGAGGAGGGCTAGCTAATCTCAAATTTTAATTTATTAATAAACTTACAACATTTAAGGCCTAAAATAAGTGCTGGATGTGAACATGAATATAGAAAAACTGAGGAAACAAGTTAATTTATGAAGGCACTAATTAGTATGTTTAGCAATTAATTAAAACTTAGAAAAGGACTTTGCTCCATGGAATGTCACCTGAATGTGGTGATGCCTCACAGACTTGAAGGGTGTCTTATAATGTGTCCGTGTAGATTTTTGGGATGAAAAGGATCTCTTTATTGTAAAGGATCTCTTTGGTGCAGTATTGTTCATCTGTATTTCCTGAGACTTTCTAATTTTGCTCCCATAAACAGGGAATTAAAAGGTGTAGAAGGTGAGGGAGGGATAAGTCTATCCATGTGTTTTATTCACATTGGCGAAGGTTGGAAGCTGCTGCAAAAGCTCCTGTTTTCTGAAACCTTTGCTATTAAATGCTATATTTTAGGCTATATACAAAGAAAGATTATTTGAGTAGGTGTATTTAATTGTGGTCAAGTAGGCAAATGTAGTTCAGAGTACTGAGGAGTCATGAGTTACCAGTCCAGTGGATTCATTAATATTTTCCTTGAGTTTAGTTGCCATTATACTTCAAATGTCTTTTTAAGGAACCTGCTCATAGTTATTGCTAGAACACAATGACTGGGAAATCTAGAGGCAGTTGGTTTAAAGAAGTTTCTTTAACATTCATGCTACTAATTTCAGTAGTGTTAGCAGATTGTATGTGGAGTCCTCTGAAATAAACATACTCTTGCACCAAATGTATATTAAAATTATTAATTGTCGCTGTTAAGGAGAGCTTCCAGTGCCAGAAAGTAAATGAGATGTGAAGAGGTGGAGGAAAATAATGCAATAAAAGCAGTGCAGTGTATCTGAAGTTATGAGAATGAGCTAGATAGGTTTTATTTTTAAGTTTACTTTTGAATTCTGAATCAGTTTACATCCCTAACCAATTCAGTCTAGTTTGTATGTAGCAATTTGTCTTATGGATATCAAAAAGCCATGCTATGGAATTCCAGAAGTACTTTTTCTTTGCCCATCTCTTAATGAAGTTGATTAATGTGTTCTTAAATGCTTTTAAGTTAAGCAGGAGTGTCCATCTGCACAGAGCATCAATTTTCTTCATTGTCCCCACAATCCATGACCATTATTATCACCTGCTGTTTTCTCAGCAATTATCTGTTTTAGTGTATGCAGAATGATGTTATAAAAGTGTTACAAGAGGCTTTGTAGCAGTGTTGTATTACAAGAGTAAGTTTACTGAAAGACATTGGAGAGTTTAGTCGCTACTTGATAGAATTTTAGTCCTTTTAGTGTACTTTAGCCCTCTTCCATTAAAGATTATATCCAGCAGCCCAAACTGTATTGAGATGCACCCTGCTGTGTGTCATACCTCATTTCTCTTTTCACAGTCTCAGCTATTTAAATTGCAAGTTCTTTGGAGAGGAATTTTCTGCTACTCTGCATAGCTGCTCTACACACGGGGGATCTGTCTTTGGTTCTTGGCTTTGCAGGAACCTTATAAATTTCTATGTTGCTCATCTCAGTTATACGCTGACAATGTTATGTAGGATATAAAAGCCATAACTGTTTTATTATTGTGTCTTCATTGTTTCTTACTATGTTTTACGTAGCTCTGTAGCAACCCCATTTGTTTTTGACTGCAATTTTAAAAATGTTCCATGTTACTTTGCATTATTCCTGTGCTTCTTTTCATTTTTCTTTCTCTCTGCACCACCATCTTCACGCTACAGCATTGTTCTTGGTGCTATGCAGGAAGAATCCACATTAGTATTTCAGAATTATTTTTGGCCTTTATAGTGTAAAATGATACATACTGGAATATTAAAATCCTGGTATGTTGAGTCAGTAAATTTTATGGTTGTGTTAACATTTCTCTGCAAGATGTTTCATATGTGCTTCCCTGCTGTGGTCACATTAGTTCTTTGTGAACTGTTTCTGCCATACATACAACTGGGGAAAAAAAGTCTGATGTGGATTTCAGTATGCAACATCAGCATAACAACAGAAATTCTGCCTCTGGGCACCACCGCAAAGAGCCTGGCTCAGTCTTGTTTGCACCCTCCCTTTGGGTATGTAGCTACACCATGAGGTCCCCTCATGCCAGTCCCCTCATCCAATCCCTTAATTATCTTTGTGGCCCTCTGTTGGACTCTCCAGTGTGTCCATGTGTCCGTGCCTGTCTTACTGAGGAGCACAGAACTGGATGCAACATTCCAGCTGTGGCCTCACCAATGCTGAGCAGAAGGGCAGCATCACATCCCTTGTATGGCTGCGAGCACTCCTCCAAATGCAGCCCAGGATACCATTTGCCTTCTTTGCTGCAGGGGCACATTTTTGGCTCATGGTCAATGTGGTGTCCATCAGGACATCCATCTCCCTTTCTTGCCAGGCTGCTTTCCAGCTGTGCTGCCTCCAGTGTGCGCAGGTGCCTGGAGTTGTTCCTCTCCAAGGGCAGGACTTGGTGCTTCCTTTTTTTGAACTACATGAGGTTCCTGTCAGCCTGTCCAGGTCTCTCCAGATGGCAGCGCAGCTCCTTTGCCCATCAGCTGCTCCTCACAGTTTGGTGTCATCTGCAATTCTACTAAGGGTATACAGTCTACCCCATTATGCAGATGCAACTGTAGATTTGCCCAAGGAGAAAACAGTAATATTTTCTAAATAGTGATGTAGAATGCAGATCTGAAAATGTGTATTGAGATTGCTGGAGTGCTCCCAGCTGTGGGTCATCTTACTGACAGCACTCAGACTGCTCACAGGTGCATGTCTTCTGCTTCAGTGAGTGCTTGGTTACATTTTGTGATCAAATTTAAGAAAATGTTACATATTTCACAAAAGAGTTATCAGTACATGCTTTTAAGCTGTTTTTGATAAAACTAGTGTTCTTCACCCAAACTGAAAGTTTCACATGATTTCTGAATGTGTTAATGAGATGAGGAAAAGTAAGCATAGCCTTGCTAAGGCTAAATCTGTGATGAATATGTGGATCTGTGGATAAGGGATGAGCAGTGAATGACACTTTGACTGGAAGAAAGCTTTTGATACTCTCAGAATACTCCTGTATCCAGTGAACAGCTCTGGTCCAGTGGGTAGCTGGGCAGGTAAAATACTGTTAGTGTGCTTGCATAGTCATGGTGTCTGTTAGAGCACAGTATTCTACCTGGAAGCCAGTGACAAGCAAGGACTGCAGGGTTCTGTACTAGGGCCTGTCCTCTCTCCCTTCCTTCATCCATGCTACTGTTTGCATTGTCCCCTGCTTCTGCCTTTGCCCTGTTGAAAATATAGCCCAGATTCTCTCTGTGCTCCACATTGCTTGCTTGTTGCTTCCCCTTCCTTTGGGCTCTCACTAGGATTTTGTCCCAGCTATATATTTCTAATACTAAGGAGTTGCTAAAAGAAGCAGCCAGGTAGAAGTACAGTTGGACTGATTGTTTAGGAGAGAACAGATTTAAAGGGGCTTTGTAAAATAACCTTAAGTTTCTTTTTTTGAGCGTTGCTCCTTATTAGAAGTCAATATTCAAATGCATAGTATGCATTTTCAAAGAGCTGAGTAGACAGCATGGCAGCTGTCTACAACACACTACACTTGAGTACATGGTTTGATAATTTATTTGATGAAGCATTAATCATTTGGTTTCAGGTAGACATCTTATTGGGCAGCAAATATATTTCTAATACTTCTCTTAATTTTCCTACATTTTTGTCCATTGCAATGATACTTACAGTTGTAATGCATCATACTTTAGGTCTTTGTTGATTTTTCTCTAATATCTGGTCTTTTATTGTGCTTTGAAATCAATTGGTAAGCAGGTGAGACTAAAAAATTGTGGGGTTTTGTGTGGTGTTTTTTTTGTTTCCTTGTTTTTTTGGGGAGAGAGTGTTGTGGGTTTTGTTTGTTTTCATCTTTTACTCCAGAGAAACCAGGTAAAAGTGTAGGGACAGTGTCAGAGGGAGGTTGTGTAGCAGGACAGCCTCTCTTACCACTTCTTGATATGCAAAGGTCACACGTTTTGTTCAATGTTAGTGGACAACTGTTCTCTGTTCTTTCCATTGTCACTGTTACCTGTTAGTGTTGTCTTCTTTGTTTTGCTTCTTCTTGATAGAAACCAGAATCAGTGTCTTCATCTTTGGCTCTTTGCAGTCTGGGAACCATAAAGGGTCTGCTTGTCATCATTCTTGACACGTAAATTAGTTATCACAGATCCTTTTGCTTTGGGGAAACTCATTCTGTGCTTCCAAAGCTGGCAGTAAGTTTGAGCCTGTCCCAGCAGCTTTGGCTGTGCCATCTGCAGTCAATGAATTCCAGACTTGTAGGTCAGAAAGCACAGACCTTGGTTGCGTCAGCTGAAAAAGCAGACAGGAGTGGATTAGAAGCCTCAATTTTGGTTAAGTAGTGACAGGAGGACTAAGATTTGTGCTCTGCTAATGCAGATCAGTTCAAATTTGCAACTGTTTAGCTGTTTGTCTCAAGCTAGAAAGGTGATGGGCTTGTTTTCCATTCCCTGCTGTTAATCAGCGTACTACTTTATTACAGGATTGCCTATATTTTTTTCATTTTATTGTTTGAGAAATTTTGGTTAAAATTTTTTTTGTCCAATGGCCTTCCTAAGTAATGTAATAAAAATGACTTATTTTTCTTTCCAAGTAGATTTATCTTTGATCTTCATAGATTGTTGCCAGTGTTGGGCTAGGTTTCTCTGCTATACAATTGCAGTACTGTGATAATGTTTGTTATACTTAAGAGAATCTTTAACAGAAGGAGGATAGGCTGGCTGCCTTGTTACCAGTAGTTGACAAATCTCATTCATGCTTTGGGCTGTTGAACTGATGAAATAATGGTTTTCATGTTATTTGTTTATCTGGGAATTGTCTTGGTTTTATTGAAAAATGACTCAATGAGTTTCAGTTAATTTTTGGAAGTGTAGTGTAGACACTGTGATAGAGTACATCTCTCATTTTCCTTCTCTGGAAATCTAGTTCTGTTGAAATCCACAGCAAATGAAGTTATTTTGTTTTCCTGTTTCATTTTTTCTTCAATGTTAAGAGTTATTTTTTGTTGGTTGTACCTTTAAAGAGGGCATACTTTTCCTAGTTTTCCTGCTTCTGTGAGAAGGTAGTCTTGGGCAATAATTTGCAAACTAGAACATGATTGTTAGGAAGCTGCAGGGTTTTCTTGTGTCCAGGCTACTAGGACACAAACTGTTCCCCTTCCTTTCCATTCCTTCTCTTAGGACCCTAGGGGGGGAAAAAATGGTGCTTGAGGATCTGTTTGGTTTTCCAGAGATCCCAAAAATCCGGTGGGATTCGTCCACTGGCATGTCTGGAAATAGGGGATGGAATAACTGCATTATCTAGACTGTCAGCGTATCACATGCAAACAATTCATTGTAGCTGGGATGTGTCATCCTGTGGATCTGCATGTGCTAAGTGGATGTAATCCTCAGTGATTTATCTGGCAGATTATGTTACATATTTCTCTGTGGGAAGTGCTGAATAGAAATCTGGGATCTTATTTCTATCCCTATGCTTGTGGTGTTCAGTACCAAGAATGCTGCAGTGTAATTTGTTATTGAAATGTTAAAGGGAAGGTAGAACTAATGGGTTGGGGAGAGTAGCCTCCCTCAGGTTTTACATTTTCCAAGCACAAATTCATTAAAGCTGGTCTTAAAATGAAAAAGGAAAATGTTTTGCAAGACATTTATTGAAACTTTACCAAGTAATTTTTTAAAAATCTTCCATATTCTGATTTGTTTTCAGCAAAAGCACATATCAATTAGTGCTCATTTTTATACAGTTTTATCATTGCTTCATACATGCTCAGTACAAAATGGAATACAATAAAAATATAATTTCAGTTCTCTTGCCAGCTTTTTAAAAATTATTGTAGAAAGCTAGTTTTTTGATTATGCAGAAAATTTTTATAGTCTCTAAACAACACAATCAAAGGTATGCAAAAATTTAAAGGGGAAAGTGAACATAATTAAAAAAAAATCCTTTTCTGTAAGAGATGGAATTTTTTTTTTTCTGAGAACAGAATTTTCTTCTTAAAGAAAATAGCTAGCTTACCATTGTGACAAAATAACAGCTATTTATAAGAAAAGTTTGATAGTATCTCTAAAGGCAGTGTCTGTGTTAGTGAGGCAGCTGGTTACACTGGTAGTTGTGGTCTTGCTATATGTGGAGAGCAGTAGTGTTACATGTGGTTTAGCATCAAACTCATTTTGGTTGGCTGCTGTCTCCTAAGTAAGGGCAGAATTTGTTACTGGTAGTGTCAGCACTTGGATTTCAAAGTGCTTGGAAGTGCCAGGCTTATGTTGTTTTCTTCTGTCATCGGTGCCTGTAGGAGAGAAGAAAACATCCAGCAAAATGAATTGAGAGTTGAACAGAAAAGTGATTATAGAAACTCTTGGATAGAGAGTGTGGTCAGGGAGGTTGAAAACAATTTGCTCAACTGCTTCACTATAAAAACACTGGGCTACATCTCAGAAAACCTTCAGAGTGCACCCTGAAAGCATTTGTTTTGCAAAGGCATTTTTTTACAATTCCTTACTAGATTGTTCTGTTAGCCTTTTTCTGATGCACTGTCAGTTGTCGTTCTTGTGAATGACACCAATGTGAAACAGAAATGCCAATGAAATTGAGGTGGAAAAGTATAGTCAGTATTGGTTTCTGGGCGATTTTGGAGGGCTAATTTGCTAGCTTGAAGCCCTAGAGTCTCTTCTCTAGTGATTGGATATAGCAGAGGTGACATTGGTGTGCCATAACCTGGGTCTCTGCTGCCTTCCAGAAGGAGAGAGCCCTGCTGAAGCTTTTTCTGTGCAAATCTTGATGTGCCTTCTGTCTCGAAATCTGTCTCTGAAGTTCTGTTTGCTGCTCTGTGCTAACTGTGCAGGATAAATCAGATTATCCCTTTCAAGTGACTTTCCCAGTAGCCCTCTCAGTGTTGAGGGGATGTCAGAGATGAGCTGGGAAAAAGAGGTTCTTGGCAGGGTAGGACCTCTCCCTTTTGGAATCCCAGGGTTGTATCATCTGAACTTGGCTGTGACAGCACAGAGGGACTATAATACAAAGAGAAGCCATGCTCTCTAAGTGCCTGGATGTTGCCTCTGACTTCCCTTTATGGTCTGTTACTGAAGATAGCAAGAAAAAAAAAATTCAATTTTCATTTAGTTTGAGATGTGTTATACATACAGAATCTCTTGGTGCCCTCTGAAGTATATGTGGACTTAAAGGATCAGCAAGCAAGAGCTTCTAGTTGTAAAAAAGAAACATTTTTATCGGTGCTAATCTCTTAAGCTGTACCACACTTTTGAAGAAATATTTTCAAAAGTGATCTTCATGAGCTGCAGAATGTGCATGCCTTTCAAAATCTTAATTTTTTACTTAGGTAATAAACTTTAAAGACTGTGGTTTTGGAAGACAGAATGCGGATGTTGAGAAAATAGGGGAGAATCAATCCCTTACAGAAATTACAGGTGTTTGGTTGTGAGGGGACAAAATGCATTGTTCTTTGATAGGTCATCATTTTCTCTACCTAATCCAGACTAAGAAAACCATTCCATCTGTGCACCTTCAGAGAAGGTGGTAAAATGGTAAGATTCTGTGCTGGCCAGTTTGCTACACTGTGCAGATTTAGCTACTGTTTTCTCCAGTTTTATGCAGTCATGTGTCCTATGAAGTCTGAAGGTTGAGGACCCCTGAAGTTATTGAGCTGCATTTATTTGTACTCTAAATGCTCTTCTGAATATTGGGCTTTGGTTATCCTGGTGGTTGAATGATCACCTTGTCTAAATTAATGGGAACTAATGTTTTGCCATAGATTTATAAAGTGAAATTAATGAGCTGTAAAAGAGCAATGATGATACCTGCAAATAATCACTAACCATGTCTGCTGTGCCCTGTAGGTAGCAGAGCAGCTAGTTTTGAAATTTGCACTTTTAACTGACTAACTATTTTGCTTCTAGGAAGTAAGATTAAATTTTCATTTGAAGATATTGAAATTAAATGTTGGCTTTCTAGGACACTGTGAATGTCTTTGCCAGGCTTTGTTCTAAGCTATGCCAACTGAAATATTTTTTCATGATAATAGATATTTAAAAATTGTGTCTAGAAGAATCCCATCTGTTGTTATTGTCTGCTGTTATTACTGTATTATGCTGTCCTATGTAAGACAGAAAAAACAAGATCAAAATTAAAATTAAGAGGGCATACAAAGACTGCAATATGTTTGCTAACTGAAAGTATTTCTTGACTAGGAATTTCTTAGTCTGATACCTTATGGATCAGTTTTTCCACAAAAAGCCTGTACTAAATTAATTGGGGAGAATGATCTGTAAGCTCAGCAGACACTATCAAGAAATAAGCAGCTATTAAAAAATAATTAGAAATGCATGCTCAACAGTTCAGCATTGAGAACATTTAATAGGTGCTCAAAAATAAATTATAGTTTGAAAAGTAAGACATTAGTAGTGAGCTGACTTGTAACTGTGTGGCATGGAAAGGCAGTGATAGTGAATGGAAATAGTCTCAAGGTCTTGCAAAGTTGATTTTGAAGCTGTTTTTTTAATATTTCTATCAAATATATGAAAACATTATAACCATTACTGGTAAAAAGTTAGAGGTAAGAAACTGATAACATAGACAGTTACTGATAAAACTTATTAATTGATAAGCTTATTAATTGAGCTAAGCTCAGGCACATAAGATGTTTTTTCAGTATATCCAAATATAATTTTGTGCCTTGAAATAACAAAGGCACACTATATTGTCATCTTTATTCCAGGAAGCCATTATCCTTTAACCTTCTTTCCCACAATCAGGGAGTTGCAGTTATCAGTAAAAGCTGGACTCGTTCTGTTATGCTTTGGCCAACAGGCCTCTTACATCCAGGAGCTGCAGTACTGCAGCTGCATTGTATTTGCATTTGATGGTGCTCTGAAAAAATCTGCAATGCTGGTTCCAGATGGGTGTGCTTTAAGAAGGACATAGAAAACTGGAGATGGTTCAGGGTAGTGTTGTTAAAATGATGAAGGAATTGGAAATGTGCTGTTTGCTGAATGATTTAGAGCTCAGTCTGATTAACTTAGCAAAATCATATTTAAGAAACTATTTGATCACAATCTTAATGTATTCATTTGGGAGCAGAAATGTGATAATAGATAGTGCCTCCTTCTAGCAAACACAAATAAAACATGAAGCAGCAGCCTTGCAGTTAAGTTAGCCAAATTAGTTTGGAAATAGGATGCAAAATTGGAACCGGGAAGGGATGTAAAAACTGGAACAATTTACCAATAGGTATGATTCATTTACAAATACTAGAAATACTTAAGATTAAATATGTTCCTAAAAAAACGCACTGTAGGGTTGGCTGGGTTCTAAAAGCACCAAACCTCTGCATGATTTTGTAGCAGGAGTGATACATACAGTGTGTTATAGTAGGGCTGAGGTGTTTGTATGCAATGCTTGGTGATCACAGCTGCTTGTTCACTCTTAATAAGCTCCCACAGACATGGATTTCCTTGAAGCCCATGGGAATCATATGTAAAAACAAGGGTTTCTCACACAGTAGAAGCTGGTTACCAAGAAGAGGTTATTTTTCCCTTCCCTCCCACCTTTACTTTATTTACATGGATTCAATTTGAGGACAGGTGAAATAAAAGTTATTAATTATTTAGTTAATTATTTTAATTATTTTAAAAGACCATATTGGATTCAAGAAACTGGAGATGTGAAAATAACTAGAGACTGAGACATAATGAAGGAACACATTAAAGGTCCTTTTCTTATTTTTCCCTAAACATTAAATTATCTTTTTGGGGAGATAATTTACTGTACTGAGGGATTATTGGTCTGACCCCATATGAAGTTTCCCCTATACTAACAGTGTTAGATTATACTCTTTTTATCCTTTGAGAAACAAAATCTGTAATGTTAATGACAGCTTGTAATGCAAAAGAATCTTTCTTTAAAATAAAGAGGATTAAAAAAAAAACAAACAACTGAACTGAACTTTAACATTGATTAGTTGTATCAGTTTTACTATAGCAACTTGTACTACAGCAACTGATTGTATTAGTTTTAATCATATCAACTTAAAACTGGAGCGTACATTTTGTTCATGGGACTGTTGTTCTGATGCACTGGACAGATTTATAGTGCAGTTAATACCTCTGTTGCTTTAGATACGAGTTTCCAGTGTTGGAAAAATACCCCAGGAAATCAGCCTATATAACTGGATTACTTTCCAACTGCTGAAATTACTTTTTTTTGTCTTGTTTAGCTCTGAATGTTTTCAAACCACTTAGTAGTACAGTATATGGAACATGTTTGTAGCCTACAAGTTGCCAGTACATCTGTGCATGAGCTGCTTAGAACCGCTGATTGAGTCATTGCTAGAAAAGCAAAAGAATTAGTAAAATACTTGAATCAGAGAGAAAGCTGCATAATTAGGGCATTGCCTTTATGTATCCTATTATGTAGATAACATGGAGCTGTCTGACTGGAGAGTGTGCTGGTGTAGACATTAAATTAAAGATCACAGTATTCAGAAGGTCTGATCTGATAGCAAGCACTGTCTTGGGCTCTTCCACTTGATAGATAATATTAGACCAGCAGTACTTATCTTAAATGTCAGACTGTAACTGTTCTTGAAAGATTAACATACACAATAATCTGATTTTTTTTTTCCTGATGTACATATCTAGAAGTTTATGAAACTTTTTAATGAGCCTTTTTATTATAATAATTTTAAAATGCATGTCACAGAAGCAGAGACTTGCTACCATATTTCTTATTAAAAGTATCTGATACTGTTTGATTTAGGCAATTTAGCATAGTTCCAATAAACATCAATATAGTTATGTGTGGTGAAGCTTTATCCCATCAGATTAAAAATATTTTGCTTTCATTGTTACCTTTCACAATGAACACAGTTTTGGTTTTTTGGTCAAAGATGGTTAGGTCATCTGTATATATTGTGCACTTTATTTAGTTATGAAGTAGATTACATGACAACTGCACAAACATTGAAATCTAAAATTAGAAAATGGTACTTCTAATTGCCATATAAAATTTAAATACCCAGCACTAATCCACATGTTTCTTGCTAAAATTTTTATTTAGCAATTTTACTTTCTGAATAGCAATGGTTCATGACTTTATATAGGATCTATTTGTACAGCGATATCAGTGAAGAATTTCTTTGTATGTATATGTATATTTTAGTATTTTGACAACTCAGTTTTTTACAGGCTGCTTGTTAAAATCCTTATTCTATTTCAGAAATGTTACAGTTTGCATTGATAGGGTAAATTAATATGAAATGGGTTTAAATTTATTCTTGATACTTGCTTAAAATTGAGTGGAAAATGTGAATACTTTTATAGTAAGTATAAAACCATCTTATTAATGACTCAGTTGAGTATTTTAGGATGATTTATTGTTCACTGGAAATACAAGAGGGGAAAAGTAGCTGTGTTGTAACACTGCTAACAAGATCACATATTTCATATATTCCACAAGTAGTAAAAGTAAGAAATCACAAGAGCTGTACTTTGGTGACATTTTGGGTGTTTGTTTTTCCTTTTCAGTCAGTGGCAAAGACTGGGCGATTGCTGATTAGCCATGAGGCTCCCTTGACAGGAGGATTTGCATCTGAAATCAGTTCCACAGTTCAGGTACACTGCTTACTTGTTTTTAAGTGCTCTGTGTGGATGAATATGTTTCCCTGTAGAAGAAATACTTAACACTACATTAAAAGTTGAGGTTTTATATTTTTTAAAAGTTACTATCTTTTGCAGTTTTGTGCATGCTTGCATTTCTTTATCTGAACACATGAGAAATCATGTACCTACTAGGCACTGGGCTTAGTGTCTGCTAAGCTAGAAATTTAACTTCCCCGGCAAAGCAGGGACAATGTGCACTGTAAGATGGAGGGGAAATATCTTCATGTGTAGACTGGCTTTAATGTTCTTTTTTATTTTTCTCATATACTTTTCCCTTGAACTTCTTAAAAATGCATTCTAGAAATGTTGAAATCAGACACAGTCAAAGCATTCATGTCCAGTACAGTATAACATAGTGTGACACAGTGTTCAGAGACCTCTTGAGAAAAGTCTGCAGAAGTTGTTCATGTGTTTGTGGTGATGCTCATGCACGTGTCGAGCTCGTACACACAGAGCAGCTTGGAAAAGCTGAGATGCACATCAGTATCAGTTACATCTGGAGCATTAGGTTTTGGAAGTCCTTTTGAGCTTTCTGATGTGTTTTATACCTGTACCTCCTTGGAAATTTGTCCCTTAACTTGATTTCTTCCCTGTGCACATCAGTAGTTCTAGTTTCTAGAAACATCTAAATTAAGTGTGTCCCTCACTATCTGATGACTCTTTTTTGATTATTTTAGGATAGGTAAATTATAGGACTAGAATGAAATGGGATTGTAAAATTCACAAAATATCAACCATCTAGACAGTAATTAATGCTTGGTAATTAGCCTTTTTATGGGAAGGAATAGATTTATTAGTTCTGGGAGTGTAATTCTGAATTAAATATGCAGAACGAATCAGAATACTATGTTTCTTTATCTTTGTGGTACACTTTCTTTTAAAGAGTAGTTGTACTAATTTTAATGTAATTATATTAAGGTAAATTCATTTCTTCTACCAAAATGTTTTCTCCATTAAGAACCAAATATTTGGTTTCATGGAGACCTCATAGCAGCCCTCCAGTATCTGAAGGGAGCTTACAAGGAAGCTGGAGAAGGGCACTTCAAGAGGAACTTTAGTGATAAGAAAGAGTCATGGATTCAAACTGAAGAAAGGGAAATTCATGTGAAATATATGGAAGAAATTCTCTGCTGTGAAGGTGGCACTGGAACAGGTTTCCCAGAGAAGCTGTGGATGCTCTGTCTGTGGGGCAGGTTGAATGGAGGAGCTCTGAGCAGCCTGGTCTAGTTGAAGATGTCTCTGCCCATGGCAGGGAGTTGGAACGAGATGCAGGTCCCTTCCAACCTGAACCATTCTGTGATTCCATGATTTTTCATCCTTCTAAATGATCAGCATTTGACCTCCTTTCTTTAGTAGATAGCCTCTGATTAAACTAGGACTAATAAAGCCATAAGGTACTGCCAGCTGTGAGTGCGGGAAATTAATTTTCTTTATAAATTCTCACAAAAATGTGAAATAGACTCAACCAAAAGAGCCTGTCTTCTAGCATCTTGTATTATAATCAACATTGGAGGAGAAAACTATTCTAAGGTGAGCAGCAAAGTCAGAATCTACTCTATAACAGAGGAAAGCATATGTGGTGGATAAAAAAGTGAGTGAAAAAAAAATCTTACTGTAAATATCGTTGGAAAAACGTGGAATGCCCAATATATTGCTAAAATTACAACATGAGTTTTTAATTCTCTGACCTCCACTGAGAAAGCCACTTATCTGTTTGATCCTTCTTGAGGTGTTATTTTTCATATCAGAGGTATATCTGAAAAATATCACTTGTTTAGAAAACAGAGTAGAAAATGCTTTAGTAAAGGGCTATTTATCTCTGTCAATATTGAAAGAAAATACTTGTTTTATTATAGTTGCTCATAATTTTATATTTATCTTTCTTAGGAAACTAGGCTTTGTATCTTAAGAAATGTTGGTCTATTACATATGCTCCCTCGGAATAAGTTTGAATATAATTCTTTGCCATTGCATTTATTCATGATAAATTTCTTTTATATAAATTGCCTGACTTGACTCTGTGTTATAACCATATTTTCATTATCCTGTATCTCCATTCTTGAAGATTCTATCATCCATGCTAAAATTTTGATATGAGTACTTTAAAGATTGTACTGCAAAAGAGATTAAAATAAGTTACAAATTTTTAAAGAACAGTATTGATTTAGGCATAATAAAGACTTTGCTTTTCTTATTCAGTTAAAAATCTTGATCTCTTAACGGTCAAGTTAAGTCTGTATGTCTAATATCACTGTGCTGTAAAAATGAAAACAAAAAGTGAAATTCTTTTTTGCTGGATACAATGCATACTGAGAATGCCAAAAATTGGGGATTGCTGTTGGCTTTAGTTTCTTCTTACACATGGAAGTAATAAGACTTCAATAAAATATGTCCAGTTGGATTAGATGGCTAGTTTCCATATTGTTATTCCATCCTTGCTGTGAGGTCTCATCACAGAAATAAGGTGAATAGAAGTATATAGGCTATTTTAAAAGTTAGTGGTCACATACACTTCATGTGATATACAATTCAAGGAAAAGAGATCAAATGGTAATGATGGCTTTCAGTCACGAACTATAGGAAAAAATACATTGAATACTTTCCTTTTTGCATATGAGGGATTAAAAGCAGCGTTTGGAGAGCATGTTAAATCAGATTTGTTGTGTGTCAAGTACAGAATATTTTAAAGGGGTATGTTACTGCACCAAGTGGTCATTTGCTCTGCTCAGCTGTAAAACTAAAACCAAGAAAAGATGGTGTACTTAAAACTCTACATGATGCAACTTTGCCCTTTGCTCCAATATTTCATATGTGCTCTCAGTGGGTATTCTGAAGTGAGCAACAGATACCAGGACAAATTCAGTACAGGTATAGTTAAAAGTCAAAATAGTTAATATTCTGTATAAAAGCTTGCAAAACTGTCATGTTCAGCAGAGCAAGAGTTAAACTTGCATAAAGCACAGTTTAAGAAGCTTTGGGAGAGAAGGCCACTGAGATGTGACTTCCAAAATAATGAAGAATTGTGTGTGGAAATCATCACTATATTAATCATTTGTAATACACAGAAACATAAATCCAGTAACTGTATCCTGTTTAAAAACAAAAATTAAAGAAAACAGAAAAGAGAACCAGGCAGGATGGAGATGGCTTGCACAAAGACTAAGAGACTCTTTGGATTACTTCACAGGGTTGCTGCCTGCAAACACTGGGAACTTGGCATGGGATGCAGGAGGAAGCATTTTGGAATCATAAAAGCTTTGTGGGAACTTTAGAGGGGGAATCAAAGCTGGAGAGATGTGGGGGCCAAGGTGGTTTGGGGAAACACAGATATGGGAAAGAGAGAGAAGGGGATAAAAAGGAAGCTTGTATTGTGGCTTCAATAATATGGTGGTTGTTATTTTCTGATAGGGCTGAAATAAATTAAGGGAAGTAGCATATACCCTCTGGCATTAATCCTGTAAATACAGGAAATGTACATCTCAGGAAGATTGTGGTAGATTTCTACCCATTCTCTGCAAGTAATGACTAAAATTATTAAAAATAGAAAATTATTCTAATAAATTTTAATGTTTCATTTAAGGAATTTAAATTTTCATTTAGGAATTTTGATTTTTGTGTACATTGATGCCATTATAGCTGGATACACCATGAAAATATATGCTGTTAATAAAATAAAAGAAGCGTGTATGAGTAAAGAAATTTGAAAAGTCAATGCTGCCTATAAAGTAACAAGTCAGCCCATTGTTTTTTGTAGGTAGTTGCACAGATGCATCATTTTCACAGGAACAGAGCAATTCTGATTTAATTGTGGTTCCTGTCTTTAGCACAGTTTCTTTTCTCACTGCCTGGGAAGTACTTTGTCCTTGGGCATCTAGCTGCACAGGGGATGTTGGGTCAGCTACCAAAGAAATATACAGGTGAGCACAGCTCAGTCCTCAGGAGCCCTTCCAGAGGACTCGGCATGTTTCTCAGAGTTACCCAGAATATCAGTCTTCCAGAGGACTGGTATCAATCAGAGGATAGGACTCAGAAAACTTGGTGAAATAACCTGTTTCTGAGAGTTGAGTTACATGATCTTATTTTTTCAAATCTTGCATTTTGTATGTACAAATTGGATATAACAGTATTTGACTGTTTGATCAGTGATGCTTTAGATTTCTTCCTCCTGCAGCAAAATAAGGCCTAATCTCCAGTAAGTGGTGTAATTTCCTGCTAGAGTGTGGCATTAGGGGAAACTATTAGATGAGCTGGTTTTGTGAAAAGCATTTCAGGAAAAGAAAAAGTGGGTATATCATGAAATACCTTTCAAAGACATAAGAGTTCCACAGCATTATATGCTAAAGCAGGTTACCATAGGAAAAAATGTGTCCAAAAAAGTTAAAGAACAAAAAAAAATAATGTAATGATTTCAGCAGTATGAACATTTAAAATAAACTGACCTGGTAGTGACTGATATTGAAGAGGAACTGTGTTGAGTAACTATTATTTTACAGAATTCTAATTAAAAAATTCACGTTTCCAACAAAATGCTTTCAGAATGTTTGTCGCAAGTACTTCTTCATACCATTGCTTTATCTGTCTTTAGAATTTGGGATGTTGAGATATTCCAAACAGTTCCATTGTTTCAGTTTTCCCATGAGTAGAAGTTAAGGTGAGATTTCCCAAGGAAACTGTAACAGTCCCTCTGTGGGTCTCTGTGGTGCTTTGAGGAAGTGAATACAGTGCAGTACTTAAAAATATCCATGGGACCTGGTTTGAGTTTCAGTATATGCACCTGTGTTTGTGCTTAATGCCAAAGGAGCTAATGAATCACTTTATCTCTGGGACTGATTTTGAAGTTACAGTGAATAGCATCAGATTTTGTGCTGCTGCCACTTGAAATCTTATTTTAATTAACTGGCTGTAAACTAAAGTCTGAGTTTATTGAAAGCAGTGATTCTGGTGTAATTGTTACTCATTTATAGGTAAATGTTTTCATTCTCACTAGGTGTATTGAAGCAAATTGCCTTTTGAACTGACCTTTGAGACATAATGGAATGTGTATGTGTTAAGAAGCTGGAGGAGCTTGAGGTAGAAATTGTTAGAACTACACAATTATGGAAATGAAGGAAATTTTAATTGTTCTCTATTCAGCTGGAGAAATAATAAAAAGACTCAAATATATTTCCCGGAGTTGATTAGAAAAATAATTGAGGCCAGCCTGGACAGCTTTTCATAGGACACAGACTTTTTTCACTGAGTAGCATTTCATGGAATGGCTAAAGCAAGAGCCTCTGGACTAAATGTAGCATAAATATCCAAGGAAAAGGCTCACTAAAACATGCAGGTACAGCAGTATGGTAGTTCAGCTGATGTAAGAAAATTATTACATCTGAATTGATGTTTTTTAACTTCCTTTGACACAATTACAATACAGTAAATCACAATTATAATAGGCAGTAAAATTGGAAGAGATGAAATATTGACACAATTTGGTCCTTCATTTGTTATCCTGTTTAACTTTCACTATCACTCTTTTGGCACATCTAGCAGCAATCACAAACTACAATATAAAAGTCTGGTTTTATAGATCACACCATCAGTTTCTGTCAGTAGGAGTGTGATCTAGAAAATATTATTATAGAATATAAAAAAAAAGCTAGAATAAGTACAGGCAAATAAATTCAAGGTGGTCATAAATTGTTTAGCAATACAAAGAAGAACAGGGATTTGAAGGAAAAGAAAATCAAAGTATACAGAAATAAGCCACAATGATGAAAACCAATAAGATTATTTCTTAAGTGAGGCTTTGGGAGCAGTAAGGGAAATACAGCATAAAGTTGCCATTCAGTGACTGGAGATAAAGGTACATGAAAATGTTGCCTGTATTTATTAAATGTGACTCCAAACAGTTCAGCAAACTCCCAGTTTATGATGCAGGATGAACTAGAAGCCATTTTTGCTGTGCAAGTCTGGAGTCTTGCATAGCATTGAATGTCAGCATATTTTGTTACAAGATGTAGAAAATAAAGGTGAATTGACAATATGTTACAAACCCGGGTTTCTCAAAGGAAATGAAGCTTTGTTATTCACCTATTAAAAAAAAAAAGGTTTATGCACTATGAAAAATATTTGAAAAGTAGGATTCAACAGTGATTTTGAAAAGTTCAGTAAAACCGATATTTAAAAAAATCCTCTTTCAGATTAGGAATTTGATGAATGAATTTAATGTGAATAGTTTATATTAACTATCAAGCTAAAAGTTATTCTTTAATGAGCTTTCCAAAGATCTTGGATATAGCAGTAAACATTTGGATTTTTTTTTGTTTGTTTTCTTTTGTAAATAAGAAAGAAGTAATTTTGTGCCTTGTACTTCACTGTGTGCCCTGTGGAGGAGCATTGCCCCTCTCTGCCACAGTGCCTGCACAGTCCTGGGCTTGTGAGCCCAACTGTCAGCATTTGGTTGTTATGTTTGTCAGGCAGAGATGGCATTTTCCTGAACCTGTATCAATTTAGAAGAGAACCAAAATCTAACAAGCAATGCCTGTTCACAGGGTGGGGCCTGGGACTTTCTTCACACAATCTATGAGGCCAAAACTGTTTTGGATGTTGCACAGAAGTCTCTTATTATAGTTTGTCTCCATGGAAGTATCTTAATTTTCATTTGTCTTATGTTCTGATACCTATACACATGCAGCTGTCTTGGTTAATGACTAGGAAATGCAGTAGAGTATGTGAGAAATTCAGCACATGATGAAATGGACTTCTAGGATGTTTTATTTGATGTTACCATGTGATAAAGTCCAATTTACCCCTGAGACTTTATGCATACTTATTTAATTTTAGTAAACATAAGGGAGAACAAATTCTTCTGCAATGAAAATGGCAAATGATTGTAATAGTGGCATACGTTATCAGTTCAGCTACAAGGGACTATTGTGGTCTCTCTAGGCTGGAATAAATTCAATACTGAGCAGAGAAAAGTGATGTAATGAATTCAATATAGCCAAATATTGAACAGGACACAGTATTCTGTACTGTGCAAACCTCCCAAATACATTTCTTAAAACAAGCACTCGCCGCCGCCCCCCCCCCCCCCCCCCCCAAAAATCCTAAAGCAACATTCAACATGGGGAAATGAAGTGCTCAAAAATGGTGGTGGATTTTCATAAAATCAGGTGCTTCAGGACATGAACATGATGCCTTGCCTTCAGGTGGTGTTTCAGTCAGCCACCTGTGGCACGTTCTTCTGATAGCAAATGATTAAGCTCTGTTTGAATCCCACTGACCCTGATTTGGACATGGATTTCTGCACTACGTGAGTGTGCCCCATTTACTTGGCTTTGGGTCTGTTCTGTCTAAAAAATATGGGTTGTGGTAAGCTTTTCCCATGTGCTATGGGGCTAAAGCTGTTTGTTTACATGAAAAATGAGACAGCAGTTGGCAGTTTCCATAGACACTGAAAGGAGAGGAGAACAATAAGCTCTGCCTCACTAAAAGTCTTCTGTAAGTGGGAGAACAAGTCCAGCACTGAGGTTTTGAGGGAGTGTTCCCACTGTATGTGGGTAAATGCCCGTTCTTTTGGAGTGTGCTGCACATGCCAGCTTTGCTGCTGCAGGACCAGAGTTCACAGATGAAAAGGATGGGTTGGAGGGGAGGTGTGTGCCCATGAACACCTCACCATGGATGGAACAGGGAAAGCTCAAGCCAGTGATCACCTTGTGACTGCCTGCTTCTCCAGGCTGCCATTTATGGTAGGCAAAGCCCTGCAAGATAGGCACTTTTAACAAAAGCATTCAACTGAGAAAAGAGTGTTTTTAAAACTGAGGGTTAACTTGAATGCTTTCTATGGAGTTACTTATTTTCAAGTAATGTATTGAGCAACGGCTTTTGGGATTGAAACAAAATAACGCTTTCCTGTCCTACTTTCAGCTGCATTGTGTATTAGCAGAGGGCAGGATTTCTTCCAGCTGCATCAAACCCTGTTTGTCTTCTCTTGTCAGAACTGGTTTTCCTTGCATTGGTGGGGTACAGAAATGCAAATTCCTGAAGAGGCATGAGTTTATCCCTGGGCAATACAAAGTGGTAAAGTGGCAGAATATGCTGAAAGTCATTGTGGTTCAGTGAAATCAAAAGTTTTAACTACTGAACAATTCAGTGTTGATTCACCCTAATCACTCAAGTGTAGAGTATAAAGTGTGCTCTTAGTGTATCCAATGAGGACATTTTTTCCATGTTCTAATATTTAATTTGGCATGCAAATGTTCATATGCCTGAGGCTGAGCTCCAGCATCATTGTCCTGCTGATACACCCGTGTTCATTCAATGTGATTTATAACTTCGAACAATGTGTTTAGTCTTCCATATGCTAATTCTGAAAAACACCAAAAACATGGGCACTGAGGCAGAATGAAAATTTTCTCTTTTCTATACACTGCCCTCCATTTGCATTTTCATCTTTCTAGCTATCAGGAATTCTTCTAATGGAAGGAACCTTTTTTTGCTTACTCTAAGGTAGTTTACATTTACAGTTTTAATGCAAACTGTTTTGATTAGAATCATGTTGTGATACTAGCATTTACATTTCGGAGCTGATAGAAATGAAATGGTTTGAATTGTGAGAAGTGCAAAAAAACCTTTCTCTGAACTGCACATCTTATGTTTTCTGCTCTGTGACCCAGTGATATTTCTTCTTTTTTTTTTTTTTCCCTCTAATACAGTATTGTAGTTCAGTAATGTCAGCATTTCTAACTGATATGTAAATATAGCTAGGAGAACATCAGAAGTATGAACTTCCCTCTAGCAATTTTGGGTCTCTGATAAACCTGTTACTCAGCAGGCCTTTATATTATACCCTGTCAAATCACTGACTAGTTGCTTAATGAAAATTAATATGAATAAAGTTTTTTGAAATTCTGACATCAGTCTGATAACAGAGGATCTGTGACAGGGCTCTGGAATAAGACAACTCTGCTAAGCAACTGCTAATTCAAGGATATTCAACTCTCTCCTGTCTGAAAGCTGAACAATGCTGTGTGTAACTTGCTTTATTTTCTTTGGCATTATCTTTAATTCCTGGTAAATTATGAGTTGCTTTAGAACTACTAGTAAGTGCTTTGAACAGCAGTTAATGATAGGGAGCCCAGGAGTCCCCTTTAAAAGCGTAATAATAATCTACTCTCAATTTCCAGTGCCCTGGAGCTGTAAAAATCTTCTTGGGTGATGAAAGTCACTCAGTCTTTGGCATAATTTCTCCAAATGCTTCAGTGGCATGCTAGAATCCTTTACTAGCCACAGGTATAGCAACTTAAAACATACTAAGACACCCTGGCAAGCCAGAGAAACGAAAAATGTGGAGATTTTAATTGCACTGCATGACAGGTTTACTTCCTTGGACCATACAATCACCATCTTGTCTTACTTACTGAAAAAAAATATTTTAGTGTGTTGGTTTGGGGTTGTAAAGTGCTGATTCATGCAAGTATATTCTGTTTTTTTCTGGGCCTTTCATATTTTGATATGGCTGTTAGAAATGGTCTGGTTAGACTATTAGTTTAGAGCAACAGACATAGTTCAGAGTAGCATGATTAGAGAAGAGTGGCCTGTGGCATATAAAAATCTATGCAGAATAGGGGAAAATTATAGAGCAACACAGAAAAATCTATCCTATGTTAATGGCTCAGTGAAGTTTTAAAAATAAAAATAAATATGTAAGGAATTTTCTCTTTTTAATTTTCTTGCAGGTTTAATTTAATACTTATATAAAAGAGGCCTGTAAAGCACCATGTGTATGTGTATTTATTGATGTTTTATGTATGTTCACAAGATTAAGTTATTTCAGTTCTGTGGTGAAGATATTTGTAGGAGGGGATGTAAAAAGAGTCTCTTGAGCTCTTCTGAGCTTCTGTGCTCTTCCAGAGTACTGTGAATTTTATAGTGTTGCTGTTGGCTGCATTAAGATTTTTAATATAGAAGAGAAAATGGAGGGTGTAGTTTTGCTACCTCAAAAAACTAGTCTAGGAGCTTCTGCTGCTTCCTTGAGAAGGGAACAGCCTGATCTCCCTGGGGCAGACACAGCTTCTCAGTGCCCCAGATGTTAAACCTGGCTTAAAGCTTCAAAGCTGGATCTACAACAATAGGATAAGTTAGGACAGTGCCAAGTTTCCATATTATAGGTAGGCATAGAGGAAGAAATTTTCAAATAGTCTTGTTTGTCCAACAGTCCTTTTGAATGCAAATGGATACATGTTCATTGCAATCATGTAGGGATCCAGCAGTTACAGTGAGGCAATTAAAAAGCTACAAAAGTGATTAAAGCCAGTTAAAAATGCCTGAATAGCAGATGTAAGCCTGGAGCTAATTTCCAATGAAAAAAAACAGTTACAGTCAGTTACATGAGAAAAATAACCACTCTGGGAGAGAACCTTGTGTGTCCCTCTCTCCCTATGATCTTACCTGTGACAAAATCTGTGCTAGAGAAAGCTCCATTCTGTAGTGTAACACTAGCAAAAGAGAATGAGCTAAGGTACCCCTAGTTGTGCATATAATTCAAATGCTGTATATCAGCAGTGCCTGTGATGCTTTTTGTAGCTGTGCTGTTTGCTACCACAGTGGGATTTTGAAAGGCAGCTTTATTGAAAGAGCTGTGGCACTACTGGCATCTCTCTGCATCCTGTTGGAAATGTGTGTTACTCTTACCACACTTAACAGTGATCATGGTGAGCAGGAGACAAAGTTCTAGGCACACACAGCACAAATCCTTCTAATGACACTTATCTCACAAGCAGAAAAAGCTGGTGAACGTTTAATGCTCATTGTGGCTGAGGAAGGAAGGAAGGGGTGCTTCCTCTTTATCAAACACTGAAATAAGAATTTTATAAAATAACATTCAAAACTGAAAAAGTTTCTCTACAAAGAGCCAAATCCATCTTTTATTAATCTACATACAGAAGTTTCTGAAGTTTCTGGAAAAGCTGATCTGTGTAGCTGTAGCTGGAATTGTTCTCAGATACATTTGTTTGGAAATAATATTTTTTTCCCTGTCATCACTGAAGAAGTGCCTTTTATCCATGTTCCAGCAAGTGGCATGCTCATCACCCAGCTGTGTTTTGCTGAAGCTCTAAGCATGCACAAATGACTAACAGTAACTTGGGTGTCTAAGGTGTGCAAATATGTTCTTGAATAGATGTTTGAAGTGGGCACAGAAGTGTTTCACTTTTTCCCTAGTGAAAACATGCCCTTTCTCCTGTACATTTTAAAGAAGCTGCTGTCCTACATTTGGAGTAATGCAGGTTAGGAAGGAATATAGATAAAATGCGACTTTCTTCTCAAAGCAACATTAAAAAAAGTCTTGACTCTTCTCCCAGAGAGTGGTAGGCAACACAAGCTGCACAGATTTCAGTCATTATGTGGATATCATATCTTCTCAATCCCCACATGTCTCTGGCATCATCAGCTTGGCTCTGAGTTGCCCACAGTGAAAATGTAGGCGCTGGTGATGAAGTCTGTGGAATTAAGATTTCATCCTGAATACCTCTTTTTTAGTATTCCATTTCTTTTACATGTCAGTGCATGGAGACGGTGGTTTGCCCTAAGAATCACCTGTTTTCTTCTTTAACTGATTGCACATGTGTACAATTAGAAAGCTCTGGTTCTTTAAAACAAAGACTCTAGAGTTTTGCTTTTTTATACCTTCTATTGTTCAGCCAACAAGATTAGTTCTGCTGCACATTGGTGAATAATCTTGCAAGAAGTAAATAGCTGAAAAGTGCCAAGAAATAATATGCCAAGGCTGTGTTCTAATATTACAGTATTAGGAATAATAATGATAGATGTATAAGAAAAGTATGTCACTGTGTGTTCTAGAGAGGAAATATTTCATGGTTTTGCTCTAATTTTGTTGATTTCATCAACATAAGATCAGAATCCTATATGGTTTGTACTTTATATTGCATGAATATCTTACTGTATACTGGGAGACCCAAATGAAGCTGTATAGCAGCCAACTGTAAGAGTAAACTTGTAGCTTGGGCACACTTCTTTTAAGCCCTATTAGTCAAAATGAAGTACATTTTTTGAGAGAACTCAGTGTTCCTCAACAAAATGATTCAGTTCAAAATTGCACCCAATGCCACATGAAATGGTAAAAGCAGCAGTAAAGAAGGAATCATTATCCAGTGTGTCTTGCCTTGCTGGAAGTTTTAAAAGGCAGTGCAGTGCATTTATGGGCATCACACAACCATCTGAAAAATATGCCACAATTATGGTGGGTCTGTCACAGACAATCAGAAAAGGAAATTCTACTATTTTAGCCTTTGTTTTTAAAAGTTGTTTTTGAGACTCCACAGTCTTCTGTTTTCCAGTCCTTCTCATATAAGTTTTCTTTTTAAAGGTGTCTGTTTTTTCCTTTTTAAGATACCTGTAGTTAAGAAGTTAAGAAGTCTGTGTTTGGTTACCTAAATATATGCCCTGACTTAAAAAAAAAAAAAAAAAAAAAAAAATCCACCTCTGTCTTGAAGCTTATTGAAACAGTCCTGCTTTCTTCTTTTTCTCAGTGGTTCTCATTCAAGAAACTGAGTGAAAAAAGGTTAATCTAATCTACTCTAGGGTACTCTAATCACCTAGTTATTCCTTTTAAAGTTGATAGTCCATAGATCATCTGCAGAAGAAATGAGAGAAAAATGTTATAATCACAGAGATACTTTTTCAAAAGAACGTACTGAAAGTAAAAGAAAGGGTCTGTATCTAAGTTTTCTGTTCAAAGGTAATTGAACCACTGAGATCAACATGTCATTCATTCAATTTATTTACTGGTTTCTGAACATCTTTAAATTTAGAGTGCTTTAGAAATAAGATGTGAAGTTGTGTGGTTTGAAAGGTTCTCTTAAAATGGATTGGAGATTTGGGAGCATTTTATTTCCTGAGACAGCATCACTTTCGTGTTTAACAGTGATGTGTTTCATGGTTTGCAAATTTAGCTGATGAAATTTGCCTCCCCGTAGAGAGATTGACACTTGGCTTGCACATGTATTGTGCCAATAGATACAGAAATCTATTATGCTAATATAATGAGATTAAAAAAAAAAAAAAAATAGAGATAAAATTAATATTTAGAATAAATTTTTTTTTCCTATTCCTCTGATTTATTTCCTTACCTGTGGGCTGAACTTGCCCCTGAGCAAGCATTATTTATAGGTAGGATGGCTTGCAGAAAAGGATGTCTGAGAATTATTGCAAACTATGTTTCATAAATCTTTCCATACTGAATTCAGAGTTTTCATGTCAGAGATAGGAACCTTTCAATCACTTAACTTTTAGAAAGTTGTGTGACTTCTGTGATGTTGTGAATACATAATTTGAGCCTCCTGTGGTTAAAAACATGGCTTTCCAGGAACTGATTAATTTAAAAGATGCAAATATAATAATTTCTACCGCGCATATAACATTTGTTGGACAGAGGAATATCCACTGTTTTTAACAGGGTTTTTATCCGTTACACTGAGATATATTTTGTATTTAATGTGTGCAAACAGTCTAATAGAAAGTAAGCAGAAATAATTGAATAATAATTGATGCTGTGGTTAGAGTGTTACTCATTTTCACTTCTCATGAATATTGGAGCTAAATACACTCTAGATGACATAATAAAATTAGCTGCTATGAATTTTAAAGAAAATCCTGCATGTCAGTTTTAAATACAGAATTATTGTGATAGAGTTGTACTATGAGAATTGTTGAAACACTGGCAGCCAAGTGACTTCATATTGCAGAAGTGAATTTCAGGTCTGAGTTGTGGTAATATATGATACTGCTCGAATTAAAGATGAAAGAAAAATCTGCTACTGGAACTTGCATTCCAGTGTTCGTAACTTAAACTATGACCAGAATAAAATGTATTTCTAAGCATACAAACGTGAATTGCCAAAGAAAATATCTTCCCTCATCTAACTACAGCTGGTAGTTAAATAAAATTGCTGAATATCTAAAATAAAAAGGTTCTACAGAGTTAGATAAAATAGAATTTTGGTTTGTTATTGAAGTTCTATAGGCTACACATTTTTATAATTATGTGGGCAGTTTTTCTTTAATCAGCCCCTAAAATATTTATTATGGTAGGTATATTTTACATTATTAAAACCAGGTCCTCCTCACTGACATTTTCAAATATTTTCTGGGGAAAAAAAAAAAAGCTGGTTGTTTGCATATGTTCCAGTGCTTTAGTGCTTTTCTGTGGGATGTAGTTCTGCATAAGTTAGTCCTACTCTGAGTCATGAGCTGGGAGTGCTGCTAAAAATATGATGAAGATCACTTACACCTGTGGAAGTAAAGCAGATTTATTTTACTTGAAAAGCCCTGTGCAATATTTAAAATTCATTGCAAGTGTGAGATCTTGGTCCTTTATTTGTGTGCTAACGGGTGTCGTGCCAGCTGCAGGCAGCAGCCCAGTGCTCACTGCCTTGTGAGTTACCTGGCACTTTGAGTATGAGAGGTATGAGGGCCAATTATCAGCCCTTGTGTAACATCTATCTTAATAAAGTCCTGCTTTGCAATAGTTAAGGTCAGTAGCACTGAGAGGCATAAAAATAGAGCCAGTGATTACAGTGTATCAAAACAAGGCTGAAATAAATTATGAGATACATAAGGGCCAATATATAGGTTACTTCTATTCTTGACTGACTGTGACAACATTAATATCACAGCCGGTATTGCAGTGGAAGTAAACACTTAAAATGTTGATTGAAACCATCAGGAAGAAAGAGCTATAAAAGTGTGGGATAACATTAGGAAAGGCTGGGCTTCATGATTTACTAGATATACAGATCTGACACGCCATTCAATTGTGACTGAATTAAACACATACACATTTCCTTTACTTTCCTCTGTCACAAGCATAGGGAGGAAAGTCTCTTCAATTCAGCCATAGGGAATGATATGGAGGATGTTCTCCCTGAAAGGAAAAATACAGCCTGAGTAGTATCAAAACATCCGAAAGCTGCCTTTTGTCACAACTAAAGTCCCCTCTGCTACTGGCTAGAATGAAGTCTCACTAGATATCACAAATGTGTTAACTTGAATAAACAGCATCATTTTCAGCAAAACCTGAAGGTGGTGTCTTCTCCTTCTTCCCCTTGATATCTGTTGAGGGCTGAAAGGAAACCCCATTTCCTTAGAGAATTGTCATTTACACCCACTTCAATTGCTGGAGCCTTCACAATTTGCTTGGAAATACCTGCGCTGTGCAACAGCTTTATTCCTTGTAACTGACAGTTTCTGCAAAGGTATAGAGACAAATTTCTGACATTATTCCAGATAGCTTCACTGTTTAGGAGTCCTAGATGTTCATCATCCAGTCAGTTGCAAAATCCTCTAATCTGTGTTTGCTTTTAATTTTGTTATAATTTTCTAGCAGTAGATATATTAAAACATGAAGCAGTTGAGGAAGATGGCTGAGATAAGGGTTTCAAATCACTGTTAAGTTTGGCCTGGTAGCTGTAGTGATTAAAAGTAATCATATTGTAACATGACTTTGTATCTCTCCTGAAGGAAGTGGCAGTGCTTGTGCTTCCTGAAACCTTAACATACACAAATCAGAAGGAAAAAAATGGAGATGTTCGGCTACAGATTTTACTGGCAATTTTCAAGTTTGAAAATAGTGAAATAAATATTTCAAATATTCCAAAATGGAATAATAACTCTTAGGTTTTTTAAACTGTAAATTTTTTCTCTTTTTTTGGAAGGGGGCAAGGTTTGTTCCTAAGTTCCTGGCTAGACTAAGTTACGTGAATTATGCTGAACTGCTGGTATACATCAACCATGAAAAATCAAAACCACTCATCACATTAAGCTTCCTATATAGGTGATTTTGTTTTTCTGTCCATTTTGACAAAACATTTTTTTTAGATAACAAGAAATAATAGTAAAAACTAGGTTTTGGGAGATATGTTCCAGCATGCTGCTTTTATACCCTTCTCTTACTATGATGCTTGCAAACCCACAGGTTTACAGTAGCCATTCTGCTAAAGAATTGTGTCTATGTGTTGTCCTAAAGATGAATGTGAATTGAATTATTGCTCCATAGTTTCTTTTGGGGTGAAAAGGATGTGTTTGTGCTACAGTTCTTCTGGACTCTTTTCCCTGCTTTCTCATTTGTACTTGGCAATGTGAGCTGCAGCTCTTGAGAAGATCATTAAGATCATTGACAGATCTTGGAGATATTTTCATAGTCATGGCCCCTCTTCCTTCCATTTTTGTGTGCCTTGGCAATGGCATGGTAAAGAAATAATGGCTTTTGATTAACAGAGAAATGCATCATCTGGTGCACGGTGTTTATGGATTTTAAATAATCATATGTTGAAACTCAAGAGTGTTACATCAACAGAAGGCATGATACCTCTGTCATGCAGTGCTGGGGACTGTGCCCACCATAGCAAAGAGTGTTAATTAGAGAAAGTAGAGAAATGAGCACTTAGAATTTTCTCAGTTCTCACAGTAAATCCATATCTGTTATTTTAGAAAGTTTTTAAATCATAAAAGCTTTTTGCGAAAGGTTGTCCAGTGTCTAATAACCCTACAGTCCTGATGTCAGTGCCTACGCAAGCAGGCTTTCTGGTTTACTTTGCACTTCCCCGTATACAATGCAAACAGATAGCTAATGACTGGGTAAATACAATGGGAATGTACTTTGTGCACTGTGTGTTCTGAGCTTGAGTGTTTTGGTCTTTATTTTGTTTGCCTATTTTTATATTCTTTCACAAGCACATTTTGTAATGATGGGATATTACAGAGTTTCTGGTACAGTACAGAGGAATAACACAAGGCATGTATTGTGCTCACTCTCTTTAAATCTGAAATCTTTGCCGATGCCAATTATTTTTGGCTTTTATTCTTTTGAACTAATATAGTATGAACAGGGGTTATGTGTTATGATTCATTAGCAAAGAGTGTTCATTTAAAGCAAGAAAAAAAACCCGACAAAAATGTATCTGCCAGACTTTGGCCTATCTGTTTTCCTTTCCTAGCTTTTTAATTTATCTTTAAATGAAAATCCATGAAAAGTCCTAATATGTGAAAGAAATGACAGTGAGACCTGAGGAAGAAGTCATTAGCTGAGAACTAATTCCAATTGTAGTATTACATGAGGATTACATTTGTGTCGTGTAAGGAATATGATTTTTGAAACCATGAAACAAAGACTTTGAAAGCAAAGTCTTTAAAACCAATCTGATCTTGGACTTGCTATTACAGCCCAAAAGGCCATTGCCTGCCCTTGCTGAAAGTGCCTGATGCCACCTATCATGCAGCTCATTGCCTGACAGGATTTCCAACATCTTTTCCACAGAGCTGCTTTCCAGCCAGCTGTCCCCAGCTGGCAGTGGTGCTCACGGTGCTTGGGTACTGGGTGTAGGACATGTGCTCCATGATGTGCTTGTCATTCCATTTTTCTGTGTGATATGGTGCCTCTGAATAGCTGCTCATGTCCCAGCTTATCAATCCTTTCCCCCCATATTTGTCCCCTCTCTATTTTTGCTATGTGTGCTCCATCCCTGAAGATTGGTGATAAATCTGTTGGTGAACACTGATCCCCAAGGAACATGCCTACTAATCACCTCCTATTGGATTTTGTTCTGCTGATCACCACCCTTTGAACCTGATGGATCCAGACAGTTTTCCACCAATGCTCATTTTTGCAACTTGTGTTTCACAAGCTTGACTAAAGGAAGGCTGTTGACAGCCTTGCTGAAATCCTGTTAGAAAGTATCTACTCTTCTCTCCTTGTCCATTATCTTTGGCATCTTGTGTTAGAAGGCAGTCAGGTTGATCAGGCAAGATTTGCCCTTGTTTAATTAATGCTGACCATTCCCAAACAACTTTTTCTCTTGGACATGGCATTGAGGCTCCATGGTGGTCTTGGAGATGGAATTGATAATGATTTTTTCTCTCTTTCTAGAAACTTAATTAGGCTGACTGGCTTACAGCTGTAAATTCACATTTCTGTAGATCCTACTTACCCTGCCTAAAAATGTGAATTAATTATATTGCTCTGTAGATCACATCCCTACTCTGTCTGATTCTTACAATCATGCAGGATTTGAGGAAGAAATCAGCTTTTATAAATCTTTTTGTGGTACCAGGAGTCCCTCTAAGCAAAAACCCCAACGCTGTGTCAACCACCTGATTTAGTTGAAAGGCCATGCTGGGTTTTGTTTACACAGTACCCAGTGGCCTGAACAGAATGGATTGGCAGAAGTGCATGGGCTCGTCTGTTCTTACATAACTAATTTTCCTAATTAATCTAGAATATTATGGTGGAAAGAAAAGAAAACTAATGATAGCATTTCTGAAAAAAAACCCCATAGCAACTCAATGCCTGGCAGTTTTTGTGTCAATATGAAAAGCTGCAGTGACCATATGAGACCAGAATGTTTTTGCTATGTATTGTGTTAACATCTTTCACTACCTAAATTACCTCTCATCTGGTCTGTCAAGCCCATCATCATCAAACAGGTCAATTTGGGTTTTCTTTGAACATTCTCTTGACATACTTTGAGGTTCCAATAGTGATACTTTGAGATACTTGGAAAAGATAAGGTGAATTAATATTTTAATATTTTTGAAGGAAGGAGGGTATTTATTTTGGAAGTCTGGTAGGCTTTGTATCCTGCAGAGATGCATGGTTTTCAGCATCAGATTTCTCTGAAGGTTTTTTTTTGCACTGCATTCCTTTGCAACAGCTGGAATTGGGCTCAAAAAGTAGACAAATGGAACAATGCTCAGAAGGAAATCTGGAAAATTTTCTCTCCTAGACTCCTGGTTTGTATATTGCTGGCTGATTTAGATAAAAGAGGTCTTCAGTTTGGAAAGTTTGGGAAACCATGATGTGTTTGAGAAAAATTAGCAAGAAAAATTAGCAAGAATTAGAAAGAAAAGCAGCAGAGCATTGGAGCATGGGTGTCCGTCTCTTATCTAGGATTGCTTGACCATATTTCTCCTGATCCTTGATGCTGGATAAGCCTTGACTGCTGTTGACAAAAGGCTTTTACTTTATCCCTTACTTCTTGGTGTCACATAGTTTCCGTAAAGTCTTAGTGTATGAATCCATTTTATCTTTGGGATTACTGGAAGCTATCTGTGTGAAAAAGAATCGTTCTGTGTGGGGCAGTGGACTGGGTGTTCTGGAGAACACTTCAGATCTCCACACTATCAAATTAGATGACCCTGTTGCATAATTAAAGATTAGTTTGTGTTGGTTTTTCTTACTCTCTGTTTTTAGTGTACCTTTCTTATTTTTATTTTTGCGTTTTCTCACATTCAGCACTGTTCAGTTATTTTAGCAGCTCTTTCAAATATTCCTGGAAGGAAAGCAATCATATGGTCTCATGAACAAGAAGATATTTTAAAATTATCTAAGGAAAACCTGTAATGGCAAAATGTTGTTTTTAACTCTGACCATAAAAATAATTAGAGAAGCATTTTGAAGTTGCAAGTAAACCTGTTACTGTCTTAAGATGCATTGCATCTTAAGCAAGGGCACTCTGTGAAGGATTTTGCAGAATGCAGCACAAAGTCTTTCCAGAAGTTGCAGAGGTGCAGTGACTTAGAATGCAGGGGACATCCCCTAAACTGTGGCAGTATTGGCAAGTAGCTTATTGATCTTGCTGAGACTCCTGCTCTAGGTGGGTGCTCATCAACAAATATTGTGTAGTTGTATTGAATTACTGCCTAACTGAGCTCCACTGTTCATGTAATTTACCTCCACTTGGCATCAGTGCAATCAATAAAAATGTCAACAACTGAAAATAAGTTCCTTAAACTTTGAGTTGTTACATAAAGCTTGCTAGCTTCACTTACAAATGATAGCAAAATATGATCTTTGTAACTCTGAGATGTGTTGATTGGTATCTGTTTATTTTGCATTACTTAAAAATTGTTTAATAACAGTCAAAGAAAATGTTGAATCCATTAGACTTGTGACTATTTTATATTCTTATGCTGCATATATCTATGCTTGATTGGGAATGTTCTCCAAAGCAATTTTGCTGCTTCTGTAATTGAATATAAGCCAATAGTTTAATTTTATTGTGGAAAGATAATTTCTTAATGTGAATTGTCAGACATAGTTTTAATTGATTAAGCTCAGATTTTTATCTATTTTTTTAATAGCAGATGAAATGGGACTTTACACAGAAGAGCTGACCCTTCTCTAAAACCGATTAACATATGCAGAGGGTGTTAAGATCTGCTGTATCTTGTATTTGGTGCTAGGTTAGGATGCCTCACTTAAACTGAAGTTAGGGAGAAGTTCCACTCCTAGAGGGACTAATAAAAGACAGCTGAATTGTCTGCATAATTTACTAGAGATGATTTATGAATTCCATGTCTGGTAAGAATTACATGCTGAAGATCCCTAATTTTGAGCAAGGAGTGCTCATGTCATCTCTTCAGACAATTCATAAACATTCATAAGACAGCACATTGTTTTCAGGAGTACTTGTTCAGTTTTGGTTTTTAAAGGAGACATGTTAATAAATAATGTGTAATTAGCCCTTGAAGATACTCTGCTTTGTCTATTCAGAATCAAACAATTTATCTTCAGATAAATGATTCTTTACCAAGTAAAGGAGGGCTATTTTGCTTTTGCAAAGAACAGTTGTTTATTTAGGATAATTCAGCATTTCTAATAAGATAAAGAATGTATTTAGAATGGAGATTAATGTTCTGATCTCTGAAGATGTGGTGTGGAGATTAACTTTAAAATGCAGTGGTGACTAAGAATTTCGCACTGAAGACAATATCTAATAGCTGTGTACCCAGCCCTCTGAGCTGGAAAGCAGAAAGGGGGATCTGAATGAAGATCCCATAACCCAAAGGAAGTGGTCAGGGGCTTCCTGCACCACATAGACACATACAGGTTTGTGAGTCTGGGTGGGATCCACCCAAGGGTATTGGGTGAGCTGATGGAAGTGATCACTGAGCTCTCTGAGACCTTGTAGCTCTCTACAACTACCTGTAAGGAGGTTGTAACCTGAGGGTTGGTCTCTTCTCCCATGTGACAAGAGGGTAGGACAAGAGGAAGTGGCCTCAAGCTGCACTGGGGAAGGTTTAGGTTGGATATTAGGAAAGGTTTTTTCACTGAAGGATTGTCAAGCATTGGAACAGGCTACCCAGGAAAGTGGTGAAATCATCATCCCTGGAGGTATTTAAAAGATGTGTAGATGTGGCAAGCTGGGACATGGTTTAGAGGGAGACCTGGCAATGCTACGTTAATGGTTGGACTCAATTATCTTAGAGGTCATTTCCAACCCTATAAATTCTGCGATTCTGTGAGCCTCTTAATAAAATGTAAGTGAAGCAGAAGGACCAGCTACTCTTGAAACACCTTTGAATATATCTACATACCTCTAGATTGCTATAAAATAAGGATTCACACTTAAAAATCTCGGTGAGGGAAAATCTGTGAATAAGTATTTATGGTATCAATATCAATACCCAATCAAAATGACTATTTAAGCTACCATAGCATCTTTAATAAAGATCCTGTATGATCTAGCAAGATATAGTTTCCCAAGTATCCAGAAGCCTTAGTTTTACATGCCTGAAGTTCACCAGATTGTAGGAGTGCCTTTTAATGGTGTCTATGAAAAGGAGGAAATAAAGGCTAAAGATATACCTCTTTTTCTGAAGATAACTTCAAAAACAGCCTCTTACCCTATAATAGCAAATATTTAATGGGAAGTTTGTAAGAAATATCAAGCTAAGTTTTCAAATCACAACCTTAAATTATTTTTAAAAGAGAGGTAGTGTATCTTTTTAAACATTACTACATACATAAAGAGTAAGCAGTTGTGTTACCCACAATGCAGCTGAGAAATGTGAGGATTAAAAGGTTTTTCAAATCACTTAAATAATAATTCTGTCAGATATTAAAATAGGTCTGTCAAAAATCTGACTTGTTTTAGTGTAGTGCTATAGATAAAATGACACTTTATCAAGTGAAAGGAAGCAGAAATTCCTTCAAATTTTTTAAGTACTGCTGAGAAGTATACTTAAAAACACGAGTTTTATCAGTGTGGTGTGTTTGCTCAATGCCAAAGTTGTCAAATATCCTGAAACAGTGACAGTAATCTGGATTTTTGTGCAAAGCAATTGGTCTAATTCTAATTCTCTCCCTAATAGTACTGGGATGAAATAGTAATGGAGTTCAGAATAGAGTCCAAAAGGGGGACTGAGTTCAGGGGGTTTCAGGAGTGTTGATAAAGTTCATAATTCATAAAAAGGAGGGGATATGCAATCAAGATGGCTGTCTTTAAACTGGCAGATAACATTAATTCTAGAGGACAAGCCTCTGAAGCACAACAAAATAAGTAAATGTGATTGAAGCTCTGACATAAAACTGGCATTACCCGTGTCTTACTATCTTTAGTAATTGTGCACACTGAGAGGATTGCATACATAAAAATATTCAAAAATTGTTATTTTAAAATGCAAGAGGACTGTACCAGGAAAATATATTCTGTTGTTGAGAGATATTCTTCCAGGTCACTCAGGCTTTTCCACAAATATTTTTTTTATGGAGATTGGTTGCATATGGTTGTAATTATGTTTACACTTTATTGGACTTATACTTTTTTTTTTGTTCTTCATTGTGAACATAATTTCTTGAGAATAAAAATAAGACTACGAATAAAACATACTCAGTTGAAACTTCAAAGGCCATTCTTAGATTTTTGGTCAAGTTCATAAAATCTACATTGCTATGTGGGTGCCAGATTTTACAAGTGAGCACATTTTACTATTCAGAAGACTTAAGAATGATCTCCTGCATTTGAATATTTGAAAATCCTGATGTTTGCAATAATTTGCTCTGAAATGCTGTTGGTGTTTTGATTTTATCATGTGCTGTAACCTCTAACTACTCAGTTGGTTGGAAAAGCTGATTCAGACTTACAGAGCAAAGTGTTTGATCCGATTGGAACCGCTGATGGTTTTGTTTCCGTAGCTGGGAAATGGTGAGCGACCCATTACTCATTTTTCTCCTGCCAGTCTTCACCCTTGAGTAATAAGGATAGAAAATTATTTCTCAGCTCAGAAATGCTTAGCATTTATAGCAAGAAAGTTGGAAATTAGGATTTTCAGCTGCAGAACGTGGGTATCTATGTTTTAAACTGAGGGAGGCCAGAGTCACTAATCCCAGATGGATGCACTTATTTCATCTGGGCACTGAGCAATCCCATAAAATGTGAAGTCCTGGAGGCAGAGAAAAGATTTGATCTTTGCTATAAGACATATGCTATCAGATATTTCAGATATATCAGATAAGCAAATAACCATGCTAATGGGCAAGTGTGTTACAGTGTTAAAAGCTGTTGAGCATTTCCCCACCACAGAGTATTTTTATACTTTCCTTTTAACCCTGTAGCACTTTTTGGCACATGGGAAATTTTAGCGCCGGTTCTTTACAGTTCTTTGGCTGGATAGTTTTTAGGTATTCCTCAGTGGCTCTCTTGATTTAGACATGCTCTACAGTGGCATCTATGAGCATGATTTATTGCACTGTATGAAAAATAAAGGTTCACCTCACTATGTAGCTAACTGTCACGGTAATTGTGTACTCTTTGTATGCAATTTTGTATGTCCTTTATGGCTCAGATACGTTAAATTTAGTGGTGATAACTCTTTATATAAAGGGAAGTCAATTTTTGATTTAATTGTTGCTTGAGTGGACAATTGTCTGGGCTGGGGTATGTGAAGGGACTGGGAAGTTTTGGTGCCATAAGCTCCCTCTGCAGTCACAAAGTAGAGATCTCAGTCATGCAGAATGTCCGTGCCGTGTCTCTCTTCTCCTCAAACTGTGAGGAGGTTTTGGATAACTGGCTTAAACCAGATGCTGGCTCTAAAATAGCCAGCTGAGGTTAGAAAATGCCCACTCTCTTGGACCAATTTCAAACATTTTGTTGACAAAACAGTTCTAAATTAAATATTTTGCTGTCCAAGTGCATCTTGAAGTCCTTTCAGGTAATACCCAGCTGTGGTTGTTGCCTTTTTCCTCTGGGTAGTAACACAAATTTATTCAGTGGCTTCTGAGTAACAAAACCTGCTTTTAGGTGTCTTAAGCCTGTCAAACTTGGGTATTCAGTGTTTGCTTTGTGACTTGAGGGACTGAATTGTACTGCCCAAGGCTGGAGAGTGATCATTATCTCTGCCTGCTCAGTGGAGGGGATGGCTCTGTCCCCCCCCGGAGATGCCCCCAAAATATGCTCCACCCTGAGGAGGTTTGCTGCAGTGGTACACTTATGTCTTGAAATGTGAGGGAAGTGGAAATTTTGGATCTGGAAGTTGCCTGGAGAATTTGCAGGTGTTTGGCACTCGAATTCAGAAATAAAAGTGGAAGACGGCCCACAAAATTGATTTTATTGAGTGGAACAGATGGCTTTTCTCAGGGCCCACTTCCAGAGCAGTGGTTGAAGCAGACTGGTCACTGTCTTCAAATGAATTGAATTACAATAAGTATAAAGCAAAATCAGTTGTTCTAGCTCTTACAGTTTTTGATCAGATACTGCAGAAATGTGAATGTTTGATGGCATGGATGTCTATCTTCCTATATAGCCAAAATACCCAGGGAGCTGAACTGGAGTCCATGACCGAGGGCACAAAAACCAAACGGAGGAATTGTTTTAAAAATTAAATGTTTCTTGCTTTTAGACTGCAGTTTAGTGGGCTGTAACACGTTCAAGCAGTAAAATAAGTAAAAGTAAGAGAGTTTAGTGCCTTAGCATGTTTTGTACTGTTTCTTTCACAAAAAATTCAGACCTAACCCTTTGTGTTATTTATTGCTGTCACCTTTGACTGAAATCTGAGTTTTAAGTAAGCATGGGAAATAATTTCACAAGTCACAGGGCTGGAAGCATTAATGTCTATGCAACTTTTTTTTTTTTTTTTGACAATTCTAAGCCAGTCATTTTGTTTACATTGTAAAGAGAATTCAAAATGGTGATTAGTGGAAGTAATATAATGAAAGAATTTAGTGACCCTATTTATATAAATATTAGTAAAAATTATGAAATATACTCCAGAGAAAATGTATGGGTTTGTTTTTACTTCAGTAATACAGTATATTTCTTTCATACTTTGATACTAAAAAATAATAGATTACCTCTAATTTATGCATATTCCAAGCATATTTGTGAATTATCACAATTTTAAATAAGTATTTTTTAAGGCTTAATTTTCTATAAACACAGCGTAAGATGATTGCAATTGGAGTTAATTGCTTCCATGTACTTAGGTTGTTAGTAGCACTACAGCTTTAAAATCTGAAAGCCATTCTAATGCCTATTTCATAGCATGAAATTTAACAGTGAATTATGGAACATACATTCAGAACTTAAACAAAAAACTATTATTTTAAATAATTTCTTTCTGTGCTAAATTAATGTGTTTATAATTTATTACTTTTTAGAAATTAGTAAATTTAATTCTAAAGATCAGAAAAATGTTGACCATATTAATAACTGTCCTTTAGAAGAAAACACATAACTTTTGATTTAAAATGCCCACTGATTGATGCACTGTAAATCTTAAAAATTAGTTTTCCATACCTTAAAAATATGATCATAATTGTTTTATGGTATGTGGAACTCTGTATATTAAATTTTTTACATTTTATCTCTTTCATATAACTTATGACTAAAGGAAAAATTATTCTTTCTACAGCTGTTCATAGGTTTTATAATCAAAGCCAGGTTTAAATCATACAATAGAAACGTAAAGGCACTACATTTGTATTTTTGCCAAATAATATAATTAATTAATTTCAAAATACATTAGAGTATAATATAATTATAAAAATGCACAAACTTTTAAATTAAATGCAGTCATCTTAATTTAAAACAATTTACTGTATTTGTAGGTGAATACAGCTGTAGTCTGTTAGCTGAAGTTGAAACACCAGTGTAGTTCCATGTGCTTTAAAATCTGAACTCAGTGTACAAAATCTTCGGAGCAGTATAAACATACGTGTAAATGAATTGTTTTAGCATTTAATTTTTATGATATAATTGCTCTGAATCATGAAACCTCAGACTCTAAGATGTTCCATCAGGGAGGCAGAAATACTGGTAACAGTGATATCCAAAAAGCATACAAGAAATAGTTGGTGAGGCCAAAGACAACTCATGTGGTGTTCCTGCAGAAACTTGAAGGGGAGAAAAAAAAGGCAGAAAACCCCACTCCTTAAATCCTGCATTATAATGGGAAAGCTCCATGCTTTTGTTGGACAGCTGAGATGGATGAATTGTATTTTAGGATTGGCTGCTGCTCTAAATACAGTCAAACTTATACTGTTCAGTATTGCCACAGAAAAAAAGTTATCTGCAGGCCCAAGTTTCGGTAATTGAATTCTGGAAGGCCCCTTGGGTGGCTAGCATTGACTGGTGTTATTCCAGGGAAACAAGCATTGCAATTCATTTATGAAATATTCGAGTAGAAATATGATGTATCTGTCCCTTTGCCTAACATAGTTTCAATATTTTTCTTCAAGATGAACTGTAAAAGATTTTCAGACTCTTACATTTGAATACCTCTGTAAGTCATAGTTAGATCCAAGACATTAATGGTAGGAGAAGGAGACAGATGAAAGTTGCTGAGGACCTGGAGGAGGAATAACCAATTCCACTGGGGCTGCTAATATTAGGTCCCTGCCAATCTATTATTTCAATCAAGCAGGAAGCTAATTACATGTAACACTTCCATTGTTTAGCACAAAAGAAAAAAAAAGATGAAGTGCCTCTATTTTAAAACTGACCGCGGTCCTTTTGGCAAAATACCGTTCTGTCAGAAAATGCCAGTGTCAAATCTTTTTGCCAGATTTAGCAGGAGGTTTTTCAGGGAATACTAGTTCTGTCTTTCCAGGTGTTGTTGGTTGAAAGTTTGAGCTTCTTCCCTGGGCTGTTTTCTATTTTGTGTTCATGTCCATTGGGTAAAATGCTTATGTGAGGATCATGGGGGGACAGGAGCTGCCATCCCTGAGATGAGCACCCTGGCCATGGGCAGAAGTGCCCTACTTGATCTCCTTTCTTTGCTGTTCAGTGGCACTGTGACTTTTGGGGTGCCTCAAAGAGAATGTCCCTTTTCAAATTTTACCCATCTCTGTGGTTATTATTCACAAGAGTAGTATTTTATTTTATTTTATTTTATTTTATTTTATTTTATTTTATTTTATTTTATTTTATTTTATTTTATTTTATTTTATTTTATTTTATTTTATTTTATTTTATTTTATTTTATTTTATTTTATTTTATTTTATTTTATTTTAATTATTTGTTGTAGAATAGCTTCAGATACCTTACTTGGGGATTAGGTTCCAAACAGCAGATTCTTGCTAGCCTGGCCACCACCTTACATTAAGAATATTGTTTGGCTGAGAATAAGAAATACTGATTATAAAAAACTAGCATTGAATATTGTCTATTTTAGATGTCCCAAAACACATTCTGTGTATTGTAGGTGTTGTGTCAAGTTCAAGTCTGCATATGCATATGTGTGAGTCAAGCACAAAATATATTTATATTGATGGAATTAATGTGATTACATGCCAATAAATATATTGATGGACTTACCTCTATTCTGTCCCAAAGGGCAGAAGTGAAAGGAGACAAAATGTCTCTGAAATATGAGTTGTAACACCATCTCTTGCTATGTGTTGAGTCAGAAAATTGTTCCCATTTATTCAGAATTCCTCAGGGAAGCAATTTGTCCCCAGAATGTATTGAAAATGTTTCAGATGTCCAAGGAACCTGGTAAGTAATACAGAGTATGCAGCCCGCTGTTACTCAAAAATCAAATTACTTCATCAACGTTGCCTTACCAAGACAATTTTAGCAGCTTTTCTCTGCTAAAAAAAGGAAGTAGGAGAGGAATCCTACTTGGTTGAACCAAAATTGAAAAATCTACTTTCCTCTGAGGCAAAATGCTCTAATTACTATGTATTTAATTGCTGTCTGTATTGATAATAGTAAGAAAAGGATTTTTTCTATAAGTAAGCATGATGGGATTATGTGAATAAATGTGGATGTTACCATCTTTGCCCAAGTTGTAAAGAAACTTGTACTGTTGTTTAAGGATTGAAATTCTGATTTGAGTAGGAAGATCTGAATTTATCCCATTTTCATATGGAGTTTTGAGCTAGTTGGGGGAAATATTTAGCTCTAAATACTATATGTAACATTATATATGGATTTAGAAATTTCAAGAAGCCAATGGGCTTACCAAAATTACAGGAGCAACTTCAGAAGTCACCTAATGAATGGCATTTATTTTCCTTTTATATGTTTGATTACCTGCAATCTTCATTCACCATATTATACCAGCTTTGAATTCCAGGTAGTTGAGAAACTTGAAAGATCTGAAGACCTTTCACTGTCTGTGTACTGACAATATATGTCATCCTGTATTTTATGTCCATAAAGATTTTACCGCCCTTGGCAGTGGATCAGGACTGAAAAGAGAGGGAAATATGGATTGATTTTTCAAGTATCATTGTCTCTTCCACTCTTACTGATGGACACTCTTACTGGGTACTACAGATTTTGTAGGGGTCTATTTTCTGCAATAATTCCATTTCATTGTGAACATTTGTTTCATCTCCATGACTGCCTGTGTAAAGACAGCCACTGCTATAAGGTGGCATAGATTAGAATTTTTTTTATAATTACTCAGTTGGGATTGATCTAAAATTGCATCTCTAATCTGTGCACTACAGGCCTCCTTTATAGTCAGTAAGGATTAATATCTTCAAGGATGGTACATTTCATTTTAGAGTAAATATCCCTATGGAGTGATTTGAAACTATTTAGCAGTACCTGAGAACTAGAGGTCCTGTTGATTGCTTCCTAAAATTGTCTCCCTTTTAAGAACATAAATAGCTTTACTTGATTTTTAATAGTTACTAGCTAATGAATTACACAGAACTGCCTGTTTTACCCTTAAAAGTTCTTTGGTTGGGGGGAAATCAGAAAGCAAAAAGTCTTGAAAACAGCTTTAATAATTTAGAAAACTTTCAAAAGATGTTTGAATAGAGGAAACCATTGTATTCAGTAAGAAAATTGCAAAGCAGCAGCTTGATTTTCAGCGTGCTGTGGTCACTGTGCTGCAGCAAATCTCAGCCCTTGATCTGTTCGGTCACTGGATCTTCTAGGTTGAAGTTGTTTATTAACCACTACAAGCTAAGCTTTTCTTTCTCTATATAATTTGTGGTGATCACTAAAATAAGTAGAAATGCCTTGAAAAATTATGTACTGTTCAGAGAAAGATCCTCTATTTTTGAAGAGTATTCAAAGTAATATTAATTTTACAGTGGATAGGAAACTATGAAGCCAACAAACCTTATAATTTCTGGAGTATCCCTGAATTCATAGCAGAAACAAACCAGGAAAATAGTGTTATGTGTGAACTTTATTTCATGACTTTTTTTTAAGTCAACCACAAAAGAAGACATTTGAGAACATGTTTCTTGTCTTGATCAAGAAAAAGGACTGTGTCAAACACTTAAACTGGACCTTTAGCAATCTAAACCATATCAGCAGTGTCTTCACGTTTCATTTTTACAGTTGTTAGCAGGATTGGTTGACTGTATTTCTACAATCTGATAAGTGCAAAATCTCACCAAATACAGTGAGAAAAGTCCCAGAATAACTTCTATACTGGCTGGATTTTTTTTGGAGTACTGTTTTTCAGTCTTGACAGCTAATAATGCCCTTCTAAAAGCATGAAATACTAATTTTCTTATGGCATTGTACTCTGATAGAAATGTTGTCAGCCTCTTGTTTTCAAAACCTAATTTGTCAGTGAATTTGCTGGGCTTTATACAGTGAGTGAAGATTGTGGCAGATTAACCTGACAGATTAGACCCTGAGATTACAAAATTTTGTCCGTACAAGAACTGCAAGGTATGTGATGTGAGGATTGTGGTACAGTGGGCTCTCAAAAATATTACCAAGAGAAGCATTTTTTAAGACCTAATTAGATCTTAACATTCTTGTAGTTTCTTAGTTAAAAACACAGAATTCTGAAGTTACAAAGAAAGTAAGTCTATTATTGATATAGTAAAAATTAGAATCCTATAATGAGCCTGGCTGATATTAAGGGTCCCAGAAGCAGTTTCTACATGGCTAGGTACTCCTAACTTTTTTAAGCATATGCTTATATATGATTTGTTGAGTGAAAGAGGAAGAGCTGGTGTATCAGTTGGCTTTGGCTCAGTTGTATATCCTGCAGTTGGATAGAAAGACAATGTGTTTGGAGAGGCCCTTATGGTAGAAATAGTAAGGACTTATTTTGTTGTAGAAGACCGTGGTGTGGTGAACTAGTTTTTTAAAAAAAAGTATTGAAACCAGGTGACATGAGTCAGGAGCTGTTAGGGTCATCAGAAGCTGTGGAGAGCTTGCTCTGTGAAAATAGCTTAATGGTGCCTGCCTTCTTTCCATTATCAAAAGGAAGACTAAAGGCATGTAAATCCTGTTTATAAATTCACTGGGAAAACAAACAAAGGTAACCAGCAGAAAAGTGTTTGCTAAAGTAATACTGGGGGAAAACTCTATATGAATGAATCTGAAATGAATAGCTTGAAATTAGAAAAAGAGTTTTAAGATGACTTGTCATACAGAACGAGTGTGAATAAAAACAGCCAATAACCATGTTGCAGCATTATCACCACAATAGAGTACAACATAGTCAAATATATCAATATCAATTTGTGATAGAAAGTGTGGCCTTCTGTGATGGCAGAGACATGACTTCAGTTCTAAGAACTTCCCAAGTTTTGTATCCTTACGCTTTGTCAGAAGTTTGGGGGAAAAGCTCCAACTTCAGCTGTGCATGGCCTGGCGGTCTCATTTGTTGAGAGAAAATCAGGCGTATGGGCTGGTGGGCACAGAAATTTCCATGACTGGAGCACTGTTGTTTAAAAATTTTCTTTGATTTTGTGGTTGCCCAGCTGGGAGAGCATGTCGGTGTAAGTGCACCTAATCCCTCACTTCTGACATCAGTAGTGGCTTTAGGTGACAGGAAGCCTGACTCAAGCAGTGGTGAGTTTGGTCACTAGCAAAGGAAATAAAATCTCAGACTTTCACAGAATTCTGAATTTTGGGTTCTCCCTTTATGCTTCCTGTTGTCTGTCAAGTATCACAGTCTCAATGATTGCAGGAGGTTAGAGTTTATGCTGCTGTACAATCCCAGTACTGCATACTGGAGGAAACCAGAGGCCCAATGTACTTCAAGAGCTATGTTAAAAATTGAAAAAAAAAAAATCTGGTATAGGGAACACTAATTCTCAAGGAATCCTGCATTAGTATAATACTAGTGGGGTTTTTTTTTAGGGCAAATGTTAATTAGAATTGCTGTGTAATAATTAGCTTAATAAAATCAGACCTTGTAAATAGTAAATTAATGTCCATTTGTACTAGAGTTCTATTTTATATTTATGATTTTCTAATGTTATGTATTATGCTATTGAATGTCATTTGTTAGAGATGTCTAGTCCAGTAGAGTTCTGATGGATTGAGTTCTGCAAAAATTTTAGTTACTGAATAAACTGAGAATTTCTCTCAAGTACTTACATGAGAGAAACACTGTTTTTTTTACTTTTTAGCAGTCACATAGGTGGAAAAGAAAATCTCAGTGTGAACTCTATTGCGATTTTCCTTTTGCAGTATTACCAATAGCTTATTTTTGCATTTCATTCATGGCAATTTTATGTTGAGTGTTAACAAACAGAAAAGAAGAAAATTATGAGAGGTGCTTCACTGTAACTAAGGCAGCTGTGTAGGTATTTTACTTTGTTTCTTCATTAAGAAATTTCACTGTACAATTGATAACATTAATAGAAGACATAGGTTAGGTTATATAAAAGATTTATAGTTTCAACTTAAAAGCAGTAAGTTCATTAGTGGGGTGAAAATTAAATTTGTGTATATGATTTAGTATAAAAGTAAAGTTCACATAGCCATTTTAAGAAATTTATTTAAATGATCTAAATCATAGACCCAGTTAAATACTTGGGCTTAATCCAATGAAAACTTCAGTGAGACTCCTAAAATATACATTTGACATCTATGTTATGTTTCTCTCTTTTGTAAAAATAATTAAATCTGTTATCTGTGTGTAATATTGCTGAATATGTCCCAGGTCCCACACATTTGTTTTTATACATGTATTTCATTGACTCCTTGAAATCAGAGCAATTATTTTCAACTGTTTGTTCTGGCATAAAAGAAACTCAAAATTTCATAGCCTCCAAAATATGTTATTCTTCGTCTTCATTTTTGGATCAGTTTTTAAATTAAGAGATGTAATGTGAACTGTTTATGGTCTTATTAAACATTTTAAAATAAAAGTGTTTCATTTGCAGCCCATTTCTTGGTCTTTTGTAACAGAGTTGCATTGACTATTTATAGCTGCAAAAATTAATGAAGTATTCATTTCTTATTTTCTTAGAGATCTTGTTTTCATTTGTTTTGTTGGCAATTTTTCATTACACTGGAATATCAATGTAGCCTGTTTGAAAAGTAATTTAGGAAATGAAGTGTAGAATGATCAAAACTATAAAAAATGGCATCTCTAGGAAAGAAGAAAAGCTAATTACTCCAAGAAATTTGGTGAAATAATTATTTCATGCTTTTTATGTTAGCCTGTACCCAAAAACTCCATATCCAATATAATTATTTTTGTGTTTCTGAGTACTTTTTTGCATAAACTTTTATATTAAAACGTCATCTCATTTTTCTCCAACTTTTAAAACCTTTTCTGTAGAATAAAAATTATGTCTCTGTTCTCACCAGTCAGATTACTTAACTGTTAATTTTGCTTTTATATGAGAGAATATTTATTATTCACTTGAAGCTTTTCACTAGAATTTTTCTACCTGAGGGCTCAAACCATCAAGCAGCTTCTGATAAATTAAATTTTTATGTAAAATTGCAGCGTAGTTAAAATAATACACCATGAAATTCCTTATATTTTTGTGTTGAGTGATCTAATAATCCCCTCCACTCTGAGCCTGTTTTGCAAAGGTGATCATGTAAAAAATTCTGGAAAGTTATGAGGTAAGCCCTAACCTTTTCCTGGGAGGACAGGATAGTTCTTTTGTACTTGTGCTCTGGCTGCCTGGCCAAGCTGTAGGTTTGCCCTGGGGGAGGATTTGGTGACAGTCACAGTGACAGCATCATTCTCACCATGCTGTCCCAAAATGCAAATGATTCAGTATGAAAAGGGAAATGTGCTGGTTTAAATTGTTTAGTAACAGCAGCTGAAATTGCATTTCCTTTGAAGTTCATTAGTGTGTGTTGAGTGAAATACTTCTACGAGAATTTTACTGTGCCAGATACGTAGACTGACAAGGCTGTCTTTGCTAGAATCTCTCAGTTGCCTCAACAGCTGTAAAAATAAAAATACCGCTCACTGACTATTAAAACTCTTAGCAGCAAATCCTTCCAGACACTTTTTGCATGCTGAGCTCAACCAGAAGATGTTTTTACAAAACACTTAAATAAGTAATTAGAATGATAAGTGAGAAATGATGATCGAAACATCTAAAGTTTGATTACATTGGTAGCATATTTCTAGCTTTGTTATTAAAAGGTAGGGAGTAATTAGAAGTAGGTTAATCTTTACTGCAAATCTTAACAAATGTTTGTTGTGCAGAACAACTGCTCATTCATGCAGAAAAATGACCTGTGATCTGCAAACATTTTCACGTAAGAAAAATTTTATGCAGGCACTTCAGCTCTCTTGATTTCCCTTGGATTATTCAGCCATGTTATTGTACGTGTAGCAGTTTGCAGGATCATTTACTGAACAGATCAGTTAGTAATGCCAAGTAGCTAAAAAAAGCAAGAACGTTCATGGGCCTGGGAAATCATTCTAGGTCTGGGGCTTTGGGCATGCTTTTAGAAAATATGTGGGTCCTGCTGCAAATATTTGTAATTGCCACTTAAGAAAGTGCACAGGAAACTTGGAAAATACTATAGAATAACATAATTTGTAGTGACTTTGCTGTAAGGTGGTTTGCTGCTATATAGAAGAACAACTTCTGTTTGAATAATTTTGTCATATTCTACATATCAAACATAATTGCCTAGGAAAAAAATAGTATTTCTAGTATTTGTAGCAAAAAGGTGGGAAGTGATCATCTAGCGGATTGCAATTAATTATCAAAAACTTGACTTGCCAAAAGACATTCTTATGGTTCAGTTAAAGTAGCATATTCCATAACCTGGAAGTCATTCCACATCCTCTTGAGTTTGTGTGTCTTGTGCCTTTTATTTTATGCAGAAGAATTGTACTGGCTGCTGCACCTCATACCCCAAACAATTCAAATTATACATTTACCAGGAAGACTTTAATTCCTGTCTATGTGTTCTTCTGAGTTGAATATATTTCAATTCTAGTCCTAGATTCTTACTGAGTCAATTTTAAAAATGGTGTAGTATTTTCATAGGAAGTCTTTGACTTTTTGCATAAAACACAGAACTAGGTTGTGAAGAAATAAAAATTACTTTTTATTCATTTTCCTCCTTGTTGAAAAGATAATTATTTGACTTAAATAAAATTTTGGGCTTCTTTGTTTGTTTTTGTTTTTGGATGGGTTGTTATTTTTTGTTTTGTTTTGTTTGTTTTGTTTTGTGGGGTTTTTTGTTTGTTTGTTTTGTTTGGTACTGTAAATACATTGGGAATGCGGTGCTGATTTCTTTGTGCCGTTCTGACACCAAGACAACTCAGCCGACAGCTTCAAGTTAATGCTCTTGCTGTCAATGTTTGTTGGAGTGGTTCTGTAGTTAACTTGATAAGGAAAATTTGACAGACCATACCAGTTGTGTATTGGGTTATTAAAGATTGTTCCATTCATTTTTGAAGCTGGCTGAAATGAAATTCGAAAGCAAACTTCAGGCTGTGTATTAATTGTTCATTTTATGTTATAATGCTTTATCTTTTATCAAATAAATTTGACTTATTCCATAAATACTGTTTTATGTGATTTATTACTGCAAAGACAATATTTGCAGTTAATTGCTTTTTAATGGTAAGAAGGCAAATAATTACATAGAACAGACTTTTTCCCCTCCTAAATTTTTCTTTGTTTTATAATTACTGAAGTACTTTATAAGTAAAAGTATGATCTCTTTTGGCAATTACAAAATACATAATTTTAGCAGCTAACTATTTTTCTGTATTTGACAAGATATTAATTACATAAATTCAAATAATTGGTGATGAATAAAATGGATCATTATTAATCTGTGCTAAATTATAAATATATAGTCTTAAAGTGATTTGAAAAGGAGAAAAATATTTGATAGAAGTTAAAAGTTTACAACATACATCTGCAGAGTTCTCTGAGGAAAAATTGTGTCACGGTTGTAACTATCAGGAAAAGATTTATAAAAGTACTTTAAGACAAAAATGGCCAAGCTGTTGGAAAAAAATATTCCTCTAAAGAAAGACTATATAGATCACTCTCTATTCATATCTCAACTTGAGAACACCTCGTGGGTGCACTGTATAGTACTTATGTAGCTCATAGAAGTGACTGTTCATAGGAATGTGACATATATTTGTTGTCAAAGCAAATTGTGTTTAAAATGGGTAGCATTTGGTGCTTGCAGCTGTAAGGGAAAGTACTGTGCTACAGCTGAGAAACATATGAAAACTGAAGATACTTGACTTTTCTGTTATAGAAAGTAGATGTTTTATATAAGACATTATTTTAAAGCAAAAACCAAGGAAAAAGACGTATAGTCTTTGTTTAGTGTCAGCTTCATTGCGTGAAATCCACATTTTATAAAATGGGGCTTGATTGACAGTGTCTTTGGAAAGCTTCTTTTGAAAATCTAAGCCATGAGTTAAAAAACAGATTTTATTGTAAATGAGATTTCCATGTTCATTATTAACCTATAGGTTAATATAATTAACCTGTAGGTTTCAGCTTATTTTTACAATAATAGGTAATTTACAGTTGAAAATATGTATGTGGAAGTAAAATAGATCATATAGATGTAACAATCATGAAAAAAGTTATCTGAAATAAATTTTCTTAACTGTTTAAGCCCCACACTTTAGTTTATGGGAACAGCATGAATAAATCTGAATAAAAATCCAGAACAGAAAGTGAAACTCTGATGCAGGAAGTTTTCCCTCTGAAAAAGTCTTTAATTAAATATGTGGGTTTTTAAATTTTATAATTTTATATGAGATGGCAAAATTCAGAGTTCTAATTGACAGAACTCACCACAATTTAATTAAAATTTTGCAACCTGCAATTCATTTGCAAATGAATTCCTGGGTCTAAATTGTGTTTTTATTGTCAGCCAAAAAATGAGTTCTCCTGCATGAAGAATGTTCCTACAGTTTGCTTGTGTAATGGACTTCATGTTTAGTCTTCTTTTTATTATAATAGCTATAATATCAAAATAAACATCAAGAGCTCTATCTAGCTCTTTATATTCATATTAGCCTTGAATATAAACTTTTTGTTTATCATCCTTCAGAAAGTAAATTCCTGTACTGAAAAAGGAGTTGTAAAATCAGTGGTCTCATGTAGAAGCTATGTGGCATTCTAGTAGCTGTTAATTTTTGTGGTACTTGTAGTGTTGCAAAATAAGAATAGTGTGGGAGAGACTCTGAGGACATAAAATATTGCAGAAATAATTTATTTTTAAAGGAAAGCTTTCTCACTTAGGAAGTATCCTACACACAATAGAAATGAAAAATAATAATTAAAAACTCCTGTTTATGGATTTTAATCCATGCCAGCTATAGGGGAAAAATGAAATAGATTAAAAAAAATATAGAAATAAAGGAATTAGGACTATAATAGGGGGAAAGACTGAGTTTGAATTTGTCTGATTTGCTAGCTATGCATTAAATAGTCTCGTTTATCAGTACTTACTTACCAAAGTGTTTGCATTTGAAGGTCTGTTTACTGTGACTGTGGGATTGTAGACATTCCCTTCAGAGGAAGGACAGGCTGGAGCAAAAAAATCTCTTTTAACTGTCTTCTTCTTGCCCAGATGCCTGAAAGCACTTCCTCCAAACGGCAGATGAGATTGCTTTATTTTTCCATACATTGCAGATGGCTGAGTAATGTTTTCTTTCAGTAATGTCCAATAATGGACTTGATTTTTTACTTTTTTGTACAACTGTATATCTCTGTAAATATCTGCACTTCTCATTCCGAGATTTTTAAGAGTTTTTAACTCAGAAACCTGATTTAGCAATGAATACCTGTATCTATGATAAAAGTAAAATATGCTTTTAAATAAAGCTAAAAGAAACTTGGACAAATTTTCTCTATTAGCATACTGGGATATTGTAATCTGGGGAAATAGATTGAGTGTACCACATATTGGAGGATCCATTTCACATACAATTATGCAACATCCAACAAGTCCTTGGTTTTAACTCCTGTTCTAAAAAATCAAGGCATGTGATTGTTTTAAAGCATTGCATATGTGATACATTTGACTGATTGCTGTGAATTTCAAGAACAGATTTTTATTGGCACCTGTGCTCTTAAGTTGTTTTGAAAAGTCTTAATGAGAGTGTATTAAGCATCAAATGTTGAAATAGAATTATGTGACCAATTATATGCCTTTATATCTTAATATAATAATGTATTTTCCAGAAAGCTTTCAGTGAAAATCAGGCAAATGAAGGAAAATTGGCAAAGGTCATATTGAATAACTGAGGCCAGAATTTGGCCTCTGCAGTTAGGAAGCAGGGAAGAAGAACAGCAATTTAATGTTTTGTTGGATTGTTTTACATTAAAAAAAACTAGATAGATTGAACTAATAACCATAGCTGTTGGTTTCATAAACACTTTTCTAACAAAATAATAGTTTTTTACTTTAACTGAATTTTGGAGTTTATGGATATCCTGCTAATAGAGTATGACTTTTTCATACAGGTTTTCAAAACGAAACATTTTACACTGAACCAGAAATCCCATGCCTACTAATTTACTTCCAAAACCATTTAACTTTAAAGTTTTTTCCTAATATCTTTCCTGGAGAGATATCAGTTTGTTTAAACTGTCTGTCTTCTAGATAGTGGTCTGTGTTGGGCACTTGAAAACAGCCCTGCAGGGCTGGGAGCCTGTGGGTCTAGAATATACTTGCATGTTTTGGTGTAATGCAACTGACAGGTGGATTGGGCAGTCAGTTTTGGGATGGTCCAAAATCTATTGCCTTGTCTTATTGGTCATTTGCAACATGGGAATCAAGGTCGGTTTAGTATTAAAATTACCTTTGCCAGCAGGTCAGAGTAGGACATCATGATCTATCTCATGGACAGAAAAAGGACTTATTGCACTCTGCTTTCTGGGGTTTTGTAAAAATGTGAATCTTTTGCTTTGCAAAGAAAAGAGTGCCTGGAAATGTAGCTCAAAAATATTGCTTGCCTATATCTTTTACCTCAGACCTACTCAGACTGTGAAGTTTTATATGTGAATTAATGCACTAATAAGTGTAATTCATACTGTGTGCAATCACACAGCTTCTTGGACTTTTTACTTTGGTTCATTGTCCAGAAAAACCTGAGTGAAAGGTTGTGATCTCAGTGTGTTACCAGTACCTTCTATACTGCCAAATAGTGATGTATAGAAAGCACAGTAAGCGGAGTTAGGCTTCCATGGACTGCAAGGCAACGTGCATTCAAAACAGTTCATCAGTCTGAGAAAATACTTGGCACTCGTTTGTAGAAAAGCATTTTAACTTTTCGTTCAAGCATTTGTAGAAAAGCTTTTTAACTATTTTCCCTGTGGGGCTGGCAGAAAAGGACCGGTAGATAATACTTCATCTTCCATTTTGCTGAGCCAAGTACAGGGGAAGTTGGCCAGGATTTCTCAGTTGCTGCACTCCATAAAGGAGAGACCAGGAGGAGACGTGTTTTATCACTTCATTTGTCTGCTTTGGAAAGCAAATACCTATACTAAAGATATAGAGAGAAAAGGGAGCTGATAATTAGCATCAACATCAGTTTGGTCTGGCTAAGTTATTTCTACACCCACTTCTTGCAGATTTTTGTGGTCCATGCCATCATTCTGGTACTTGAGAATAAGAGGATGGAAACCCCACTATTTATTTGGTTATTAAGGCTGCTAATGTTACATATTTACAGGATACTTTCAAATTAATGTGGCATTTGTAATATTTTGGGCCATTCTTGGTCAAGTAATGAAACTCTCAGAGTCATTATCAAATCTGATCTCCAGGTAGAACACAAATTGTGAAGGGGTTGCGTAGAGCATGGATTTGACTCAAAGGTTGGAGATATGCAAATCCACTTACTTTTCCTAGCTGCTTAATGCTTAGATAGAGCCTTAATAATCTTAAGAGTTCAAAGAAATTTGAATATTATGTTCCTTTATCCAGCAAATAATATGCACTCTTAGCTTTTACAATTTTTCTATATGTTTAAAAGTGGCAGAGGAAAGAGACTCTTACTCCTTTGCTCCTAAAATATTTGTTTCTTGGCAGCAGTTGTCTGAATGTATAGCAGATGTACTAAATATAATCTGCCTATGATTTAATGCAGCACACATGCAGAGAATGAAAATAACATTAATACAATTTGTATTTTTAATAAGGACTTTTGTGCAAGAGGAAGCACTTTTCTGGTTATGACTACTTATTCAGTGATAAAAATAGAACTTTTGGGTTTCCAGGACTGTCTGTCTGGCAAAGTTCATGTGACCCCAGTTTGTGATGCAAGACTCCTGAAAAGAATGTCCTCACTAACGTTTATTCTGTATTTTTGTTAACAGGAGGAATGCTTTTTGAATTTAGAAGCTCCTATTGCAAGAGTATGTGGCTATGACACTCCCTTCCCTCACATCTTTGAGCCTTTCTACATCCCAGACAAATGGAAATGCTATGATGCTCTTAGAAGAATGATTAACTACTGAGCAGGAGTACAGGTGAGAAATAACAGCTTGTACTGACAGGTTACCTGCAAGGGTTCTGACAGGATTATTGCAAGGTTTGGGCCTATAGTACTACTTGTTTATTTAATGTATTTGTTTATAATTAAATTATTTATTTTATTTATTAGTTTATTTAATTATTTATAATAAGAATTGCCTCTGACAGCTTTGGGCCTTCAGTCTTAAAGGTGTCTGAATATTTTTGAGTACTGCCATTGAAATCAGTGTTTAAAATTAATTGCCTTGCTTAATCAATTTGAAAATTAAGTGTTTTTAATCTTGAGAAGTGTAAAGAGTATAAAAGTGAAGGGTGAAAGGAACACTTATGCAGAGAATATATTTTCATCTCTATTAGAATGCTCAGGAGTTACTTCATCGGCCAACCACAGTGTTAAATTTTATAATTTTTCACTCCTCAGGGTGGCCTGTAATCCTGCAACGTACAAATAACACTCAATTTACTCTGAATATTTACTCTCTATTGTAAACACACACAAACCATTGGAAATACGTGAAGCATCTGTAGTGTCTCACAGTTCTGTTGAAGTACTACTGTTTAATATTTATTATAAAAATAATTTTTCTTTATGGTCTTCAATGTAATTTGATCATGCTTGAAGATTTCTGTTTGCAGAGCACAGAGACTGTGAAGTAATACATATTACTGTGTCTGTTACTCACAGTCTGTAACATCTTTTTTTTTCATTATAGTATTATACTAAGTAACATTTGACTGTGGGGTGGGCTGACCAGGATTTAGAATTGTGTTGTGGAGGAACTTCTGGTGTATAATGACCAAAGTTTAACAGTTTAGAAAATGTGTTAACACAATGTATTCTGTGCTGCCGTTAACTGAACAGTCACCTAGTTTTTGAGATACAGTCTTGAGGGATCTTGCACATGGGAAATGAAAAGAAGAAAACAATAGAAGCTGTAATGGACAGGCAAGGGATTTTTAGCTGCTGACACCAAAGACAGGAGGGCCAAGGTGGGCCCTATATGAGGGGTGCCGTCTTCTTCTATTTTACTTCTACATTAAACTGGGAATTAAATTTAGAGCCATGGATAGAAGGTTACCAATACCATAATGGTAATTTCCTTTATATGCAGAGTTACTTTCAGGAGACTTTTTGGCATTTCACTCTGTTTGTTTCCCTCAATAGCAGACACTGGAGTTTCTGTATGAGAAATGGGATTGCCACCAGTGATGCAGTGTCTCCAAAAAAAATGTAGTTCTACTTTTCTCAAAAATCACTTGTTACTGATGTACCAGAGCATTTAGTAGAATCACAGAATATGCTGAATCAGAAGGGAGCCATGAGGATCATTGGGTCCAACTCCTGGCCCTGTGGAAGATGCCCCAAGAGTCCCATCAGGTGCCTGAGATTGTTGTCCAAATGCTTCTTGAACTTCTGTCACGCTTGGTGCTGTGATCACTTTTCTCAGGTGCCTGTTCCAGTGCCCAGCTACCCTCTGGCTGAAGAACCTTTTCCTGATATCCAGCCTAAACCTTCCCTGACTCAGCTTCATGCTGTTTCCTTTAGTCCTGCCTTATCATGAGAGTGAAGAGATCAGATCCTGCCTGCCCTTTCTTGTCCCCTCTCAAGGAAGCTGTAGCTGCAGTGAGGTCTCCCCTCAGTCTCCTCCAGGCTGAACAGACCCAGTGCCCTCAGCCGCTCCTCACACTCTTCCCCTCAAGGCCCCTCACCATCTTTGTTGCCCTCCTTGGACACTCTCTAATAGTTTAATGTCTTTCTTACATTGTGTGCCCAGAGCTGCCCCCAGCACTCGAGGTGAGGCTGCCCCAGAGCAGAGCAGAGCAGGACAATCCCCTCCCTTGCCTGGCTGTGGTGCAGTTCTTAGTGCACCTCATTTCCTTGGAATTAAAAGTAAAGCTGTTTTCCAACCTGTCATATTTTTTGTAGAATATGTAATCAGTGCTCTCCTTTTTATTACAGTTGTCCTTGCCTTTGATCTAGGTTGAAGCAAACTCATTAAAGATTTATTTGCTTTTTTGTTTGGCACATCTGTAACAAAGTCAGGATATCTTACCTAAGGAGAATGGTTTAGTTGTATCTGTTCCTTGAGGCGATTTCCTGGGTCATGCTAGCTTGCCTCTGTTTTGTTACTTTTCAGATGAAACCAAAGGACCAAATTCTGTTACCTCTGTAAGAAAAGGGAGACAAACTGAGGGCATTTGGTAGTTCGGACTTAGTTAATCCCCGTTCCTCTATAGGATTGTAAAGTGAGGGAGGTATGAGCTGAAAAAATGGGTTCTGAGATTGCATCAAATTTGTGCACAACCCAGTTTCGACACTAGAAATCCACACTAAACCTGGTCTAAAAAAATTGCCTGGATTTAGCATGTCAAGGAGCAGGTTTATTAGAGGTTGTCTGAAAAACAGTGTTACGACACAGAAAACTCTGCTTTCTGCTTTGTCTAACAACACATGCAGATTTTGGCGCCCATAGCACCATATATTTTGGTTGGTTTGACTAGATGTTACTGTCACAGAATGAGCTACTCAAGGTTTTCCTATGTTTTTCTATGAGAGAACATTAATGTGCCTTGTTGTAAGGCACATTTCAGGGGAGCATTCCCTTATTTTTCTGTCTGCTATTCATTGGTCTTACATACTTGACGCAGCAGTTGCAACAGATCTCCATTCTGCTGTCAACTCCACAGAGTCTGCCTGTAAGGTAGCTCACTTATGTTTCTAAGAAATTGAAGGATTGCTTTACATTTGCTTATTTTTGTACTCATGGTAACATTTGTTCCTTGCCATTGGTAGGGAGTGATGAAGTTATGCGTTCCAAACCATCTCACATGTTGTTCTAAGAAATGGTTTTACAATTTGTGTGGATTTGAGCACAGTCAGTCCTTTTGGATGTTAGAGGGGTTGGGCCCATTGTCCTATTGTTGGAGAGACAGGGCAGCTAGGAGTTCCCTGTGGTGAAGAGGGGTGTAGGGCTGGCTTTTGAGTTACAGAAATAGTCAAGCTGGTGTTGTGGTTTAACGCCAGCTGGCAACTCAACCCCACATTGCCTCTCTCATTTCCCCCCAGAGGCATAGGAGAGAGAGAACTGGAAGAGTAAAAAAATCTGTGTGCCGTGGTTAATAATTTCTAAAGTCAGCATTATTATCTTAATGTACATTTAGTTTTGTTCAGCCTATGCTGACAGCATCTCACACACAGGTAGTTGCTTATCTTGAGTTTGTCAGTACAGATGGATTTCCTGCGTAAAGACAGTGTTTGTTAATGTGTCCTGTGTACCTCAACAGCGAGGCAGGCAAGAGCAAAGTCTCTATCTTTCAGCAGCTTCTCAGTTATTAAAATTTGTAGCTATGTTAGGGATATGAGAAATAGCTTCCAGGTAGGCAGCTGTGTTCTAGATAACTCTCTGTAGTTGGAAAACAGATAAAGATTAAAAAAAGCAGTGAGATTGGGATGGATATGCGTTTCCTGGGTAAATGGAACAGTGTCTGGCTGTTTATTTGAGGAGGTAAAAAAAACCCTAAAAGAAGAAACAGAAGATAGCCCTGAAACCGAAGAAAATAGTTAAAAATTTTATAAAATATACTCTTGTTCACAAATATGTTGAAGGCTGACTGTAGAATAGAAATTGCAGGTATTTAAGTGCTTTTCTGTTATATTTTGCAGGTTTTACTACCACATTTGCATATTTTGTTTTCTTGTCAGATTCTGAATTTTAAAGTTGTTCCTTGCTTGGTTACAGTTTACCTCCATGACAGTGTGTGTGTTCATAGAGAGCCATTGTTACTGTTACAAACTTAGTCTCTAACAATGCAGGGTTATTGCACTGAACTTCATTGCAGAACTATTCTCTGAGAAATTTAATCTTGGTGCTTAAAGGGTAGGTGGTGTTAGGGGCTCTTAGGGGGCTGATTTAAATTTATTTTTCTTTCCAAGCATGCAGTTGAAATTGGTTGTGCTGGGAAACAGGAAGGGACCTGGAAAGTATTTTAGTTAGTAATTGTGTCTTCCTTGCACTTCTGGCTGTTTGGCAGGGCTTCATACAGGTTAGCTTGAGAACAGGACAACTGTACTTCCTCTCCCTGTTTGGTAAATAAGACATGAGAGACTGTGCAAGATCTTTTTAACCTGAGACTAACAACCAGTTTTTTTCAATAGATAAATCACAAGTGTGGCAGGCTAGACTGCCTGCTTAATAAGTGCTATCTGTAACCCACTAGAATAAACAACCTCCAGAAGCTTGAGCAGGACACAACATTCCTGGTTTATAATCTTTTCCTTCTGGATGACAAAAATCATCCAGGTGGTCAGTGAATCATGTCTTACTTACAACAAGTGAGTAGTCCACATAAAAGATATCACTCTACTAGAGCTATGAGTTAGACTGTTAGTATGGCTGCTGCAAATCTGTACTTGCATTCAGACATTGCTGAGATCTCATGCAAGATCAATAATGAAATTATCTTTAAAAAAAATCCCTGTAAACAGGGAAGGTGTTGACTGTAGTTTCTTTACCAGACCCCTCTTCTCTGTAATAGTAGAATGATAGTATATCTAGTAGAAAAAAATACAAAACATTTGCTTAACGTTCTAGAGTAGGAGGGAAGGTAGTTCATCATAAATTTCTTTGAGTAAATGGCAATAATTAGTGGTGTGTTGACTCTAGGTATCATTTGCAGCATTTCTAATTTCTGTGGGTCTACCCTAGAAGCTTTAAAGATATAAAATGGTATTTAATACAAAATCAGTAGGTAATTGGTAGTAATTTGTTTTCGTTCATACACCTTGAAGTTAAAGCATTATGAGTTTAAGAACTAAGATTACCCTGGAGTGTGCTGTCTATTTAATGTGCAGATATTAGTTTCAGTCTTCAGATTTATAATTTATTTTGTCATCTTTTTCTGCAGAGAGGAGAAAAACAACAGGGAAATACAGAAGCTACCTTCAAAACTCTTGACATTTTAATCAGATCTTTTGGGTTTGGAATTTACATAGCAGACTTTTCTTTTAACTCAGCTATCCTGAATGTTCATCTTGGCTATTCTTCAGCAAGTTCAAATTTTCCTTAATTATGAAATCAGTGATGGGCAGGTGATTGTTACAGTAAGTAATTTCAGATGTATTCAAAGATATTCCAGATGTTGAATGAAAATTGCACATTGCCATGCTTCACTAGGCTACATCTAGACTTCGCTGTGTAAATATTAGAAGCAGAATTTTATTCAATAAAACATGTTATGCTCATGTAGTCTCTTCGTTTTGCTATTGTTTTGGAAGAACCCAAAGAAGTTATTTGAATGTGACTGTTTTCAACACAATAAACCTTAGACAGCCAGACCAAGTTGTGTGATAGAGACCTGCTTTAACTGGTGGCATCAGTATTTTGCTTGTGTGGCTTCAGGCAAAATAGTGCCTAATACTGATTTCCCTTTCTGCAAGGGGAAGTCCGTTTTTCTTGAGAGGGGAGGAGAGCTTTTTTTGCTTTGTTGCTGTGAGTGAGAGGCTTAATTGGTACATCTTTGCTGCAATATCCTTCCTTCTAGAATTGGAATGTGTTTGCTACTAAGCAGCTGTGCAAAAAGCAATTCCTCTTCTTTTTGCCTGCTTTGCTCTCTGTACAAATCAGTCTCATGCTGCATTGCTTCTTACCGAATAGGGGAAGGACTGGGGGGGGTTGAGGAGATGGATGGCAGTAGCCAGATAATCACATTTCTATGATTATTCAGGGGGCTCTTTCTCAGAGAAAGAAGAATACCTTTGTACACAAACCTGCTCAGGACAATCCTCAAGGTGACAGGTGAAGCACACCAAGGAGGAACTTGAGGAAGATAACTTCACATTCGATATCAGTGGATCTATGGAAAGTGCTAAACTGTTATCTTTTCAGGTCCTACCATTTTGTGTAAGATTCTGTCTTCACAGTTGGTGCATTCCCTAAAGAATTCCACACCTGATAGTGAAGCTAGTTCTTAATGTATCCAATCAAAACGAGATTGTTGTCAAATCGTGTAAGTCTCCTGTAAATGCCATGTATAGAACTTGTTTATTGTCTGAAATAAGATAGGTGCATTACATACTTTATATTTTTTTTGCACTGGATGGAAGCTATTTTGGTCATATGAAGAAAAATGGTTTTAAAAATTATTTCTGTCTTTGTAAACATTAATAGATATTTTAATAACTGTCTCCTAAAAATGTACTGTTACTGTATTTCAAAGCATATAAAATAGGTGCAATTATAGTACTGCCTTAGTAAAATGTACTTTGGTAATTAATAGCCTTAATAAAATATACTTTGTATTTACAGTTTTCACATAAAAAAGTGATTTCTAATTTAGTGTAAAGATTAAGTTCAAGTTTCCTGTATTGAAATATGGAATAATATATTTCTTAATAAACATGTAGAAAATATTTGCTCTTAATGTGGACTGCTACAATCCGGTTGAGGGGCAGCTTTTGTGTTTTTGGTGACTGGTGTTGTGTCAGTTTTAATAATATAAAAAATTGTTCCTTTCTCCTCTGTTTTGGGTAATAGGATATTTTTCCCTGGCAAACATGGATTAATGTTCTAAAATAGGTGCTGCCTCCAAAAGCCTGCCTAGATGGCAGTATTCACTCACATAACCTGTGCTCAAGGATGGAGGCTGTTTAAGTGCGTGTTACGGAAAAATGACTTACAGTGCTTAACTGGATGGGAAGGTGTATGCTGGTACATACAAATAACTGTTTCTTATTAAGTTTCCTAATAATAAAATCCAAAGACAAGTCATATTTTCTGGGTTTTAACCACTTAGGTCTCCTAATTTTATTCTCAGATTTAACCTGGGCAATGACTGTTTCACTCTAAGTAACTCCTAAAGGAAAAATTGTGTCACTACTCCTTGCTGATAGTCCAGAAAATTAGTGAAGTATCTAGTCATGCTCATTTAACACCAATTGCTAGAAATACTTACAGTACAAAGCTTATTGCTGGGTCCTGAGTTCTTCACCGAAAGGGGTCTCAATATTGGAACAGCACCAAGGAAATAGGGGAGTCACCATCCCTGGAGGTTTTTAAAAGGTATGTAGCTTTGAAATTAGGAGTAGGGTTTAGTGGTGGACTTGGCTGTGCCAGGTTAATGGTTGAACTGGGATGATCTTAGAGGTTCTTTTCCAGCCTAAATTATTCTATTATTCTATGAAAGACCTACAGAGCCTTCATGGGGCCCCAGATTTATTAACTGCAGATGAAAGACTTGTATCCTCTTCTGTCATCTAGCTCAGTTAAGCCTGTAGTGCCATAACAACCTCACTGTAATAAACAGTGTGCTGATTATATAAAAATTGGACTTAAATCATTAGAGGTATTCTTCCTCGTGGAAGTGCATGTGTTTGTAAGAGGATTAGCCAGTAGTACATTCTCACTGCAGTAGCCAGGAGCCTTGACACAATGACCTTCTGCTCCTATGGTCTGATAATCAATTCTGAGCCCATTAATCTTTCCAGACAGATTTCTTGCTCCCTTAGCTAAAACCCGGTGTTCCTGGTGCACTGGTATACTGCAGAAGCTCTGTTCTAGCCACATAACTTCAGAGGCAGCAACTGAAAGGAATCCATTCAGCAAGCTGGCAGAGATTGTTATCACAGCAGCTCATGGGGTTCAGTGAGCATTATATGTTCATAACAAAATAAGCTGACACAGTCTGTAAGCTCTGCCAGATTTCAGCAGACCTGAAATAAGGATGCAATTCTTTTGTAGCTCTTTTTCAGCTTAGCTGCTCTGCAAGATACACGTTGATTAGATATGGGAGGGTTACAGCTGACTTCAGTATAAAACACAATTTTTAGAACTTGGTTCAGTTGCTTGTGCTTTGGCATCGAGTACCATTTGAGACACCCTGGGGTATCCTGCATGGTCTTCATGTCTTCAGCAGCTGCTTCCATAGGTCCTATATGGTATCTGCCAACCCCATGTGTATCTTGGGTGCCTCAGGGCATCTCAAATAGCATAGGTGCTGGCATTCAGGCATCTAAATGGAGCCCTTTGTTTTCTAGAACTTTGGATAGCTGATGTCTGACTATTTTTCTGTAAGCTTGCATAAAATGCCAGCACTGAGATTGGTCCATTCCTTGATTTTCCAGATAAATTGCTCAAATCCTCAGTATGTACGTAAGGTGGGATACATGACAGTGTGTGTGAAAGAAGGTATCATCTCCTAGGTGATGAGCTGATGCTGCACTGGACTGTTAGTTCCTAGGAGAATAATTTAGAGCAAAACCTCAGCCTTGGAACTGTTACCTGGCTGGAGTTGGTTTGCATATGTCACAAGATTTCTGATGATTAGCTGAAGGTAACGGGGCAAGGTCCTAGTTCTGTTTCAGCAAAACCATGAACAACAGGGGTGAGTTAATGGGAGATGAGTACTCTTGCTTTCTGTAGGCTCTGTGTGGGATTCAACTCAGGATTAAGCCACCTAAATGTGTCTAGATTTAGGTGTGCATGCCTGAGCAGAGCAGTTGAGCTGGTACTAAGTTCCTTTAAGGTAATCTTGACTCATTCTGCAGGCTGAACTGACTCCACTGACTGGTTGTCTCTGCCACATTAGGCGCTGTGAGGTGTCCTGCCTGGCCCTCAGCTGGTTGTCTGGAAAGGTTCAGGTCTCCCATCAGGCTTTGGTCATACATGCTGTACTCAAGGTGCATCTTTCACCATGCTCAAAGTCATCTGGGGCATCATTGCTAAATGTGTGGGCAGCAGGATCTAATTCCCCAGTGGCTGCGACTGCCATGGGATCACAGCCCAAAGGTAGACATTAGATTCTTAACTTCAGACAAAATTACTCTTTCTATGCTTTTGGCAGAAGAGATTGAATGGAGAGGAAGCACATGAAGTGTTTGAGGATGCTGGGGCCATGCACTAAGTGGTGGTAGAAGCTGGGGGAGGATGGTTTGTCCTTCAGTCCAGCTGCTACAAGCAGCATTGGCCTAATCCATACTTAAGGTCATGTAAGTCATCCCCAGCCCCCTGACAGAAAGAACTAAACCTCCTGATGAGCAATACCAATTAATTTGATCAGCTGCCTATTTTCGTATTTCACGGGCAACACTGAAGCAACCCCAGCCTTGGTTTTATGTTACTTGCTTTATGGTCTTTGGTGATGTTTTTAAACCCTATTTCTGTCTGCCAAAATAATTCTGCTACTCTAAGAGCAGAAACTAGTGTCTGGTCTTGCTCAAGTAGGTCTGTGGCTAACTGTTCTACAGCTGACAGTAATGTGCCACCAGTGTCTCATAAGGCGTCCCTGTTGATTCCTGTGTGTAATTAATTACTTTTATATGGTAATTAAATCATTCCTGTTTACTTGCACTCTGCTTGCAGCTGAGTACTTGCTGAAAAGAGAAATTGTCTGAATTGCCTGTGGTTGCTCTCTTGCAGCATTGGTGAGCTGAGCCACTGCTAGTTCCAGCTTGAGCGGTCTCTGGCCGTTCTGAGGACAGTGACCCGGGCTGCAGGTGGGATTTTACGGGTAGTAAAGCTGATGCAGCCCCTTCCCCTCTGCTGCCCTGCCAGTTGCAGCTGTGCTGGGGGCTCGAGGCAGCCCCTGCCGAGGGTCCGGCCGGCAAAGGGCGCTGTGGGTGTGCGGAGCTGTGCCGGGTACCTTTGGTTTGGCTGCGGGCGGGGGCAGGAGAGGTGCAGAGCCCTCCCTGCCTGTGAGAGCTGGGACAGCGGCACCGCTCGGGTCTGTGCGCCGGGAGCGGGCTCTGGCACGGCTGGAGCAGCACAGCCAGGCAGGTCTCAGTGGCAGCTGCACAGGGGAGATATTAGTGATTGTGTATCAGTGATGACCTGGGACCTGTGACTCCGAGCCTGCCTGCATTTGCAGTGCACAGTGTTCCACATGCAGCTCGGCTGTCTCACACTTGTTATTTGCTAGTCTAGAGGTTTGCAGGAAGGGGCAAACCCAGATATGATTAAAATTTTTGGGTGGTTTGTGCAGGGAAGGTGCCCCCAGCAGGACCCATGGCTGTAACATGGTGCTGTATGCTTTGCTCTACCATCCAGCCTGCTGCAGGGTAGTGCCTCAAGTCTAAGCATAAGATGATTGAGATGTGTATGTCACATAATAAAGTGTTTTGGCCTCAGGAATTTTCAAGGATGCCTCTCAAGAGAGCGGTGAGGCAGTGGAGGAGCAAAGTGCAGCCTTGTTCAAGTGCAGCTCTGATGGTTTCATGGCATGTCTTGTAACCTACTGATCCTGTGGTTTGTTCACAAAAGAGAATTTGGCTTGGGAAGGAAAGTGTGAGCAGGTTGGCATTCAAATGTTAATACATGGAGAACAAAAAGACTAAGAACAAGCTTAGTGTAATCGTAACTTTGTCCTCTCAAATGATTTTTTTGTCAGTCCCCCCACCCATCTCTTCAGTAAAGTTTCCCCCCTCCCTTTTTGCCAACAACCTAATTGCTCCTTGAACTACAACACTTTTAAATGTTTGAAGTAATTTTTGTCACACTTTTTTTTTTGCAATAAAACCAAATTATTGTTCCTCATTTGCTGTGTTACAGTTGAGTTAGAGGCCACTGAAGCAAGTGGATGTTGAGCAGCCTTAAAAAGCAGAGCTGGTCTGAAGCCCTGGCCTCCTCCTTGGTCCTTCCCTTCCTGGCTTGGCCCCATGCCACAGCCAGCCCACAACTTTGCTGGGTGTTTTGCTGCCCCAGGCAGGGACTCTGGGCTGGGGGAGGTCATGGAGCGAGTACCAGAGCAGTGGCAGCTGCTGCTGCTAGGTGATGAAGAGTGAGAGAGAGAAGAGGTGGGAGGAAGGCATTAGCATTTTGTTGCAGGGTCGGAGCCCTGCCTGTCCTCAGCCAGTGACTTCAGCCTTCCCAGGCTTCCCACTCCACTGACAGTCCCAGCCTCAATCCCTACGGAGAGGGAGCCAGCCTGGATGTCACAGACTGTGCATCTCTCACCTGCCTGTGGTGCGTGCAGGCACCGTGTCCCATCCCCATCCCTTCTTGTTCCTGCTCACCCACTGGAGGCAGCTTTGGTGACTTACAGCAAATCGCTGCTCAGGCTGTGAAACACCCACTCAGGCAGTGATCTGGGTGTTGTCATATGCACAGCTTGAGCCTTTGGGAGATGACACTTTATCTAATTAGCTTTCAACGAAGAACATGTGATTCATCTTGTTACGAGCAGTGAAATCACTGAGCACTTTGCTGTCAGCATCGCTAACCGAGCCTTCAGCTTCCACAGTACTGCGGTTTAAGGGACGCCCTGTGCAGATTTGTCTGGGTTTCTGTCATTCCTGCACCGGCTCACTCCCCTCCGCTTCATCTGCCTCTGCTCTTGCAAAGCTGTTTTGTGGCAGCGCAGCAACTGCCTGCATTCATCCTGATGTTTTGGGAAGGAGGATGTTCAAGTTATTAATGCAGTTAAAATTATCTCGGTGGAGCATAGCTGCAAAAGCAAACTGATGTTTGTGGTGTCTACAGACACACTGAAATTAGTGAGGCCCCTCTTGAATCAATCTGGCTCCATGAGATTGAAATTTATTGTATCTTTTCCAATGAATTTGATTAATTTTAAGGACAAGCAATCCTTAGGTTACAGTAATTTCCTTCCACTGCCCTGGTAACATAAATATACATAAATATCCATACATGAAACATATATCCATAGAATCTTAAGATTCTTCTACTAAGTATTAAATATGGGGGCTATCTGTTAAGCAGGTTCTTTGGATTTATTTGCTTGTTTTTCAACCAGGGGAAATAGTTAAATTCAAGTGAGATTTGTTATTTTCTTATTTATGAAGCTATCTAATTCTTTCGTTAATTCTGATACTCTGCTGAAAAAATCTGCTAGGTAAGTGTTGCTGCAGTCCCATGCAATGAGGTGAGTTATGTCTGTGATCACTCCCCTTCACTACTTGGGAATATGGAATATGAAGAGCTGATACTGTATCTGAGTGTCCTGGTTTTGGCTGGGATGGAGTTAATTTTCTTCACAAAGTAGCTGGTACAATGCTATGGTTTGAATTGAGTACAAAAATAATGTTGGTAACACCCTGATGCTTTGGGTTTTGCTCAGTAGTGCTGACCTTAATTCAAGGATTTTCCAGTTTGTCATGCTCTGCCAGTCAGGAGACAAATGAGAAGCTGGTGGGGAGCAGGGCCAGGACAGCTGACCCAAACTAGCCAAAGGGATATTCCATACCATAGAATTCCATGCCCAGTGTATAAACTGGGGACAGTTGGCCAGGAGGATTGCTGCTTGGGGATGGACTGGTCATCAGTCAGCAACTGGTGACCAAGTGTGTTGTGCCTCTTGTTTCTCTTGAGTTTCATCTCTTTCTCTCCATTATTTTATTTTATTTTATTTTATTTTATTTTATTTTATTTTATTTTATTTTATTTTATTTTATTTTATTTTATTTTATTTTATTTTATTTTATTTTATATTTTATTTTATTTTATTTTATTTTATTTTATTTTATTTTATTTTATTTTATTTTATTTTATTTTATTTTATTTTATTTTATTTTATTTTATTTCAATTGTTAAGCTCTTCTTACCTCAAACCACAAGCTTTACTTTTTTCCTCCCTATTCTCCTCCCCACTGGGGAGGTGGAGGGGAGGAGTGAGTGGCTGTGCAGTTCTTAGTTGCTGGCTGGATTTAAACCACAACACTGAGAAATAAAGCCATGACTCCACTGTCCTGTGTCATGTACACCTGGAGGACATCAGATCTTGCTGCCTCATCACCAGGCCCTGGCCCTACCAGCCAATGCAGCAGCAAGGCTTGTGCAGGACTGGCCACCCCTCAGGACAGCTCTGCAGCTCAGGGAGGGTGCTGAGGGCTGGGTTGTGGCAGCAGCATCAGATCAGAGATATTCCCATGTGTCTTTGCATGTGAATAAATGGTTCAGGTCTGGGTCACCATCACCAGCTAAATGTTGTGCTCACTGAAGTTGAACAAAATTTCAGTCTCTTTGTTGACATCCTGTGCATCCTTACTGGCCTGCAGCTGTAAGCTCACTCTCTGCACAATCCTGCATGCCAAGCCAGTCAGGCAGGAATATTCCAGCTCTTATTTGCGCATAAACCCTCTTTTATTTCCAGGGCTGCTGAACTGTGTGGGTGGCAACCCTTTCAGCTTCCCCAGCCGGTCATTTCCTCTGCCCACACTGGAAACGATTTAGGTGTCCCTCTGCCTGGAGATGGATGCTCCTTACTTTGTAATTTGCGAGCCCCACCATGATGAGAGTGCAGCACAGACCTCCCCAGGCAGTGTCCCAAAGCAGGGCTCAACCTTGGAGACTGAGCTCAGTTGGGCCAGTCTGCGGCTATTTAAATGCTCCTGGTTGGTTTGATCAAAAATGATTTGCAATGAAAATCAGTGGGGTTGGCACTATCCACCTGGTGTACAAGTGCTTGAATTTAGGCTGGGGGAGCAATGATCACTGTCTGTGCATGCATGTGTTACACACTTCAGTGAAGAGCATACTCAAGTGTCAGTATCTTGGAGGAAAAAAAATCAACAGAACACTGTTCATGAGTTTTTGAGAGGCTGTATATGGTGCAGCACTTGAGCTGTGTTCTGTTATTTGAAATAAGATGTTCAGAAACATCTCAGTTAAGAAATAAGAAAGTGACAAAATGTGGTGAAGACTATAAATTGTAAACTACAAAGTAAGCCCACATCCTGCAACAAAAGCTGCTTTATTCAGACAAGGAAGTGCACTTAGGCATAGCTTTAAATAGCATGCATCAGGAAAACTCTCAAATTCTATATAATTTCGCATAATTAAATGTAGGTATTTCATCCTACTACAATTTGCTGCCTTGCCCCTTGTGCCTACAATGTTGATATTCATCATAGATTTGAGCAGTTTATTTCAGTGAGAGCTAACCCACACTTGCAGAGCCCAGATTATAATTATCCTTCTGCCAAGTGCCAGTCACGGTTCCTCTGTTGCCCGTCAGAGAGCCCTCGGAGCCAGCACCAGGCAGAGAGGCATTCACAGTGCAGCCGCTGCAGGCGGATCCCTCAGCAAGCTCTGCCTCACCCCATCCCCATGTCTTCCTTCTGGACTCCTGTCTGCAAGACTCCTCTGTTTTCCTTCTTATTTTGCTCCTCTTAGTCCCAGGGTAAATGCAGCTCTGCCTTTTGGCTGCTGAGATCTGGGGGTGTCTGGAGAAAAATGTTGTTTCAGGCAATATAAACAGCAGGAGAAACTCCTTTTTGTCCTGTTATCTTCAAACCACGGAGAGCCTGGTGATGATGGCTGTGAGGTGGATTTATGGACCATGGGACCAGGTCTGGTTTCTCTTAGACCTGAAAACTGTTGGGGTTTGATGCACGACCTCACAGGGCTGGGGTGTTAAGCATGAATCATAGAATCATAGAATTGGAAGGGACCTTTAAATGTCATTAGTCCAACCCTCCTGCCATGGGCAGGCACACCTTCAACTAGGTCAGGTTGTTTAGGACCTGATCCAACCTAGCCTTGAACACTTCCAGGGCTGGGGCATCTACCCCCTCTCTGCAACCTGTTCCATTGCCTCACATCAGAGCAGAGAATTTCGTCCTAATATCTAAATCTAAATTTGCTCTTTTTCAGTTTAAAGCCATTCCCCCTTGTCCTATCACTACATGCTCTTGTAAAAAGTTCCTCTCCAGCTTTCTTGTTGTGTGCTTTAGGCCATAAAAGGCTGCCATGAGATTTTCCTGGACTCTTATCTTCAGGCTGAGCAACTCCAACTCTCTCAGGCTGTGTTCACAGATGTGCTCCAGCCCTTTCATCATCTTTGTGGCCCTTCTCTGGACTCATTCCAAAGGGTCCAAGTGTTTCTGTGTTGGGGACTCCAGAGCTGGATGCAGTACTCCAGGTGGGGTGTCACAAGAGCAGAGCAGAAGAGCAGAATCACTCCTCAACCTGCTGGTCAGGCTGCTTTGGATGCAGCCCAGGATGCAGCTGGCTTTTTGGGTTGCAAGCCCACAGAGAAATAAACAGGCCAGTGAAAATGACATGACAGTACAGGGGCTCCAGCTCTGTCCCACACCTGGGTAGAACTTCTAGGCCATGAAAGAATGCAAACCTCCACAAAGGTGGTGGTGGAGTGCTCAGGGATTTGAAAGGCTGTAACCAGAGTGCTGTCAATTTGGCCAGAGCATTCCTGTCACACCAGGAAAGCCTTTCATGAGCAGTGACACGGATGTGCCTGTGCCTGCAGCACCTCTCGTGTGTGTGGCTAACAGGCAGGGCCTTGCACTGAGCAGGAAGGCAACCCCATGCCACAGTGCCAGGAGCAGGAGCAGCTCTGCTCTGGGAACAAAAAGCTGTTGCCCAGTCCAAATTGCAACCCCTGGCTGATGTGCTGTTATGGGTGAAATTCCACTGGAATATTGTGACACATGCAGTGAGCAGGATGAGATCCTCGCCTACTTCCTCAGCCAGAAGTGCTCTCAGGAGAAAGCACAGGAGCACCAGGAACAGCTGAGGAGCTTCTCCTTCAGCACTGTCAGCATGATCACCTAAAAAACTACCTCATCACTTGCATTTCTAGTTGAACTAACTTTACCCCAGTATTGTCAGTAAACATTGTATACTGCTATATGCCTTTTTTATATACACTCAGCCCACTATATGCTATTAGGCTGACTATATTTTTTGCTGTGATGGAATCTGTGCATGTATTACCAAAGCTCAGCTTTATTCCTTTGCTTCCCCTACCCTTGTCTACTGTTTTCCTTGCCTTCACTGTTGAAAGGGAAAAATCACCAAGAGGCATCTCTGGTGTTTCATGTGGAGAATATCTAAAACTGGCCAGCAATGTACTAAATCAGTTCTCTAAAGTGGATTTGATGAACAGATCGCTGATTAAAAGAGGGAGAATTGAGGAGGATTTCTTAATTTCTATTCAATATGCCTGAACACAACACCTCCCCCCACTCCCATTTTTTTCCACATCTTTTTTTTCTTTTCTAAATGTTTTTTTTTTTCCCTCTTCCTTTTACTTGTGTGAAAAAAAACCAAAAACAAACAACAAACCCAACAAAAAAACCACCTGAGTGGAAAGTACTGATTTTCTGACAGTGTGCTATATGCCAGTAATGCACACAGGTAAGTATATTGAAAAAAAAGGGATTATGCTTTAGTTTGTTTGCTAAGATCTGGTTTTAGCTGCAGAGACTTAAGGCAGGGCTTGTAGCAATGGTAGCCAAAAATACTTTCATGAAAATTTAAGATTTCTGAATTGGCACAATTTCTTTAACAGAAAAACCTGCTTAAACAAAGTCCTTGATTTATTTTTTTCTCATCCCCACCTCTCAGACTTGGCCACCTTCAGTCTGCAGCACAGGTACAGCTAGAGATGATGAAAAACATGCAAGGAAGTGTGATGGGGGTTAGCTTGCCTGTTTAGCCATTCCCCAAGCAGCACTGGCCAGGCTTTCAGGGAGGGATTTCCACATCCATACATGTCTATTTTTGCATCCTGTAGCAAACATGTTATTACCACTGAACTGAGCAGGGCCTGCTGAGAAATGAAACTGTGGGCATTGCCTCTCACACACCAGAGGAAGGCAGTGCCACCAGCCCAGCCAGGGGAGTTTGAAGCGTGTCAGCTCTGGAAGCAGTGGTGGGGGTAGGATGGGATGGGATGAGGATGCTCAACCCAGAGGATCTTGCTCATTGCTCATCCCCAAGGGAGCCTCAGACTCCCCCTGCCCTGGCTGCCATTCCTGGAACAGGAAGGGTTGCAGGGTGAAAATCAGAGCTGGTTCCTTGTTTTCCATGTCCCCAAGGGAAAGTTGTAGTCTGGCACCTGGACCCAAACCTGCTGGCACCTTTGTGGCTTTGCAGAGGGAAATAACCTTTGTCAAGCCCTTTGTAAGTTTTCTATTTTGCAAATAGTCCATGGGTCAGTGGTTTGACTGCACAATTCAGCTACCAGGATTAGTGTCTCGAGTTCACTACTGAGCTTCCAAAATAATAATCATAAATAAACCCCCCCAAATTTTTTTCTATTGTACGGACATGCCAAAAGGCACAGGAAATCCATGGATAGATGGCTTTTTCATTTTGGCATATCCTGTAAGGTTGAAAAGTTTGCTGAAAAGCCCTTTTTCAAGCAGTATTCATGCCAAGAATTCCCTTCTGAAGCTCACAAAATATCTGAAAGTATTAAAGAAATCCGTATTCAGTACCTGTATGGCTTCCAGTTATAATAAAGTCAGTCATGTGGCAGATATGATTGGCCTGATCTTTTGTAGCATTTTGGGTGTATTTACATATTTGAAGTTTTCTAATTCAGACCCCTGTGCCAGAAACATGTAGCAGCCTTTTCATGCTGAAATCTTTTGAAGTATTATTTTTTGCCGTGTTCCCCCACAATCCCACTTTGCGTTTTGATACAAACTGAGAAAACCAATAAATGAAAGGTAAAACTGCTTTTCCAGGCATGACCTCCACTTCAAGTGTTTGCTGGGGTGAGCTGTTCTGTACAAAATGTGCCAGTTTTGCTCTTCATACCTCCTTTGGGAACAATCACGAATGTGGAAGTGTGGTGCGAGTTAACAACACCACGGTCGGTCCCAGAGGGGCATCTTCTGGATGAGGGGCATCTCTGGAGAGGCTGTGGCTTGGCCAGGCCAGAGGCACGTGTGCTAACTGCAATAATAACAACTGGGCATGCCTTGGGTACCTGCTTCATGTGTGGAGCCTGATGATGGATGGTGTTCCTGAGGAGTCAGTACTGGGATCAGCGCTGTTGAACATCTCTGTTGGCAGCGTGGACGCTGGAATTGCCTACAGCCTCAGCAGTTTTCCTAACGAGACCAAGCTATGCAGGGATGTTGACTTGGTGGAGGGAGGGGATGTCATCCAGAGGTTCCTTGACAGGCCTGAAAGGTGGGCTCATGTCAACCTTGGGAAGTTCCACAAGGCCAGGGGCAGGGTCCTGCACAGGTGCAAGGCCACAAATACAGGCTTGGAAGGGAATGGATTGAAAACAGCTCTTAGAAAAAGGACTTGGCAGTGTGGCTTGACAAGAGGCATAGAACTGCTAGTGTTGGAAAAGACCTCTAAGATCATTGAGTCCAACCATTAACCCAACACCGACATGTTAGCACAAAACCATGTCTCCAGGTGCCACATCCACACCATTTTTGAACACTTTTCATGTTAGTGATTCTACCACTTCCCTGAGAAATGTTTTTCAATGTCCGGCCACCCTTTTGGTAAATACATTTTTGCATATATCCAACTTAAATCTCCCACAGCTTGAGGCCATTTCTTCTTGTCCTATTGCTTGTTATTTGGTAGAGGAGACTGACCCCCACCTGGCTACCACCACCTACAGTTGAAGAGAGTGAGAAGGTCTCCCCTGAGCCTCTTTTTTTTCAGACTAAACACCCCAGCATCCCTCAGGCATCCCTTTAAGACTGATGTGCCAGACCCTTCCCCAGTTCCACTGTCCTCCTCTGGACACGCTCCAGCACATCAATGTCTTTTTTGTAGTAAGGGGCCCAAAACTCAACACAAGATTTGAGGTGTGACCTCACCAGTGCTGAGTACAGCCAGTGCCCTGGTCCTGCTGGCTGTTGCTGATACAGGCCAGGATGCCATTGGCCTTCTTGGCCCCCCGGGCAAGCTGAACAATGTGCACTTGCAAGTCTAAATGCCGGCTGGATCCTGGGCTGCATCAAAAGCAACGTGGCCATCAGGATGAGGGAGGTGACTCTGCCCCTCTGCTCCTCCCTGGTGAGGCCCCAACTGGAGTGCTGCATCCAGCTCTGGGGTCTCAGCATAAGAAAGATATGGAGTTGTGGGAAAGAGTCCAGAGGGCCATGAAGATGCTCACAGGACTGGAGCACCTCTTCTATGAAAACAGTCGGAGAGATCTGTGATTATTTAGCCTGGAGAAGAGAAGACTCTGGGGATGCCTTATAGCAGCCTTCCCATACCTAAAGGGGGCCTACAAGAGAGCTGGAGAGGGACTTTTTTCAAGGGTGTGTAGTGATAGAACAAGGGGTAATGCCTTTAAACTTGAAAAGGGTGAGTTTAGATTAGATCTTGGGAAGAAATTCCTTACTGTTGGGGTGGTGAAGCACTAGAAGAGGCTGCCCTGGAAGGTGGTAGATGCCCCATCCCTGGAAGTGTTCAAGGTTGGGTTGGCCTGGGCCTTGAGCAACCTGGTCTAGTTGAAGGCTAGGCTGTGGCAGGGAAATCAGAACTAGGTGGTCTTAGAGTTTTCTTCTGAACTAAACTGTTCAACCAGCAAGAAAAGCTTGGCTCTATGGGAAGGGACAGTGCCTGACGATGGGGGTAGATGGGAAGGCTTCAGAGACGGGAGGTTGGGTATGGACTAAACACAGATGGTGACAGACTCGAATTGCACTGGGGAGCCTGGGCCAACCATCACCCATAAAGTCTTGGAAATGATCTCCTCACAGTAGCAGTGGTTTGTAGAGACCCCAGGGAAGATCACAGCACCTGGAAGATGTCAGAAGAAACAGAAAAAGCAAAGCTGCAGCTCTGTGTCAACACCATCCCCAAACCAGCCAGCTGCTGTAAGGTAACATCAGGAGTTGGACAAAGGTGATGGTAATCACCGTGTCTTTTTGTTTGGGTGAAAGGGATGCCTCGAACAGAAGCACTGGGGTGGTGTCAGCTTTTGGCAGGAGCCCTGGGTGTGTGGGTGAGCAGACACCTTGCAGCACCTACTCCTGGCATGCAGACAGAAGTGCAGCACCTCAGATGGCAGGAAAGCCTGGAGAATTCTCGTTTGCTTTTCACTGGAGAAAAAGAGTGGGTGCAGCTCAACAAGAGACAGTAAAGGCCAGTAGTGCTGAGAAGTGCCAGAGGAAAGATCAAGAAGAGAAGCTGGTAAAAACCCTTCAACAGGTAAAACAGTAAAGCAGTGACATATTGTTCTTCCTGGGGAAAACCAAATATGGGTGGTGAGAGTTAAAGTCATTGACATGTTCTCATGATGTTGACAGGGAATAAGAGTTAAGAGAACATAACTGGGTTATGGGTCTGGAAATGTCTGAGGGAGCTGGACCCCAGCCAGTAAACTATGGTAGGAAGGCTCATTAGATCAGGAAGATACTGAAGTGGAAAGCTGGCAGGGCCCTGTGGCCAACAGGGGTCCAGAAAATGTTTGGGAAGACAAGTCAGGGATGGCCAAGAGCATTGTGTCAACAAAACATTAGCAAAGACCTAAAGGAGCTGAAGATCAGCTGGGAAGAAGTAGATGAAAGGACCAATGTCTGCGGTTTTGGAGAAATCCTCTGCTGGGTTTATGAGTCATAGAGACCAAAACCAGATAGAAACAAGAACAGGGCAGGCAGAGTTATGGCCTGCTGTGTCTGGGAACGAACCACTAATTTATTTTGCATGTACTGTATTGCTGATTCCCTCCATATTTGAATTAAAAAATAGGGGGTTTTACACCCAGGAAAATGAGTAACACTTGTGAGTTTAATTCATACCACTTGCATCACTGCTTCTGTGAATCTGGTGGCCATCAGTTTTAGTGTACATGGGAACCTTGGGCTGTTCTCTTGCTTTCATTTTTTCATCTATTTACTACACTTATGGTGGGACACTGGAACCGGTGATGAGCATTGCAAAACTAAGCTGTTTTTGCTGGATCCCACTGCTTCTAACTCCAGCTACTTTCCTTTCCCATGAAGCCACTGACTACTGCATGCAGAACTTATTGTCCCAGAGCAATATCTGGAGAGGTGACAGCTGTCACGCACCCATGGCCAGATGTGTGCACAGAGCACATTGTAAAAACCACAGTCCATAACTTGCTGCATCTGCATCTGTAACCAAATGGGATGCAGCAAGTTATGGACTGTGGTTTTTACAATGTGCTCTGTTTGCTTGGAGCCTGGCTGAGGGCTAACTGTTTCTGTCACATTCCTGAGAGTTTGGGGAAACATTTCTGAGGACCTTTTACAGGGTGTTACTGAAGGCCACCATGATACAGCAATTCAAATATGTGACCCCAAGTATTTCTCTGTCACTAATAGCCTTGTGGTGCTTGTGGATTGGGTTGCCAGCATAACTGATGGATCTGGTGTTTTCCATTTGCTCTTGACGCTCGTTGACTTGCAGGGGAAAGTCCCTGATGTGCTAGTTTTTTCCTCCTGTTTGTGTAGATAGTGGCACATCACATCTTGCAATTGAAATTTCCAATAATGGCAACAATCATGGTAAGTCTGCAGGCCAGTTGGGAAGAGCAGTGGAAAAAGCAGTACTGGTGATGTATCTGGGTTCAGTTTCTACAGCTCTAGCTGACAAATTCAGGATTTCACCCAGTAGACAGAACAGAAAGACTTGCCAAGACTTCTTTTACCTACGGAAAGAGATTGGATCTGTTTTTTTCCTAAATGAAACTTTGATGCAGTCAATCATGAGATGTTCTTGTTTACTGCAGTCTCAGAAATATATGGCACATGGTTCCTTTACACAGCATTTCAAACAGCTCATCTGTAGAGTGGCTGTTCACTAAATGAAGTAGTTTCTTTTTCTATTGTCATTCCAGAGCAATGCTAAGAATGCAGGCAAAAAATGCTATGACATAAAACTTAGACTGACTTAAAAAAAAGTTCTAAATTTGTTTTCTGCATAATCACCTCTGTTTAGAGGTAGACATCTTTTTTTCCAAAATGCTGATGGCATTTTGGAGACCACAATACATCTCTTCTCAAGTGCAGTAAGCTTCTGGCCCACACCATCCCAGAGTTTCTCCTGTCACTTCCTTGTGCAAATCCCATCAAAGATGCCTGTAGCTCAGCCAAAGAACTCCATTTTGGTTATGTTTCTATAATTATAAAAGAGGCACAGGATGTACCTCTCTAAGCACCCTTATTTTTTTCCACATCAAATACACTTGTTCCCTTGTTCAGATCAAAGACACTTCTCAGCGTTAGAAGTTTCTTAAAATGAAGAACTAAGCTGAACAATTACAGCACTCCTGCTTAATACCTCTATCAAAAGATACCTTGGCATGCTCATTACTTTTTTCTTTATGCTCTGCTGGGTTTATGTTTGTTTTCTTTTAATCCCAGAAGAACGGGAAGGCTGCCACTGGACACCCCAGAAGATTTGGTATTCCTGTTGCTGTACAGATATTTTCTTAATTTTGTTTTTAAGGCTTCATAAAGTGCTTGTGTGCATATTCCAGAAGGTTATGGCAGGTATTTAAAATTGGACTATGAGCTGCCATAGAAAATCATATTAATGAATAAAAAGACTAATTGCCCAGCCAGCTGGATGCAGCAGGGATGGGGAGCTTCAGGGAACTGTTTCTTATTGCATTTGTATTCCTTGGAGTATTTGCCTCTATGCTCTAGAAATTTCTCTGGGTGTCAGGCCGTATGTGCTTCACAAGCATGAGACTGTCCTTTGCTAATTAGTCAGAAGGTTCTGATAACACTGGCTAGGGAAAAAAAAAAAAAACAAAAGCAAGTGGGGCTGGCTCTCTTGGCTGTCTTGTCCTCTTCAGTGAAACCTGCCCAAAATATACAGAGACACCAGCACCTGGAAGTGAAAGCCTCAGACTTGTGGGAGTCAGGTTTGAGCCTTTTCACTATTTTGGGCTCCTGTTGATAGGCAAGATAGACAAAAGAGAGGGGGTGGCTTTCCCTTTCCTTCCCGTGGTGACCGTGGGCTTTTTTCACAGCAGACCACAGGGGGTAAAGCCCAGAGTTAGGTAGGAAGTAGGGATGAAGTCAAGTGTGTTGACTCCAGAGCTGTTAAACATGCAACAAGCAGGGAGGTGTGAGGCAGGCCAGACTCTTGTGCCTCTTGAGCAGTCACAGCAACTGAGCCCAGCTGCAGGAGTGCTACAGCTGCAGATAAAATGTGACCTAAAAAGATCTACTCATGTTTTAGGATGAGACAGACAACATCTTCCCCCTAGAGATGGGAAGCATTAGCAGTGCTGTGCAAGGCTTTGTGCATGATTTTGTTTAGAAAACTGGTTCCAGCTCTGATCAGCTGTGTTTTAATAAAAGATAAACTGAAACAGATGTGGTGAAAGTCTCTAAGGGGGATCAAAGCAATGGGATGTCTATCTTCCACGTGGAGACTGAGAGTGACTTCTTTGGCTTCACAATATGAAGAAAACAGGCCCTTTGTGAAAAAAAATCATGTGTTGAAATCACAGCGAGAGAAAATAACTATTTAAGTTAAATAGTAGTAAATGGCAGTGTTAATAGTAGAAAAAAAGAAATAGTGATGAAGAAAATTAGGTCAGAAATGAGAAATTGTCTGCTAACCTAAGAAATGGCATCTGGCAGGAGCTTTCTAACAAAAGAAAGTGTCAAGTAGTTGGGATGGCTTCAGAAGGACCTTACTATGTATATGGAAATGATTGCATGAGGCTGGGAATGAACCTTCACATCCCTCAGATGCCCTTGAGCCCTCCTGGCTCAGTGGTATTCCTCCTGCTGCCCATGTATTGCAGCCCATGTGGGGCACTGGAAGGAAAGCTGTACATCCCTGAGCCTTCCCGTGCATTGTAAAAGCAGCAGGCTATACATGCTGCTGGATCCATGTTACATTTCACAGAATCACAGAAATCAGCTAGGTAGAAAAATACCTCTGGGATCATCAAGTCCAACCTATGACCAAACACCACCATGTCAACTAGACCATGGCACTTTGTTCCATGTCCTTAAACACCTTCAGGGATGGTCACTCCACCACCTCTGCAGGCAGCCCATTTCAGTATCTTATCATCCTTTATGTGAAGAAATTGTTCCTAACGTCCAACCTAAACCTCCCCTGGCACACATTTCATTGCGCTGGGCAGCAGAATGCCAGAGTCTTTTTGTGTCTCGAGGTCTTGATTTTGGTACTGCCATTTATCACTTGCTGTAAAGCAGAGCTGGTACAGCCAGGCTGCTTGGCAGAATGCTGGGAAGATTAATGCCTGAAAGATGGTGAGGGGCTTGGATGCAGCAGTAATGAAGGTCATGTGAGTACGTGAGGCAAGCAGGCTGGGATTTCAAAAGCATGGAGAAAACTCTGCTGAAAGCCAGAGACACCTTTGTTCCTGTATCACTGTGGAACTTTTGAAAATACTTCACTTTGATAGCGAAGAAAAAACTCTTTTTGCAACTGCTCCTCTGAAATTTTAGTGGGAAGAAGGGAGTAGGGGAGGTACTAGTTGGCCTGTGATTGGCATGCACCGAGGAGTTCTCCCCCATTTCTGTAGTCTCCTGTTGAGTACTACAGAGCCTCACTCTGCCCTTTAGCATCCAACCCCTTCTGCTCAGCTCTTCATTCACCCACGGTCTTTCAGGGTTACTTGTGGTTCTTGGTGCACAGGAATCTGATGCCTGTTAAAAAAACCCCAAACACTAGTTTCTGTCCTCTGCCTTTTGGGAGAGTGATTTAAAGCCTCTTCCCATTCCCAGCAAAAGCAGCTGAAGATAAAATTATTATCCTTCAGATGTTCCCTCCCTCTGGCTGGTGGTTAGTTCCACAGTAATCAGCTGGTCTAAGTTTATCTGTACAAATGTATATTTTTGTGTAAACAGGAAGGAAAAGTGACATGGTGTTTGTGTAGTTTGGATATTGTTTGCAGGGCTCCTGAGGACTACTAAAGAATCACAGATGGGCAGGAGTGGACGACAATTACTTCAACCTGGTAATAGTCTTCAGGATGTCACATGTTCTGTCAAACACCTATGAGGAGATTGCACTGATCACAACTATTTTTGGTGGTGGTTAGGATATATCAGAAAAGGAAAGCAAGGATCAAAGCTAAATAATTTCTGAATAAAACCACAGCAAACTATCTGAAACGTGTTCTCAGTTACCTGAAATAGGTAGCACTACACTGCAGCGCCTCTTCTCCTACCCATCCCCTTGGGCTTTCTGCTGAAGTTTCCCTCTGAGAGCTAGTTAATGATTTTCACCTCACTTCTGATCGAAGAAAGATAGCCAGCTTGTGTGGCTTTGATTCCTGCCTCATTTATCTCTGCATGTTGCATCTGTGGCTTTACTGAGGTTATTTCTCAAATAATAGGTTCTGCAGTGCTCTAAGTGTTACCCCAGCGCAGGTCTAAGGAATTAATAGACTTAGAGGATCTGGTCAATATAACAACAACAACAACAAAACCACCAATTTCCTCCCAGTCAGCGGCCTAATCAGTTTTATTGCAGCTCATGCATTATCAGCACTTGCTTTTGGATCAAGACACGTTTGGGCTTAGGGTTTGCCACTGCAGTTTGTCCGCTTAATTAAATTACTTCTTTGATCACTTCTGAGAGAAGTACATGTATTAAATTCCCATTTAGTTTTTATTGGACATGAGCAAAAAACTCACTTTTCCCCCATTTCCTGGGATTGTAGCAGCAGCATGAAGTGTGTCTTTATTTGCAAAGACATCAACCAGGTGTCATTAATCCCTCTTGAGCGCTTTTAAATGCAAGAGTAAAGTGTCTCTCTTTCTCCATGAACCTCAGTTATCTCCTGGGGAATACAAGAGCCTGTCTCACTCCCCCTGGAATGACACACACCCCTTCCAAAGGCTTAACTTGGACCCCAAGTTCAAGACACACAGCCCAAGTTCTAAAGCCTTAACTCTGCTGCACTATTTTATTGCCATTGTGTCAGATATAACACAGACATGTAGTCTGGAGTGACAGAGACTTGTGGACCGATTTTATTCCTGACAGAGCTTCAGAAACAGCAAAACAATAGGTTCCCTAAAGGAGCTGCAGGTTCAAATTTCAAAAAAATTCCATAAAATGAGCAGTTTATAGTACCCAGAGAGCAAGTCACATGGAGCTGCAACAAATGGGATGAAGAAGATACAAGCTGCTCTCCGGTATCTTGGGGTTCTTTCCCTCCCAGAGCATTTGACACCTTTTTTCTTCCATTTGAGGACACCTTGGACTTATATCTGGAGGAGAGAGCTAATCAGTTGTACTTTGTTCCCTTCATCAGCTTCTCTGAACTGGATGGCAAGAATAACAGAGAAATTTTTTCAAGCCAGAATGTCTGTAATGCCTCACTAATTATTTTTAATTAGTTAGGAGTCTTAAGACTAACTGTATTATGTATCTTGTTGTCTTGGTTATTGTGTCATTGTCATATTGGTGGGAATGGTTTTTTATAACCAATAAGGACATTACATTGATCAGTGTGGTGAAGAAACGCTAAATGAATTTGTAAAAATGCAACAAGATATAAAACAAGTTTAAAGAGCTAGTTCTTCACAGTCTGTCCTCAATCTCATTTCTGGATACCATCTTGCGTTTCCTAAGATGTGTGAAAACAAACAAGGAAAACTAACAGGAAAGCAAGAGCACTGATTTTGGCTATTAGAAGCATTAATCCCACCTTTTAACGCACAGTTGAATGAAACTATGGCTTTGTAGGGCAGCTGTGTTCTGTTCAACAGCAAGGAACTGTTAATTGAGTCTCATTTAGTCTCAGCCTCACATGGCAGTCCAGAGTGCCCTCACCATGAAACAAGCCCAGATGAAGAGTTTTGAGTGCACCTCCACCTTCTCCACCTCTTGGTAGCCCAAAACATTCCTGTACCCATCGACATCTCCTTCTTACCTAAGGGTCCTATCTCTGCCTTCTCATCACCCTCCCCAGAGCTTCTGGTGCTTAGCTAAACCCTTCCCGCAGTTCCACTTGTAAGGGGCTGTAGCTCTGGCCCCTTCCCAGGCCCTGAAATGACACCTGAGAAGCTGGTCCATGTGGACAGGTCAAAAACCCAGTGTAGAAGGCTATTTTTCTGCAGGGCTTTTTATTTCGTAGTGATGGTTTGTAAGCCTCATTTTAGCTTGAACTTAGGTAAACTCCAGAGCTGTAGGCAGGATTTGGCATGGTTGAACATAATACTTTTCTTCTACTTTCAGCTTGCTGCCCTCAACATTTCTATGGTAAATTGCTTCTGTCTATTTTGGTTCATGTTTAATATAGAATATACTTAAGAAATGTGGAAGAGCATCAAGCTGTAAAATAGTCCTCAAGTGAGCCATGAGGCCCTGTTAGCTCAGCTGAAAAACCAAGTGCACTTCCCAGGCCTTACCCTCTCCATGGCCACCCACATTTCTTGTGCACTTGCAGTTCTTACCTACCCCACACTGGAAATGAGGGTGCACTCGATAGCTTTGTCTACGTCATTAATGAAGATATTAACACTGCTCTCAGTACAGGGACACCAGCTGCCACTGAGGTCAATCTGGACATTGAACCACTTATCACAACCCTCTAGATGTGACTATCCAGTCAATTTCTCATTTAACAAACCATCTACCCATCCAATGCATCTTTCTCCAATTTAGCAAGAGGGATGTTAGTGGGGAGCTGTGTCAAAGGCCTTACAGAAGTCCCGAGAGATGACATCCATAGCTCTTTTGTCCGCTGATGCAGTCATCTCCATCGTAGAAGGCTGAGTTGGCCAGGCAGGACTTGCCCTTGGTGAAGCTGTGCTGGGTGTCACAGAGCATATCCCTGTCTTTTTTGAGCCTTATCACAGCTTCTAGGAGGACACTCTGTTCCATGACCTTCCCAGGCACAGGTGTGAGGCTGACAGGTTGGTAGCTCCTAAGGTCCTCCTCTCCACCCTTTTGAAGCATGGGTGCAATGTTTCCCTTTCTCCAGTCACCAGAGGGATCATCTGGCAGCCATGAGTCTTTGAATATCATGGAGAATGGCAGGGCAGCTCCATCAGCCTATTCCCTCGGGACTCTGGGATGCATCTTGTTAGGCCCCAGAGACTGATGTGTGTTCAGGTTCCTCATGTGGTCATGAACCTGACCTTCTCCTGCACTGGGAAGGACTTTGCTCCCTCAGAACCACCTTGAATTCCACCCCCTTGAGAGGAGTGGGAAGAGAGGCTGAACATTGAGGCAAAAACGCCATTGAGTACCTCAGCCTTCTCCTCATCCGTGGTTGCCAGTTTGCCAGCTGTGTTTATCGGGGCAGTGAACTTTCCTTGACCCTTTTTTCTTGCTAACAGGTAGAACTAGTTAACTGTGGAAGCCCTTCCTGTTATTCCTTGTGTCCCTTGGCAGGTTCAGCTCCAGCTTTGCCTTGGGCTTTCTAACCCACTCTATCACCTGGCTCCAGGGGGTATCCTCCAAGCATTCCAGGATTTTTCTGGTTTGCTCACTGTGCTACACGCCCAGCAAATGCTGGGTTGGTTGAAGTCCCCCAGCAGGACAAGAGCCTAGTTTCTAGCAGGCCTATCTAAAAGAAAGGCATGTATTTTTTCAAATCATTAAAATCTACATTTTATAATAGACTCCACAGAAATTCAGTATATAACTGGTATTGTCTAAAAATATAGTTTACAAATTTTTTTTGTTAAAAAAATTAGAAAACATTGTATAGCTAAACAAAGAGTTGCAAAACATTATTTATTCTGGAAACAACTTTTCTGACATTTATACATGTTCATGTAATTTATTACTGAGTTGTGGCATTTTAGAAAGTTGTACTTGGTAATAAAAGATACTTTATCTGCCATTCAAAGATTTCACCAGAAAATAATACTGACACGTTTATAATTTTTAGGTCCATGTTCAGGTTGTTGAAGAAATATCAGGTATGGGTTTTGAACACGCTTTGTATCCTATTTTCCTTTTCCTAAGCTGTCTTTATCAGACTTGATGACGTTCTATAAATCCTGCTAAAAGCTGTAGCTGCATTGAAAGCATTGTAACTTAGATGGTTTCACAAAAAGAGTTGTTACTCCTTTCTGCGTGTTTAAAAGTCACAGTTGCTACAGGCAGCAAGAGGAATCTTTAACTTCTGCATCAACAGGAAACTCAATAGCAGCAGAGCCTGTGTACTTGGTGGTTTAGGGAAGTTTACTGGGGTTTCAGTATGTGCTGCACGGAGACAGAGCAGCTCCCGTGATGTCTTAGTGCTCTCATTGCCACCAGGGAAATCTGACAGCTCAGTAGTTTTCTCACTGATTTTTCTAATCCTACCTCTAATGTGAGTAAAATGTAGTTTGCTGTGGGAGATTTCTCTGTGGTTATATTCTGTCAGTATGATGGAAATGGAGCCTTTTTTGCCCCCTGTCCCCATTCATTCATCCCATCTCCTGTTTTGGGTCTCAAAGGAGGAGCCAGGATTTGGGGCCTGCCTGTCAGTGGAAGGGATGCTGCAAGTGTCCCCTCCAGAACAGCCTTTTGGGGAGGTGTTTATTCCATTCAAACTCATTGCACATTTACAAACCTGGTCTTCATAACTTAGGACAAAGACTTACTACCCTACTGAACTTTCTGAAAGTGGTGGACTATTTATTGCATTTAATTTTGCTAACATGCTGTGTGGGTATTCAACTAACTAAGTTTTGTTTCATTTCTGTTTCTAAATAAAAGAAGCTTGTAGGCATCAGTAGATGTTTTGTGAAGTTGCCACTGTTTTTGGGCACTGAGGGATAAATCAAAACATCTGTCTGCTGCACGACTGAGTACTTTTCAGCATGAAAAGAAGGGCTAGACAGAGGACATGGCAAAGTATTGTACATGTGCATGGCTGTGATTACCATGGGCAGTGTCACCCAGGGCTGAAGGCCTGGCCCCAGGGGACACAGTCAGTGCTTTAGTGATAGCTGTGAGGGTGTCAGGTCTGGATTGAGGTATGTGTTGCTGTAGAGTCACAAATGGAATCAGACTGGAAATCTCTGCTGAGTCTCTCAAAGCCCATCTTTCCAAATCAAGTAGCCAATGCAGATTTCAAGCCAAATTCAGTCAAATTTTCCCTTTCTCTAAACAGGACAAGAATGCCTGCAGTAAGTGTGTTATAAAATCAGCAATGTCAGCATTGTGTTGAAGGGAAAAATATCCCATTAATTCCTATTTAACAATAATGACTACATTGTTGCAAAATGGAACTGTCATAGCCATGTTGGTGTATTTACTTGAATATGGTGTGCAAGTTCTCTGTGCTGTGGACAAAATAAAAACCCCTTATAGGCAGTTATCATCAACACACACCTTTTTTGCTGCTTTTAGTTAAAGCAGAGCTTTTGGGTATTTAGGAAGGTCTTTATGGAGCCTAATGCCAGAGGTTATGGCTATTTACTCAGTTGTCACTCTTTTAGCTGCGCACAAACTCAGCTGTTGTAGTAGTTATTGTATGTTCTTCTTGCTTGTAAATATGTTCCTCTTGGTGGTATTTTCATGTGCAATCTGGGAAACAGTAGGCATCTAATCTTTGATTACATTTATGAGCATTTTACTGCTGTCAGAGTGATACTTCAGAAATGTCCTTTCTTTCCCTGATAATTTCTTTGTGCTGATGCTTCTTACTGGCACCTTTAATATCAATTTTTTCTTCTACTATTGAAGTGCTTCATGTGTTTCCTTGAAAACATACTCAAAGATATCACTACTGCTTAGTTAAACGTACAATAACCAAACATTCCTATAAAACTAAGCTTTAATTTTAGGTCAGATGAACCTCAAAAGTGCATTTTATGAACACAGTCCAGACAGTCAACTGAAATTGAAAATCTTCATCTGAGGAAATGTTGACTGTTATGAGTAGGAAAGTTACCCATTTTTTTTAAAGGTTGCAGAGTTCACAGGTTGGGCCAGTTGCTGCCAGGGTGGAGTTCTGTTTGTTGTTGATAGTTTCATGTTGTAATCACCTGTTAATAGTTTTTCCTTCACTACCTGTTGTTGATGGTTGGGAATTCCCTTTTTTGTCGAGTACCACCCTGCTGCTGCCTGGAGGATGGCACCCCCTGGGACGGTGAAGAGGAGGGGACGATGGGATTGGCATGCAAATGATGAAACCCCTCGCCAAACCTAGCAAAAACCCCTAAAAACAACGAGCCAACATGGAGTTAAGAGGTTGAAGTGATGTCTAGACGAGAGGAACGGAATCCAGTGTCCACTGGGACCCTTTTTACCTTTCACCATAACCTAAAAGATGACAGCCAGAGAGAGGATCCCGAATGTCAAACCAAAATAGCTGGACTCTCCTGGTGCTCTCATGAGGATGGAAGCCCCAGCTTTGCATGCAGACCAGCGGACAAAGCTGTACATTTCCTCCTCTTCCGTGCCACTCCTGGAAGCAGTGGCGGTGAAAGTGTCACCAGCCAATTATTCCCACCCAAGCTGATTTTTAATAAAGGCATTAAAAAGGAGAAAGGTCCCCTGCTCTATTTATTTCATTGACTGCACTGATGTCCCTAGGGCTGCCATGGCTTGCTCTCTGGGGTGGTGAAGAGGGATGACTTTGCAGCCAAGCTGAGACAAAGGTCTTGTGTAGCATTTGCCCAGTGCCAAAGGGTGCAGGACATCTGTGCAACATCCCTGGCTGTGGCTCCAAAGTGGAGCCAGTCCCACGGGGCTCAGCCCAGAGCTGCTCCTGCTCCTCAGAGCAGAGCTGAGCCATGGTGTAATGGGAAAGGAGGGTTCAGCAAAACATGAGGGAATGGCTCTCAGCACAGCTCTCTCTCAAGGCACTTGTTTGTGAAGTGTCTACATAACACCCCATCTCTCTTATTTGAATCCCTGCTACACTTCCAATTGCAGCCTGGAGCCTTGTGAGCATGCAGTAAGGGAAAAAAAGGTTTTAATCAGGAAATCCTGAGAATGTGCTCATTAGTATAAATATTTGGATATGGGTGGTTATTTAATCCTTCACAGGAAAATTAGGCACTTGCATTCTCACAGTTTTGTTGGAAGAAAAGGACTGGGGACAGAAGGGTCTCAGCCGCTCCTCATTAGTACATCTCTGTCCAGAAGCAATCTGCCTTATCTGGTGAAGCTTTCATGCCTCCAGCAAAAGCTGCTTTTCCTAACACTGTGGGGGATTTCAGCACTGTACCTGTGTGTGCATCGTGTGGCTGTAGCTGAGGGGCAGTGTCTGTCAGTACAGGCAGCAATGGGAGGGAAGAGAAGCATTGAGGTATCTGTGAAATACGTGCAAAGGGCTGTAGTGCTCTGATAAAATTTAACTTCCCTTGCACTGCCATCAACATCCCCACTCTGTACAGCACCTGTTAAACCAGGAAATGACCTCCACTTTGGAAGTGGCAAGCAAATCAGAAAAGTGCTGTTCCCCACACACAGTCCCATCACAGCTCCAGTGAGATGTTGGTGGATGGCAGAGCAAAGGGCTGGCCGTGTCACTGCTCAAAAAAGCAAAGGAGAAAGAAACCAAATGTGTCAGAGGACACATTTTCTTGGCAACACAGTTAAACGTTCATATCTAAATAATAACAGATCATGGTTATCTGTGTATAAATAATAAAATTAATAAATCAGCACTGTCTGCAAAATGCTCATACAGTGTCAGAGGATAAACTCTGAACTTTCCCAAAGCTGGTGCCAAATATGTTACCACCTCTGAATAGTGCAGGAAGTTTTATGCCAGCAGGGCCCAGGAGCCAGGGTATCCAGGTGGAGATGCAGGTGTGCCTGGGGGCAGGTGCCCCCTCCTTGCCTGTGCTCAGTGTGCAGCACAGGTATCACTTCCAGGCACAGCAAGAGCAGAAAGTGGGCAAAGGAGAAACCCCAAAGCATCCAAAACATCTGCTCTGCCCCGTCCTAGGTGTCTGTGCAGGCTACAGGATGATTTGCTGCACAGCTGCAGGGTGTTTACAGTAAGCTGAGTCACCCTTCAAGCTCCATCTCTAACGGGATTTCAGTCAGCTTCTTCCCAAGAAGGCACTTTTAATGTCGGTGCCTTAAACTTGAATTGCTTCCTGGCCTAAGTATTCTCTGTAGGAGAAACGCCGGCTTCTTGCAAGTGAGATTTTATTCCCAGTCTCTTTAAAATGCCTTTGAGTTCATGCAGGGGTGAAATCAAATAGCAATTAAATAATGCCCAACAGGGAGAAAAATCGTCATGAACAATGACTTCTAATGACTGCCTGTAACCAAGTAATTTAGCCTGTCTGAGCAGAGCAGTTCCTTTAAAACTTTCCAGTGTGGATGTCCAAGAAGAGAGAAGAGAAGTAAAGGAGCCTTTAAACATTTTGAAAAAAGCCAGTGAGGGTTTCTAAGCTGCTGTAAAACGTGAGGTTAGAAGAATGGAATGGTAATTTTCAGGCTACAAGGACAAAACAAAGTACTGGATTTCAGCAAGCACTGGGTACCAGCCCTGATTTTGACTGCAGCAGCATGACAGAATTTGCATCTCTGCAGGGCTGTTGTTTCTATGCCATGTGAATTCTGGTGGAGGGTCATGCTTTTGTGTAGGCTTCTGGCAGATTACTACAGGTGAGAATTACTAATGCTGAGAGGGTGCAGAGAGGTGCAGAGAGGGTTGAGTAACTCCACAGCCTCCCTTCTGTTGGAGAACCATGCCCATCAATCATATGGAATTGTGACAGTTTCTGGCTTCTGCTAGCTGCACATTAGGTGTCCATTTCCTTTATCACTACATGTTTAGGGTCCTTAAACATGTATATATAGCAATAATGGCCTTAATTAGTAGCCTTAATAATAGCCTTGAAATAATAGCAATAGCCACATATAACAATGATGAGTGTTTCTGAAGAGCTTGTATTGGAATTGCACATAGGACACAGCAAGAGCAGAAACATGGGAGGATGGGTGAAGACTGAGGTTGTGGCAATAAGTTCCTACAGTTACCTGGTTTGGGCAGGTGTGGGGAGGCCCTTTCTCCCTTCTGTCCTGACAGCAGTGACTACTGCTGTGATTAATCCCCTCAATGGAGACTTCCTCCTCTGCTTTGGCCAACAGCCCACCTCCCCACAGCACCTTGTACCACCTTCAGAAGCTCTCACACCTCTCTGGATTTGTAGTTCTGTGCCCTGAGGGTACCTATTTCACCTGAATCACCTGAGTAGTGGAGGTGATGTAAATGACTAGTCCTGGGCAGCACTGAGCAGCATGTCTTGCACCTGCCTTTAACTTGCTTTTTATGAGACACTTTTGCTATAACTTTCTGATTTAGGTACACCCCAAATTCTTTTTCTTTGCTAAACCTTGCCTTATAACTAACTTTTTTTTTCCCAGCAGGAAAAATCTGCATCCCTAAGAATAGTGAAACTCCAGGGCTGCATGTTAGCTCTACTTACAGCCAGTGCCACACGGCTCTCCCAGGACAGCTGGGTGTGACTGTGCACGTCCCTGGCTGTTGGGGACCTCGGCGTGCTGGCTCAGCACCACAGCTCAGTGCAGCACTGCTGGAAGCAGCAGTGGCATTTCTTGTGGCATCATTTCAAATACCTGCCTGGCAAACCCCAGTCTAAGGCACCTCTCTGGACAGAGCCCCACTGTGGTGGTCCTTGCCCCCACCGTTGCTTCTTTAGTGGGCTGGTGCAATGGCTCCTCTTCACTGCCTGACCTCACATCCCTCACTGCAGGACAAAACCCAGACAAAAATATCACCTTGTTCGTACATAATAAAAAAGTCATTTTCACCCCAAACCAGGACTAGTCTTGCTCTGAAGCTGGCTTGCTCTCAATGGAAAATGGGCCTGATACTGCTTTAACAAAATGTGCAGAAGTGAACCCATTTGTTTATATGGAGCTAGGAAAATCCCTTCCCTTTGCTATAGTTACAAATGTTTTTCACACTACTGTTCAGAACTTCTGCTTTTTATGTCTGGCCTAAAATACTGCTCTCTCCAGCCATCGAGGACTTATTAACCCCATTTATGGGAAATGGTTGTGCACTGACTCAGAGGGAAGAATGACACTTATTGAATCACCAGCACCAGCATCCCATGGGTTTTCCTTGGAGGCCTCTCAACTAAATATTAGCTAGGAAAACACAGGGCCATGGGGACTGCTGCCCTGACTGCAGCCAGCGGCTCACCTATCATCGTTGTGTCCACACAGACATGCCTGGAACCCATGGAGCCCAGGCTCTGCCTTGGCACGGGGTCAGGCACCGCAGCCTCGCGTCCAAAGCTCGCCTCTCACTGCACATTCATTCTTTCCAAGCAGTGGGTGATGTTCTGTCCTCAGGAACAGCCAGCCTCTTGCTCTCTGACAGCAAGTTAGGATGCTTTCAGACAGTGCCTTCTGCCTCTCCCCCACCCCAGCTCTGGCAGGGGCAGGGGGGTGCAACAGCAGCACACAGAACTTCCCTGTACCTCACATCCCAGGCTTTTCCCTTTGGGCATGATGCTCCCTGTCTGGGCCAGCTGTTGTCTGTCTCTGCCCAGACATGTGTGAGATGGGTTCGCTCTGATCGTGCTTCAAAGGACGAGGCTGGACTCTCAGGTTTGGTCTTCAAGATTGTTTATTATTTCTTATCTACAAAGTTTTCTCTCTGCCCAGCCAGGATCTGACCAGCAAGGCAGCCAAAGGCACTCTGACTGCCCACAGGGAGGTCACGTCTTTTTATAACAAAAACTACGTAAATCTTATTTACCTTTTGTCCTCAATACTTATCATTCTTATTAGCAAGTGTACCTTCACCAAGAACCTATCAAAAATATCTGTGTCACACAGAAAATGGAAAACATGAAGAAGGAAGAAGAACCATGAAGCAGGCTCAAATTCTTCTATCTTGTCTCCATAACCCCTTGTACCTAAATCTTAAAACCTGTGTTTTGCCCTGTAATTATACTATTTCTATACTCTTTAAACCCCAATGATTCTCATATCTCCATATACAGGTGGTACATCTCTCGAAGGGTCAAAGTCGAGCCACCAGGCACTTTTGGCAACATTCCAAGACTCCCGAGCCCCCCAAGGGTTCTCTCGGTAGCTCTGGACATCCGGAGCGATGCGCTGAGTTCCGACAGCTCCCCAAACCTGTCCTCCAGCACAGGTTTTGGTGTGGCTCCCCACCGTTCCTCTCTCTCTCCATCCTTTCTCCCCTCTTCTGAGGAGGTCAGGTATGGCATGGCAGGGTCAGGGAGGCAGAGGAGGACAGCTTGGGAGAGCAAAGTGCTGCAGGCAAAGATGGGCCTCTGGGCTCCTGGGGCCACAGCAGGCATGACTGGTTGCACTGGAGGAGTCATTCGTGCGCTGAATTGCTCTCATGCCTGACTGATCTGTGCAAGCCATGACCAAGAGAGGATCGTGGTGTGTCTCCAAGGCCTTGACATCCTCACTTCTCTCTGAATTGCCAGGAGTCAGGGTGCTCAATCTGGCTCAGAGTTCAACCTCTGGCTCAGGTCTGGAGTAAGTAAGAGACATTTCCATGTGGAAAGCAGCCCTTTACACCATCAGAATGGGTAAAGCTTCCTAGGCAAGCTGACTAGATGCAGAAGTGGGTGCCAAAATCAATAACTGTGATGAGAAGATAATGTTTTGCTCAAACAAAATGGTATTATGTTCTAATTTATGCTCTAAAGAATGTTATTTTCTTGGATTATTAAAGTGAAATGATTCTTCTTTTAAAAAAGCCCTCTTTGCTATGGACTTAAGTACGTCTAGAAGTTTGTTATTTTCTGCTGTGTAACAAAAAGGCCTGTATTTGTTATTCTTCTTGCACAGATGCCTCGTTAAAATTGTCAAGAATGCTGAAAAGGTTTGATGCAGAAGGTATTTCAAGTAGTCTGGGTACATCCATTACAGTCTGTTATGTAGACTTTGCATTTGCTGTTGTACCTGAATGTGTTTAAAAGTACAAATAGCAGTATAAAGGCATTCAGATAAAACAAAGACAGCCCTCTTTCTCTGCCTGTGTGTGAAGGCAAAAGAGAAATGGAGAAAAGCCATCAGTCACCACACTTAGCAGGTGTGGAAACTGCTCAGATCTTTGCCTAGATCTCAGTTACATCCCAAATCAGGTCAAAATATCACCAAGAACACAAGTCAGGAGTGCAGGAGGAGACTGTGGGCCTGAAGTGTGTCAACCAGCAGTGAACAAATTCAGCAGCATCTGCCAACATCAGCAGATTTCAATGTGTGGTCAATAAAAGCTTGATCCAAGCCAAGGTCCCTGATGCAGCTGGCATTCCCCTTGTATCCTGTAAGAGTCTTTGAACCTGGCTTCTGTTATGTCACCAAATTTCTGGCCAGGTCAGACACTTCATAGCTGCCCCTTCCCAAATGGAGTTTATCCTGACTGAGCAGTTTTGTGTGCATAAATGATGGTCATTCTTCCTTTGCTTTACAAACCACTGCATAGTTCTGGCAATACAAAATGACTTTCCAGTGCTGCTCGAACCTGGACACACTTCAGTGCTGTGTGAGGCTCCTCACTCCTCTCACTTACCAGGTCCCTTTCTTGGACATAAACAAATTTGTTACATTTTAACCATTTTTTTCTGACATTTTCCATTTCTAGGCATTATCCTCAAGGTTTTTGATCACATTCTTTTGTTTTTATGGGAAGGTGACAAAAACCTCAAAATTTCAGCATTTTTATATGATTCCTGGGCGATAGTTTCCAGGCAGGAGGATAGAGAAAAATAGACTGATTTACTGGGGTGAAATCTTGCTCCCTTTCCCCTGAGTGAATGCCATGCTTTTGGGATGGTGGCAGTGGTACAGGCTGAGTGAGAGAAAGAAGAGAAGGGCCAAGAGAGAGACAGAGGCTGGAAGGAGGAAGAGGGCTGAGTTCCATCTTTGGGCTGCCATATGGATCAAGGTCTAAGCACCTTGGCAAACCCTGGTCTCATGGACCCTGTGAGGCTGGGGAACACACACTTGTGTTTTTCTAGAAGGACCAAGTCCAGTTGTACTGCAGAACTCCTTGCTGTCTGCATTTTACAGCCTCTTCTCCCTATTCCATCTTTGAATGGTATATTCATAGATGCTAAACTCCCTCAAGCCAACAGCAGTGTTTTCATTGATTTAACATAGCCAAGGTTTCAAGCCAGTCCCACAAATTAAACAAGTGATGATTTTGTCTCAGTTCAACAGGAGCTGAACCATAACATTGGGAATATTCCTCTCCCCCTCTCCTTCAGGACTGAAGGGTTCAGCATATGTGTGTAAAGTTTAAATCAGACAAATATTATTAAAATCCTGTTGCATTGGCTGTTGCTGTAGAATGATAAGTTTTGGGTGTGTAAGTCACAGAAAGAGAGGGTTTGTCCTTGGCTTCAGAAATCTTATGTGCTTATGGTCTTATTTGCAAATGTATCTCACAGGTGATCAAGCAATGGCTGTTTCACAGGGCAAACTTTCTCTGAGCTGAGCAGCAAAATAGCAGTTTCAGGTCTTGAACAGGTTAAGGAAAAGGTGTTCACCAGGCAGCCCTGATTATGTTGATATATTCTCTCTTTGCTGACCTTTTTTTTGTTTGTTTTTCTGTTTTGTGTTTCTCCAGAGTACCAAGGTTTGGCTGGTGGGCTGGATAAATGAATCCGCTGAGACTGAGCAGAAAATCCCATTGGCTTTGCTGCCTGACTGAGGCATTTCTTGTCTTTTCACTGCACAAAGCTGACAGGCCATCCTATCTCCTGGCCACCTCAACTCCTGGCCATCTCTTCAGCATGTTGTCAGGGATCTTGATGTGATTTCCTATCTGTTTAGCATAACATAGCACACTACCTTAGGTATAACATTGGTTCTGTTGTGAACTGATCTTTTTTGTGGTCAGTTTTTTTTCTCTTTGTAGAGGTCTTGTCTCTCATCAAGTCCTTTCCCACTTTCTCCATTCATTTTACTTATAAGTTCTTGAAGAAGGAACTAAATTAGTTGAAGTTTCCAGATTTAATAAAGATGTTTGGGTGAAACAATTTTTAGAATTTGTGGTGACTTGGGTACACAGGAGAGCAGGGACTTAGGCCAGTAGGGAAGGGTTACCTAAGCAGGTAAGAAGAGCCACATTGGGGTTACTCCTTTTCCAGGCTGGAGCCCCTGCTGGAGGCAGGATGCTGCCCCACACAGCCCCTTGGCTTGGCCCAGTAGGACCAAGCTCGTGTGTGCATTAGCTGAACACAGAACAGACTCCTGCAGCTGAACCACCTGATGTGCAAAGAAACATTTTCATGTATTTAGCTTCAGCCCAGCCCTTTCTCCTCTTAGCTGATGACACTCAGTTCACATACTGGAAAAGATTGTAAAAAAGTATGGGAAAAAATAATCAGCAGATATTGTGAATGTTTAAACATAAAAGAGTTAGCATTCTGCTTTTACTAAATTTTTGATAATGATATCGGTTTCAGCAACGTTCCCAGAAGCATGAACACATCTTAAGAATGCTCTGCCTTCAAGAAGTTATTGAGATGATTCTACCACACAGATCTTGGGTGTTTTGCCTGGGGTCAGTGCCTGTAGAACCTCAGTGTGCCTGTGGATGTGGGGCCTGCAGGCAGGAAATCCTCTTGGCTGTTTGATCCTTTCCCTTTGCTGCCTCACATCTCCTGCTGAAATGCACTGTGTGCAAAGGGGATATTAGACACAGCAATTTGGTATTTATTATATAAAATGACCGTGAACTCATACTGACTGCATTGTTTTGTTCAGTTTAAACTGGTATTTTACATAATATTCCTTACATGTAATGGAGCATTACACAGTTCTGCAGGTCTGCCTATTTTCCTTTCTCTGTACAGGCTCATCACTCTGGGAAAGTGATTTGGGAAATGTAACTAAAGGTTAAGCAGGTAATTTCTGCATTATGTAACTACCATAGATTAGTCATTCTCTAATTTATTCAAAAGTAAGTCTACATTACTTTCCTGTCATTCATAAATATTGATGGGTGCTATTTGGCTAAATGAATAATTATGACAACTAATTTCCCTTTGAAAAGGATCTAAAACTGCCCTGGCTAATCTCTCAACAGCTAATAAATACTAGCCAGCTGTGTTTGTCAGTGTCTTAAGTAACACAAGGATAGGGGCACTTCAGATCTAATGCAGTGTATTTCTATTATTCTGGTTTAATTATTAAGCTCCTATGCAGATGTTTTCATCAGTTGGTAAGGGGAATGCTTGTTCTTCTATGTTGCCATTTCCAGTAAGGTCTGTCATCCAGGGGAGCTGGTTTCAGGGAATTTAGGTGTGTGGGGCAAGGTTCCTGCATGCTGTAACAGTGAAGAAAGAGGGAGAAAAAAGAAATTTGGTCAGTTACTGATCTTCCAGGGGCTTTCTGTGAACTGCACCAATCCCACAGCTCCAGAGATACATTTGTACATGAGCTTTGGGAACATGGAACATTACACTGGGGTATGACAATATCAATCTCAGCCCATGTCAGCTGCTCTCTGACACATGCATATTTTGCTCTGCTTTTAGCATAAAGTAATTGACTCCGCTTTACTGGGGAAAAAAAATGGGGACCAGCCTATGTGAAGTATCTTGGCATAAATTCCCTTTTATGCCCTTATATTGATAATATTCCAACTGTCCTGGATAAGTTGAAATCACCAAAGAAACTTGAAAAATCAAAGAATATATCTAATAGAAATGCAAGGAAATGAATGATCTTGACAGGTAGTTGCTCTCACTAAGAAATTCTGAAAAAACAATTTGCTCTGATTCCAATGGGAGACTTCTTTGGACTGGAACAGACTGGAGTTCAAGTGTTCAGTGTGCAGCAGCTCAGCTCTTGGGAGATGCCATTTCTCAGCTTGGCTGCTGCCTTCAAGAAATAAAAAAATCACCTGCTATTTCAAGAAGGAAAGTAAATATGTATCTTTACTGTTTGCACAGTGCAAACTTGTATTTAGAAACATCATAAAAAGAAAAAAAAAAATGAAACCCAGACAATACCACATTCCCATTAGAAAAATTGTACTTAAATTAAAACCAGCATAATTTGTGCAAGTTATCTTCCCAGTCTTTCTGTGCTTAAGTCAAATTTGAAGGTTTCAAAAAATATAGCATTGTTCAACATTTTATTCCGTGCACAAAACTTCCTTAAGGAACATGTTTCAATGACTGCAAAATGATATTCTACTTCAGGAATGTATTTTGTCAATAAGGAGGGCTTTACTGTGAGTCATTAGCAAAATTAAATTTCTGTTAGAAGAATGAGTTGCAGAGGTAGTATGCAGGATATTGTAATTTAGGATCAGGTTACTTGAAACCTTGTTCTCACTAAAATATACTCAAATAAGAGGTTCTTTGACTTGCTGGAGAGATGAGGCTTTTGCAGAATGAAAGAGGCCCCAGATTTAGTTGGTTGGTTTAAATTTTTCTGACAAATCTGAATGGCATGATAGGGGTTAAAATAAGTGTCCAGAGAGAAAACAGGAAGGAGCCATTCCCTCTGGTTATTCCCTGTGTCTGTCCCCATAGTGAGCTCCAGAAAGAGGTAATAAGAGCAATTGCATGTAAAGTCCTGACCAAGCCCTATCAATCCACAGTGAATCATGCTCAGTGAAATACATTTTGGGATAGCATTGCTGCCAAACAATAACAAGTTTACATTTGCCTTTTTTCTTCTTCAGAACCTTAGCCAGATTTGGGCAGCTTTTCTTGGACATACCATTCCCGTCTGGTGTTAGTGCAGTCCTTCTGCCAAATTTCAAGCCTTTGATAGAAGGATGGGAGGCAAAGCTACGGCTTTTTAATGAAGGAGCGAATTTTCACAGATTAGTTCAGGTTTAGGTACTGTTTTCAAGACTTATTGTGAGCAACCTTCGGTATTTTTCAATTTTTTTATTTAAAATTGGATTCCAAATTAACCACAGTGGTAATAAAACCACAAGATTTTATTATCCTTTTAGTGCTTAATTGTATACATCTGCATCTGAATGCACGTACTTATATCTGCTCCAATGTAATTTTTCAGTTTTGGAGGAAGCTAAGCTTGATTACAAGTGTTTTATTCTGTTCCCTCTACATTTTTAAAGGCAGTGCACGTAGTTCTGCATGTAGGGAGGTGACAGACATATATTGTTACAGACATAAACCATCTTCAAATGAGTATGAAGGAAAGAATTGTCTTCACTGTCAATAGAGTGTTGAGGCTGATTGTATTTTAATTTGATGTTCACCACATGCGTGTCTCTTAAGAAGCACTAAATAACAAACCAGGAGAGAAAAAAAACCAAATCCCTGCCTTCTTGCCTTGCCATAATAGAGTTGGAGTTATTTCAGGAACCAGCTGGACTGGTTTTTCCTGGGACTTAAAAATATGCAAGTGACTGTGGTTTCCAGAAAAGAATCAAATAGAATGAGATGCTAGCATTGGAAAAGAGACCCCTTCCAGATGCTAGGTTGTTTTTTACTGGGTTATTATGGTACTGACCTCAGGAACATGGTGTTCCACCAACTGGTAGAGCTTTTCCTATGGCTAATCACAAATCCACACCTTCCAGGTTAAAAAAAAGCTATGGAGGGGGAGGAAGATTAATTCCTGAGAGAAGTATGTTTGTTAGGAAATCGCAATTTAGTAAAGCAAAGCATTCACATCATCAGCAGCCATTGCTGACACTGTTTTCCTTTGGGAAGAGCTGGTAAAGATGTATCAGCAGGACCAGAGCACTGTCTTCTACCTCCAGTGACTGTGAAAGACAAACTCAGGGTGACTAACAGCAGTATAGGGTAGGCTTTTCAACCCGTAATAAGTTTTCTGATAAGCTCTTAGCAAAAACAATGGAAACTTGAGCTTCATTAGCATTGCCTGAGTGCTAAATCCTTTGCTTTAGTAAGTTCTCCTCAATTTTTTCCCTAATTATATGGGAAAAACCTGAGCTCAGTCTCTCCTTCCTTCTCCCAATGGGGGTAAAAAGTCTGCTAACATGAAAAATGGTGGTGCTCTGCCTGGAGCAACCAAAACCTGGAGGTTTTGGGGGCTACTTGTGTTGCAGACCTGAGTATAGAGCTCTTATTGCACAGACTCTGCCATTATCTTGTCCCAGTTGACAGCCACCAGATGTGTGCTGGAGGCCTCCTTTCATCATGGGTGTGGTGGTGTTATCAAAAAGGGGAATCTGTGTACGTCAGAGTCTGCCAGTACAAAAAACCATGACATGGGTGATGGCACTGCATTATGCATTTGAAATAATGCATTTATTGGCTAAATGCATCAAAAACAGTACAGTAGGTCATGCACTCTTTTTGTTCCATGGAAACGTAAACCCACTCATTTTATGAGATCAGCTGTGCTACCTCTCAAGGTAAATTTAAAAGATGCACTCAGATTAGCAGCCTTTTGAACCCAGGAGGCCTGAGGCTGACATGCCTTCATCTTGTTGTGATGCTCAGGAGAGCCAGTTGTGGGTCTGGATCCCAATTTAATGGGTGCTTTTCAAATACAGAGTAAAGAACTTAGTATGAGGCAATAGATGGATGCAGATTGAGCATGAGTGAGAAGGTGTGGCTTAGCTTTGTGAGCAATCATAATAACATTGCCACTTTTTTCTTTTTTGTTGACAAAAGACAGGAAGGATTTGAAGGTTGATAATGAAGAAACTACCAATCTGCACTCTAATTACAAGCATGCAACATGAAACCACAGTCCTGCTTCATTTTTGTGGTCTGAGTTGTCCAGTCTCTGGGAAAGACATGACTTTGTTTTGTCCAGAGCTTTCCTAAAATCAGAGACTGTGTTCCAGACATCCTGGTTAGCAATCAGTGTTTCAGCAGAGGGATTGCTGATGTGAGAGGCTCCTTTGTGATAAAAACTGGTCCATCTTTTGCTTATGCAGTGGTTGATGTCAGATTCTGCAGCAAACCAGGGTTTCATCCTGGCTCAGAGCCCACTGACTGCAGCAGACTGGGGTTAGACCCTGGGTCTGTTCTCAGGAATAGCACATGAAAAGTGTGAAAGATAAGAAGGAAGTAAGGTAAAGCAGGGCATTTCTCAGCATAATTTTCCAATGCATAAGCACTGAGTTAATAAGAATTCAAAGGGAAGAAAGTCCAAATCTTTGATGGGAAAGGCAAAAGTCATGAGGAAGAAAACAGGTTTGCATGGGAAAGACAGAACCTCAAAGCAGAAAAATTGTCAGCATTTTTTTCCTCTTTTAAGCCTGGCTCTTTATTTTTGCTAGAATCTTGGGTTTTCTTAGTTTTCTTTGTCTCTCTTCCTTTTCTTTTCTTTTCTTTTCTTTTCTTTTCTTTTCTTTTCTTTTCTTTTCTTTTCTTTTCTTTTCTTTTCTTTTCTTTTCTTTTCTTTTCTTTTCTTTTCTTTTTTTCTAAAAGTCAGATGGCGTGCACATGGGTTAGTTTCACTGGAAGTAAAATTTGAGAAAAAAAAATCATTTAGATTTACTGGTTTACAGAAGGCAGTAAAAAGTGTCTAAACACCAAATATGCCAATAATAGCAGTAACTGAATGAAACACCCAACAGAAAACTCCTAATCCCACATCACCAAGTTTACCAAGCTGCCAAAAAATTAATTGTGTCTTGGCCATTTAGTGAAAGCAATAACAGGGTCTTGCAGGAAATCTTGGGGTGTTCCAGGCACAGTGTTGCAGCTTTGAGACTGCCTGGTCCATGTGTGGTGCATTTGTAGATTTCTTGAACACAGCTACTCCATGAGCGATTTTTTTAAGAAGAGAAACTTATTTTTAATTTTTGCAAATATTAAGAGCACATTTTTTTACAAAGCTATGTATTGTCAGACTATGGGGGTGGCCTTGGTCTAGATGCAATGTGAGTTTTACTCTGAACTGAAGCCGCTCCAGGGCAGTTAGTACAGCTTTGACCTGAATAACATAAGTATATGGGAGGAATGTATCTTCTGTCTTTGATTGCAAGAAATTTCATAATCTGTATTAACAACCCTGCCTCTTTGTGCTCAGGGTTGGTTTGCATCCTGACTGATGGAATTTGGAGGTCTCACTGCTGTTCTGTGAGTCTGTCTGAGCCTGCCTGGCTGAGACTCCATCTGGGTGTAGGGAGACAGAATTCCATCTTCTTTCCTGCTTCCAGACAGGAAAGAGCTCTGGTGTGGATGTGCTGTTGTTGGTAGGGACCATGTAACAAACACATTTTCTACAGTGTGCCATCCAGCACGTTAGGGTTGGACACTTCATCGTCACCGGCCTCAGAATAGAAATGAGAAATTTTCTGGCAGCAAAGCAGTGAGACCCTTGAGGAACAGTGAGACTTCTGAAGAAGAGATAAATAAACTGAACCTTGTTTTAGTTTGGCATATGTTTTAAATTAGGATACCAAACCCAATTACTTTTATTTAAAACTTACTGAAGTTTCAAATTTTTTGGTTTGCAGCTTCGATAAATAGAAAATTCTTTATCTTGCAAGGACAAAAACAAATTGATAGCTTATCACTATTACTTTATAGAACTGAATGACTGCCCTGGATATTCTTATCTTTCAGAATCACTTCTGTGAGAAACTGTTCATCAGGAAATGATAATTTTAAAGCTGAAAACATAAACTTGGCCTTCTGCTCTTCTTTTATCTGAAGTGTTTGCTTTTGTTTTGTCATTCTCTTCAGCTTCATTTATGTAATTTTCCTTTTCCCTTTCCATGCTTCACAGATTTAATTGTTCATGTTTTTTAAAGTGTGTAAACAGAGATGGAAGGGCTGTGTTCCAGTTGCTAGTTTCATTTTTCAAAATGTGCAATGGTAACTGAGAATCCCAGAGGATGGCTGAAGTCAAACCTCTAAAATGATTAGAAGTAATTTCTATCTTCCTGTTTGAAATTTGTTTGGCTATGTTGGTAGATGTGTGTTTTGTGGTGTCAGGTCACTGACATGCTGCCCTGAAGAAAATAAAATAAATTGATTTCTGTCAAAATAATAATAAAAATTAATCCCCCCCAATACTTAATAAAAGATGGAGAGATCTTTATACAAATGAAGTGATATTCTAGTGCGCGACAGTTCTCCACTTCCTCCCAAACATGGAATGTAAGTTGCCTTGGTCACAGAAGTTTTCTGCCTTAGAAATCTAGATAGCGATGAGATGGTGATTCCTAAAAAGATTTTATGATGCAATGCAAGTGAAAATAAAGTGCAGGTATTTATTTATGAGCATTTGCTGTTTCCAGAAAAAACTGAGTTTAGAAACATACATGCTATAAGAAAAATATAACCCTTCTAAATCCCTTAGTTCAAAGTAGACATTGTGGGTGAAATTCAGACCCTGCGTGGAAGCCCTCCAGTTTTATCAGAAGAATGAGAAATATTTTTAGGAGTCTTCTAGGTTTGGAAGAAAAAGTACCACCTTTCATTTTCAGCAGAGTATTTATATGCATCTAGGCAATTGCCTCCTGCTCCATCTCCTCCTTTAGTTTAATTTTGCAGGTTCATATGTAAGCACATTCCCCATGTCTTCCTTCTGACTGATACTGCAAGGCCTGAATATTCTCCAGTGACTTGTGCTACTGCAAATGCAGCAGCATGAAAACTGCTGTTGATAGAAGTGATGAATAATGATCCTTCTGTCCTCAACTACAATAGAAGAGGAAGTTATAGATTTTACTGTATACACTGAGGAATTTTTTTTCTTACATCACATTCCTTTACCAGTTTTTTCCCTTGGGTTAATTTGCTTTGTGTTCTGTGCTCAGCCAGCCAGCTTCATCTTCTGGTGCAATTTCATAAAAACTTGAGCCTCCAGAAGGGCTGAAGTTGGACGGTGATCAGTCAGGGTGCCTGTGATGAATATGCTGCTCAAATGCTGGAAGAGATGGAAGGCAAGGAGAGGGCCAGAAGTGCAACCAAGAAGTTTATTTCATGCTATTGACAGATAGTTCAGACAGCATCACCTCAGGTTCTTCAGCTATTTGAAGTATTCAAAATTAATTTTAAATGCAACAAAGGTATATGACAGCACTTAATGGGCTTAGAGGAATGAAGCCAGTTAAATGAGAGCACAAACAAATGGTTGGAGTACTGCAGAAGTGGTGAAAAGCACAGAGAGATCACAGTGGATTTTTTATCCAAAACATATGATTCTCTCCAGAGTGAAGTGACAGAGTTGAACCAGCACTGGAAGTAGTAGGAGAAGTGTTCTGGGATATAACAAGAAACAGTTCTTCCAAACAAGCAATGTCATCAGGCATTTTCATGCATCCTGAAAGGATCTGTTTTATGTGAAGGACTAGGATTTTCCTCTGCTCCTTTTCTCTCTTCTCTTCTTTTCTTTTTTTCTCTACTTTGCCTTGCTCCTTTTTGTTTCTCTTTCTTTTGCTTCTCCACTCTTTTCCTCACTCTTCTTATAATTGGCAGACCAGAAAGTTCTCTGAATGTTCCGAATAATCAGAACCTCTTGTACATTAAAGTGGCATATCCTACAACTTTGTAATATTTTTGGTGGGTGTGTGTGTATGTGCATAGAAATAAATGCAAAGATTCTGTCAGATTTGCCTAATTCATGGGAAGCTGATCATTGGAGTCAAATTCAGGACTGTCAGTGAGTAACCCAGACATACAGTAAAATATGCAGTCTATATTAGAAGTGCTATATGTCTGCTTTTTCTTGAACCCTCTTTTCCACTCAGTAGTTTTATCTAAGTGAATTTTGGGCATAATTTACTTTTTCCTATGATACTCTGTATGTTTGGTGGCCTCTAGCAGGTTGGATGCTACCATGCAGGTAAAGTAGCTCCAGTCTGGCTGCTGTAGCTGTGGAAGCCATAATTAAGTTCATAATGAATGTACGGATCTGCATGGATTGTTTATGTGTGGTAGATCCAGTTCTGGTGGGATATATCAGACTGTGCATAGCTGTTACACAGATGCACCACTCAGTGATACAATAGAAATCTCGTTAAGTGGCATGATGTTTTCCATATTTCTGAAAAAAAGCCATGCCAGAAGGTTGTGAAAATCTTTGCTTTGTTTTCTAGAGGCCATGCGTGAAAAACATGGTCTGAAATTAGTCAATAGCAGTGGATAATTCCTGAAGCACTCCTCAGTTACAGTAGCTAATGCAACCCTTCTAAATATGTGACTACAGCATGGCAACAAGATTCTGATTCAAGAAGGGAAAAAACACTACTGAAGAGCAGGACTCCCTTCTACTGTTTCTATTTAGAAATGTTGCTCATTATGAAATGACATTTTTGTTATGAAACACTGGAATGATGGAAGAAAAAGGCTGAATTTTGGATGAATTAATAATGTCAGAAACCAGCTGCCTGTGGAAGGGCTGGTCAAATTTCAGATTCTGTTGCTGTTTGGTGCCCAGATTGGATCTCCTCTATTTTGCAGCCTCACAGAATTTTATATGGAGAAGGGACAACCATGACAGTCAGATCAGCTCTTCCATGTCCTAATGCCCTAAGACCCTGCCTATCACTGTCTCACAGGAGATGCTCTTCTTCAGGGACTGTGAATTGTGTCACTCTTCCTACACATAGCACCTTAACTGTGTGAGTTAAAGAGTATTTTAATCTAAACTGATTGAACTGTTGTGTCCCTCAAATTCCTTGTTATTTTGCCGATAGAAAAATTACAAACTTTAACAGTAGTTGTATTTTTATGTTTTCTCTCAGCTGATTTTAAAGATACTGAGAATAAAGATGCTGAGACTAGAGCAAATTCTTGCTCATTATGTGAAGTAAATTTCTGTGATCTCTGAGAAGTCAGATTTGAATTTTTTAATAGAAAAACCAATTTTTTAGCTTTGTTCATTTAGACATAAAGATGATGACTGATGTAACAGGTATGAGTAGAATAGGCTAGTATTATGAAATATGCCATGTGGACTGTGTTTTTAATAGTCTTGAAATTTGGAAGTTTGAGACACATTGGTTTTATGTAGGAATCATTTCCAGATATTGAAAAAAAGTGTTAGTTTTCTCAGAAATGTTCAAGTAAAGTCGACTTTTATATAACTGTGAAAAAATGTGCTGCTATGTGCAGAAATGTTTAAGAAAAGTGCCAATTTATATGGCTTTTCCTCTAATATTCCTAAAATGGTATTTGTTTTCTTAAAGAAATGAGCCAATATGTCTGCCTTGCCCAGAAATATTTATTTGAAAGCATGTTTTGAAAAGTAAATATGCTAATTGAATCAATACATTGAATTAATTGAAGAAATAACAAGTTCAAAGGCTAATAATAATAATGATGACAATGATGATGATAGCAACCAAAGTCCAAAGAATGTAGCTGTCATTAAAATGTAGAGCCTATGGAAAAGCTGGAGCTTGTCAAATGAAAAAAGAATGGTCTGTGCAAACTTTGATAAAAAGAAATGTTCTAGGATTAATTTATGTGTTATGTTATTCATCATTGTTTGGATATCCACAAGGAATGGGAGAAAATATTCAAAATTCATGAAAAAAGAAAAGGTTTTTGAGACATCATTTTTTTATTTGAAGATTCATAATTGAAATGAACTTTTTTCATCACTATCCAGATCTAAGCATTTGTCACTGATTCAGGGACTAGAAACAATGCCATATGGTTCGAGTGGCTAATCACACAGCTTAAATAAGAACAAAAAGTGGTCAGAGAGAACATCTGGTGAACATTCTGAATCTGAAGATCATCCTGATTACTCTGTGGATATTTATGAGTAAAAAATGTTAATAATGAATTAGTCCATTAGTCCATAAGCTTCTCACAATCAAAAGAAATAATAACTTATGTAATCAATATTTTTTAAGTGAATAATTGAATCTGTTCAAATTTAACATACTTCTGATTACAATGAGGCTTTTGCTCTGCTGGAATCTCTGTCTCTCTGAATCTGGAATCTGAAGCCAGCTTTTACCAAGAGATTCTAAATCTATGTTTAGATTTTGTTGTGTATTTTACTCACAAAGAGTGCATCACTAAAATAAAACTGAAAAATTTGTGTCAGTGTGTTAAGAGTATATCTCACAGACTTCAGAACACAGCAGTTTAGGATAATGAAATATATTTGTACATATGTTAACTTGTACCATATATTAAATAGCTGAATTCACAGGAGCTTAGTGTTTAAGAAAGCCTGACTAAGCATATTTTTAGAAGCGTTCCTTCTGTGTATTGGAAATTTTTCCTTAGCCAAAATGTAGAAAACTTGAGAAACTAGAGGTAGGCTCACTGAGAATCAATAAAAGTTCTTCAGTAGCTCTCTAGAAGAAAACTGCAAAAATAGTTAGGTTTTGGAAGCAGGCACATGCTTCAGAGTTTAACTACAGGACCTTGGTCACTCAGTCAGTAGGAACTTTGGCAATGACTTAGGTAGATAAAGTGTCACAGACTTCAAATCCCTTTTTAAATATTAGAATAGTGGAAAGAATTTGGAAGATCATCTAGTTCCAACTCCCCTGCCGCGGGCAGGAACACCTTCAACTACCCCAGGTTACTCAAAGCACCATCCAACTCAGCCTTGAACATTTCCAGGGATGGGACATCCGTATATTCTCTGAGCCACCAGTTCCAGTGTCTCACCACCCACATAGTAAAAAATTTCTTCCTAATATCTCATCTGAACTACCTTTCAGTTTGAAACTGTTACACCTTTTCCTATCACTATATTCCCTGATAAAGAATCCCTTCCCATCTTCCTTATAGGACCCCTCTAGGCACTGGAAGGCTGCTATAAGATCTTTCCAGAGCCTTCTCTTCTCTATGCTGAGCAAGCCCAGCTCTCAGTCTGTCTTCATAGGAGAGGTGTTCCAGATCCCTGATCATTTGTATGTCCCTCCTCTGGACATGCTCAAGCAGGTCCATGTCCATCATGCTGGGCAGGCCCCAGACCTGAACTCATTACTCACAGTGGAGTCTTCAAAATTATTTTAGTTCTTAGTCTGAAACAGTTGAGAAAATCTACCATTGATTTTGCTGGGCTAGAATTTCAGTCTTGCATTGTGCCATCACTATACTGACAACTCATCTGCTTGGACAAGGCATTGCAGTGAGGGGTTAAGATTTTAATTTCAGCTGATTTCATTTGCATGTCTTATGTAGATCAGTCCTTGCTCTGTGTCTTTTTTTCTTTTTCCCATCACCTACCCTTTGTGCTTCTTGTTCATTTCAAACAGTAATGCTGTGGAGCAGCAGCTGTCTCCCGTGAACATTACTCCACGTCCGTGAGGCTTGAAAATCACAGAACTATTTAGATGCTATTGCTATATGAATAATAACAATTAGAATTCTATTCTTTGAAGAAATCCAAGCTGTCTTGCTGCATAGTTTCATGAAATCCTTTACTGGAAGAAAGTATATATTTTTAAAGGATGTTTGATTTTTAACACTGCCCTCAGCTGATATTACAAGTCTATGCAAAAATGTATGTATTCTGAATTTCTACAAAAACAAGTTTGTTTTCTTTAAAAATAATGAGTTTGTGCTAGTTATTTTTGGTGGTGTTTCAGACTGAAATAACTCTATAACTAGCTGCAGAAAGTCTTGTGGCTCACACCACAGCAAGTTTTAAATCTTATGAAGTCAATGGTGCAGTTTTCACTAAGAAAAATAGATGAAAATAAAGAGCTTCCTAGATTTGTTTTCCCAAGTCAGACTAGGGATGTGACGAGCCTAAAGTAGTTTCTGTAGTCAAACACTTTTTTTGTTAGAAGAATAGCATTAAAATCTATTGAAATCATGACATTTCTCTTCAAAGAGGTTTTCTTATGTTGTTCTGTCTACAGCAAAACCAGGTCCATTTGAAAACTATTTTAGAAAAATTGAGGGGAAAGCTTCAGTAATTACTTCCGTAATTACCATTCAAAATGGCAAAATACTTGAGAAATAAAACATTTCTGATGCCAGTATTTCCACACTACTCATTGGCTCAGATTTTATTCAATGCTTATAATCATTCTGGAAGAAAATAAGAGTTCATGTGACCATGGTGCTATTGAAGTCAATATACTTTTCTGAGCTGGTGACAACAACCAATCTAATTTTTAAATTTTTTTATTTAGACTTCATTAAAAATAATGATTTTATGGAAGAAAATCTGATTCCAAGAAAATGGAATTCTGTGTTTCATCATTTAGACATCCTTGATTTTCTGCCGCTTCAGGCTGCACAGCAAGTCTCAGGGAACAGCAGCATGGTCTCACTGTTCATACTTGATTTTTCCTTCTGACAGGGCTCCCCTATTCTATTGTCATCCCTGTCATGATGCCATGCTTCCAAACTGCTACAGGCAGTAATTTGGCTTTTCTCATCTGCATTGTGAAGAATTTTATTCCCTCCTGGGCGTTGTCAAATAAGCAAAAAAATCTACAATCATTTTTGTGGGAAGAGAACATGGTAGCTACCAGAGCACAATGGTGAAGTTGTTTCTCCAATTCAAAGATCATTTACAGAGGTGTTTTTCATAGCAATGTTCAGGTGGGTCTCAGGAGAAAATTCTAGAAAATTTGAATTGGATTTGAATGTCTTGCAGAGGACAAACTGTAACCCTTGATTTCAGCATCCCAGGAAATACCAATTTTTTTCCTAGTTTTAGTAAAACAATTAAATACAATAGTGGCAAGTGCAAAACCTGTCTTTTTAGTTATGTGGTGCTCAGCCAGCAAGGCGAGAGAAGAAGGGTGATCTATCTTGTGTAAGGCTGATAATTCCAACCAGGAAAGCCAGAAAAGGAGAACATCAGAGTAAAGAGGATTAGGCTTCATATCCACCAAGAGGACTGCCTGAATCACACAGATGTTCAAGCTTATTGTTAGTGCTTAGTATCATGTTGCAGTCTAAGCCGCAACAGGAGCACAGGAAAGGAAAGTATTAGGACTTCTGGCATCTGCTGCTGGTTTTAGCCCACTTCCCTAGCTAGCTGTGCAAAATGTGATGGAAACACCTAAAGGTTCCTGTGATCTTCCTGAAGGTACACAGCCTGCTGGAGAGAGAAAGACCTCTTGACATTCCTGTCAACATGTATTTATTAGAAACCAGAAACCCACGCAGGAAAATGGCCTTACAACTCTCGCAAATTGCAAAGTATTTCTATGAGACATTTAGAATTTGGGGGACACTGGGGAATTTGGTTCTGAGACAAGAAAACATGGGCAACTGGGGCTTGTTAGCTTCAGTGATCAGGGAATTACCCTGATTTGTTGTATTGGCAACATTTTCCTCTGAAAACAAACCTTTTGGATTTTAATTTCTGCCTCTGTTTTTTTATTTTTCCCCCAAGAACTTAATTTTCAAGCAAGCCCCACTCTTCTGCTGGTCAGAGAAACGCCAGTAACTAGACCAAGCTGTGTTGCTATCCATAGAGATGGAAGGATTTCTGGTGATGGGCAAGTCACTTTAGGACCCACAAAGATTCTAAACCTCCTTATTCACAGGATCTGGTGCTTGATAACTGCCCCATGTGTCCCCACTCACAAAATCTGTCATTTCAAGTTAAGTAGGTATGGTTTTCTGATCAAGGATGGTGATGGTGGTGAAGGTAGTGTCAGGCCAGAGCTTGTATGAAACCAGTGCTGGTCAGTGTTCTCATATAGGTTTAAAAATGAGAGAAGGGAAAAAAAAGCCAAACTAAAAAACAACAAGTAGGGCCATTCTAGCCCATGCTTGGATGTCTCCAAGACACCCAGAGGTCTTGTCTGGCAAGAGAGACAGTAGAGAAGCGCTCCTGTAGGACACAGTCTGAGTCAGGAAGGTCTTTTCTCATTATGTCGACAAAAAAAGGAGCCTTCCCATGAACAGAAATCACTTAAGATGCTGGGCTGAATATGGCAAATCAATGGCTAATAAGGTATCTAAGTGCAGAGACATTACCATACTTAAAATAAGAGGAAAAACTTTTTTGTTCTAATAGCCTAGCCAATTTTTAATTTATTTTTGTAATGTCAGTTTCTGTTTTGATTTGGCTTGAATAAAATTTCTTTTTTAACCTTTTTGGTTCAATCCCAGACTACAAACTCTATTATTTGCTGAGCTCTACAGAATGTAGTTTATAAGGAGAGTTTATAAATGAGTTATAGGTTTGTTGTTCCTGAAAATGCTATGTTTAGACCCATTGTGTTATTTCACTTGGATAAGGTCAAAACTTCAGTATAAAAAAAATGGAATATATGTAGAAATATAATGCTAAAATTATAATCTAAAAGGTAAAATGAAATAATGGGAAAATGGGTGAAAGGGAAAATTTTGCCATAATAAAATAAATTTTGTTGACACCTCAGAAGAAAAGTCAGGACTATTAATTTTTATTCTTCTTCTTTTATTATGTTAGTCTTCCATTGTAAGCTGTCAAACTTAACACAGTTCCCAAATGATTCATACTTGATAAAAATACAGTTTTTTCTGGAAGAGTGAACATTTTTTGTATACCACTGAAAGATAGAATTTACCTGCAAGAGCATGATGTTGACCTGTGACAATCCTAGCAGCATTAAAAAAATATTAAGGCAGGATTCCCTTTTGTTCTGGACTTCTTAGAAAGGCAGGGGAAATGCATGGATATTAATATTTTAAAGTAACAGAGACCATAGGTGAATATAAGGGGAAGCTGGTAACAAGAATAGGCTACAAAGGAGGTGGCCTGAGGCTAAGGGAGCTGAGTGCCTGTCCCAGAAAGAACTGTGATGGTGCCCAGCCCTTCTCTACCTTGGGACGCCAACTGCATCTGTGCACCCATCTCTTGAGAAACTGGACAAATCCTGTACCCATTACCAGCCTCCTGTCTAGCACAAAGAGGGTAGGAGAAATCAAGATGAAAAAGGGCAGAAGTGCCCTCAAAGACCATGCTCTGAAATGAAAGCAGATGTGAGTTATTCTATATGACATGATCAAGGATCACGATGTAAAAACACTTGGAGAGAGCTCCAGTCTTGCATCAAATTTAACTGAGATAGCCAATGGCTTCAAAATTACTGGACTGAGGAAGAATGGTCTGGTGGGTCCCTGAGCAGACAGACAGAGAGAAATGCACACAGCACAAGCAAGTTGAATGTTAAACAAATGAAATGCCAGCCATCTTCCTTCTACCTTTACCGGGAAAGCAGGTGAAGTGACAAAGGCACTGAGCCCTCCTTCCCGTGGGAAACCTAACCAGAAGCCCTTGTCCTGAGGTATTCAGTGAACTAGAAAAATGTAAAACACATCTACCTTGGGGTCCCAAGTGGCACTTTAGCTTTTCATCAGGGAGTATGAGACACATGGATGTTATCAACAGCAGGGGAAATAGAGCTGTTTCACACAGGGCATCTGGAGGCCTCAGCCTCTCTGAGGAGAACATTGAAAAGCCCACCTAACATAAGTGAGGAGAAATTGAATCTCTCTTTGTTGAGATCGTGGGTATGACTTCATCAACCAAGGCTGGGAAAGCATGAACGGGATTGCCAAGAATCACAGTTGATGCAGAAACATCAATAAAGTTGTGTGGTAAGGGCAGTCTCTCCTGCCTTTCTATGTCAACTTTAGAAGTGTTGTTACTGAGATGATGGGGATAAGATTCACTAATGGGTTAGGAAATAAATAATGACAAAAGAAGGGAAACATTTTGTAAATTATATTTGTCACTGATGCGTAAAAAACCAGCCCTGTAAGCCTACAGAAACAAATGTACAGACAAAGGGATTTTGTGGGACTGCCCATGTACAGGAAAGCAATCACTGTGTGCAACTGAAATATTGCCAATGGGAGATGGAAATCTGGAAATAAGGAAATGTCAAAAAATGTGGCTCAATTTTAATTGTACTGACTTGTTTACAAGACACCAACATTTCAAAATTACTCCTTTGGATTAGATGAGATGTAGATATCCCTCTGCCTGCTGGACCAGGCCTCCCCCTTCTTTTGGTTTTGGGAAAGATTACATTAATAGTTTATCTGTGACCCATTAAAATTGTTTTTGGTCTAGTCTTACACATGCTCCTAAATCAGCATAAAGGTCAGTATGCAGCTACATTAAGTCAATGCCACCACAGAAAAGGATGTATTTCCAAAAGACAAGGATTTTTTTCTCCTGCTTTTCTTGATCCTGAAGGCTAACAACGCTTATAAATGTCTGAGACCTAAAAAATGGTAAATCCTACATAGTGACACAACTGTGCTGACAAATCCTACATCATCTGCTGTTAATGTACCCTTACATACATTCACACTTGTGACTACCTTTTCAGATAAGGTCTTCCTGTTTAATTTATAACTAAATACTTTTGGTTGTTTTTATGAAATGCAGCTGGAGTTCACAGAGCAGTGAAATGCTGAGCAGTGGCTGGTGAAAGGCATTTCTGTCCTCTATCCATGGTGCTCTCTACCAATGTGAGCCCACGCTCTGGAGCCTGAAGTGCTGGGGCAACATCTCCCCCCAAAATTAAAACACCATGTTTCTGTTTAGTTGCATGGGATACCAGATGTCTCTGTGGAAGAGAGTTTTCCAGTGAGTAAGCACAAGACTGAAACTCCGAGGTTCCCATGGGAGTCAGTGATGCGTGGCTGACTGGAATGAGAACCAACCTTGGAATAAGATGTCTTAGATGGAACATATGACTAAATATGAATACACAAATACCTTTCCCTAAAAATAATAACCATCATCTGGTCTCAGGGCCAATCTTCTTGCTTTTAGTCATTGCCAAGAAGTGAGATGTTTTGAGACCACATACTGGCCTTGAAAGAATGCCTTTGACATTTGTTGGATTTGGTTTGATCAGTGATCCTCTTAGTTAGGAAGAAAGGAAGAAAGTTAAGAACTGGAATGTCAAAATCTCTGGGCAGCAATTGGAACACAGGGGTTTTCTTAAATATAGGTTGAAACCCGAAGATAAAGTTAGAGTCAATGTTCAGCCCTTGGGGATTAAGTTAAACCATTCCTCTGCCATTTTGCTTCCAACAAGCGTGATTGACACCATTTTAATGTTTATGTTCTCTAGCTGGGCTTCTGGGATGCTGATCTTAGAGAAACCACGTAAACCACATTTCTCATCCGCTCGGGTTCTAACCAGCTCCTAGGATTAAATGACAGGCTTATTTTCTACTAACTGCTCCTTTGCCTGTCGTGTAATTTGTCCTATATGCAGTACAAGTCCTCCAGTATTTGACTAGAATCCTGTTTTCCTTCTCTCTGTTAACCTATCTGATGTGTTTTCTCACCATTCATTGCTTCTGACTTGCCTATTTCTCTGTCTCTGTCTGGCCTCTGGTTTGATGGATTTTCTTGCTTATAGTGTTTGCTCTTGTTAATGCACGTTTTCTTAAAACCCTCTTTATTATGTCTTAAATGATGTCTTAAATGATAATATTTTGAATATACTTATAATATTTTTTGTGTTGGCTCTCCTTCACTTCTACCTTTTTTAAATTTGTAAATAACTTTCTTTTCCTTGGTTCAGTATCTACAGTTTAGTACATTTTATGTTCCCTAGGCTTTTCTGTGTTCCTCTTGCCCATGCTTTGATTTTGATCTTTTTAGGCAGTCATTCTATTTTTGCCCTTACTGATAATTTTTTAACAAAGATTCTTGGTCCTTCTGTCACTAACCTTTTCTGACTCCATAGTATTTAAGAGACTATTATTCTTCTGGTGCATTATAATAAACATGGTGACCTAGTTCTTTATTTTGCAGCCTCAAGAGAGATACTGCTCATCATGAAACAACAAAACCAGCAAAAAAATATCTTATAGTATGTATTGCAATACAGAGGTGGAATAACAGAGAGATCCTCATTTTGGTCATGGTTTCGTAGAAGCATTTAGCCTCGAATGGTCTTCTACCTATGTACCAACTAACGGGTTTAGTTTGACGTTTCTTCATTTCCCCATTGGTAAAGGTATGGAAACCTTAGAAGAAAAGGCCTTCCCAGATTTTGTGGTAGGAAGTGAATAAAGAGTGTTTTTATTAAGCACCATCTGGCACACGTGTCATCTTTCTCCCTCTGCCTTTACCACGGCCGGTGGTGATGTTTGTCTGGCAAACCCAGACAGACAAGAGTATTCCTCTGGCTAAAGTGTAAAAACCTTGTGCTGCTGGCAGTGAAAGCCCTTGGGGAAGGTGAAAGCATACTTTTGCTGGCCTAAATTCTGCTTCACTTCAGACAGTCAAAACCTGCAATCTTGCAGGTCGATTGACAGGTAATTGCTATTCTTTCACAAGAAGGTTGCATTATGATCACGCTGCCTTTGCAGGAAGTGTAGGCAAAAGATTAGGGAGTATTTGCAGAGCAAACCTGTAGAAAACAAAGGAATGGTTCAAGAGTCACATCAGAGCAAGTAAGGAGTAGAAATTTCCCATTTTCCCAGATCTCAGAAGCAATTTTGCCCTGCTTGAGATTGGTATTATTACACTTAGTCTTAAAACTGAATTATATTAGGTTCCTTCCCTAGTTTTGTTTGGGCTTTCCATTTTTCACATCCTCAGCTTGAAATATTTTTCAAATATATTCATATTTATTTCCAGGCATCCAGCCTACTTTTATTCTGGCCTTTGCATCTTTTTTTCCTTCTCTGTTTTAGTCCAACATAAACGATTCCCTTTCAGCACACACAGTACCCTGCTATTTATTTGAGATTGAAAGAAGGCAAGAAAGTAGTTTTCTCATTCAACTTCTAAGACATCTCCAATTTTGTGGCATGTTTTGGCCAGTGCCTAGGTAAAGCCCAGTCATGGTCATCGGTAAAATAAATTAGTGTGTGTGGCTATTAGAAATTGTCTACAGATTCAAACACTTCAGTTTAATCGTAATCATAGTTTGAGAGTTACATGCGAGAAGATTTTTATGTGCTATTTAATTATACTTGCAAACAAGAGATGCAAAGTTTCATTCAAGTAGTTTTATAATCAACTTTTACACTGACTACATTTGCTACTCTAGGTATGGGGCCAGCCTGAGACTTTGGAAATCACCAACACAAAACAATGCCAAAACAAGACAGAAAGAGGGTTGTCTTGGTGTTTTTTGCTTACAAGGAGGAACGGCACATGTTGTTTGTTAGAAACACATCTCTCCATTTTCATGGTGAATCTTAAGTTTTACAGCCAGATACTGTATACTTTCCTGTTTTTGTTTGGTTTTGGGTTTGGGCTTTTTATTTGTGCTTAAAATGCATAAATGGTTTGTATGTTAGGGCAAATCAGCTGCTCTTTGCAGTGGGAGTAGCCACTCCAAAGCCAGTGGGTTTCTCAGGCTAAAGTCAAGAAAGGTGCTAGTTCTGTTTTGATATATCATCAATGACAGTGGGGTCCTGGCCATGACTATGGTTCTGAGGCTCTGTAATAAAACACAAATATAATACTTAGTAATGCTTTGGCTCCTTGGGTGGAACATCTGTCTGACCTGCCCTGTAACACAATTCAGCTTTCTTCTTTAAATAATACTGAGATTGGAATGTTGTCCCTATTTGCCATGAAAATACGTTTTACCCACATATTTTCTTCAGCTATCTAAAGCCTTCAGTACCAGGAAATGATTCTGTCTATTTTCAGGACTCACTTTATTGTGATACATGAAAATAAGAGTGTTATAAAAAGTTTCTAAGGTCCAATCACTCTTCAAGCTGGATTTGCAAGGTGGGTGTTCAGGCATCAATTCATCTGCAGGGATTCATACTGTGTAAAATGGGTATGCCAGCTCTGTCTGCATGGTTTCAGGGGGATTTTGGAGTCCCAGCTGTGATCTGAGCCCACATGGAATTATGGCTGAGTAGTAATACAATGGGAAACATGGAAGAAAGAAAGTTATGTTTGTACTCCGTCCCTGTCTGTGCCACCTTAACCAAGATGTTGGAAAATTGCTCTCCTGTGTGCAGGGTACTTCATAAATGAGTGAGTTACTTTTGGGATTTGGCTGACAGAAGAGGCTGTCTAGACTTGCAGGTGAAAAACTTTCTTGGCAGGTAGGAGACCCAGAGGATTCAAAGTGTGGTGACACTCAAGACAACACCCCACTGCAAAAGCCAGCTCCAAGCCCTTCTCTGGCACACCCGAAGCTGTGACAATCCTCTCACCTCTCCCATTCTAGAGCACTCCTCTTTATGGAACTGGGCCTGTGTCCATGAGGAAGACAGGTAGCTAGCAGGTCCATATCCCATAAATTGTGTCATTAGGTGGAGGGCACAGGAAATTAAACTAATTTAATGAAAGTTTAAACAGCTTCAACTGAAAAAAATGGTAGCAGCTTCTTCCAGCTCCCTGAGCTCCTCCGTGTAAGTCGGGTCATAGGTCTGCTCCAGAAATTCTTCTGGTTCTATGTTGATTTTTCCCTGTAGTATCTCAAGGCTGGTTCACAGATTTCTTCCTACCCGTGGAAATCTGTTCATGGTTACTTCCTATGAGTTCCTAACTGTAAGGTTACTACTACAGGTATATTTAAATTTTGGAGATGTTTTATGAATCCTGTCAAATTCCTCCATGCTTCTCTTCCATCCTGCTTCTTATTTTGGTGGGTAAAGCAACTTTTATGTCTGAGGAACTCAAAATACATTTTACATCTTTCTTATGTTAAAATTCCTTCTCTAGACTCCACTACAGCTGTTCAAATGTACTGAGAGTGCCTGCAAGGTAGCTTTTCTCCATTTTAATATGTTTAACAGACCAAAGGTTTTAGCTGTTATGTCAGTTTGCTGCGCCAACCACTTTAACATTTTTAGCTCCTAGTATGAAGAATGTGAATGACTGAGGATGCTTAAGAAAGCTCCTAGACTCTATTTGGCTTGAGCACTAAAGACTGAATTTACTATTGCAATATCTTGTCTGAGGAGCAAGATGAATTTAATTAATCTGTAAGTGGCCCCCTCCTTGCCTCCTGCTCTTCCCCATCAGGTTGACAAAAACTGAAAGAGGTCATGGTTGGGAATCCAAGAGGGTGTGTACATGTACATCAGTTTATGCTGGCATAGGACAGTAACAACTGTCATGTGCTCCTGCTTCCACTCCCCCCTTCTTCCTCTTTCTCCCACAACAACAGTATGCTGAATGTGAATCTTTTAGAAAGATGATCTTTTTTTCTACTGCTGAGCATAGTACAACTGATTATCCCTCTGGGCATGGATCTTGGAACAAAGCCACAGTCCAGTCCTCACTAGTACAGCCAAATTCTTTGTCTGTCTGTTTGTTTGAAAAGCATTTGCCACAGTTATGTCATGAAGGATTGCATAAACAATTCATCAACTGAAAGCAGCATAAACATGCTTAATGAACTATTAGAAGAGTTGGGGGAAAGATGAAGGTGGGAGAAAGGTAGACTACCTCGTGCTGCAGGTGCATTTATCTTTTTTCTTAAAACAGCCTGAAAACAAAACTCCCCAACTCTTCAGCAAGCAGAGAAGTGCAATTCATATCTTCATAGGCTGGTGCAGTTGCGAGGGGACCTCAGTAGGTCTCCACTTCCTGATCATCTCTAGGGTGAGCTACAAAGTTCTGAAGGGTGATGAAAATAGAGTCTAAGACAAAATAATTGAGCTGAGCTTAGACATTCAGATAAAATGACAAAATCTCTGGAAAAAAAATTCAAGTGTGTAAATATGGCAAGGTATAAGCAAGTTATTAATGTACTGACACAAAGGAGAGTCATGGCTTGCAAAGATCTCGATTCAAGGTCTGTTACAGTCTGCTGAAAGATTTGCAGCAACATCAATGAGTTAGGGAATCAGGCTCTCAGACTGATAATTTGTGGAAAGATTAAGGAGTGACTTGAAATGCAGTAAGGCAGTGAGAATGCACGGGCAGGTTTCAGCAACATTACTATATGGTGGGGAAAGTTTGATCTTGGTTCTCAGTAAATGCATGTGGAAGGGCACAAAGCAGAGGTTTTTCCCCTGTCTAAGAGGGAAAGAGTCAGCCCTGAGCTTCTTCAGCCACACAGTGGATTGCAGTCACTCTTTTCTGGGGAGTCTAGCAATTTGAATTTCAAAAGGTCGGCCCATCCCCTCCAGCCCATCTGGCTCCCCCTGGCTTGTAGCCCTGCCTTTGAGCATATTGACTGGTCCCTCAGTTTGCTGTTGTGACGACCCACCCCTGAAGGTGAGGGTAACTGGAGTTCTTGTTAACACATCCCTTGGGGTGAATTAGAGTAAAATGAGACTGAATGACCTGTGTTTGTATATACTGGTCAAAGTGATGGTTGCAGTTTTGATCTCTTAGGGTTGGGGGAAGCCCTCAAAATATAAAGTTCAGTAGGTTAATATACACACAGGCTTGGCTGGGAACACCTAAATACCTTCCCTGGCAGACCCTTCAGAGATGCAGTGATGGCACCCATTCCTTGAGTACTCTGAGGTCTGCTCTCTTCTGCTCTGCTATCTCTTTCCTTGCTCCTCTCTGGATCTCAAAGTCCATTGTTTCACAGGCACTGCAGCCAACATTGAAACTAATTGTCACATTTCCAATCAGCTTGTCCTTACCAGTGGATAGTAGATCCAGCCATGCATCAGCTTCAGTTGCCTATCATATGCCTGAGCCAAAATGTTGTCCTTTTCCACAAATCCTCCTGACTGTGTCCCACCTCATCTTCCTTCCAGCAGCTGCCAAGAAGGTCAAAGTCTGCCTTGAGGTCCAGGTTTGTAAATCAGAGCTTTCTGTTCAATTTAGTTACTATTATGGTATAAATGCAATGCTGAACAATGAGAAGCCAGTGTAGATTATTGCTGCTATGAAATTGTAAATAATAAATATTAGGGTCATATAATTATAGCATAATTCAGGTGCAAAGGGACTTCAGGAAGACCACTTCTATCTCAAATCTAAGGCATCTATGAGATCAGACCAGGTTGTTTGGGCCCTAATCCATACAGGTTCTGAGAACCTCCAAGGTTGGAGACTGCACAGTCTCTCTGTTCCCATGGCTGACTGTCCTGACCTTCTTATGTTTAACAGTGAATAAGCAAAGACAAAAGAGTTAATGGAATGAATAGGTTCATCATCATTTTGTGGATGACAATTTATGTGTTTACTGCAAATGTTCATAAATCTTCCCTTTATAACATAGGTATCATGAAAACAACATAAACTATTCCATGAGATAGCTGTTGACAGAAAATACTACTGTCTTCAATAAATCAGTCTTCATTTTAAGTCATCATAAGAATCATAGTGTGTCAGCAGCTTCTTCCCTTCAGAGGCTCCCTCAATCTGTTCTGTAGTATTACCATTGCAATGCTGCACAGTATAATAACTATTAAAATAGTTATGGCTTCAGCCTTATTTTGCTTTTCTGGTTTGAGGTTACATTGCCACAGACTGATGGAGGCATGGCATAGTATGTAAAATAGAGCATTACCACATCTGCAGTGGTATCAAAGGCATATGTCTTACAGTATCCCCACAAAAATTTTGTAAACTGACAGGATGATATTGTGTTGCCATATTAGTACCAGTTGTACTCTGACATAATTTCATACCTGCCTTTTCCCACCAGTATTTTGAGTCTGATATTCATACACCAGTTTGGGTCATACTTTGGTAATGATGTAAATGTAGGAAGACCATAACATAGATGATTCATGCAAAACCATTTTTTTTATTTCCGGACAACTTTTGGCAAAACTTCCAAACCCAAACACTATTATAACATAAATATAGATGATGCTTTTCTATTTCTAGAGGCAAATGTACTTGCAAAGGGGCTTTATTTTAGCACTTCAAAGACTGCCAGGACACAGTCGTGTCTTACCGTCAGGGTTCATAGTCACTTGAAAAGCAAAGCAGGGTCCGTTTGCAGATGTGGCTATTTGTGTTAATTCCTTTCCCACACACATAGATGTTTTTGTTCCTAACAATTCCATTTCAGCTACAAGTAAGTACGCCTTCCAAACAACAAATGAGATCCAAAGGGAGACGTAACACTGAAATGACTGAAAGTGCTCAGTGAGAGAAGGGAAAACTCTCTCCCTTGAGATGGAAGAGATTTTGCAAACTTGAGGGACAAACTGCACAGCTTCTTCCTCCAACTGAGGAATTCATCTGCTTTCATGGGGAATATATAGGTACCCTCCCTGGACTGGTGTAAGCATATGACTTAACACTGTGCCACTACAACCCAATCAGACATTAAGTTCTGACCTGTTCATGAAGATGTGCTGTAGCAGAGGAGCTTTCAAAGGGGCTTTAATTCTCTTTGTTTCCTGTGTGTTTCAGGCTGGCACTACCTCTGGTCCTGAGCTCAACTTTTGGGAGGATGTCGCATGTTAAACCCAAGTGGTGCCATGCCAGATGCTTTTCCTTGGACAATGTGAACCTGACTGAAGCTATGCCATTTCCTTGGTGCTCCAAGGAGATCAGTGACTACAGCCTGCACCAAAATTACTAGGTAAGAGACCTTCAATCAAGAATTGCAAGCTGTCTCGGTGTGGCCCCATAACTGCTTTTTTCCAAGGGATAAAAATGAGATATGCAATGGCCAAAGCAGACAGGACATTTAGGCTCTTTCTATCAAAAAATAATCTCCACACTGACTATCAACTATCAAATTTAATCTTTTCCATGAAGAATTTCGTGAATATTGGCTCAAATATGATACATTCTTATTTAGAATATCACAAATAGGTTGTGACTGTGAACTTGTAACTGAGCACAAATCCAGGCCCTGCTCAGCAAGCCACCATCTGCTCTTTATTTAAGTTACTTCAAAAACAACTCTTTCTTCCATGGTGCCTGCAGTACATGATATGACTAACGTAAGTGATTTAAATCAGTTAATAAATTTGCAAATACCATCAGGACATGCCTATGTAAAACATTCATGAGTACACAGTCCATTGCCATAAGTAGATTTATTCAGTTTCCCTCTGTTCCTCCCCTTGTTTATTGGTGGCACCTGGCACATCCCATACAACAGAGATCCATCTTGTCACCTGTGCAGAAGCACTGAACTACTGAGCCACTAATGACCCCCTGCACTTCCAGAGGTGATTGCATTTTTCCTTCATCAGCTTTCAGGAGGAGCATTGTCTCCTGCAAGGCCCCCAAAAGCAAGAGGCAGCCTCCTCCAGATGGCTATTTGGCTTTTAGGGAATTTGAGTCATTGCCTGACATCCTTCATTTTTCTTTGACCATTTTTAGAGGGAGTATGTATTGACTGATTCCTAATTTAGGATCCTTTGTATAAATGAAATAAACCTGGGGCCTTGACACTTGAGTATGAAACTCATTGAGGATTTGAGCCTAATCTCTTCATACAAGGATCAAAGTCAAATCTTGCCTATTTGGTTTTTAATGCCTGACAAAATTTGAACGCTACTTAAAAACAGTAATCTCTGATAATGGCTTGTTTGTAGAAATTATTACTTGCTTCTAAGTTTTCTTTTAACAGAGCTAGAGATAAGAGCATAACTGGATTATAATATCTTTATATTATAATCTTGTCTTTTACTGGATTTTTAAAAGCCAACAAAACTGGAAAGTCTGATGTTACATTTTAATTTGAACTGGATGTATTAATGGAATTAGGTACAAATCAAAGTTTAACATATTGAATGTGTTACCGTTTTTGCATTCCTTTTTACTTACCTAAGAGCCTTTTTGGCTAGCCATGTAGGACTGAAATGTTGAATTAGAAATTACACAAGGACCTGGAGTATGGCACATGAGTGCCCGATATCAGATAAGAAAACCAAATCCACAGAAAGAGTGCAATTTTTGCAGAGATGTCTGTCTTCACAGGAGTGCCTGTTTTGACCTGCTGGTTTGGCACATAACCATTCATTTAAAATAATAGATAGATGAAATAAGTTCTCTTTAATCTTTCCCTAACATCTAAACCAGCTGTTGCTATGGGAAATGTATTTCCCATGCAACTCTCCTGAATATTACATGATGATCCTAATCCTTGCCATATGCACACACTGAGAAGAGAGAAAGGTGACGGTTTTGTGGTGTGGCCTTCCCTTCTGGCCTCTGCTGTATTTGATCTGCACAACCTGTAAACATACTTCTCATTTCCACAGCTTTTCCCTCTATAGAACATGATGTGTCTTTTAATGAGTCACTGTCTTGCTGTCTCATGCATATTTCAAATTACATTTTAAATTATGGGGTGAAAAGAAAAGCAAATGAAATACCAGCACCCACTTGGTTAAGCTGTCCCACTATTGTACTATTTCTACTGAAATGCCAGCCAAATTTCCCAGGTGCACTTTCCACATCTCTCACATAACATCAAAATAAAATTTCTGCATTAAAATAATGCATATAAATATACTGGTGGTTATTAGGGAAAAAAAAAAAACCCAAAAAACCACACATAGAGTAAGTTCATCCAAAAGAAACTATATTAAAGATCCGGTGTGAGACAGAATTTTGGATGAGCTCTAAGCAACTTTTCATCAGCATGGTTCTCTGAAGAGAAACACTTTCCAGTATTGCTCCTCTTTATAAATGAGCTAACCTCAGACGTTACCAAGCACCCAAACAACTGGGCTGTTTCAGACTTGCAGTACATTAATAAAGGATGATGTTTATGAAAGATATTGCAGATATTTTTCCAGGCTACGCAAAGCCCAATGAAGAAGAAAAAAAGAACAAAAAAGAAAGAGAAATCCCAAAGAAGTCTCTAAGGTTTTTTCTGCAGGGCCAATGACGTACAAGCATAATGCAGGAAGACTACTCTGTGTTGAGACTACTGCAGGCAGTCTGTGCTCTTGATGCTAGGGAAAGGGCAGATGTTCTCAGAATGAGCCCACTGGCTGCCTGAACTGGCAGCCCCGAGTTTATTTATTTGTTGTGGATGGTTCTTGAACAGTAGCTCAGCAGAAGGTTACTAAATGCAAGTATAATTAGAAAGGTCTGAAAATCCTCCACCGGGTAAGCAGGTCCAGAGGAACAGATGGTGCAGCCCTTTGATGGTCTCCTGTCAGAGAGGGCGATACAAATCCTCACCATGCTTTACCCAAGGTCTCATTATATGGCTTTGAGGAAGATTTCAGATGATTCATGTTTACTGAATGGGATTGTGTGTGTATGTAGACATCAAAATGTAGTCACACCCCAGGTAATTATGGCAATAGGGCCTTTGTGGCAGAAATGGAGTTTGAATACACAGAGAAAACAAAGAGCCCCACACAGGTACGTGTGCTAGCACACCTACCCCTCAGCACTGCCTGTAGTTTTCTGTCTTGCTCTAATTTCTTGCCTGTGCTGTGGCATACTGCCCTCAGTGCCCGCACGCCCAAGTGTTTGGGGATGGACAAATCCCAGGAGCAGGTATGGCTGCAGGTGGGATTCACCCATTTCTGATGAGTTCTGAGTGCCTCAGAGCTTGCTTGTTGCTCTCACATTCTCACGTGGGTCTCTGTGCTTTGCTCTGTGGTCTGCAGAAACCTTATTGCAGATTTCTCTGGAGTTGCCTTGGTATGTAGTCACATTCTAAGGGGTTCTGGTATTGCTCTGACAAGCTTGAAGGGAGAGTTTCAGAGCATCTTTAGAGTGCTTTCAAGGGCCTTCTCTTGTTTGTCTTTCTCTATCAGCTCAGCTACACAGCATGCCAATGTTTTTGGTAGCTTTGGGCAAATCTTGAATGCCTCTATGCTCAACCTGGCAAAAATGAGAGCTTCCTAGGGATACCTCTAGCAGTGCCATTGCTGTGAAATAAAATAACTGTTTTTCAAACACTTGTGCCAGTGGATACCCAGAACAAGAATTAAGAAGATGTGATGAAACAACATCAAGCTGTTGGATTTGGAACAACATGGGTTTCAAGAATCTGGGTAACAAACAGAACAGATATTTGTGTCCCTGCACATGGAAACCATGAGTGTTGCTCTTCACTCTAATGATTAATTTTGCAGATGACTGAAGAGTGGAATTTTTTAAGAGAAGAGAGATTTTACCATCAATGATAATTGCATGTATAAACAACAGGTATTTTGAAATTTACAATTTACATGAAGATCTTTGCCCTGCACTTATTCAGGGCATTACCTGTGAAGTCATTTAAAGAAGAAAGGTTCTAGACTGAGGAATGCCTAAAAGAATGCTTAGTATAAATTCTTCAGTGGTGTTCACTAGGCAGAAAACAACCCACTTGGTATGCAAGACATGAAGGGAGAAGAGAAGAAGTGCAAGACAGCAGTCATCTGTAATCTTGTAAGACAGCAAACACATCACAGGTGACAATTTGTCAATAAGCCCAAAGGCAAATAGTAGGTAAAGGACAAAACACCCTGGGGCTATTGCAATATGAGAAAACAGAGGGCTGGAGCATATGTAACTTAAAGAAATGCAGTTTGTGTAAAACAGGAAGGTAGAAAACAAATGCCTAAACCAAGGCATGTGCTCTTTTAATTGTGTTCCTCCCTTGGATAGAAATAGCAGGCTAAATCAAGACCTGATGTAACTGCAGCAAAATCAGTGGACCTACATTGAGGATAAACTGCTGTCATAAATCATCAAAATCAGTGACAATTTTGTGTATTCGTGCCAGAAATTAATCTGGCCTATTACAACAACAGTTTTCTTGGACACTCAATACTAAATTTATTTTCTGTTTTCTATACAACAAAATGAACTTGAGCTCTGGTGTGTAGCAAGATGCTCATGTCCTGGGAAACATTCCCCTGAACATTGCTGCATCAGCTCAACGGATGGGAGGGTGCAGCATCCCTGGTCTGCTATCCACTTTCCCTCCAGGTGTGCCTGGCTCCACACTACCCTCCTGTGTGCACTGGGGAGAAAGGTTTGTGCAGTAAATGGAGGCAGAGAGGTGTGAGACAAGAGAATAATCCATCCTGTGCTTGGCCTCATACCCTGCTCTTGCTGAGTGCAGATGCAGGCACACCCAGCACTTGGAGCAGCTCTAGGGTGCTCAAACATTTCTACTCCTCAGCATAAGAGCACTGTTAGATTGTGACTCGACTTCCAGAGGCAACACTCACTTTTCCCACTGTGCCACCCCAAATAATCATATTAGTAATTGAGTTTTCAGGCTTGCAAGTTCAACTGCAACTGCTGTGACTCCAAGGGGAGTGGTCTGCCTCAAAGAAGGGAGCGAATGAGTTTTCCTTTACAATAATAAAGGTACAAGGAGCTGTTGAGCACTCAGCCAGCAATGGCTGGGCATCTGATTTCCATTTACAGATCTGAAAACTGCCTTTACCTGGCTGCCTGGCCCTTGGATTGCACAGTATGATACAGTGGTAACTCCATCTACTCTATAAGTAACTTTTAGAAAAGAGCATTATCGTGGCACTACAATAAAATGATTTAACCTTTGTGTTTTATAAAAAACTGTAGAAGAGACAAACTGAAATTATATAGGTATCTGATTTTTTGCATGCATATATAAGATTGCAGGTTCAACTAATTAATTCTGTTTCTATTAAAGACTCTGTACTGGCTTGAAAGGCTGCATTTACATTCCAGCTAGAGTGAAGATTTTATTTTCTAGCATGAATCTCACCATTAATCAGAGCTGGATGTAATTTACACCACCTTCAAAGAGCCTGTAAAAAGATAAGGTAAAAATGTTAATCAAATTACAAGATCCACAGAGAAAAATTTGACTCAGAAGTGAATTATTCCAGCATGTCTGTCTTCTGTGGCATTGCCAATGTAAACCTATGCAGCAGGCCACCACAGTGGAGTCCACAGGGGCTAAGTTTGAGGTTTTGCTTTATACATGTTCTTTTTAAAAGCCTGGCTATCTACTTGCACAGTGTTCTGGGGTAACTGAAAAATCTATTTTTAACACAGCTCATGCAAAAACATCCAGATTTCTTTGCTGTGCAAAGTGAAATAATTCACAGAACTTCACTAATTTGCCTTAATTTGCAGATCTTCAAGATTTCATTATGATCTTTGTTCATGCCCACTCTTCACTTGCCTGACAGCCAGTCTTCATAGTGTCCAAGATAATGAAAAAATAACTTTATAGGTCAGGATCTATAAGGACAGGTAAGTTTTACAGGATATTGATTCTTTTAGGATTAGATTGACATATATTTTTAAAACTCTGCGTATGTTTTAAATTATATGGACACAAAATTTAGAATAAATTAAAATTTTAAAAAAACCCAACTTATGAGTTTCTTTTCTTTAGTTACATGAGTTTCAACCCACATTTCTGTAACCTTCAACAGTGAGCAATCTGGCCTGCTTCAGGTTCTCATTTTTATGGCAGATTTCCTGTAGGAATCTGTGATATCTAAACATTGAAATGCAAACCAATTGAGAGACCCACGATTAAAAAAAAAATCACTCTGTTTAATCAACAGCTGAAGTTTTTTTTGTGCATCCAGGTTTTGCAGAACACCTATGGGCCTAAAGCAGCTGTCAGCCATCCTTGTCCTGGCAGACCTGGAGCTGGCTGTGGTGAAGCATCTGTGGAAGCATGGAGGACATGCTCAGACCTCCTCAAACCTTCTCCTCCCCCTGTGTATCCTTGCTGTCCCGTATTTTTGGTAGTCATGTGTGTTCAGGGTCTAGATGAATTTTTTGAGGTGCTGAATGCATTCAGTATATCACAAAAGAGCACTCTGCTTATTCAATTGTACTGCAACATTTGGAATATTACATTGTATGTACTCTGATGTCATTGCCCCACTGACTTTTGGAAATGAAAATTCTGACAAGGAGGTGACTGTATTTGCACATGGGTACATTTTAGTTCCCTGGGAGGGGGGAGATTTGCATGCATACAGGCCACAATCTCAGCATTTTCTCTTCTACTTTCTTCTTAGTTAGAAAGCATGCAGTGTTGTCATTACAGCTCATGCATTTAATAACTGGAAGCATCATACCATCCAAAATAAGCTGCAAAATCAGAGCCGGATTCTTTTTTAAAATTCCATCAGAAGAAAACTGTGCATGCTACAAAGATGAAACAAAAATTCCCTGTTATGTGTATCATATATGGCAATGCTATTAGACCAAAAAAGTAAAAATATGATGGTCTTGTATTGAAAATTATTTTAATAGAGTGTTTAAAATTACTGAAGTAAGTTTTAAAAAGGCTATGTGAACCTTTAAATACAATTTTAGATATTTTTGTGGCAATAAAAATAGCATACATCAGATGCTGGAAAATGTCAGGGGCTAACATGGTAAATTACATGGTTTCTATCTGTTTTGATGTTAATTTTGCAAATTCCTTTTTGGGTAAAGATGGCCCTGGAGAGTGAGCACAAGGGCAGGTACTGCTGCCACATGAAGCTCTGTGGAGCACCAAGCCTACAAATTGGTTTCAACCTTCCTGCAAGATGGTGATTCCCAGAGAGGCAGATGATCTGTAACAAAACATGGTGTTTGCCATTCGGAGCTGAAAATCCCATCTGGAGGAGGGCAGAAAAGGAACACCAGGCTTTCCTATGCTGCAGTATGAGGTTGTTTTGGTGGTGGTTTTTTTTTCTGCTTTTTCATGCACATTGTTCTTATCTGAATTCAAACCTGATGTCATCTGCCTTCCCTTTCTCAGTGCATATGTGGGTTTTCACATGCGCTCATCACTTCAAGGACAAATTCTTAAATGGCAGAGAATGAGTCCAAATGGCTCATCCATTTTGGAAAAGCTGATTTATCATCAGGATCAAACCACCATTTTCATTGGTGGCTCCCCAGCTTCCCAGGAACTTGTTTCTCTTCTCTTTGTTTCTGGGGAGGCAAATCCTTTCCTCTTTCTGTGCTATCTTGGTTTCCTTGTTGCAGTTGTGCTGGGTATGGTCTAAAGCCCAGGATCTTGATGGAGCTGCTCTGCCACTGGAGTTTTCTTTGTCCTGTCTGATATTTTCCTTTGCTTTCCCCTGGGTTTCTAAACTTTTCTTTTTTTCCTTGTCTTTTCATCTGACATTATCATTAGCATCCTGCCTGTGCCATGCTAGAATTCTAAGAGAAAGCATTGTGTTCTGCAGAGAGGTCCTGCCATCTCCTCATGCTTACACTGGCATAAGACCCAGGAAATTCTGCCATTTATTTGTTGGGTGCAGGTACTTTTGGAGGAGCAAGCACAGCAATTATCATGGCCAACCCCATTTAAATGTCTCCCAGTATGGTAAATGGCTGGACCTTTTCCATACCCAGCTTCTTCAAAACTTACCCTTTTTTGAGCTGTTGAAATATTTTTACATGATTTTTGGAAACGTATGTTGTGATGATGAGTAAAATTTCTTATCCAGGACACAGTAACTCTGTGACAGACAATGAGTTCAGACTGGTTTGCAATTTATGTGGAGGTCTATGTTAGGCAGAATTAGAAAGTTACTGTGCAGGAGAATAGACATCAGCCACTTTTAGTGCAACCATCTCCCAGTAAGCTCTAGTCCCCACAGAGCTCACTGTGAGCAGTTTCTTTCAAGAAAGATTAACACAGAAAGATCCTGAGATATATTTATATCTCTCCTAAGGGACTGGACTGTTTCCCCCCACAGTGTTCAGACCACCTACTGGAATTTCTGAGCACATTTTTATTTTACCCAATGAAATGCCAAGGCAGAGTTTTGGGCCTGAATGTGGGGGAATTTGTGTGCTGCAGACAGCAGCCTTGCCTGAAACTGCTTGGCACTGGTAATGTTCTCTGCACAGACTGCTGAGATGCTCTTGAAAATGTTCTTGTTTAGCTCAAAATGCAATTAAATAAACTCTATGAGTCCAGGTTAAAATGCTTCTGTGATACTTCTGTGTTTTTTCCTCCTCATGTTGTGTATCAAGGTTGGAGGGAGAGAGCTGTCAGCCAGTACAGCTTGTTTAAATACAGCAGATGATGTCGAAAATGAAAGGATGGGAGAGCTACCACGAGAGTCAGTGAGAAATGTCTATGACTTTATAATTCCTTTGTAACATGTTGAAGAATATTAGCAAGCTAGTCTATCTTCCTGCACCACCATGTTATATTTGATGCTGAAGTAGAAGAACACAGTGCTTTACTTACCTCTGAGTGGTGATTTTGTGGCAAGCATACAAATCTGAATCTTGACACAGTACTCCTGATTAGCTGGGTGGGACTGTCCATTGACAAGTGTCCATATGATATTTTTATCTACCTATATAGGTAAGAGGAATTATTACAGTAAAGGTGCTAACTCTTCCAGCAATTCTGTCACTGTTGAAAAAGTGCTATTTATCATCCTATTGACATCTCTTAGAGCTTGGTCAACTTTTCTCTGAGTATGTAGAGATCTTGTAATTTAAATTTCCCAGTCAAGTCCAGCAGATAAATAGAGCATAACAACCTGCAACTGGGGGAAAGAACTCATGGGTAACACTTTCTGTGCTGCTGTTCAGGGAGCAAAAATAAAGTCCCTCCTCTAAAGAGAGTAGAGAAAGAAATACAGTTCCTCTAGACTTCAGGCATTGTAGCAGCCAAAATTGGACTGCCTCTAAAAGAATACTGTCTGGTGGGACATAAGTGAGCATGTCTCTACTGTGTACAGTGCACAAATATTAAGAAACATTTTCATTCATTCACAGAGGGAGAGATGGAGAAACATTTCTTTCTTCACTCCATAGGGCACAGTTACAGTGAAAACAGGTTACTCATCAGTCAGTTCCTCTTCCTAGTGCATCTCATTCATCCTGTGGCTTGCTTATAACCAGCTGAAAAACATGTAACTTCCTTTACAGTATTTGATCACCAAAATGCAAAACTCCCTTTTGAATCAGAAAGAGAAATTTCAGTTACTAAATATAGCTCTCTTGATGTAGGAATAAACACCAGAATTCTGTGGTCATGATGTTGGTTTCTTTCTTTACTGTCTCCTTTTTGTAGCACAGTAGTTAACTGACAAAGGAATACAAGTGCTAGGTTCTTGTCTTTTGACTTTTTCCTGATAATTGCAAAAACATGAATACATTTTGTAACTCTGAAAAGAAAAAAAAACTAAGCAATGTGCCTAAAGCAAGTGCCGTGTTCTTTCAAAGAGGATAAAAATCTACAAAAGCTGTTGCTTTGATGAAAGTGTTAGAAGAATTTAAAGAAAGGCATTCAATTTACTGGTATACTGAACACAGAGAATTAAGTGCACAGCTATAATGGACATTCCCTTCTACTCATATATCTGCCTGTAAGGGCTCTGATAAAACATAAAAAACATTCACCCTGCAGTGACACTAGGTAGTATTTTCTTCTGCTTCTAATTTGTTTTGTCATGTTCCATGGTATGAACAAATTAAATACCACACATGTCTTAAATGTCTCAAACAATTAAAATTATCTATATTTATTCTTGCTATCTGTATGCTCGTCTGTCAGACACTATCAGGTCAATGCTCCTGACAAGTGGCATGGAGTGAGGGTACTATAAACCAGCCAAATCTTACTGAAATAGAGTTGAAGTGTCCCTTGAAGTTGTTATGGATTTTCAAGAAGGAAAACCAGCTTCTGAAACTAAGACAGTTTGTGAAGTTTTGCTGAGGCTGCAAGGACACAAGCAGGTCAGAAAAGGCATTTGATGCCTGGGATAAAATCCCATGCAAGTTTTTTCATGCCTGGAAGGATACAACTGTGCTAACCCTAGGAGTGCACTGCCAGAGGCAGACTTCCAAACGTGGTGTCAGTACGTGTCGCTAGCACTGAAATTTCTTTGCCATCACACACAGGGATAATCCATGCTGGAACTATCTTCCTGTTAATCCCCTGTTAGCCTGGCTTTTCAGCACAAACTAGAAAATGTGGCCCAGACACTGCAACTCACTCTCTGAGATGGACTGACCATCATAAACTACCAAGGTAATAGCTGTGTTCTTACGTAGAAGCACAGGGCTTGCTTTGTTTGTTTTAGTTAAATCTAACTCTGCGTGTGTCCTGGCCAGTGCCCCAGAAGTGTCCCTGTGCCTCTGCAGACACTATTGGCTAACACTGTGATATTTAGGCCTGCCATGTCCAGGTACAAATCTTGCTAATACTCAAAAAATGCTTTATTTGAAAGCTGGAGAACATAAACAGCATGCTACAATTGCATTAAAAAGAAAATAACAATGGTGCAAATATACTGACTGAGTTGAGATCCCTCAACTTTTCATCAGAGCCAGCTTGAGCAGGATGCCCAGTGAAGCCAAAGCCTTCTCTGTCGGCACAACAAAACCTTCCCAACTTGAGGAGTTTGGAAGATCACATTTTCCCTTCCTATGGGATTTTGGCTACTTGGCTTCTAAATTATTCTGTCCAGCAAACACTGTATCAGCCAGGTGGCTCAGAAAATACGTTTTAGCCTCCTTTTATTTCAGCAACCCAGGGAGATTGTCAGAGGCTGTGTGTGCACAGGGGCACTTTCTGCACCTACTCAGGAAACCTGGGCTTGGTCTAGCTCTGTAAGCACCGTGAGCATCTTCCTCTGGTGTGCCCCACTGCATCCCCTGAGATGGAGAGGGAGGGGAGGGCCCACTCTGGCCCTATGGACACCCTCAGCAGGAGTTTTTGGGAAAGACCTGCAGGGAATACTGTAGGATTGCCTCTGCCTCATAGCACAAGCTCAGCTCGGAAGCACTATCACTTGAATGCTGAGCACACTGCACATTGCCATGTGGGACCAGAAAATGCATTATCAGGACCTAGGTGTTTGGGGTGGGCTGATCACTCAAAAAAAAGGCAACAACTCCAGCAAGAAAAGTGCTGGACAGTCTTTCTGGTCCTGGCCCAAGGCCTACAGCTGGGCCAGAGGCTGCTGTGCATGGGGCTGAGCACACACCCAACAACTTCATTTTCTGTGCACAACCTCCACAAGAAACTATTTTTATTCCTACAGCCAAGAGTGCTCCTCTAAAATGTCAGTAAACACCAGGTATGGATCAGTGCCAGCAAAGTCAGGGGGCATCCAGATAAAACGAGACAGGTTTTGAACAAGACCTTGTAGTTTATTGCTGTGTAACGACCCATGGTAGCATACATACAGCCAGCTTCATTCATGAGTCATTGCCAGCTCTGGAAATACAGATTGCTTCCTGCTGGTCTGCTCTGCTCACTCAGGGGTCAGCCTTGTCCCTGGGCAAAGGTAAAAATGAGCACAGGACAACAAGGAGCATGGAGTCACAGAATCGTGGAATTATAAAATGGATTGGGTCAGAAGGGACTTTAAAGGTCATCTGGTTCCAACACCCCTGCCATGGGCAGGGACAGCTTTTACTTGACCAGGTTGCTCAAAGCCCCGTCCAACCTGGCCTTGAACAGTCACCAGAATGGGGCATCCACAGCTTCTCTGGCAGCCTGTTCCAGTGCCTCACCACCCTCACTACAAAGAATTTCTGCCTAATATTTAATCTAAATATCTCCTTTGTCTGGAAATTAAAAATAGTGTGTGCATGTGTTAACAACAGAGGCAGACAGGAAACAGAGAGTTTGAGGCAACCAGAAAACCTGGTATCTGTGTGAGAGAGAAAGAAAACTATCAGAGCAACATGCAAGTTGGAGGGAGACCAGTAACTATAAATAGTGATTACCTTCTCCTTCTTGACTCCTGCTATATTCAAGAAAACTAGAATCTGTGCAATTTTAATGGCACAGCATCCTAGAAGAAGTTGCTAGCATCAATTCATTAATAAAAATAAGATTTTCAGAACATCCTCGCTGAGAGCTTTCCAAATCCCTTGACAACCACAGAGACCTAGCGTCTGGCTGTCAATATTTTTTTATATTAGGGGAGAAAAGAAAAGTGCCAAGGAGGAGAGTATCAGTGGGTGGGTACTTGGAAAAATATGATTCTAATACGAGCTTGAAAAATCAGTGAATTTGCGGAGTAAGTTGTTAGACTATGAAGATGAGGTTGCTTGGAACAGGTCATTCCAACAATGACCTGATGAAATGATATATTAAAGTAAAAGTTTTCCTTTTTTTAAGGCTGAACTTTCTTCATTTTCAGTAGTGCACTTGAATAATTTAAACCAGACAGAAAGTAGACAGTAGCAGCACAATGAAGACTCAAAGTACCCCTTGGTTTACAAGACCAGGAAAAAGGTAAGACTTTGCATTGGACCACTTTTTCTACATAATTTATTTGTCCTGCTGTGTATATCTACATGCTGCCTACTGTCAGAAAGTTTATACTGTAAGTATGCTTCAGATAATCACCAGTGAGGAGCTGGAGATAGGCAGCATTCCTGAGTTTAAAGAGAAATTCGAAAGCAAAGAAAGCATTTGAATAAAAGGAGGGGTGTTTTAAAGGAACTGCAAGGCAAGCAAGAGGATGAGTTGCCAGTGGGAGAAAGCACTTTCTAAAGAAAGGACTGAAAAAATGCTGGACTCAAGATAAAAGAGCAGAGGGATGCCAGGGTTAAATCCTCAGTGGCAGAACAGAGGGGAAGACAGAACTCCGTGGATTCAAAGGAAAAAAGGAATTTGAAGGGCTGTGTAATGCTGAAGGTCCAGTGCCCTATATTTTGTCTGATCTTCCACATCAGTGTGTGCTGGTAGATAAGAAGGGGAAGGAAGAATGTAATCAGGGAATAAAAGGAAAGGGTGACTAAGGAGTGGATATGAATGCCAGGAAAGGATGTTCCAAACTCAAGTCTTGATGTTATCACCTCCAGTGTTTAGTTGGCTGTTCCCTTCTGTCTATCTATCTAGCTATTCATCTATCTATTGGAATTTTCATTTGCCAGAGATTGTTCCACAGGAGTTGGCTTTTGGGTATTAGTGTTAGCTTTTGAGGAACTTAAGAAGTTTAATGTATGCAGAACTCTTGCTCAAGCCTGCATGTCATTCCAATTCTGCTTAAATACCATTTTGAAGATTTCATGCTTCACAAGTCTTAAATTGCTCAAGCTCAGGGGCCTGCCATTTGCCATTTGTTTTTGATATCTGACTGGGTGACACCTCAAGCCACAAAGTGTGTTTAAACCAGTTCCCTGGCCCACATCATATTTATAGGTATATTTGTAGGATTCCCTGTTTCTGCTTCCAAAATTGAATTCCCCCCTGGTGGTCAGACAGGGTGGTACTCTGGTTAGCCTGCATCAGTGTGAATTTATGATAATTGCCTGCCCTATCTTGGCATACTTTATTTTCTCACAGTCCAGTGCAGTTCTGGTGGCTGAGCACAGTGTGGTGGGGCCTGGCTGCTGGGAGACTGATCACAGTTACTTTTACTTTAATTCTCCTGCTGCCCTATGCTTGATGCTGCAAGTGTATTCTTGAAAATGAAGCCTGTGTTCAAACAGTAACTCTCAGAAGTGTGTGTTGTTAAAATTTCACATGCAGACAGCAATTTGAGTGTTAGATATTTTCTGGTGACAGTCAATTTAGCATCAAAATGTTGTGAAAGATGCTGCATACCTTTAGCCATTAGATGATGAACTAATATACCCAGGCCATGAGAACTGGATAAAAGCAACTGCTTTTATAAACTGCTCTTGTGATCTGTTTAATCTCTCCTTAAAACCCATAACTGCACCCTGTGTACAGTTATTCTACTTTTAGCTCTGGTTTTCTGCTCCAAGTTAATAGTGTCTTTTTTTGAAAGTCTAATTTTCTCTCTGCCTCTCCAGAATCTTTAATTCTCTTGCAGCTTGTGAGGTTTCACAGTTTGGAGATTAATGAATTGGGTTACATTGCAGCCTTACCTCTTGCACAGGAATTACATTACAAATCAGCAGGATGTATCTGCTACTCCTCTGCAAGCACCTCATGAATAGTCACAATCCTGCTGTGAGTGCATCTAGGGTGACTGGAGAGAGATGCCTCCTCTTCAATGAATTTGTGAAAAAATAGGTCCTGTAATGTAAGACTGAAGAGGAAGAGAGATTTTAAAACTAATTCAATAAATGTGTTAGTATCAAAGTCTGATAAAGGGGTTTATTTCACTAGGAAATCCTTCTCTTCAGTGAAGTGGGCTGCAACACACTTGCCAAACCACTCATCCATAGCTAACAGGAATGAGCATGGAGTTAAATCAAAGAAACAGATGTGGCTGGGTAAGGCAGCTTTCCTTTTATATGTAAAAAAAAAAAATAGGAGCATGTTCATCAGTTTTGTAATTTTCTGATAGTGTTTTTTCTGGCTTGGTGGCAAACAGCAGTCAGACAAACACTCCTCATACAGTATTTGTACTCCAATCCAGTGCAAGGTTCAGTTCCTTAAAAAACATTTCCATATCTGAAAATCCAAGTTCCGGATTTTGTCCACTACTGGCATATTTGAGGGTCAACAGAATCCCTTCTGTCTTGCTTGGATTATGCAAAGGAGCTTCCAGCAGTTCCAGAAAGTATAAATTTTATAGCAGAACAGCGAGGAGGTGCTGACACACCACGAACAAGATTTAAAAAGGCAAAGGATTCAGACTTACCTGCTGTTTCTGCTGTGTCTGTTCCCCTTTTCCTGAAATCACTGTGCAGCTGGGATTTTTGAAATAACAATAATAAAAAATTTGGATTGCTGAAATTGGAGGTGCATCAAAGGAAACCCATCTCACACATATTTTTATACAATGGCTGTCATACTAAGATGTACAGCCCCCATTTTTGTTGGGTTTAATTCAGAATTGGTCAGACTGGCTTCTCCTTATGGAATCACAGAGCTTACCCATTGAATTCCTCTAAACCCTCCAAAACAAAGATACAGTAAATCACCTTTTCTTTTTTTCTTTGAGTATAAATCCAGCTGTTTTCTGCAGTATTTCTAAAAGGCTGAGTTTCCAAAAAAAAACCCCAAGCCAAAAAAAATCCAACAATTTTTTTCGATAAGAGTGTTGAATCAGGACATTCTAGCATTTTTCTTTCCCATTCTGCATTAATAACAATGTCAACATGCCTTCCCCAAAAATTTGCTCCCCACTTAATTTTTGGACTATGTAGTTTAAGGAAAAGTTCTGCAGTTTGTTTTGGTTTTGCATCAAATGAAACTAACACTACCTAAAATATACTGTTCCAGACAGGATGTCAACTTTGTATTAGCTTGCCTTTTCATAGACCTGTCAGAAAGCCTAAATGCAAATGGGTGAATATTTCCTGGACACCACATGGAGTGCATGGTAGTTAGATATGGCTCTGCTGCATTGTATTTTTTGTATTATGAAATTTTGTGGGATGTTCATCCTAAATGAAGATCTCTTCACGCTCATGGGGGTTGATGGGACTTCTGAAATGAATCAGGGTTTTTTGGATGAGTCCCTAGCTCAGATCAGATTTTTGTGGGTTATATGAAAGAGAATGAAAGATAGAATTAAACCCCTCCTTACTTAGCTCCAGCTGTCATTGGCCAGCAGCTAAGAACCAATTTTATTTCACGCTACAGAATCTACAAAATATAAGACACCCCCCCAGTATTCATTTTAAACACCTCAGCAAATTAATAGTCTTTTAGTCTACCCATGGAGCTGCAGCATTCTTGTCTTTACAGATTTTCAATATAATCCAGACCTTTTTACTTCACAGCATAAAATTTCTTTCCAGGACAGTAGTCCTATTCAGAATAAAGTGGTTGTTTTCAAGGTCTTCATGCATACCTAAATATACTTACAATTTTCCAATCCAGCAGGCATGGGAGTGCTCCTCCTTGTTCTGCCTGTTAAATTTAGTTAGAAGTCCTGAAAAGAGGATCAGATTGTTCACCACTGGCAGGTAAAATCAGGAAATAAAAATATTGACTCAAGGCCTTTGCAGGACAATTAAACAGCTAATGAAAGGGCTGAAGTTCCTGTAACCACAGTGAGCAGGAAAGAAGGAAGATGTGCCTCAGTTTGGTACTTCTTTGGGTCTTCTGACACTGAAATGCTTTGGCTGTGGAGATTTTAAAGGAATTCTGGTGAAGCATCACAAGTAACAGGCAAGTGCTTTCTGAAGCATCTCTCAACAAACCCAGGCATTTCATTCCCTATTTTTATTCTTCCAGACAGGATTTTACCTTTCCTTTGGACAAACAGTGGCAGCAAAACTGTGGCAAAGGTGAATGCCAAACAATGCAGGCGAAGCACAGCTGCTTTCCTGTCTGACACCCAAACTTTCCAAGGGAGACACGGACAGAAGTCTAGATAGCAAGAGCAGGATGTCCTCACTGTTTTGCCAAACCACACAGAATGAGCCAGTTTGGTGCTGAAATCCTGGCAGGTCCCATGTCCTGTGATTGGGAGTGGGAGAAGCAGATTTGCAGAGTCCCTTCTGGGCTGCTTTGGGGCCAGCACAGGCAGACTGTGCCGACATGTGCCTGCTATCAGCAGGGAACTGCAAGGGCAAAGGGGCCTCTGTCCCCTCTGGGGAAACTTTAAGTTTGGCTCCTTCTCACCCCAGGAGTGTGGCTATTGTCTCCCCAAGTCATGTGTCAGTTCAAGCAGCTCTGGATTTTCTAATGGGTACACTGATCTTCAAAAGTCCAGAGAAAGGAATAATTTACAACCATAGCAGGACATGAGTTTTCATTCAGCTGAAAAATTACTCCATTTGTTGAACTCTGCTGGCTCAGTTCAGACAGAATCCAGAATCCCAGTAAGGAGAGGTGGTTTGAAAGAAGGGGGCTGAATTTGAAGCCTCGGTGTATGTGGGGTGAAAACAAAGGAAAATATGCATGAAGTGAAAAAAAAGTAGTGTGAAAATGCATTCAAAATGTCACCACATTTCTTCACCAGATAAAAAGACCAATTATTATTTATTCTTTTTGTCACACTGGTGAGATATTCAGATACTAAAGGCTACACATAAACCTGAAGAGTATTTGGAGAAAAAATTTAGTTTCAAGGCAACTAAATTAATATCCAGACATTCTGGGTTTCTGCTTTTCCTGGGGTGCCACACACACGGACATGAGTTTTTGGGCTCTAGGATTCTGCACCATGCACTGATTTCCAAAATTAATTCATCCCCATAGTAGAATACCTGCATTTTGGGAGAACTCAAAGAAAATTGAATCAGATGAAGGTCATCTAGTACCCAGACTTCAATAACTCTGTCAAGACAGGGATGGCACTACCTGCCTTAAGAACAGGAGATACAGAACAGCAAATAGACAAGTCTTTGAGAAAGCTGAGTGCTGGGTGGGAGGAGAAGTGATTTGGTTAATCCCATCAGTGCCAAAGCTTGCCTTGTTCATCAGAGCTAACAGGAGATATGTCTGTCCTGTGTAAACACATTAGGAGGATGAACATCAGGAAGGGAAAAGAGCTGGTTAAGCTAAAGGACAATATTAGCTCAGGAGGAAATGGTTATAAACTAATCATGAATAAATTTAAAGTGGAAGACAGAAGCAATTTTCTCACCATCATGGTGAGGTCCTGCTGGTAGGAGAAGTAGACATAAACTATTTCTTACAAAATAGAGCCCAGGGAAGGGAATATATGACACGACAGCTGGTGGTAGCAAACCCTGGGATTGATGTGCTCCTAAGCGACAAGGTGCAATCATTGGAAAAAGCCTATTATCTCAGATGAGGACTGCCTTGCCCACTGCCATTTGATGTGAATGTTAATGTCAGGCTTTCCAGGGCTGTGTCCCAGACTAAAGCCCTCATTCCCTCCCTCTGTCAGCACTGCATGTTGCCGGCTGTGCCTCGCAGCACAGTCCGGGCTGCCCCGGCAGAGGCTGACCTAGACAGACACTGAACCCTCGAGGCTACCGAGACTTATTTCTGCCAGAAACAGAATGCTTAATTATTTTTGGGTCAGGGTACCAAGATGAAGAATATTTCTGACCTGATGTCACCCATTGCACTCGGGGTAGTTACATCCCTGCCCCAGTTGTGCTAGCAAACCTTGTCTCAGAAGGGGTGGAATTTTTGAGATCTGGCAGAAGGCTGAGCCTAATGTGACATAACTCACAGGGTTTTCCAGCTCTCTGTGCTGCAGGGGAGCCTTAGTGGGCCAGTGGGACTTGTTCATTCAAGCAGCAATGCCTTATGTGCTGCACTGGCTCACAGCAGGGCTTCCCTCACTTTTCTTACTTGAGCCTACTTATTTTTGGATTTGAAATACATTTAGCCAGATGTTGGTTATCAGTACAGGATGAACAACTTATTCAGAAATACCTGTGTGAGGAAGGATTTATTTGATAGGAGAAACCTACTGATAATTTCATATTGTGGATATTTAGAGCAGGGGTTTGTTGCAACTGTTAACCTGAAAAAAGGCAATTTCCAGAGAGCTTGTCCTGGATCATGAATTGAAGTAGCAAATGGTTAACATGAGTATTGAGGACCAGCAGAATGGGTAGCTTTTTGCATGGAAAGGAGATGGTTAATTGTGCCTAAGATCAGGGACAACATCTCTTAATGGCCGGAACAGCTCAAGAGGTTGTTCTAATCCCCACTTTTCAGTTGTTGCAGGGAGCTGGAAAACTGCTTGTTCTGGCCTATTTATTTTGTCCTAATATTAATCTTCATGTTGTCTGGGTAAGGAAACATGCTGGTGATTTCTCTCTGTGTGTGGAAACACAAAGTCTGATCAAATTTTTAAATTGTTACTCTGCATCTGCTAGCTGCAGATATTTTTGTTGGATTTTTTAAAATAATCAGCATGGCAAAGACAGGGAGTGGAAAAGGCTAAAAGTAACAGACCAGTGTTTATTTGTACTGACATCTGAGATCATCTTAAAATGTTTTTGGATATCATGTCAAAAAATACAGGAACTGAGAGTCTTTGGATCTTGTATTAGCTTTTTCCTGGGTGTGAGTTTTATATTATCTGGCAGGATATAAATTTGTTGAAAATTACTTCACTGATGACCCACATATAAGTGTGATTTTGTGCTGCTATCTATTTTCTGGTGGAAAGAAAAGAACTGATTTTCTTTAGGTATGGATTATACTTTCTCTGAGAACACCGGGGAGAAATAAAAACATTATGCTTTATCCATAATGACATGTAATAACTTTTATGGGGGGGGGAGAATTAATAGCTTGACTACTAATAATGAAAGAAAATACGAAAGATGCTTTTAAAAATGTTTAAACTTACTCTAGTATTAAGTAGAGGCTTTAAAGTAGCTTCACATTTTTATTCTAGAAGAGAATCTTCATGAATCATTCATAGCAAGGATGAATTTCTATTCAGTATGCTGCTTCTTCACATAATACCTTCATACTTCATCAGAGTCAGAAATGACTCAATGCATTCATACAGTTCAGGAAAACCACAGAACTGCTCTTCTGTACTGCAAATAAAAGAGAAAAATAACTTTCAGTGTTAAAGAAATAGTTTGCAATGAAAAGCAAGTCTACTGAGCTGGATGAGAGTTTTAAAATAAAGTAATTTGGTCACATCCATGTCCTGAACAAAGCATTTCTGCAAAATTTTCTTTAAAGTAGAAATTTCCTTTCAGCATAGGAACATGTATGTGATATATTTAACCACATGGGATCACTTACAAAACAGTCTGGATCTCATGCTGTTTTCAATATTCTACACATTTTTTGATCATTTTTTGGCTCATTCATCTGTCCCTGAGAGTTTGACAATGTAAGAGTCTGGACATTGAAACTTGTTCCTGTTTGAATTGGAACTGAACTCGCATAAAGAAACTTGCCATGTGACAAATAAAGGAAAGAACTGGTTTGGCAGAGCTGCCAAAAGTAGGCCAGATGCAAAGTATCTGGAGGTGTCTGATTTAGCACCCAGAGCTAGGTTTGAGCCATGAGTGCCTCAGGCCATACACCTGCCAGTTGTGCTAGACCCCACTCCTTTATGGGGCCAAAGGGGAGATGCAGACAGAGAGCCCAGCTCATCTCTGTCTTGTAAGCTGTCTGATTTCTGTTTCAGTCACCCACATCTTTATGCCCTCTGTTTTTAAACTCACCGTTCAGATCTAGTTGAGATCCATCAGGTTTTGGACAGTGTCCCTAACTTGTTAAACCTAAGACAGAAGGTCCTAGATGGTGTTTGGTGAAGTAAAACCAATATTAAGGTTAAATGGTGAGTAAGAAAATAAGGTTTTTAGGATTAGTGAAAAAGCATCTACATCCATTGCAGTGCCTGGAACAAGCTGTTCTCAGTCATGTATTGCCTTCAGCCTTGCCTGAGTCTTGTAAGATTTCTTCCTTTGGCTTATTGCTCTGTAATCGAAAGGGACTTGCCTCTTGTTCATGAACAGTTACCACCATGTGATATTACTCTGTCACATGCTATTGCAAAAAAAAAAGTGTTTTCATGATATACAGTTTCCATAGTAGAGATTGGTTAAGTTCTCTGCAATTTTGGATCTGACAGATAACAGCAAGGTCATTTCTTCTGCACTGTTTTCTACCCAGCATAGTGGTATTTAACAACAACAAAATAGATAAGTTACCAAAATAAAGAGTTTCTCATCACTGACTTTAGAATTTGTGTTTTGGAGCTTCTGTTTTCTGTGATCTTACCTTCATGAAGAAAAAATGTCCATCCTTAAATAAAAACATGGCCTGGCTCAAGAAATGCCAAACACAGCAAAAGAAATGTTTTCCTTGTCTCTGCCTTTTCCTTCAGTAACAGCCCCCCATTCAAAGGGGTGATTAGCAACTGGTTATATTTCCGAGTGTTATTCAGCTATGAAAGGGATCTCAGTATTTTTAAATAGATGAAAATTTTCCATTGAAATAACCTTTATGAGCTCTTATCAACTTTTGTTTGTTTTAGCTGTTTTGATTCAGGCAGCTCCATAGAGTTCAGTTCACCTGATAATAATAGAACAAAAGGAGCAGAGAAAATCTAAGTAGACATGAAAAGTCCCTAAAGCCAAGATTTATTAAATATAACAAATACTTATTTGATGCAAGGATGTTTAATATTTGCAAAAAAATTAAAACAACCTCTTCTGTTTTGAACACTTGTATGTTCACCTTACTACTCTGGCATCTCACCCTACCTTAATTATAGAATATAACTTGCTATAGTAAAATAACTGTTGAATTTTTATACGTCTAGCAAAATTGCTTCACCTACAAATTTTCATGAGTCCTCAAGCTAAACAACCTGTTGATTATCAGCTATAAAATATGTGCAACCAACCCCTGAATTGGTGCTACGCACATTTAAAGATACTGCCTTCTAAAGTTTTTGTTCCCACAAGAGAAAGAACAATTTTACATGTGAAAGTTCTACTAAATTAGACTATGCCTAGTGAACATCTATTTAAATAACTCGATGCAGACATGTTAAACAATGTTTTTGCACAATACATAGTGAGGCAATTAATAACTAATGATATACATCAGCCTCTGACTATAGCATTTTGATTTGTATGAAATTAGGTGGAGGCAGCAAAGAAAATATTATTGAATTAATAATTCCTCAGAACATATGATAAAAATGCACTGCAGTTTTAAATTGAAAGAGAGTTTTCTAGAGGACACATTGTATTTTTGCTGCTGCAGGTACACAAAAATAGCTGAATAAGCTGCTTTTTAGAAAGATGAGCAGCACAAAAAAATCTGGAAACAAAGTCATATAGATTGTTTGCATTTTGTTTTAAAGTAAAATCTTGTTACTAGGGTTGATTTTATTCCAGTTGCTGGAAATGGGTCATGGCCTCCTGTAGATGGCAGAACTTTGGCATAGTGTCTAACAGCATGCTGAATGAAAACAGCTTTTCCAGGTTGACTAACTCTCCCTATTTTAAGATTACCTGGATGATCCCGTGGAGATGTATTTCTCCTCTGATAATCAGTAAACCTTAGGGCACAGTCTTTTCTTAGCCATTCCTATAACTCTCTGTGCAGCCATGTTCTGGTAAGCTCAAGAAAAGTGGGGAACTCACTCTAGGTACAAGTGAGGCGGCGATCAGGCTGCCCGTCACCTGCCTGCACTAACCTATTCCCAAGGAGCTATGGAACCCATAGGTTATACTCACATGTCCAGGTGCAGCAGCACCAGAGCAGTCTGTGCAAGAGCAGCAGGAGGCCCAGCACCCCCTGAATGGGGTCCATGAGCTCTACATGTTCTGCCTGCGCCATCCTGAGCAGTCTGGGAGGGAGCCCTGGACAGCTTGGGCTGTGGCAGGCAGCCTCTGGGCTCGCCGTGGGGCATCTCTTCACCTGGGCCCACTGAACACAGAAACATCCATCTGACCCCCCTTAAGAGAGGTTTAAGCTGAAATATTGATTTTTCTATTCATGTCAGCTGGTAGCATTTAACCTTTGTTTTCTAAGCAGATTCTCTGGCAATTCTAATGTATGCTACAGCTTGCAGTTTTGTTTGGAGAGAAGAACATGTTCCTCCTTTGCCAATGCCATGTCAGTATATGTTTATTAAGCATTATAATCATTTGCCCTCCTGCCCTGTACTAATAGCCTTCCTCTAACCAACATGGGGCTTTTCTTCATGGCTCTCCAGTCACCACAATGCTGTTTGAACATGCTGAAAAAGTAATATTTTATACTGAAATGGGGCTCAGTCAGAAAGTTAGATCATAGCCAGATCAAAAGCACTGGCAAAACCCATTTCTCATGTCTAGTGATGTGAACTGGGTTCAAATCCTCAGATTTATTCAACTTTAAATTAAGTGGGGTAGAGTGCTTTGAAAATGGTTGTTTGCCAGATTCTGTAATAAGAGGATACAGTAAGAATGAAATTGAAAGTTTTATAAAAAATTTAGAAAGAAACATAACAACACATGAGTACCTCCAAAAATTAGGAGTGAAGGGTCCAGTGTCCTCTTTCTGACAGTTCCCAGCATTGTGAAACAGTGAAATATAGAAAAAAAAGTATATAGTAATTCTTCTGCATTAGCCCCTCTCACTCAATGATGACATTTCTTTAAAGAAATGACTAAAGTTAATTTTTTTCCTTGTTGTGCTTAGTAGTAACATCCCATATGACTAGATGCTTTAAAGAAGAAGGATGCCAGGCAAACAGTGTAGTCTTGTCCCCTTGAATATGCCATTTTTTTACTTTATGGGAGCTTTTTAAAAAATTCTTTCATTTTAGGTGAGTGACAATGGGTTTTATGAAAAAAAAACACAAAAAACCAAACCAAAACAACAAAACAGAAACCCCAAACCCCCTCACTCTGTAATATATGCTTTACTGCACTTACTGGAAGTCATTTAACAGCTATAATATATAAGCCACTTCAAACAACAGCATGAAATCTTTATTCTGAGGATTTAACTGAAAGTATCTGTGCAAAAACTTGAGCAGGATTTGGCTGTAGATGAGATAGCACAAACTGAGGGTGAGGCTATAGACTTTAAATTAACAAATGTCTTATTTGCTTCAGGTGTCTGCATTACAATTGAAAGAAAAATATATAAACAAGGAAGAAGGTTTCATTTATGTGAAAGTCTTTTTCTCCTAGTTCACAAAAATGGACACCTTCAAATAGTACATGGCATCAAAATGTTCTTGGGCAAAAGCAGATGGAAGTCATCCTGTATCAGGGGATGGTTTGGGTTTTGTGCAGGCAGGTTATGGAGTGACTGCTGCTTTGTTTTAACAGGGAAAAACTGTCTGCTACCTCTTGGAGGCAGGATGATGCATTTGCCTGATACTTCTGGTTGATGGAGTGACAGAACCGGCCAGGAGTGTTGTTTTATGCCTTCTGAATTTTAGTCCAGCAGTCTCCCACAGTAGTTGTTGATTACTCATGACATTTTGCACTCACTTCATACTTGCTTAACACAGGTATAAAATATGAAGTCATTGGTGAACTGAGGAAATCATCTCCTTAACCTATCCTAAAAACCATCGTTTCTTTTATAGAAGCAATTACAAGAAATACACCTGCCCTGAAGCCTCATAAAATGCTTTTTGACAGGATCAAAAAATTAAGTGTTTGACAGTTTTATATTTGCTGAAAATGTGGAACATGAATGCAGTCTAAAGGTTTCCCAGGCTTGGGGCAAAGATTGAAATATGAAAGTAGGAAGCAGGGTGAGAAGGAAACAGGCCATTTTTGAACTTTTCCAGGTTTTACTTTTTTTGTGGAGCTGAAAAGTCTCCAATTTTTATTAAATTTGTAAATTGATGACATTTTTATACATTATCACACATATGTTTATGTATTACTGTAGAACAGCTACATTGATTCTCAGATGAGAAGAAAATCTAGAGAAAAAGTTAAAAACTTCAGCTGGTTTTGTTCTGACATGCATCTCAAATCAATCACGTGAATGCAGATACTTACAAATAAATGCAAATACGTAAATATACAAATATATTCTAATAATTAAGTATGCTGTCTTTATATAACTAGAGATCTGCATGCAAGGAGCATATAAAACACCAATAAATCATCATGTTGACAAATTTAGATCCATTTTGAGCTGAGAAAAACAGTGAAGGATTGAGTTTATAACTTGTGTTGAATTTTCAATTTAAAATTTAATACTCTTCCTACTATCAGAACTACAAAGTCCACTTGAGGAAATGGAATAAAAACATAAGCTTCTTATTACCTCCACTGCCTATGATAAATAACCTCTAATGAGAAATTTGACTGACAATTTTTTCAATAATGCATGAAGTAGAATAACATACAATTGTTTATTCCTGTGTGTATTGGATTTGCATTATTAACGGTGATACAATTGTTGTTATCTGCAGAGGTAAGATGGGCTGAGTGAAAGCAAACAGGAATTCAAAGCTATTTTTCTTTTAATGCCTGTTCAGATAGGGCCAAAATTGGAAGAGCCAATGCGCTTACAGTAGTGTGACTCTGGTATAAATCAAATTGAAATTAGAGCCATGAGATCAACATTTCAATATAAAGTCCAGTGGCACTCCCAAAGAAGATCAGTGGAGCTGATAAAGGTTCTGGAGCAGGAGTCCTGTGGAGGGTGGCTGAAGGAGCTGGGAATGTTTAGCCTGGAGAAAAGGAGGCTCATGGTGTGTCTTTATGTATGAAAGGAAAAGGATATAATGACTATAAAATAGATAACTTGATGTATGCCTTTGAGGCCATTACTACTTTTCTGTAATCAATAGAATCAAACAAATAAATAGAATAGAATGGAATCAAACAAAAAATGAAATTAAAGGGTCAGCATGGATAATTAATCTCTGTAATTTTCTTTGAGATGGGTTTTTTATGAGGCTATTACAAGTTAGACAAACAATAGTGTATAAAGCAGATTTTAAAATAAAAGCTAATTTTTTTGACTCAACTTAAACGATCATCTTGCTTGAAAATAGTTTGTATTCTTTTAGGCTTTTCCAGATATGACCTAAAGTTTGGCTTAAAATCTAAGATATATCACTTCCTGGAGATGGAAAATGTGAAGGACTTTGAGCACAATAACTTAAACTTCCAAGTTCAGTCACAGTCAAGCACAAGCACCAACTGGAGTCTCCTGTAAGAGATGTCATTCAACCACAATTATATTCCTACCAGAGGCTTAGCAACACATAAAATTAATTGAAAGCTGTTCAAAAAGGATTGGCAAAGGGCACATTTGCTTTCTTGTCTCATGAGCTCCTATGCACAGTATACATTTTACCAGTGCCAAAGCCTGCAAAGACAAATAGCTTGGAGAGAAGGTCAGAGCAGCACTGGAGAATGGCAGGCGGAGGGAAGCAGTGGAACTACTCTAATAGTAACAGCAAAGAGGTCCCTGCTCTGCAGCCTGCAGTGGAGCTGGCCTTTTCATACCATCCCTGTTCTTTTCTTGGGTAAATGACTGCAGGGCAGCTCAACAGTCTCTAGTGTCTTCTGCCAAACAATCTGCTGCAGCCACGGGGCTGACCAGCGGGTGTTAGTCTTGGCAGGTGCTAAAAAATGTCTTACTCCTCAGGGGTATGTCTGGAGACTGATTTAGCAAGTGCTACAGCACACAGTGATATTTGGAAAACATAATATTCTTCAGTGTTGCTTGACTGTATCCCAAGGCTACATGGGTTTGATAGAAGGCACTTGGACTAACCTCATTCTGTGGCAGACTGTATTCCCAGAAGGTAGCTCAGAACACACCTGCTAGCAGTAAATGTCCCAGACATTACAGGAGATGGCACCCCAGTGGCATCCTTACTATTCTGGGAATCTCTGTGGGATATTATGGGAAGAAGAAAATCCTGTCAGTTTGCATAACAGCCAAAGAGAGGGGAGAAAATAGCTCGTGTTTACCATGAAAGCTGTGTTTCAGCGCAGTGTCTTTGCAGCTTGCTGGTATTATATGCTGAGTCTGGGTGGTGCAGGTGGTACTCCAATGCAGGAGTGAAGGGAAGGTGTACACAAGGGGTAGAGAGAGGGCAGGAGGTAAAATAGGCCAAATGAGCCACTGCTCATTTGCTTCTGTGGATGTGCAGTGAACGTGTGTTCCTTATGTGTCTGGTGCCAGTTTGACCATGGTGATGTCATATTAACCCATTCAAGAGTTATGTGATAGGCTAAAGATACAAATGCAGCTGTATCAAGGTGTGTCTGAGGACCTTGTTTAACTGGTGTTGTCTTCATGGTGTCTTTTGGGGAGCAGGATGCTGGGTCTGGGATTGTTTCCCAACAGATATTGACTACGGTGATCATTTCTGGTGTATCTCATACTGTTACTTTCAGTTCTACAGAGTTTTATGGTATTTTTTTTTCCTCAGCATTTGAATTTGTTGCAAAATAAGGAAAATCCTGGATGCCCAGCCTTTATAACCCAGATTAATTTTTCTTTGAAATTCTGTTTCAGAGGTTTTGTTCTCAAATAGCTGCACAGTGGGATGGTTTAATGTGTGAGAATCTGCTCAGGTAGTTTTGTCCTGATTAGAAAGAAGCAAAATTTAGCATTCTGTAGCTGTGCTGCTTATAGGCTACTCAGTCTGGACAAAACCAAACCCTTTCCATTATTCTAGCCTCCATTAGAACAGGAGTTTGGGGTTCTCTGCAGCTCATTGCACAGGAATGAACAAACCTCTTGTTGAGTTCCAAGCTCTGAGGGACCAGAGCTCCACTGTGAGACAGGAACAGAGCCAAAATGGAGCTTTGGCATAAATGTTTATTCTGTTCTGGTGTCCACCCTTCTCAAGAGATACAGAGGCAGTAGACAGGATTCAGTGGAGACTAATATATTAAAGCTCCTAAGAAGCTGCCTGTTTCTTCTAACATGCCTTATGGAATAATATGATCATGATTTACAAACAGCTACACAGGGCAGTATTTTCTGATAATAACAGAATATTGATTTCCATGGAATGCAGCTTAACATGATCCACAGACTACAGACTGAAGGTAAATTTGGAAGTCAAGATGATCAAATTCTGAAAAAAAATTGCACCTTGAAATATAGTGTGTTCTCTGCTTTTAAATCAAGTTACCTGTCTCTTTCTAGATGAAGAAATATCTCTCTCTCTCTTTTTTAATAAGGTATGATTTGGTGGAAAGAGGAAACAGTAGGGCATTTTCAGAAATAGGTGAGTTAGTTCTTTGTTAGATGGGAGGTGAGATTAGATGATAATTGCATTGTTTCTTCTGGTCCTTAACAGGGACAGCATTTGTGGACTTGATTGAATAACCAGGACACTTTTTCTTTCACAGGCACCAGTAAATGCTATTTTCTATTGAATTCTTTTTAATAGAATATGAAAAAAGCCCCAACAATCCATTATTTTATGGATCAAACACAAATGATGAGGTGAATTAAAAGGGGAAAGTTCTTTGTGTATGTGAATGAGAAGATTATTAAGAAATGTAAAACAAAATGAAAAAGGTATGAAAAAAAACATGCAAGCTGGACTTGGATATCTTGTTCTTTACTTTTAAATAACTTAAAAAAAAATTAGATAAAATTTACAGTTGGTAAAGAAACACCAAAGAAGCACCATCACTTTCAAGGTTGACAATAAAGAATCAGAGATTGGCATGAGAGAAGAAGAAATTCATGCCAAGAATCATCTGATTTTGCAGGGAAGAATGATGATTGCTTGCATAATTCTGTGGGATTTTTTTTTTCTTCCTGGGATGAGGGATTCAAAACTATGGAGAAAACAGCAAAAAAAAAATCCCTTATAAATGTTTTAAGTCTGTAAATTTGATGTGGTATTCTGTCAAAGGAAATATTGCTGAGATCTTAGGCAAGTGGAAACAGAAAGAGCAAATGTTTTCACAGATATTTTCAAAAGTTCACTCAGTTTGGGCAACATTCCTGAGGACTGGTGACAAGAACTAGATAACCTTCAAAGAGTATAGGTGTATATGAAACATGACAGAGGCTAGCTGATAGATACAAAAAGTGTAGGAAGCATTTTAAGGACCTCAAATGGAGAAACATTAGTAAAAGCAGTGTTTGAAGATGGACTATCTATTTTCAAAGAGAGAAAACTGCTGCATTAACTTGACAGAACACTTTGAAGCCCAAGGTGCTAAGACACAAAAAGGGTAAGAGTTTTCACCAGAAAGGCCAGCCTTTAACTGGCATATCTTATAACCTATAAAGCTGGAGAAAAGAAAAGACTGTAAAAATGTTGGAAATTTGACAAAACTAGAAGATAGCTTCACATAGACTGACTTCAGGATATATATATTAAAAAAAAAAGGTAGAAAGAAAAGAGCCCACAACAACCCATCTGCTCTGAAAATGACCAAAGTAAGCACAGTTAGAACCCAATAATAAAGAGACAAACACCACTTATTGTGATAAATCTGTCTAGGAAGAAGATCCAATGAAGGAATGTTTCTGGTCTCTGCAGTGTTTCACTGGGAATATGGGACACTTAGAGCCCTGCAAATAAGCACCTACTAGGAGGGAATCAAGATCCATATGGAAACAGCTGAGGCTGGTGAAGTGCTGTGAAAAGCCCCAGACTGGGACTGTGAGGTTCTGATTGTGGAAGTTTAGAGTTGTTGTGAATATAAGCTTTGATTATCACCTGTCCAGAAGTCTAACTGGTGTTCATTACTGGGAAAGATATTTGGCCAGGAATGGAAAATGTGCTTGAAATATGCATTGCCTAAGATTGCATGTATTTTGGGAACATAAAGCAAACTGCCAGAGTGCTGTGCTGGCTCACCCATTTTACTTCCTGGGCGTGCTCCAGTCAAATTTCTTTCTTGTATATTTCTAATATGTTGTGCAATGAAGCTCAAGACTCATTTTTCTCTTTTCAGCCCGAGTAGTCTCTGAGAGACTCCAGAAAAAGTCTGGAAGACCAGTCTCAAATCTGTATGTTTTATTATTTGTTTTATTTGACAAAACTATGAGAAAACCTCCCCCAGATAGATGCCTATGTTTCATCTCTACTACCCATCTGGCAACCAGACATACCTGAAATGGTTTGGAAAGGTGGAAAAAAAAAAATCGGGCATAAAAAGATCTGAGCTCCTTAAAAATTTGGCCCAGTATGCAGTACAAAGTGTCTGTCTGTTGTGTACCAACTTCTCACACTGTTTTCCTTCAAATTTCAGACATATAAGGATTTGGTTGCATGGTTTACTAGAAAATGTGGTATGGATAAATACATTTGTAATTTTGTTTGTCTGGCTGTATATAGTAAGCACTGTAATAATATAGCATTATCCTGTATTATATGGCATGCTCTCAACTGCACCCAGGGAGATCCACCCTGGGTGGAGAGCATGGAGCTTGGCTGAGCATGGTGTTTTTAAAAAATAAAGGAACACATGCTTGGGACCTTAAGTTTATCAATAACCCAAAGTCACAAAACCAAATGCGTCTTAACCTCTCAGTGATTGAAGTTGTCCTGAGTGCATTTGGTTCTGAGTGTACTAAAATGTATTTCTATTGAAATATGATTGACTGTGGGAGATTCTTGTGCTCTGTTTAGGTTTAGGAGTTTATTTGATGCCATCATTGTAAAGCTTTCTCTTGTATGTTATTTTGGCTAAGCTTTCTTTTGCAAAATATTTTTTTTTATAAGCCTGGTGGCAGTAGAAAGATATTTTTATCCAGAAAGAAAAAAATAACTTTGCTACTGTACTAACTCTTCTTCCTCCTCTCTGGGAGCAGTCCAAAAATAATGCATCACAGGATGAACTATGTGCTATGCACTTGTACTTACTTTTACTGAAACCCAAAACAACACAGTATCTTCCAGCTGGTAAAACAACAGAATTTAAAAGATAAATCCATAAGTGAGCAAGAACAAAGAAGTTTTAGTTTTTGCCTTTGGGATCACCCATTAGCAGATTTGCTTTACTTCTTTTGAAATTTTTATGCCATATTTTTAAGGCAGTTGTGAAGCAATCTAAGCTAGCAGAAGTGGAACATCAAAATCTCCAGTTCATATATAAGCCAACACTGATCTAAATTTGCCACAGTGTCAATATGCCATCACAGACCTAAATAGCATGTGCCTATTAAACAAAGGAAAGAAGCTTCCTTGGACTTATTTTCAGGTTTAAAAAACCCCTAAATTTTCTGCCTTTTGTATTTGTTTTTCCCTTATGAAAATTACATGCCAGTCTTGGCATACTAAAAAAATCCAACAAACTTAGTCTTTGTAAACTTGTTTTTTGTTTAGTTTTGGCTTTGGTGGGGTGTTTTTTTGTTGGTTTGTTTGTGTCTTTTTTCTTGCGTAGCAGGAATATGCTAGCTGGAGAAGCTGAAGAATTACAGATGAACTGTGTAAGGGAACTTTAAGTGGTCACAGACAGCCCTGGCATCATGACAGACCCTGGCTGGAAGTATGGGAGTGGATTAAAGATATTTGGGTGGCCACTGTGCTCTCTATGAGTTAGTTCATAGTGGCAAGAAAGCTATCCTTGCTTTCACCATACTTTGTTTTTTTTCTTCTTGCAATTCATAATTATGCAATCAACAACTGCAAACCTGTATTGGGCGTTGGAGTGACAAGTTCTGCTCATTGCTTTCAGGAATTCAGAGTCAAGTAGTAGTTTGTGGTACAGCTTTTTTCCATGAGAAAGCAAAGGAAATCTTCCTTTTCCAGTCCAAACTGGTATTCTGTTTTTTGAGATTTTTTTTGCTGAGATGAAAACACATTTTGCTTATCAGAATTCCTTCCTGAGAAGTGAAGCTGTGGCCTGGCTATAAGTATGCACTACGCCACTAAAATTTTAAAAGTCTTAGATTTCCTCAAGTTTTAGTACTGATGGTGTACTTTTTAAATGGGATTTTATATTGGACTTCAGAACTGTAAGCAGATGAGAATTCCTGTGGCAAAAAGTGCTGAAGGTTAACGAATTCCCTACTCCAATTTTCTGGCAAAAATAGAAAATCACATCCAAACCCCAAATTTGAAATGCATAATTTTTCCTCAAAATAATAAACAAATTACATAGTTGTTGGTAGTGGAAATAAAATGAAAATAATAGAACTCCTCTGTTCCTCTGGTAAGGGATAAATTTGCAATTAAAATTCTAATTATTTTTTCAGCTTAATTTCCTCTCTTTTAATTTGACCAATCTGTGATGAAGAACTACAGCCAAATGGAGTGTAGGCTTGTGTAATGAGGAAATAAGATCTGATCACGCTACTCAGGAAATTCTTGAGCACTGTAGGACTCCAGTATAAACTGAGTGGGGTTTAGTGAATGGAAAGATGATTTAGTAGTAGTAATTAAAAAGTCACACAGGTAAGCAGAGTTCATGGAGTCCTGCCAGAAGTTGCTTTGAGAACATGCATTTTTAAATCATTAATATAACTAGACTATTCCAGTGTTTTCCCAAGTTCTCCTGTTCTCTACAAAATTGTATGTTTTTGTCTACTCAAATTTTATAGCTTTGTATTATACTTGTCATTTTACCCTCTTCCCCCTACACTTTTCCTTTCATTTCCTTTCCTTCTCTTTTAATCTACTGCAGGTGACAAATGCAAATGACAAGAAGCATAAACTGTCAGCAGAGTCCTGGTCTAAAGGGCAGGCGTCCTACTGACTGAAGAGGGTGTTACCTTTGCTCATGCCAGGACTAAATTTAGTTTAGAAGTTAAGAAACTGGGGCAGCAGGGGAAGAATTCTGGCATTACTATGATCCTCCTTGCTGTGCTTTTATTTTTCTCCCTTCTGACACTACATTTCTTTTTTTTTTTTCCTTTGTGTTGTAAATCAAGAGAGATATCCCAGACCTCCTGCATTTGGAGAGCTGAACTTCTCCAGATTGGAAACACCTGGCCTTTTTCCAAAGCCCAGTCAACAGCACTCATCTAAATTGATACAAAGCCCACAAAACCCTTCTTCAAAGGTGTCACGTTTTCTCCTTGTGGATCCCAACTGGTTTGAAAAGAACTCTATCAGAATAGAATCAAACAGAGTAACATGTTTTAGAAAGCTGAAATGGACTAAAAAACCCTCTCTCCTTCATATTTATTAATTTCCAGTGTCATAATATTCAAATGAAGCCAACTATGTGTCCATAACCCTTTCCTTTATTTCCTCAAACTCTCCTTTATTCTTCTTTTGTGAAGGTTAGGGGACAGAGGAAGATATGTTATGCTGGCTAGTAAAGAGGCTGCTTCAAAACCCCAAAGTAGTCTTGTGGGGAAAAATCTTTGAGGAATGCTCCTCCCTCCACTGGAAATGGCTGTTTTTAAAAATTTAAGAATCACAGGACTGCCTAAACCAAGAAGTTGTAGTGCTGTTGGGATTTGCAAATGAGGAAACTCACAGGCATGGGTGAGATAAGGAAGAATAACCTCTAGCAAACCAGCTGGGGATCTTTTTTTTGATTGCTTTTTTTTTTTTTGTCAGAGGATACTGCCTTTCCAGACAACCTTTGTTTATTGAAAACTGAAAAGAAATGGACAAACTGATGCTCCACTGAACACTTCTAGAAGAATAAACCTAGATGGTAAAACTACTAGTGATGTAGTGATAGGGCCAGAATGTTTCCCTAATTGAAAACAACACTGCCTTTCTTAATGAGGCATTAATTTAGATTGTGCTATTTACTCTAGTGAGAAATGGTGACATTTAGGAAAAGGAAGACATTTAGAAAGTGAAATGAGAGGAGCAGCTCAAGCCCAAATCTATTGGCCAGCCCATGCCTCTGCTAGAGGGGGTGAGGACAGAAGCCAGGATCACAGTTTAGGTCCCCCAATGTCCTCTTTCCCAGCTACTCCAATCCTCAGCAGGATTTGGCAATTAGGAAGCAGGAATACAGGAATACCTGTGTCTACCTGGGCTTATCAGAGAATGTGTAGCTCCTCAGCAGGGTAGGAGTAAAGCTGGGCCTCTGCCTGTCTGCTCAGCAGCAAACAGTGGTAAACAGCAGCTGGGGTGGTCTGCATGGGCTTTCACTTTTCCTGGGCCTGCAAACCCCCCTGAGGCAACGAATACTCCAAACGAAATTAGAATAAAGGTTGATTTTTGTCTTTCAATAAGCTAGGCTCTAGTGGATCCTAAAACTGGGACTTTTCTGTTCAGAAATTGTTAGAAAAGATCTTAGTTTTTGCCCATATTTTTGTGGGGGCTGTCATTATCTATCTTCCAACCCATTTTTAACTTCTGTTACTAAACGGTGACCTGTACAAAGTCTGATTTACTCTATTTTCACTGCTTGAGATAGTTCACTTTTAATTTAGTGCGGACTTGGTTGATAATGAAATATATATTTCAGATTTCCACAGGTATTTCCTCCTTCATTAACATAAGAGAGTTTTGCAGGAAATCACTGTTAAGATAAAGTACAGATACAATCCCAGCTACACCCGCCTTTACTGTGATTTTCACAACAAAATTACCTTGCTTCTTTCATTCCTCTTTTCTCAGCCTATTATCCTGGTTACCTTTAAATAGAGACATAATAACAGACTCAGATTTATCCTGTTGCTGTTTGTATTGCTGAAAAGCATGCTGTAAGCAAAAGTGGTGCTCTTTCCATACCATACAGTGGTCTAACTGCCTGGGACAAGTTCCAGAGCTATACTTTCCTGGTTTGTGGGGAGAAATCTAAATGAGGCGTAGGGAAACTTGGCTGCAGGAGGTATCAGTTTGTAACAAGACTCAAATCTGCCCAATGTGCTCAGCTTCTTGAGAGCTGTCTGAAAGCAAACCTAACTGCCCCTCCTTCCAAACTTTGGATACAGCTGGTGTTCTTGTGTGATGTCTGGTTCACATGGGCTGCTCTTCCCTTTGTGAGAAGCTCTGGCAGAAGTTTCATTGCAGATAGATATTGCTGTGGCAATGGTGTGCTAATACCTGCTGCTGCTGTACTTTCTGCCCTACACTGACAAGGTCCATTTCCCAAAACAAGCATGTGAACTGCAGATTTGCTTAAGGAAAAAAAAAAAATTAAGAAAGAGACGTCTTAAGCAAAATTGCTTCAGCTGGTGATGTTGGGGGTATGCTATAAAGACCAGACTGCGTATTTTTGAAATGTATGTATGCACCTGAATTTTATGGGTGCTTTACTTGTGGCAATACAGGTCCCTTCAATGGGAGCAGAGTTTGCTTGTGTCAGCCAGCAGAGCTTCTTCCTTGGTCTTTGGGACAATGGTGCTGAAATCAAAGGCTGGCTGAGAAATAGAACTGTTCCCAATTTCCCAAAAAATAACTCATGCTTCAGATTTTTAGATGGAAAAATCTTAATTATTTTATTTTTGGTGTTTTCTTCCAAGCCGGTTTGTTCTATAGTTTTTAATTCTTGAATCTCCACAGCAGCTGGGGAACTATTTACACTGGACACTACAACACTGTTGAGTTTGCTCAGCCAGCTCTATCAAATAACATGAAGGCATGGAGGACTGTCAGTTCTTGTGGCTTCCTTCAATTCCCACCACAAATATTCCTTGTGAATAACAGCTTTGTAGAGAGCTGATTGTACTAATTGTTAATGAGGAAACATTAGAGACTGTAGCCACAGTTGCCAGGATATCATGGATAAGGATGTGCTGTTCTTACAGAATTTTCAGGACAGAAAAAAAGGATATTTCATAAACTATTTAATTGTCCCTCAGCCATACTGGTAGCCTGTTTGGCTTTTCTTTCAAAGCTCTCATTTAGCTTTTTCTATCTGAGAATGATCCTAAATGCATATCCTAACAGCAGATAAGTAAAGGAAAAATATTTGCTACATAGTACTTCAGAATGTGACCAGGTAAAACTAAGTCTCCAATATTTCTGAATTTTTTTTTGTAAAACAAAAAGTAACCCAGCACTCTTAGTCTTCAGGACACATAGACCATTTGAGTACACATCTACCTCACTGTTTGTGTCTAGTTTCACTTGTGGTAGGAACCAGAATGCATTGAAGAAAGATGGTCCACTCAGCTCTGTAGTGATGTCAGTATCTAGTATGGGATGCAGAGTCACGGGTATTTTACAGCTGGGTGATTTAGATGTACCTGAATTGTGCAACTCAGAAGAACTTTAGAGACTGGGCTTCTCTATAGCTATGAACCTAAGAAGCACCACTTCCAGATCTTCCACTTTTGCTTTGATGTTAGCTTAGAAAGAAACCAATTTATGGGTGTTAATAAACTTGAAATTTCATTTCACTGAGCATTTTAAGGGCAAGGATTATGGAGGAGACAATGCCTCCTTTTTAAGCCTGTTGTGTGAAGTAAAGCATTTATGCTCAAAGACTAATAAAAATCTGAGTTTAGCCCACTGTCTGAGGATCTCTTAGCACTAATATAAGAATATAAGATTTAAGGAAGCCGAGAAATATTGCACCAGGCAGAGTAATTAATAAATAAGAAGGTTAGATGGAATTCATTTGGAGTCATTTCCATAAAAGAAAAAAAAAATCCCATGAGATAGGAAATTCCTTGGAACACCCTCGGCTCTCAGGTAACATATTCTCATGTTGTAAGGCTAAAGAATGTTATTTTTGCTTTGTGAGGATTTGATTAAGTTGTGGATTTAGGATTGCCTTGTCTTACTAACTGGTCAGGAGCCACTGGAGTGCAGGAGGTATTGAAAATTAGGAGTGAAGTTGAATTTCTGTCAAGAAGGAAGGAGTGGGGGGAAGGTGTTTTAAGATTTAATTTTCATTTTTCTCATTACCAATCAACTCAAAGTAAAAAAATTAACTAATTGCCCAAGCAATGCACTTTTGAGCAATTAGTACCAAATCTTTTCTAAAGGAGGGAAAATACAGTATTTCTTGACTACTCAGCAGGCAGGTCATTTTTAATGAAATGAAAACATCTTATGTAAAGCTAAAAGCATTTGTTTTATTAATTAATATGAATGCTCTTTCCTCAAACTATCAGCTGCTCTGTTTGAGAAAGTAGTCTACTAAGTCATATTGGATTACATGCTTATATCCATTTTTAATTACATTTGGAGGAAACATGATAACAGCAGGAGGAAAAATAACATCTCTTGATTATGTGAGTTAGTCAGTGCTTGGCCACCTCCTGTAGAAGAGTTAACTTTTATTTGGCTTTGTTTGGAAAGAGTCAGGGCCACGTGATTTAATAAAGAAAGAACATCATTATTCTCTTTAATCCCTCCAGGGATTTGTCAGGTTTGGTATTAAGGAATGCACGAATTAATGTTCAAAGAGAAAGTGCTAAATAAATGAATAAAAGAATTTTGTGAATAAGATGTGAGGGAAAAAAGAGGGGACAGAGAAATGAATGATGATTGTTCATATAAAATTTTTCATTCACCTTTTTAGTGACTCCAGTTATTTTCCCTGTAAATTAATAGAATTTGGTTTTTTCAGTTGCCAAACTCTTCTCCCAGTATGATGAAGCCTCTGTATCCTTTCAAAATAAGTGAATAAAATAAATAATATAGAGGGTGGTACAGGTACTCCTAAAGCAGAGACAGAATCAGCTGTAAAGGGAGCCTTGGCCTTCAGGTTCAGGTGGTGATGCCTAATTCGGTAGATTAAGTGTGCCATACCCCATTTTGGGTGTTGTTCCTATAATCTAAGTGTACATCCCAATTTCTTAGAACAATTATTACAATCACAGACCAAAATGTAAACCAGAGAGAGTCTGGATGACTGTACAAAATTTATCTATGTTTACAAAGAGATTGGGAAATGGAAAAATGTATTTTTTACTTTTGACTACTGTAGTTTCTAATCTATATCTTAACCAATTTTTCTATGCTAGAAGTAATTAGTCAACAGCTCTTCTATGAGCACATCAGGTCCAGATTCAGACAGTTTCAGACAGATCTATATTATTTCATAGACCTTACATTTAGTGTTCCTGTGAAGAAATGATATTTTGACTGCACCATATTTTTTCATAGGTTCTGTTCTACATTTTTAAATAAGGACGAATTTTCAGATGCTCTTGGAATGCCAAATAAAGCTGAAGAGGAACAATCCCACTGATTTGTTTCTCTTTCTCCTGCTGGAGATTTCCCATTAAAGGAATAGCAGATTTCTTTCCTTTCAAAGCTACAAACCCAGGAATTATGCCAAAGAAATTTTTGGTGTAGCTGTAATAGAAGACCTGTCACACTAGGCAAACTAAAATTAGAAAAGTCTCTCAGACACACAATGGCAAAAACCAACAACCAGATTTAATATTGGCACCTATTGGACTATATGTTCTGACTGCCTACGACACTGTTTAATATATATATATTAATGATTTGTAGTGTTGTTTATGTTGGTTTTTTGTTGTTGTTTGTTTGTTTTAATTTTTATTTGTTTTATTGCCTGTCACAGGTCACAGTTAGTTAGAAGCAGACTTCAGCCTACTTAGGAAACAGTACCAGCAATGAGCCTTTTTATTACCCCACCACTGCCTGACTAAAATTTGATGGTGATGATGATGATGCCCTAATGAGAACTAGCAGTTTGATCTACCTTATCCATGTGCACAGAGGAGGTATGGAGGGACTTTGAACAAAGACAGGTAAATTTCCATTTCAGCGCCCATTCAGCCTCCCGTTTGCCACCAAGAACTATCTGAAATGACCTCGGGTAATTTTTGCTGTGGTTATGGTTTTCTGTTAGGGAGAACAATCATCCATGAAGAACCTGGTTGAGACCACCTTTTCTTTCCTTAGGGACTGCCAAAGAGGTGCCAGGTAGTAGTGAGTTCCAGCCACTGGTGTCCTAGGCCAGGTTAGAATGTAGAAATTAGGAACAAAGACCTATATCCAGAATCTTGATTGCCCACCCAAGTTATGATTTATCTCATTTTTATCCTTGCTGCAAAACCTATAAATTTTATTTTTTTATTTCTGGACAAAGGGAAAGTAAGTGGTAGACCCTGATTTGATAATAACAAATAGCTAGACTCGGACCTGGAAGCAGTGAAGAGGCAAAACCTGGGTAACACCACAGTGTGTTTTTGGCTTTGACAACAAACTGTCTGACTTCACAACCAGTTTCTTTCATTGACTTGGAAAGGCAGCAGGTTTTTGGAAGCTCTGGGTAGAAATGTGCTTAGTTGCGCATTTCACTCCTGAACAGAGATGCTGCAATGGAAGGGGAGCTTGTTGAAGTGCCAGAGTAAATTGTTTGAACATTGCTCTCTGTGATTTGGCCTAGAAACCTACTGACTGTCACACCAACTGGACCTCTATCAGGATAAACATTTGTTTCCTGTCTCACATCTGGAAAGATAATGTTTCTCAAAATGTCATGGTTTTTTTAAGACCTCATTAGACAATTCTGTAGTAGCATTGAAGTTTTCTGTGCAGGTAAGTGGATGGTTACTTCCATCCATGGGGCTGTCTAGTTTGTAAGACCTTGCATAATTTCTTTAAGATTGTTAAGGGATTTTGAACAAAGCAATTCCTGTTTTGCTCATGCTATCTCTCATAATCCTAGTCTTATTGAATCACCAACATCTATTGCTGTTTTATGACCTGCATTTCTCTTTCATGCAAGTCCTGTGTGCTCTTTAGTGCTGGGCTGCAACAGTGGCTGTTATTTCCCAGCTTCTGTCATTCCTATCCCATTCCCTTTCATATTCTGTACCTGATGTTCAAGTTCTTCTGTTTCATTGTCTAGGGTCATTATCTTGTTATATAAATGTACTATTTGTTCCTGCTCTCAGGGTTACACTTATGTAACTTCTGCCATTTAAAAGTTACCCCTCTGAGCTGAGAGGTGTCTTCTGTGTTTCCTCTGTTCACAATTGAGAGAAATAGGCAAATCCAGAGGTGGATTTGTCCCATCTGTTTTAGGCACTTAATTTGGGATGAGATGAATAATCTGCTGAATACATTTTATCTTTCTGCTGTGACTATAAATGGAGGTAGATGATTATAGCAGGACAGATGCACAAATGTAACATAGTTGATGTTAGGTGAGATGAACCTGGATCATAGACAAACCTAATTGTTCAAGTTCCCTCAATAGTACAGAAAAAAATTAGCATAGCCAATTGGTAATTGTTCCCCTGTAGATTTGGATGGCATGAATTGCTGTTTGGAGTGCCCCTAGAAATTAGGGCAGAAGCCTAGCCTTACTTAAATTCATTTCTGATAGCTAAAGCAGGAGACATGATGTCACTCAAACACCACAGACATACTATTGTTACTGGTAGTAATGTTTTCTCTCTCCTTAAAAGACAGACTTCAACATACTGCTACTCTTTCATCAACTCTGACAACTTTGAATCTAATTTCCCACAGCCTATGGACTAAATCTAACCACAGAAATTATACAAACATATCCCAGAATCTTTCCCATGTCACTGCAAATAAATACCATTTTTCTTTATCTCTCCCATCTGAGTTCTATAGAAATTGTGCATATCCAGGAAGTCACATAGAAAATCACATTTCTCTTTTCACCATCCACAAAGATAATGGTAATTTTGTCTTAATTCTCTTGTTTTAATACCATATATTTAGTAAGTTGCAAGATATATCAAAAATAAAAACCAAAAAAAGAAGAAAGAGAGAGAATTAATTAAGAATAGAAAGTGAATATACAATTCTCTGGGATAAAAATGAGCAACCCAAATACAATGAATGAGTCATAAAGCAGAGTCTGGAACCTGAAAAGATCTGCTCTCAGTTAACCATGGTAAATTTGGCACACTGGGGCACTGGGAAACAAGAAGTGTGATGATTTTCTGAATGGGGAACAGTGAGTCTCATTTTTGTGAGATAACTGTCATAACCAGTTTAGCATGAAAGTTTGACCTACTCAATAATTAAAAAAAAAATTGCAAGTTGGTCACTGAGAAATTGAACAGACACCTGTTATTCTCACAATGGGCCTTATTTAAACCCTTATTCCCAACAAGAGAGGAAACTCTATGTCACTGATTGTTAGCTCAGTTTAATCTCAGAAATCTTCTGCTCTGAAAATACTGCTAAGGTTAATTTGCACTATAGAGGGTCAATGTTTTTGAAAACAAGACACATATCATCACTTACATTATTCAATTTAAAAAATTCACATTCAAGTTTATTGAATTACAGGACCCCAGTTGAAGGATGTTAGTTCACTACTGGGCTTATGCTCTACCTAACTGTTTTATCACATAAAAATATTATGGATATACCATGTGCTTTGTTGTTTAATAATCAAAATGTGTGCAGTTCCAGTTTGCAGACAGAATCCATTATTTATTGAAATCAGCTGGAAGACACCTAGGGAACTGAATGAGAATAGTATCTCAGAAACAAGTAGACTTTGCTGGTGGATTATTCATGTTTCAATTAACTAAACCAATTCAGACCTTGTTTGTCAGCTGTCAAATGAATTAAGGGCAACCAGTTTCCTTAGGTCAAAGGGAAGGCGAATGAAAATGACATTGCAGGATAGGTAGCATCTCCTGACATCCTGGTGCAGTATCCAAACGGTTGTATGGGTCTAGAGAGGTTTTCAAACTTGAATTAAATATTCACATACCTTAGAAATTACTTGCTCAATAAGCAGCAGTAAATTTTGTAGTTTTTAAATAAATATGTTAATCTTTCTAGGCCATTCATCCTATTTGCTGGGTTTTCCAAACATAAAAAGTTGTAGTGCAAAGTTCTGACCTTAAATGACTTTCTCATAAGTGAGAATAGAGTAGTTTCTCATAGTCTTTGTGGTGGAACCAGGAGATGAATGAGAGGGAGCTTTGACTTGGCAAACCATCTGAGCCAGGGCATGCTACTGATGGAGTTAATGGGGAACAGCATGGCTGCAGAAAGTCAGGCATCAAGCCTAACATTCATTTAGTAGAGACATCCCCATCACGGCAGGCAGCAAAGCTGGGTAAACAGAGAGGGGAGGACTTCTGTGGGACCTGAAACAAGACGAGGTAGAAATTCAAATTAAATGCATCAGCAAAATGGGAGTCAAAGGACCTTCATTTATTATCCATGTTCTTCTACTTAAAAATGTCATTCTTTGAAGGAAAGTTGGAACGCTTTGTCCCATTTGCCTGGTGTGATGAACTGTGTGTCACAATGAAAGTATACTTTGTTCATTAAGTAAGTAAAACTATGAACTATCTCTTGAATTATTTATTAGTCTAATGAAAAGGATTAAACATTTAATTGAAGTTTATATATCTATTAAATCTGGATTTCTATGTTATTATTAAATCTGTGTCTCTATAGGTGATGAAACATTTCATTTGTTCAACTGTGGGATTAGATGCTGATGATCTCCAGAGTGAGAACGAGCACCATTGCTGCAAGAGGCTCTGCTGAGGTCGCTTTTGTCTCTGTGTAGGAACGCTAGAATTTTTCTTATGTTTTATGGGTTTTTTTTTTTTTCAGTGCTGTGAGTCTCACACAATGGTAAATAGTTTATTTTTCTTCACTTCCCCTCTGCTCCCCACATTGCTGTGGAACATGCCACCTGAAAGTCACCTGTAGGAGCTAAACAGCTTCCTACATTGGAGTGCCACTCAAAATTCCTTCTCTCTTTTTTTTTTCTGTTTCAGTTTGGAGAACAAATGGTAAACCAAAATCCTCTTTGCTAAGCCTAAGTACAACCTTTCTCCATTTTCCTGGTATTACTGGAAAACTGCAAGGCTGTCATACCTTTTAAATGATGCATCACAATGAAGTGCTAAACCAGAGTTGCAATTTACCCTGGCTTATAAATTTCTGACAGACGCCAAGAAGAGGCAGGGTGCCCCATTTGACTAAACTGGAAAATATTCCACGGAAGACAAGTCTACCTCACTGTTTTATTTATCATTTCCGTAAGCTTGTCCACCTCTTCAGTCAATATCATAAATATCAAGAGCAAACAGTAAATGTCTGTAGCTTTATGCAGTTACACAGAAGACTGGCAGTGGATTCCCATGCTGTCCCAGTCTCAGTCAGGGCTGTAGCTCACTTCAGGTGCTGGAAAAAAAGAGACTGTGCTGTAGACATAGCAGCAAGATTTCAGTCACTGAATTTCAGAGGCTGCCTCTGCTCAGCCCAATGGGACATCTCAGTTGACCTTATCAAACTCATAGGCAGCTGATTAATACAGCTCACAGTGTACATTCTAAATACTAGATTCAAGAAATCTCTTCAGATTTTTGGTGTCACGTTAAGTTTTAGCTGTAGGCAATCTTTCAATGACTTTGCAAGATACAAAGTGGGAGAATCATAGCTCTAATTCTCTTCATCCCAGAAGGCTAGAACTGGTCTTGGAACTTAAAATTCACATTCAAAAAAGTGTAACTCCTGATCACAGTCTGAAAAAAACTTCTAGGGGAATCTCTTGGTGGGCAATAGAGCTCAGCAGGCATTTTGAGGCAGGACCTGTCAGTCTGTCTCAGACGTCTGTATGACAAGATTATCTGCTTCCTAGAAATGTCTAGTCATCCATTAGTGAAAAAAAGCATGGAAAAGGATTGTCTGTGTGGGTGCTGACTATCAAACTGACTCTGATAGTTTTGCCAATGTGATGTTTACAAGGTCCTGACAAAAGCATTTGGCAGAGAAAGAAGCTTAATGGAAGTCCATGACTGACACCTTAGAAAATGGACGATTTTTGTAGGACAATCTCCATTAATCACTACTTTAAAAAACCTAATCATCAAACTTTATAATAAATTTTATTTGCATTGAGGATTCCTACTCCAGGGTTTGCCCTGAGCTACAAAGCAGAGGGATGCTCCAGGTAAGGATCAGTGTTTTTTGGCAGAGTTGTGTGTGGGCAGGGAATGTTTAAACAGCACCTGTCCATGCTAAACCTGGTTCAGACCAATGCCACAAGAACATGATATTGTGTGATATATTACTAATGAAATGAATAATGAAAGAGACGTGTCAGCCCAGAGGAAAAACTAGAAAAACTCCTCTTTTTTAGCTTTCCTTTTTTTTCATCTGCACCTGTATGGACAATTTCCCTTTGAAAGCAATATGCTTCCAGATATTAAGTACTGCTGCAGATTCAGAAGGAAGTGTTTCCATATTAAGACAGGTGGGTAAAGAACACTTCATTTTTTTATGATTACTGATGAAAAAAAAAAGATGAGTAAATGTTAAATTCCTTCATGTCTCTTTTAAAATTTATATTTAAAATAGCCACTTAAAAAGGGGTTAAAAGTGAATATTGTGGAGAGAAAGCCTAGATTTTTAGGAGCTTAGCAATTAGTACTGCCATCCTACTATCAAAATTCAGTATTTTCTATTGATTTGGCACATGATTCAGTAAGAAGCTGTGAGAATGAGATAATGGGGCTGCAGTAGTGTGGATAGGGTGAAACATAGCAAAAATTTTCGGGCATGACATTAATCCAGAATTTCTCCCATCTCATGCTTATGTGATAAGAATAATCTGCTGGAATAAGACAAGGATGGTAATGGCTTTTAAATGTGGCACATCCATTTTGTTGAAGGTTGGTTAAGTTGCACAAGGAAGGGTACCATATTACCTTCAATGATCAGCTATGGATCTGTTGTAGCTGTTAAGGCAAGTGTGTAGTAATTCCTACACAGGCTGGGAAAGAAGCAGAATGAACTTTCAAATGAATAACTGGTTCCCTGTCTAAGCAAATATTTTTCCATTTTTCAGTAGCTAGAGAATGCTGCTGTTTCTGTTGACTCTGCTCTCTAGTAAGAGAACAGTCTTCCTTTCCAGACCATTGGTATTTGCTTGAAGCTGAAATCTGTTTGGAGATGTTTCCTGCTCTGGAAATGCAGCCTGGGGCAGTTGAGCTTACAGGTTCCTGTCACCCAGAAGAAAACTGTGGTCTGACAGTTTCACTGGGGCACAAGTGCATCACTGCATGATACCAGGAATTTGTGCTGCCAGGACACGTGTACAGAGCTGAGCATCATAAAGCAAGCTGGGGGAGAAGCATGACCTGTGGAAAATGTGTTGTAACATATCCTGTGATACTGAAACAAGAAGGGAGAAAAACATAGCTGATGGTCTGCTAAAGCCATGTTTATTCACTGAGTTTCTCTGTGTTTGAACTGGTAAAAAGAACAATGTGTGACTGTCCCACTTGGTTTCTAGCAACTGGTTAATCCTATGGGAAATTGTCCCTCAGTGAAGGCAAGTCTGTAAAAGACAATGGGAGGAAGTGAACAAGGTGCAAAGATTACCACATCTGCGAAGCCTGAGGGCTGGCAAAGTCATGCAGAGATGGAGGTAGAGCTTACCTTGTCAGTCTGAGACAGAACCATGTTCACCCAGACTGTCTCTCACCAGATATTTGACTTTATTTTCTTAAAACTACACAAAAGTAAGGGATTTTTAGCACCTCTGCTATCAAAACCTTGCCATGCAAACCCAATGAAAACATAAGCATTCTTTGGAGCCATTATTACCCGCTTTTTACAGAAACATTTAACTTTGGTCCTGATGTTTCTATCTGTCACTTTCATTGTCCACTTTGCAGAGGGCAAATTTTTTCCAAAGGGTCAGGGCACTTTGAATTCGACCCTTGACAAAAATACATTCAGGCTTTCCCAAGTTGCTTTGATGTAGTGATTTTATAGGTTAATTGCACAAGCAACTTCTGTTTCAGCATCAAACTGAGAAGATTGCTTAGCAGTGTGTTTATTATAGTGGACTCCTCTAGGACACTACCTCACCTGCACAGCCAGTTTCATAGCATGATACTGACACATGTTCTTTGAGCTCGACTGAAGCTTCCTCTTGGAGTTTTCAAAGATTTTCTAGCACACATCGCCTTCCCCAAGCTGGACTGACTGCACTTATCACCCTGCATTTGTCTTTTGCCTGTAAGAGTAAATATTGTACTCATTGATGCTATTGTTTCTCTATGACCAGCAGTTTCATAATCACTTCATATTGTTCTTCAAGTTTTAATTACTTTGGGGTAAATTGTATCAGGTCATGATACTGGTTTATGCAAATATTCTTTGAGGTCTCATGTCCCTATCCTTCCTGTGTTTTTATTTCTGTACCAGGTCAGTTATCCTACACATATGGTCAGAAGTTTCCTCTTCCTTATGTGTGTTTGTTAGGAAAGAATCAAACAGGATATGGAGTATTTTGATTTGATCAGTCAGCACCTGATTGTTTCTTCACATTTGTTTCAGCATCTGCTTTTGGTTTTTAAATGACCGTGCAACTGTTTTGAAAGGAATATTAAATGTGTCAAACAGTGGAGCATTCATGATGTGAGTTCTTGTATATATACCTTTTGTGCACTTGGCTCATCCTCTGCCTTTGGACTGCAGAGGTTTTTTTATCCTGGTACCCAGTATAATGCACTCCTTTTTGCTCCCTGCGGTGACATCACTGTTTTTAAAGCTGAGGAAACAACTTGAGGGTAGGAAAACCATATGAGAGCATAATAAAGATCACTGTGCACCTTGAACTACATACTGACTTTGTTATTGCTCCTGGTATGACAAAATCAATAATGCTAACTGTAATGTAAACCTCTGCTTTTCTTGAGAATGCTTGTAAACTTGCTGGCCTGGTTGTGTATGGCTCCTGGTGTGCACAAAGGGACACTTCAGAGGTTTCCTGAGCCTGCCTTTGACATCTCCCCCTCTGAGCTTCAGGCTTCCTCCTGTGCCCCTCACTACATATTTTATCTGTGTTTTCATGTGCTGCATGCTCTGCAGGAACCTGAGCCTATGGACATGTATTTTGGTCACTGGAATGCCCTAATGGAGTGTTCTGAGTAAGGGAAAATATCATCCTTGTAGCATCAGTCCCATTCATGCAAACAGATTGTGGATGCTGTTCAGGACTCAAGCTGAAGAAAGAGAGAGAAAATGTTTGCCTTAAGAGGCTTTTCAAGAACTAGAATCTGTCAGAAACCTGAACTCATTCATGGCTGAACACTATGACCAGTCCACCTAAGGGGAATTCTTGGCAAAGAATGCGCTACACCTTCAGATTTTTTTGTGTGTGTGTATGGGAGGAAGGGAATGATTTTTTTTCCTGCTTTTTGTCTCAAACAGAAACAGAAGACCTGGGCAAAAAATGATTAGAGGTTTCTGTGTTGAACAGGTAATTCAAAAAATAGTGTCTCTTTCAGTGTCTTTTTAAAAAAGCTAAGAAAAAAAATGAACTAAGCACAGTATAGCAAATTTACAGAGTCAAGTGTGTTCTGTATTCAGGTTTATAGCAACCATGGTATTGCAAAGCAATGCCAAGAATCAGTGTATAAAGATATAATTTTCCCTCAGCTTAGAGATGGTTCCCCTTTCTTTGCTGCTGAGGCACATGAGCTGTGTACAGGTGAGAGGTGGAGAGTGTGGCAGGTACCAGCCCCAGTGGTGGGGAATGAGCATGGTGCTCATCCACTGGGTCACGCCCTGCTGTCCAGCCACAAGCTCATTCCGTCACCAGTGAAATCCTTCCTCACCTTCACTTCTGTTGCTCCATTAAACATGCATGAAAAAACCCCAACTTCCTACTGAGTATCCATTAGCCACCAATGCTGATGTTAATGAGCAAACTGTGAATGCACCAAAGAGCAAATTGAAATGAGTCACAAAATACACTTAGGATGTGCTTCCTGCCAGTATTGGTGCGTCATTGGGAAAATGCTGGTTCCTTAACAACAGCCGTATAAAGAGCAGAAATACAGCTGATTGAAAAAAGGCATTATTTAAAGGAGTTCCACTAAAAGAGATTAACTGATTTATGAGCAAATGAATCATATCTGCACATTAGCTCTTTATTTGTCATGCCAACTTGTTTTCTATTATATTAAAACGGTTTTAAATTAAAACAGCATTAAATTAAATTAAGGCCTGCTACAGAAAAAAAAAGTATTTCAAAACAGACATAATTTAATTATAGTTAACCTGTGTAAATAAGAGTAAATAATTTATGACAGTGAAAAAGTGTTGTCTTACATATTTTGTTCAATTGAAAACATATTAAAAAGTACAAGTACAGTGCTTTCCTGTCTTTATTCATTCCTTTCAGCTTTACACCTCTTTGAATATTTAATGCAAAACAGACTGCTGTTAAAAACATATTGACATGCATCACGGCTGGATGGGAGGAAATTCTTTCTGCGTTGCACTGGATGACAGCTGGTGCTGATCACAATTTCAGGTGACAAGTCAATCCTCAAAAAAAAGGCCTAAAAAGAGTATAATCTGGGTTCATCTCAGCTTTCCTGCTGTCACCCAGGCAGGGGAAGGGACACGTGCGTTTGCAGTGAGGTGCTGGCCACAGCTCCGTGCCTGGGGACAGCCCCTGTATGGCCTGCAGGAACCACACCAGGCTCCAGACACCTGCTTAGCACAGAACTTCTGTCTGGGATGGTAGCAAAGTGCCATTGCTTAAAGCAGGAAAAACCAGCTTGGAGTCATTTCATGGGGCTGGGGTGAGTGGGGAGGTATGGGAGGCCTGGAGCCAGCACCTGGGTGCCAGGGAGGTGGTGGTGGAGTCCCTCCTGGGAACCCCTTGCTTTTCATCCTCCATGAATGGGGTGGACGACCCAGCTGTGCTAGGGTGGCTACAGCTGGGCAAATTCAAATTCTGATATCTGGATATGGAATTATCCGATGCAAAGGAGAAACAGCTGCCTCAGAGGTGAGCTGCAACCCACTGGCAATTCAGGTGTGTACATGACACATAAAAAACTGAGATGAGGAGGTAAGGACTTAGACAAAAGCCCTCAAGAAAAAAGTGCATGATCTCCTGAGATTTTACGGTGTTTGTTGTGACTGCAATCATATAATCCACTTCAGTTCCCCCTGAAGTCACCAGCTGAGCGCAGAGGGGATTGAAGTTTGTGTACAGAAAGAACATTACTTATGGCTGGTTGAAAAGCTGCTATGGAAATCTCCACTTGACCATTCTTTGATATAAACAGCTTTGCTTTTGAAGAACTTTCATAAAAATATTTGTATGAATGCTTGTGAAGTTAAGCCTGTGAGCAAGCATTGGTTAATCTGGAAATCAAATTTACTTCATGAGAAAAATAAATTAGTTTTGGGCAGAAATGGACGTAGTTTATTTATTAAAAGAGGGATTTTAGGCCATCTGTCAGGAAACTCAAATAAAACAATCTGCTCAATTCTCAGCAGACGTAAATCTGTGAAGCTCTGTGGACTTTGAGTGACCAACAGCATAGCTCAGGTGAATATGAACAAAATTACAGACAGTTTATTCACAACTGATAGGCTGAAATTTGATCACAGAAATATTTTTTAAAAAATACTCTAAACCAGTTGAAAAAGATTCAGTTAGAAAGTGAGATTAAATCTGCTACATTTTTCAACCATGCATTTAATTTATCATTATTATATCTTTCTTGCTGCAATAACTCAGGATATTTTCCCAGGAAGCCTTTTTTTTGGTTTTGCTTCTTGAAGATCTGTGACACACAGCAAAATAGTCCAATTACATGTACAATTTTGCTAAATATAAACTACCCTATTACAGGATGTATCAAGTTCTTTTAAGAGGTCATACGGGCAGAAATCATATTTTCTTCATGAAGGGGCCTGGAGAAGATAGTAATGCTGGGTTTACAGAGGTTTTTCTGCTTTTGATCTGTGCTTTTTAGCATTCTTTATTCCTATTAAGGGGTACAGCAAAGAGGAGAAAATCCAGATTGAAATATCTGAGGATGTCTTGGTATACTTTAGGGAGGATATCAAGTGTTCTGAGTAAGGGAAATTATCATACTTGTAGCATCAGTCCAATTCATGCAAGCAGATTGTGGATGCTGTGGATGCTTGCTGGGAGTGAAGTCGCAGCTTTCGGCAGAGGGATGAACACAGAGAACTGACAGAATGTTGAAACATATGAATCTTGTGGAAGACTGAGTAAATCTCTGGGCTGAAGTTTCACACAAGCACCACTGTCTGTAACACACCATGTCCTGGCATGTTCAAAGCACAGCTCTGAGTTTCATTGCAGAGCTCTGTTAGTGTTTTGAAAAAAACAAGGTCAGTTTTGTAAGCCAAAAATGGTGCATGATGAATTTTCCAATGCTTTATCTGAATTGGGACAGTCCTATGCATTACCAGTATCAGCTCTGGAATCATAACAGAATCTAAACTCATCAAAAATTCAGTTTTTTCTAATATGAATCCTTGTCTGTCCAAGCCCTGAAATTACCACAGCATGTTTGCAATACATGGATAAAAAAACTTAAAGGGGTCACACTCTATGAATTCTAGGTGAATTTGTTGTGTTTTTGTTAATTAGTTTTATATTTAATGCCCTATGAAATTTGAACGTTCCAGAATCTTAAGGTTTGCTTCAAATTGGACTATACAATAACTGCAGAAAGAGGCAAACAAGAAATGAGTGGAGGTGAGAGAGAGAAAAAGGACATGACCTAAATTTCTAATGCCTCATAATTACCAAAGTTGGAGTAAAAGTTTATTCCATTATAATTCCGTCCAGCTGTCTCTTCAGTCTTTGGTTCTGTCCTCACAGTCTGTGGTGCTGCTGGTGTCATAGGGAGGTGGCTGACAAACTCCATCCCCAGTAATTCTCCTTCCAGCCACCATTTGTTTCTTCTGCCTGGATCCCCCGAGCAGGGTCAGGTCAGGTCATGGGGAGGAGGGAGAATCTGGCTGCATGGCTGAGCTGTCGATGTGCTACTGCTTTCTTTGGGCCTGAATTTGCAGCCACTCCCTCTTGAGAATTCCTCTCGATGGCTGTGGTAGTTTCAAACTTGTGCAGCTGCAAAACCAAGCCCCAAATCAATTCTACGTTTCTCCTTGTCAATATTGTGCTACTGCTTATAACAGCATTGACAGAGAGTTTATGTATCCATGGCACTTGTGTTTAGGTCATGAAAAGAAGGAAGGAAATTATTCTAGTGCAGAGTGCGTAGGTTCTGGGAGCAGGGGGGCAGAGGGGAAAAATCCCTGCTGAGTTTTTGGCTTTTTCAAGTTTCCAGAAACTCTCAGTACAAGATTTAATGATGACCTGGAATATATTAATCTTCACAGATGATCAACAGCTACAAGTACTTTGGAAGGGATTTCTGAATTCTTTTCCCCCATCAAGTAAAAAAACCAGTGCATTGTGGAAATCAAGAACTGAATCTTAAGAAGGAAGCTGAATGGATCAGAGAGAAGAATCTTGCAGAAGGCTTTGACAAGGCAGCTGGTGCTAGACAAGTACCTCCTAGCACTAGAAAAGGTGGAAAAAAGTCAGCTTGAGTCACATATGTCAATTCTCAAGCTGGGTTTGCATTTCTGTCCTTTTAAAATGTTCCTGCCATAGCTCTGTCAGTGTCAATCTTCTCATTTTAAGGATGTTTAAGACAGTGGGGTGCAAGGAAAAACATTACTGAAAGAATGGCTCTTTTTGCTGACATTGTATTTATTTCATTAAACAAGCAAACAAAATGCACATAGATCAGTCTCCCTGCAGAACTACTAACACAGCTCCCTAGCTCCCAAGGGGCTTAATTACAATATTAGATTACAAACATACAGGGACTTAGATCCTGCATATATTAAATTCTTCCTCTACTCCAAGGTTTAAAAATATGACTCAGAGATGTTGGTAACAGGTCTGTTCCTTTTGAGTCAAGAGGCTATGCTTGTATTCTGGGCATAGATAATGTCATATTTCTTTCAGAAAATCCAAGCAGGTGTTGCTCTTTTGTTTTAAGTGTGGCAGAAGAGAGGGGAATGCCAAGCAAGGCAGCAGGATGAAGAGCAGAGGTGTCAGAAGCACAGGTCTCAGCTTTGCACTCAGCGCTCGCCTGCACTTCCAGGTGTGTCTCCTCCTCCCCAGGAGTGGAGGAGGCAGAGGGGCTGCCATTTCTCAAAAGTCTGTGGGCAACCTGGGAGGGGATGGTGGGCATGTATTTAGCTACTGTGACTTCTCAACCAATACACCTGCAGTTGAAATTGTATTTCTGGCATCTGTTTTTTCCTTGGATCGAAGGATTCATGTCCGTGTCTCCCAGGAGAGAGACGTCTGTTCTCTGAAAACTTGGATCCAAACTAGATGTAAAGTCTCTGTCTGTAATTACATTTAATAGGTTTCACTGATATACATTTGTTTTCTAATGAACTTTAGTTTATCCAAGGGTGTCTTCACTGAAAGCAGATCACGTTCTATCACAAGTGGGAGAGAAAAAAGAAAAGAAAGAAAAAGTCTAATGCAGTATTAATAAACCTCATATCCAGCAGCAGTTTCTGTTCCAACAGTGTTAAGCATTCAGACATGTACATTTTTAATCAGCTGCTGATTCTTATTGAAAAATGTACGAATACTACTTTCAAGAGAGGATTACACAACAAGTTTCAACTTGTTTCATTAATTACCTTTCTTTTTCCAAAGGAACAGCAGAAAATTGCTGGCAGGAACCTCAGTGAACCATGTCCATGGGCCATTAAGACTGGATTAAATTTACTTTTATAACCTCATTGATTTAAGACTTTTTATTTCTTTCTTTTCTGAGGCAAGCTCACTCTTTAGAAAATGTTATTCAGGAATTGTTCTTTTCCTGCAGTGAAAGTGCTAAGAAGAATGAACACATTATTGGATTTTATTGTTCTTTAATACTGAAAATGATGAAAGGAAACAAAATTGAGAAAATCTAAGCCCATGTATTATATACCATCAGGCACAACACCTCTAGTTATGCTTTTGTCTGGTGATGAATAAATTCTACTGTCACTTGCCTTGACCATTATCATGAGAATTTAATTAAGAGACAGTGGTCAAAATGAACTCTGTCACCAGATTATAGTGTTCCACAGCAGGAGTTCTGCTGAGGCACTTAGAGAAATGTTGACTTTATTATTCTACCTCATTTCAAACATGTGGAAAATATTTTCCACTTGCAGTGTTAGCTGCATGAAGATTTCTGTTACCCTACTCAAGGCAAAGGCACAAGCCAGTTTGTGTCTCCTTGAAGAGGTTAACAGAAGAGCAGTTCCACTCACATGTTTAAGGAAGTAATGCACATCCACCACCCCATCATGGTTTTCCACACTTTTCCAATGTTTACTTGGAATGCGTGATATAATTTGGAGGCAAAACACAACAGTTAATATTTTTGTCCAACAATTAATTTAATTACTGACTTAAATACAACCTTTTTACCTAAAAACCTAAACCCTAAAATCATACATAGTTCCACTAACTGTTATCTTGGTGATGCTCCAGAGCATCAAAGCATGCAAGCATGAATCATGTATTACATTGTCAAATTGTCTTTTATAAAAAGGGGATTATTTGCATTATAAAACTGAGCTCTTGCTTAAATATGTTGCAGGATGACAGCTAATTCCAGGGACACTTCTGAGTTGCTCTATTTGTTTATGGTTGTATCTGAAAGCATATTCCAATGAAAAAGGAGAAATTTTCCAAATTTTAATGCTGTTGGTGGGATTCTGCAGCTTAGCACAAGGTGGATGGTTGCACCTACTGGAGCAACTGAATTACTTTTGTTCTTATATATTCAAAGTTCAGGAAAAATCCTTTGGAATGTCTTGGTCACACAGACTTAGAACAATCTTTTCAGCTGGAGGCACAGTGATCCTAATATTTCTTTTTGGCACGTCATTGAACATGGTGGCTTTCAACATTAGCTGTCCTTAAGATTATATATTCCACTGATGACCCTTTTTAGGGGTAGGAAGAGAGAGGAAGGTAGGTCCATGTTAGAAAAGTGCTTTTGCAGAGTGGTGCGACATAACCGCAAAATGTGACAGTAATTTACGGTTCGAAGAATGCACGACATTAACTGAACAAACAGAATTTAAGATTGCAATATTAGTACTGTGGGAATATAAAACATAGTAAATTTATTTTGTGGAAATGATTATGTAGTGGAATGGATATTTCCTTTTTAGGACAGAAGACAAACAACAATTCAATTGTAGTTTTCCATTTTGGTATTTTAATGGTCTTGACACAATTTTTAAGACAGATGATGAAACTCTATTAATCAAATACATAAAAATATTCATTAGAAAAATTACATTATAAATGCACTGAGGGTGAAAATTACATTCACATGTACAATATAGGAAAAAGGCAATGTGACAAACTGTACTGTTGAATAAATAATTCCTTGATGGGGAAGGGTTTTGTTTAGAAATCAAAGCATCAACAGAATTTAACCTGTTTCTTTCCAGTCTTTTCTGAAAGCAGATTTACACATTCTTTGTTGCTATATCCAGCTACTTTCTGGAATTGCTGAGGCACATGGAACATAAGGCCTTAAGTACTGCTTGCTCAGATCACACTGAAGACCAATCTAGCCTGAAACACTGGTCCCATCAAGGAAGGAGAATAAAATCTGGGACAAGGCTAAGCAACGCCCACCATCCATTCTTTCCATTCCTCTTGTTCCCCCTTTCTCTTACTACACAACAATGTCAGTGAGCAATCACTGGGCCAGATGTGACCACGAGAAATAATGAATCATGATTCCCCAGTCAATTGCCTTCTTTCCCTTTGTGACTGCATTACACTCCTCCTCTGCCCCAAACTGTTGCTTTTCCAGTCTGAGTACTAATCTGGGTTTTATCTCTTTGTACAGGAATTGCTTTATTCCTCAGGTAATTTTTGTCACCATTTTTAAAATCTTTCTCTTGTGTTAGACCCTTTTTGAAACTGGACCATTATAACTGCATGTATTGCTCAGAGGCTGGCCAGACATGGATATGTAGAGTGAAGCTAGCATCCTCTGCTTTATTCTTCATTCCTCCCCAATAATCCCACTTTTCTTTTTACTTTTCTGATGACTGCTGAGCCAGGATGTTCAGAGAGGTGTTGATGGTGTCTCAAAGACACTTTTGCTGACTAGAGCTGTTAAATAAGAGTCCATTGACGTGTATGTAGTCTGAGGCAACTTTTCTCCCTAATCCACAGCTCCACGTACACCAGCAGTGAATTTCATCTGCCATTTATCATTTAGATCGGCAATATTGAACATTTTTCTGTGCTTTGCAAACTGCTTCAGGTTTGACTTCCCCAACTAACTGTGACTCACCAGCAGTATCTGCACCTCAATATACCCACAGGTAGTATCATCACAGATACCTCTGCAGATTTGCTTGCAGTATTAAATTACTCATTCCCAATCTATTTTTTAATTTTGGACTCACCTTAGTTCTTATCCAATGGCAGCTGCATATTTTTAATAGTTTAATGAAGGTCCTTACAGATGATTTTGTGTTATCCAAGGGGTTTTATCAGCAACGTTTTTCTCTTGACTCCTTCAAAGATGTCCTATTAGGTATTATTTTCTTCTAGAGGTAAGACTGAATAGATCTAATGAGCTACGATTGCTATTATTTACTGGTTTGTAATTATTTTTTTTTTCAGTTTACCTAACTCATCGATCAGGCTGGCTCATAACTTCCAGGATCATACCTGAGTTTTTTAAAGAATTGTTTTCACTGTTGCTGCTTTGAGTCTTCCAGTGATTTAAGCTATAGGTTACATGCTGTGGTTACTAGTTCACCAGTTCCACATACATGGTCTTTTCCTGAATTTTTGGATAAATTCCACCTGGTATCTCGGTTTGATACCATTCACTTCATTACTCTGCTCCGAAGTCTCTTTTATTAGATCATTGGTTCTTTTCCTTTATCTTTCATAGTGCTATCTGCAGAGCCTTGGCCTAATACAATTTCTTGCTTTATTATATAGTGTGCCCTATTCCATTTAGCCTTCAGAAAATTGGACCCTCACAATATGAAGTTATTCCATTATTTGCAGTGTAAGTTTTTAACACAGGCTCAGTATGACAGATAGAAGTTACCCCATGATAATGGACTATTTTATGGAATATCTACAGGTTTCTATATTTTTAAGAGCTTCTGATTACATTTTTGGGTCAAACACATTAAAAAGTAACAAGCAGACAATATAGCTTGGGGAAAATTGACAACTTTATTTTCCATTTAGTAAATAATTTCCCTACTATTATTCAGACATATTCTCCTGGACAGATCCATATTTTGGTACTGAATTTCACATGTGCATTTTAACCAGCTTTCTCAGTGAATCTCATATTTTTCAACAGAATGTTGCTTTAACTTGAATATCAAAAAGCTTGGAACTAAGGAAAGAGAATATATTAAACCCAAATGGACTAATTATACACAGCTGTAGGTATTTCAAAGCATTAAAAGTTTTTATAGTTTTGGATTTGTATTGACAGAAAGAGACACAAGGGGAAAAAAATTCAGAAGTCTTAGCTCTACTTCCCTCAAATTTTGCAGCTGGGGTTTTTGTATCAAAATGTGTTGTGTTCCATACTGGGACATGTGGGAAGGCCTGTGCTCTCTGCGTGCCTGATTCTCCAAGAGAACCTTATTGTCATATTATTGAAAAGTTGAAAAAGAAACAGGAAAAAGAACAAACTCAATAAATGTAACGCCAACTGCAATAATGAAGTGTTACTTTTGGCTAGTGTGGTTACGTGGTTACACATACTTCAGTTTACTCTGATTCATTGTATTGCCTTGCCTTCTTTTTCTTTAAGAATATATAAAAGATTACGCTCCATTTTAAATCATAGTTATATATTCTGAAATACCACTGGATTAGAAAATAAGCTTGTGTGAATCAATAGAACATCGACTTTCTCTGATTTATGCGGATTGGGATCTGACTCAGTGCGCTGAATATGGCGATGAGTTAGGGTAAACAGAAATAATACTGTGATTTTCCTCCATGAGACTTAATTTCATAGGAAGGACCTAAGCTGGTATTTTCTTGCAGAATGTATTTTTGGAAGGAAAAAAGCTTCTTTGTTTCCTTATTTCCATCTACATGCAGCTCCCCTTCTTGCACAAGCGAGGTGGCCCCCAATGAGAGAAGATTTTGTAGGCATCTTTCCCCTTCCTAACACTGCAATTTGTGATGTAATAAAATTCCCATCAGTTCCCCATTCAGGCCAGATAGTTATGTCTGCTCCTTCCTTTTTCAATTATTGAAATGACTGGTTTGTTTTCTTTGTAAAAATGTTCTTTTGGGTTTGACCTACATGTCAGTTCATATAATGTGCTGCTCTTTCAAGGATGTGGCCATGAAAGAATTTTAATGTAGCCCTTATAGTAGGTGCCTCTAGAGAGAATAATCATAGGAATGATATTGATCTATTTACATAAATGAATGTTTCAATATTTATAATTGTTTCTGTAGGAATATCAAAGATTAAGCATAAGGAACTGAAATGCTTAACTAAGAGATTATATGCTCCTTAGAATGAATATAATCCTAAATACAATTGACTTGTTTTACAACTGGCTCTGAAGGCTCTGATCTAAGTTATCTCCCAGTTAGTCTTCAAAAAAAAAAATTGAGGAAATAGCATTAATAAGATAGTAAACACCATATGTGGCATTCAGCTCAAAGCTGGATTTTGGTTCTTCTTTTTTAATTTTTACATGTTATTGCTAATTTTATCAAGGTAATTCCTTTATTAAGTTTTAATGGTGAAGATCAGAAGTGGAATGTGGGCCTTGAATTTCGTATCTCTTCATAATTCTTTGAAGGTATCCTGCAGTACTTTCTGCTCGACTCTGCTGCCATTAATAAGAAACTGTGCACAAATGAACAATTATGCTTTGTCACTTCAGCTTGACAGTGGAGATCAGCTGGCCATCAGATGACATTGCCAAAGGAAAGATGAATTTCTGCCTTTGGGCTGTGTTTAAGAGACTTTACCTTTTGGAATGCTATTTCTTTTAGAAATATGTATTTACAGCTAGGTGTTACAGTACAATCAGCTTAAACTGAATGATCTGTTGGTGTAATGGAATTTATGCCTGACCCTAATGGAATAAACCCATGGTTGCAGAGATGGTATAGCGTGCCTTGTGTTTGTTTTTATTCAGTGCTAATAAGAGCTAAATGTTTGCAATGTAAGTTAAAGCCATCTTGCACCTGTTCATAACATGTCAAATGGCTCATCAGCCACAATGCAACAGGAAAGGTGATTTATGGACAATAGGGTTTATGACTGTACCCAGTACCTCAGAAGAGACTTTTTGTGATGATTCTGGTTACGTGTTTGTGGTTTCTGTCCTTTGAGTTCTTATTCAGTTGGGATAAGACAGATTAAGATGCATCTTCAATCTTAACATCAGACTTGGAGTTTTTTCTGGCTCTCTTTCTTTAGTCAATGAGGTAAACCACTTATTGTGGTTACAAGTATGTTTCAAGACTCTTAGGAGTAGAAACAAAATATGATATAAATCTAAAAATTCTGTCCCATAAAGTGAACATTATTTTGGTTCTCTGTGCAACTCCAGTGAACATACAACAAAAGTTTAAAAGCAAAATAATGCCCACTTGGGAAGACTCAGCTCCAGACAGAGCATTGCAGACATTTAAGACATCATCATCATGAGCAGAAAGCTTTCTGAAATCATCCAATGGGGAACCCAGGTACTGGGGATGTGGTCAAATACAGATCAAGTATCTCACTGAGGGCTGGGGGGAGGTGCTGAAACCTCCTGGGGACACAGGGCTGCAGGCTGCAGGAGTGGACAGCCACCACCTGCCAGCCCCAAAAGAGCAGGCATCCTTTTTCCATTTAGGAACTTGATTCCTGAGGTAGGAGTAGATGGAAACAGAAATAAAGACATGGGCAAAGCTTTGGGAGATTCATCAAGAAGAGTGACACTGACCTTTTTCAGATATGTGCATCTGTGACATTCTCCCACAGCTGCTTTGAACTTAACACCCTTGGAAAGCACAGAGAGATTTCAGACTCCTCAAACATCACTGCTAACAGGGTGTAGAAGAATTCACTCTTTTTATCTCCAGAAATGATGCCTTTTCCTCAAGCTGAATTATTAAGAAGGTAGTTCTGACTACCTTCAAGACTGGGCTAGAAAGACACAATGCAGCATGGGGCATCAAGGCTGGAAAGGTAAGTTAGATCCTGGTTTTAGAATTTAAGGCTTTTAATGTATTTTATATTTGGCAGTTTTGAAATATAGGATTAGAAGAGCAATGGGAACAAAGATCAGAAATCCACATACCTTTTCAAAAGAAATGGCTGCAACCACTGATTTTAGCAGTCTTTCTCTCTATTTATCAGACATCTGATCTTCAGAGTGCATGAGCTTTTACAGCAACAACCCTGATAGTGCTCTGCCTACAAAATAATGACTTAAGGCATGGTGATCTGAATCCCACCCAGCAAAAAAAAGGTTTTTCCTGTATGGGTATTCTAATTGCTAAGCTAACATATTAAGTTGTTTCACATCCACCAACCTCCTCCTCCAGAAGTTGCAAAACAAAGAAGAGTTCCTCACAGAATTTTAGGATCTGCCCCTATCAGATGAGGTCCCACTCAGGCAAAAGGAGGTTTGGTCTTTGAATAGTGACTGGCTAAAGAAGTAAGTTCTAGGCAGCTCACACTTTGATAGATCTGAGCATGGGTATGAACTAAGAACTCACTCTCAAAGGGAAGGAGAGCTATCAAGTGCATGCATCTAAAGGGCTGGCATAGTTAGTAGAATCACTGCCTGAGTAGAAGTTTTTATAAATGGTTTGAGATTCAGATCACTAGGTATTGCCCCAGTCCTGCTTTTGGGCATTTCCTTTATAATCTAACCCTTTAAATGTCAAATGTCATTGTTGTTATTAATGTCAAATCCAATAAGTTCCAAATATATATATTGAGAAATGTGTACAGCTAGTGGATAATATGGAGGAGATGTGAGCAGACTGTAGTAATGATAAAAGATCGGAACCACAGCACAGTTTCTAATACATGTAGAAACAATTACTTAAATCTACATGTATCTCTGATGATATAGCACATCATTTATAATTGGAAAGGTGGCATCATTTTTGTATAAAGTGGGATTCTTATTGCATTCATTCAAAGACATGAACCTCTGAACAATGGAGAAATGTCCACTCTTTCTAAGAGTCTGTTTTACCCAGCCCAGGCTACAGAAACTACAAGACAAACCTGGGATGTAAGGCACAAAGGTGGATGGCATGGAGGCAGATGTATATGTAGGAGCAATTCAAAAGCAAAATTGCATTTGAAAAGTAAAAGAAGGAGGACATGATATGATAAGAAGGAGTCTGACCACTTGACAAGTTTAGGTCTGATTTACCCAGGGAAATTTGCTTTTTTTGTGGTTTATCTAGACATACTTTAGTGTTTTAATCATTGGTCTGAGGCTATTTATAATCATGCCAGCTTGACATTCCTTGACAAGTTAATCAGGTCTATAGTCTCAGCGAGACTTTAATAGTCAGAAATCAAAACAAAGCAACTTTATTTTAATGTGCTTTAGCACCAGCAATGGAAACACCAGGCAGAGAGATGTCAGTAGCTTTTCAAGTTAATGAGTCAGTGTGAACAGCAGCAGCTTGAGAGAGGTTGAAAAGACCATTCCTCATTTGGACGCCCTATTGGCCTTCATATGTGATTGAGCCATGTGATCCAACACAGAAGATTGGTGAAAAGTTAGATATGGATATTTGGGCATGATCTCTCTCATATTTGACCTTTAGAAAGTGTCAAATATTATTTTTATCCATCTGTATTTGGTGATACTCATTTAAGGTGTTTTTCAGGTGTTGTTAATACTGGAGATTCTTTGGAGGTCAGTTTTTCACTTTCAAATATCAAGCAGTTTATTTCTGATTTTCACTAATGATAGGCATTAACATTTCCATAGGATTTATTGTTTCTATGGATCAATGGAAATAAGTTTCTGTCCTGGTTACAGGGAGAGGAGGTGGAGTTTTTAGTGCTGTGTGAGTGTGACCAAGCTGTTTGTTCCATACCATGTACATCATTGCTGGGGACATCTGTAAACAAGGAGTGCCAGAACTGGAAATTCTCAATTTTCCGAATACCAGGTGGTGGAGGTACAGGAATGGCTGCCATACTGCTTTTGTCCGGAGACCATGTGGGTGTGACCTTCAGGAAGTGTTTGTTTTTGTTCCCACTGGTGAATACCCTTGTGTTGATAAAACACCTTCTCTTTTGTATACATTTACTATTAATATTCCTGTCATTTTGTTGTGTGTTTCATTCCGCTGCTCTGCGCTTTTAGGAAATTCTTATTTCAACTTATAACCTCTCAGTTATTGTCCCTCCATAACTGGAAGGAACAGGGGAAGGGGAGTGGTTTAATTGGAGTTTAATTTCCCTGCTGGTCTTAAAACCAACATAGTCCCTTGAGAATCTATCTTCAGAATCTGTTCAAAGCACAGGATTATTCTGCTTAACCCTGTAAAATTTACTTTGTGCAGTGGTTAGAATTAAAGAAGTAGTTAATGTAAACTAATTTATTCATTCATGCATTCATATATTCAATTTAAATACAAATCTTATATTTCTGGGCCCTAGTTCTGTGGATCATTACATGTTTTAAATATAATTTCACACCAAAATGAATACCTTGAAATCTAGATTTTTTTTAAATCTGCAAAAAATTAAGTTTAAAAAATGTTGTGGAGAAAATAAATAAAGCCACTCCTTACTAATAAACATACTCATAGAGGAAATAATCAGGCCCATACCACGTCAGTAACTGTACAGGTAGCTCAGTACATATCTCTAGCAGCAGACTCCAGCTGTACAAGTGGAGAGTAAAGAAAAGTACCAAATAATTCTCTCCTAAACTTCAGTTATTTTTGGTTCTGTGAATTTCCTGAGCTATATGTGGTTTTTGGGGCTTTTGTGACCATCAGTGAATGTCATTCCCATCTGTTTCTTCAGACTGTCCTTAGCTGTCCACAGCTAAGGACCCACAGCATCCTTTGGCAAAGAGGAGTTCTTATGGCCAGGTGTCTGGTGACAGACATTTTTTTCTCCTTGAATCTCACTTCTTTTCTTTCCTATCCCGTATTTTTTTTTTCTATTGCAAAACTGAAGGAATAGTCAAGCCCTATCCACCCAGCCTATGTCACCATAATTTTGGAGAGGTTTATCCATCCCCCACCTCCCCAGCTCTCTCTTTTCCAGACTAAATCCAGTTTACTTAGTCATTCATACTCCTAGAAGGTATTTTATTAATTTAGCAGAGCTGAAAGATATGAGGACTATAATTAGTTGCAAAAAGAGTGCTAACACACTTTGAATTAAAAACAGTGATTGGGGTATGGAAAGATAATTGAGGGAAAAACAGTTTAGGAGACAATGACAAGCATGTCCCTGTTAGCTACGTTTTCAACTCCAATTGTCTCAGAATTTGCCTCTGACACTGGTTTAATGATGGATTCTTCCCAATATTACCCTCTTTGAAAGAGTATTTTCTTTATCTTTAAAAGAGAGAAGAGGGATGCTGCTTTATTTGGCTTTTTATCAGCAGTTCTGATATTGTTAAAATATGTTGAGTATTTAGAACCATACTATATCTAAGTAGTAAAAACATATATTTCATTTATTTTTCTTTCTAGTACTGTAACCATTGAACAGTGAAAATGAGGAGAACAGAACTTAAAATAATATTCTTTTTGTCACTAAAAGATGGAAGAATATTATACTCTTTTTGCTGTTTATCCAGTTCTTTCCTAGGAGAGATCCAGTTGCCTGTGGTTTTGCCTGTGATTTCAAAAATAGTAGAAATAAGAGCTGGTCTGATGCCAAATAGAAATGACTATGGCACTGAACTAACATTTGGATTTGCAGAAATCCCCTGCCTAAATCTGAGATGTCAGTCCAGAATTAAGTTTTTGTCTTATTAAAAATAAACTTTTTTATACAAGAGTTTATATCAAGCTTCTATTTCAGTTTAATGCAAGAGGGATTCCTTCCAGCTGACATTTAACTCAATGTTTATAGATATTTTTAATGCATGGGGAAGTATAGCTGGATTTGACCATATTCCGTTCTCAGAGGAAGCAAATGAATAATTTTTAAGATTAACTGTTTCTAAAGAATCTAGCTTTGATTTATGTCAACAGATTTCTCTCTGAATTATCTGTAATTCAAGTCTATTCTATAATGATCCCTGCTATGTCACTCTACTGATGGACCATAACTTTACAAACTGAAATGATGCTGCTTAAATTACATGGCAGTGCTGATAAGACATAAGGTATTTGTCCTGTTCCCTGATTACACAAATATGCACAGACTTCCAGTCTCAATGCCTTCTAACCTTACATTTAAATGTGGGTTTTGAAATTACTCTGAAATCCCTTTTCCATGAGCATGAAATGCAATCACTTGCATATTGTCAAAAATAAATCCAAAAGGAACATGAACAAAAATAAAGCTAAATTAAATTGCTCTTAAAAATGGCACTAGAAAATCTCAGGTATTATTTTCTCAGCTTTTAGTTAAAGATGTTAAGGGATTTTATGTAAATATTATTGGAAGGTGATATCCTCTCTTTTTGCAATGTAGACACACTGCTCATTGTGTCCTAATCCAGCTGCTGAGGCGTTCAGTATTTCTGTGGCAATTTCTTTATGGAAAAATACATATATTTCACTTTTTTATCCCTAAACATTAACAGCAGCTCAAAATTAAATTGCATGTCTAACCGTCCTATGCTTTCATTAAAAAATTGTATTTGTATATTGCTCACTTCATGCAGAAGTGAACAAAACTAGATTCAGGCTTCCAGAGATTTGTGGAGTTTTTATCATCTGATGAGAGTGGATTTTTGTGCTTACTGACACATTGTTTTGAAGGTGAAGTTCATACAGAAGCAGTTCCCCTCCCCCAGCATGTTTCCCCTCTAAATTATAATTTCACCTCTTCCTTCTCAGTTTAGCGTGTACCTTCTAACTCTTTATCTGTGAAAAGCACAAATAGTCCTGGACTTTGTGGTGAGTCCTTGGGTGATTGAGAGGGTGCTTCCTGGCACTCTCCTGTTTTCTGACTGTGGGCTGGAGACCACAATCCAGTTTTGGAAAGTTATGTTTCCTCTGTTGTGTTCGTGAATGGAGGCTAGTCTGTTTTATTCTTTTGCCCTGATTAATTCACTCAGCAACCTATGATATTCCAAATATTAGGTTTAGCAGAAGCCATGCACTGGAGCCAGTGATGTGGAAGTGAGAGACTCATATATTTCAAAATACGGGCAGACGTGGCTGCAGCAATCTGTTTAAGAGATGGTGAGGGGCCAGAGACAACTGTGAGGAGACAGAGATTGCAATTTGTTTGGGAAGGAGTAAAGGGATAGAAGGAAACCCTGCTTGAAAAATGGAAAGGAAGGTGCTTTCTGTGTCCAGGAGGAGTTCTGTCTGTCAGGCTTCCTTGGCCTGGCATTCCATGCAGGATCTGCAGTTGCACTCAAACCTCTGTGGCTACAAAGCATTTTTTGGGCAGGGGGGTGTGACAGTGACAGTAGAGGGTGTCTGTGCAGAAACAGAGTCATGGAGAAGGGATGCTGTGTACCATGCAGTAAGTGTGCACCCCCCAGGTGCAGCCATGGCAAACCCAACCTGCCTTGCTGTCTCGGGGTGTCCAGAGGATGTCATGCATGCTGTTTGTGTCCTATGACTCCAGGTATCTGTCCACTGACCCTCGGGAAGAATTAACTGGCTGATCTAGGGAAGCTGAATAATGCAGTTTAGGAAAGCCTGTAATTACACCTTGTGTGCTTAATTTGGGGGCAAGTAAGGTGGTCTGAGAGACAGCAAGCCCCTCTTATCCCTTAGCAGCTTTCATGACTTTATTATGGCTCCCACTTAAAATCTGTGGTGAACCGTACATCTGCTCTCTGATGAAAGCTGTTCGTTCCCTGAATCTCCCATACAGCCAGCTTCCTAAATACTTTACATAAACTCTATTGACTGTTTCATGGCACTGGAGTTGTAGGGTTCCTTCATGCTAATGAGTGTTACTTAGTTTCATATTGCTTCTCTTGTACCATGATTTATTCAAAAGCTCCCTAATAAATACAGCAGAAATCTGTCAAACAGCGTCACAGGGCATGACAACATATGCCATGCCATAGCTCCTGCAATAAGAATCTTGACTCAGAAGGCATGTGCATCTGCAAACTTTTAGACAGAAGGATACAGCTCTTGAGAGATTAAAAAGTGCAAATATCATTCAAAATTGCAAACAGAAAAATGAAATAACATGTTCTTACAATGACCATGATATGTTGCTTCTCTCACTGGTTAATGATTTGATTTTCTGAAGGAGCTGCTGAAAATGTCTTTTTGAAAAGTTTTGCAGTGTGCTCGCTGTTGAACAGTGCAATTTTCCCAACCACACAAACTCAAGAATAGTGTAGAGGAAAATGAAAAAAAATCCCACCAGCGCCTATTCAGTTTGGGATTTCTTTGGCAAAATATCCACAAAGTTCCTTCTCAAATGAAGATTCAGTTCAGGTTAAGACACCTAAGCACAGTTGTTTTCATCTGGAGTACCTTAGCTTCCACAGAAGTCAATCACCCTGTTGTATCTGTCGGCTCTCAAGAGACTTGCAGCTGACCAGCTGCCCAAGGCAGGAATTCTGGTACCTCAGCTCTCACATCTAGTGCTGGTTTAGGTGTCTGACAGCATTTAAGGCATCTGCAAGAAGCTTAGAAATGCAACTAAAAGGAAATCCTTTTCTGGAGCTGCATCTGGAAGTTCAGTGTGATTTCTTATGATATTATTTTCATAAGGCACTCAACACGTTTATGCAACAGAGCTGAAAAATCCAGCAGGGAGATTATTTTTTCACTATTGTATTTATAAAATATATCCAATTCATTTTTTCCATTAAGAACTAAAGAGCTCAGAATTTGGTTGCAGGGTTTTTTTGTTGAGTATAACTTTTTTTTATGAAGGTCTGCAGACATCTCATATAGAGGTACTAAAAAACATTCTTTTATTGATGACAAGCTTAGGATGCTTCCTTATTTTTTCCAAAATAAAGAATTTGGATCATCATGGGGTTTTTTTCTTTTGTTTTCTTAGCTCTTGTGGCAGGAATACACTCCATGTCTTCCATATATAGATTCAGAAATGATGCATTGAAAAATCCATTTACAATCATTATGACCACTATTACATTTAATAATAACACAAAGAGAATTAGCCTTCACACATCTCAATGCAGCATTGGGGTAAAATAAATGTCCAGACGCATCAATGACTATAAAGTCAAGTGTGAAAATTAATCTGTACAATTCAATGTAGCTTCCAATAAGTTTTTCAATTTTTGTGTGTCAACAGTGTTTCCAGAAAAATAATTTTTTGTTTTCAAGCATTTTTTCATGCATAGAAATCACAGAAACTGGTGTGCAGTATGCATTGATGTTTCATATCCACAAGTTTCCACAGTTAATTTCTACACTTTTTCTATTAGCAATAAGTGAAATGTCCTCTTTCCAAGATTTAAAAACCTGAAATGAGGACAAACAGTATGATGCAGACTTGAAAACAGGGGGATCAGTCCAAAAAAGATCCATTAGTCAGCTATCATAAAAGCTCATTTCTGCCCTTCTCTCTTGTAGCAAGTACATCTTCAGCCTTTTCCAAGCTCTCCCACTTCCCAAACAGATGTTTTTTAGCAGCCCTGGAAGCTCCCCAAATTCAGGCTATTTTGGAATGAGAGAAGGAGCAAGCTCTCAGTCCTGGAGTGCTCACAGAGGAGGCTCTGCCAGACACAACTTCCTTTGTGCAGGAGAGGATTGATCTCCAGCACCCTGCTGACCACTTGCTGAGAAATCTGACACGGGAAGAGGATTCCCCCCTGGAGAAAGCCAACACTGGCAATCTAAGGCTTTGTGTGTTTTAATCAACTTCTTTAAACAAACCGCACTAAGTAAAACTGTGTTTCTGAGTACCCATGTGGGGTGATTAATAGTAGATTTATTTGCAATATTGTGTATCTTTAAGAAGTCTGTGCTTGACACAAGCCTAAAATGTGTTGTATACACTTATAGACCAAATAATTTCCCAATTTCTCATTTGTTGTGGAAGAGTTTGGTTAAATATATTCCACATTTTTCTTTCTTCCTCTGCTTCTTTTTTTTTTTTTTTTTATTTTAACAGTAGAAAGAAAACTCTTTGAGGAAGATGATTGCACAAAGCCCCCTCCTTCCTTTTTGATTATTTCTTGGGAAAGGTTCAGCATATTTTTTATCTCTTTGATTTTATGAGATGGTCATAGCAGACAATGGCCTCAGTGAACACAGTTTTTGCTTATGAGCCCTGGTCCTGAGTTATCTTGTCATGGTTACAAATATCATTACAAAAAATATTTTTTCTTTGCTGTATTGCAGAGAATAGATAAAAGCTTGGTTAAGTTTATGCATGCTCAAGTAAATTGTTACATTTCCTAACTTGCAAAACAAAAGCATAAGACAAAGGTGGCCTGAAACACTCTGAAGTATTGCCAGCTTTCTTTCCCTTTTATAGATAACCAAGTATTTGCAAGTAATTTAAGGAAGGAGAATAAATCATATAATTTCTATTTAGCTCTAGGTCACTTACGCTGTTTTACAGCAGACTTTGGGAAATTCTTTTGATTGAGTGCCATTAAGGTAATTTGGGCAGGAAACTATAGTCTCTGCCAGTGGAACAAATAAAGTATTTTATTAGAAAAACTGAGATCTGTTTAGTGTGTTTCTAATTGATATTTCCAGATCTTTCCATATACACTGTGCCTATTTTGTTAGAGGTTGCCTGTGGAAAAGAATACTTCACATCCAGAAAGGCTAACGAACTGGGCCATTTCAGGATACCTTATAATCTTTTTTGTCAAACTTTCTTGGCAATATTGCCAGAGTATTAAAAATCTGCTATTGCAAAAGGGAAAAGTTGACGTTTGGGATAAGAGCCTTCCAATCCAAACATAAAACTAATTAAAAACATGCAAAATAGTCAAGAACTAGATAGTAAACACTTGGCTTCAGAAGGTAGAAATTATCTATTTTGCTTTTTAATTACCACTGATACAAAGAAAAAAATTATGGCACAACTTTTATTTTTCATCTTTTTCTTCTTCCCTCCCTCCCCACTTTCCCCAGTTTATGATATATTTTCAGGATAGCTGGACCATGAGCTCTACTGACTGGAAACCCTAAAGGGTGTTTAAATGTAAGGAGTATTTTCTGTTTCTTTAGACTCTGCTTGTTTTTGTTGCAAGGCTCTAAAGCCTGCAAAAATACTCTACCACTGTCAAAATTGGCCAGAATAGATACTTTCTATATGAAAATCCATTAAGATTTTGAGTTAGCACAGAGTGCATTGTGGCACAGAATTGCCGTGTTCCTAAATGCATATAGCAACATGAATTTCTGACTGAATGTAGTTTCGGCTATATTTAGGAAATCTTGGTGCTCAGTATTTTAAGGCAACAGTTATATCAGTGATTTCATGGAGGAATTCTGGTCAGGAGATCATAGCCACTCAAAACAGGTCTCCACAGTGCACATTGTGAAGTTGTCTGGAAAGTACTTTCCTATAATTTATATTAAAATCATATCTGAGTGAAACAGAAATGAAGCACAAATACTTGTGTTGGTTTAATTAGCTTTCAGAGTGCTTTAAAGTAAACCTGAAATTACATCAGAGTAAGGTAAACATATTTCTTTTATCCTCCTGATAAAATCATACCATGGTATTTGTCACCTGAACAAATCCATAAAGTACCTTGTTGTAAAGCCAGAGGGCTCTCTGCTGTAGTATAGTAAATAATATTCTAAAAATCAAAATCACCTGAGATGAAGGTTGCTGTGTCCTGTTCATACAAGCCTGGCTTCTTGTTATATTTTTTTCCAACTGGAATTAACTTTTGGCTATTCCTTGTAACACGAGTTTTAAGCTCTGTAAGCCAACAGGAGTAAAAACCAAAATAAGGCAAATTCAGCTCTTTCAGTAGCTGTACTTCTTGAACCTCAGCCTGAAACATCTCTCATTTGTACAAGATTCAGTTAATTCATGTGCAGGAAGTTTTATCAGAAGTGTGGGAAGAAGTACAAACTCTGATAAAAAGTGCTTTTTCTGCATTGGAAAAACCAGACATTGTCGATGGATGATTTACTGAGGCAAATAAAAATACTACTTTGTAAGGGATCCCAGGATGCAATGTAAACTATCACAGCAAAGAGGGCCCAGCTCTTTTCAGAACTGCAGGCTGGATGCTAATTCTGGCAGTCCCTGGCTGGTCCTGTGAGGGTGAGTCATGCATCGCCTGCAGATACAGCAGCAGCACGTGGGGCTGAGAGCCCCTCGGCCCCCGCCGCAGCTCCCTGCACTTGCTGCACCCCGAGAGCAAGGCAGGACCCTGCCTTTCCTCATTCCTCTTTAAAAGGTGCGTCCCCTTGCCTCTCAACACTGCTAGAACCAGCCTAGTAATGAAAAGAAGTTGTGCAAATTGAGGCAAATAGGCATTTCTGTACAAAGAAAGTAGCATAAATATTTAACGCAGGAATCACACGCCCACTTAAATCTAGTGAATAAAGTTACACTATGTGCTGTAGAATTATGCTTTAATGTTGTGACTCATTGCAGGATAGTAGCAGATGTTCATGAAGCTCAGCACAAAAATAAAAAAATAGGAAAAAATGTCCCCCATGCACTCTCAATTTTCTCCCCGCATCATTACAGAGATGCAAGACACCTCTCTCTAACACTTTGAATGAGTCACTCCATACAATATGAATAAGTGCAAAAAAATACAAGATTACATGAGAATCAAGTATGCAGGCAGAGTCAAGAGTTTAGAGGCTTTCTCCTGGGAACCAAAGATTTATACTTTAGATAAATGACTCCATCCAATGCTGGGACACATACAACTGCTCAACTGCTACAATTTTCTGGACATATGAAAAAGAATATAGAAATACATGTTAATGCACTGTTCTGGCCTGTGAGCACAGCATTAGTAAGATGATGCTAGACTCATCCTGATAACCGGATCTGTTGAAGGACGTGGGGTACATCAGAGTTGGGGAAAAGGTGAAAAAGTGATCAAGAATCTGGAAGAAAAAACCTTCTGCTGTGAAGCTTAAGTGGTTTAAAGTGGTTCTTTTTGGTATAATCAAAAAAGGTATTGAAAGGCAAAGCAGTCACTGTGCCTAGTCACTGACAGGTAGAAAACAAGCCTTACATCTGTTCAGTCTAGTTTGCAAAACCTTTCAGCATCTTGTGGCTGAAAGCTGGCCTTTGACCAGTTTACCCTAAGAATTTCCTACTCATAAGGGGAGGAAAACCTCAAAACAACTTTCAGGGGTGATGATGGAAGGACATTGTTTGGATTATTTAAAACTAAATTTGATCTCTCTAAACATTGGTTTAATACACTGTATTAAATAGTATCTGAATTATATTGTCTGAATAACATTGATGGATTTTGTGGTTTTCTTTTGTTTTTTTGAGAGACAGTTGTAGCCATTTTCCTTTCCTTTTCTCAGGCTCAGCTTCACTTACCTCCCTGATTCCTATAATCTCTCCTCCCTCAGCAGTGCAGAGGGCTGGGGAATAAGATTTTTTGTCAGTCCATAGCAGCTCGCCTCTGCTGCTCCTTGCTCCACACACCTCCACACTCCTGCCACCCTTGCTGAACTGTGGGACTCTCACAGCTTCACCATTCTTACCAGAAAATTTCTTCCTGTGTGGGCTCTTCCCCACAGGCCACAGTTCCCACCTGAGCCTGATCCTGTGATGGGTCTTCACAGATTGCAACTTCCTTCAAGTGTGCAACCACCTGCTCCTGCATGGCATCTGCCATGGGTTGCTTTTTGGACATCTGGTCTGCTGTGGACTTTCATGGGTTTCAGGGGAACAATCTGCATCACTTCATCACGATCTGCATGGTCTTCTCCAAGAGTTGGACAGCCCCTGTGGTCCAGCACCTGAAGCACCCCCCCTCTCTCCTTTTCCATGGATCTTGCTGTCTTCAGGGTTGTTTCTCTCCCATCTTTCTTCACCCTTCTCTGCCAAGCAGTATTTTCCCAGAAAGAGCACTTTCCCCTGGTCACCACCACTGGGGGGGCTGGGCTTGGCTGTGTCCTGTGGTGGATCTGCTGGAGCTGACTGGAACAGGCTGTGCCCAGCATGGGTCAGACACAGCCTCTCCTGGATCACTGAACTCAATACAAGGATAACTAACAGCAATGCAATCACCTGTGGCACAGAGGAGGTCAGTGTAGGTCCTTTATTTGTTTCTTTTGGCGTTAAACTCCATGAAAAAATATTTTGAAATGGTTTCATGGTCACCAGGGCACAAGTGCTGAAAGAATGGGATCAAGTAGCATGAAGTTTTCACACCACATCACTAAAAATATGTGACAGCATGCCATTAGTTTTATATAAGCTAGTGAGAGACGGCAGCTAGATGCCTACTTTATTTGCTACCAGTTTATGCGGCATTCAAAAAGGGGCCTTGGAGACAAAGGGCTCTTTTTCACGTTGCCAGCATGTGAGATCAGGCTGCTAAGGGTGAAGTCATATCGTGGTGGCTCAGGTGTGCAAATTTGATAGCACGATTATTTTCAAGTCACCTGCAATATACAGGTACAGCTCCACAGTGCCGTGCCCTACTGCCTCTGCAACAGGCACATAATCCAGTGTGCATTCAATTAAAGATTAATTTTTATATCCTATAAATAAAACTGCTTAAATTACATTGAATATCATTGTAACTCACAAAAGAATCTGCCCAAACCATCTAAAAATCCACTTGTCATCCTAAACAAGTCCGAAGAAAAAATGTTTCAAATGTCTTTAACTGCAATAAATCAAGATAGAGGAATACTTGGAAAAAACCACTCTGACAATAAAAATGTATATGTGTGTATGTCAAAGCCTTCCCTAACATGAATAGAGCAATACAGATATTTGGCTGCAGATAAGCTCATACCTAAACCTTAAGTCACTAGCAATATAATTTCACTGAGCTGAAACAGTCGTCAACCTGTGCAGGTTTGAGTTTATTATGTGTAACTCAAGGGGGCACACATGCTCCCTGAGGCAGTGAGGAAGTGAGTTGAAATCCAACATTAAACAACTACATATCTCCAAAAAACTCCTGCTTTTACTTTTCCAAGAACTCCAACCTACGGTCCAGGAGAACAAACTTTGAGCTTTCAAAGAATGAAATGAATAATGAGTACGTAGAAGTCATGGTTAAATATTGTGCCAGAGATCAAAAGTATATAAAATAAGTGCAACAAAACCAAAAAGAAGTTGACAAAATATTGGTGATTGACTCTTTGGTCAACATCTACCTGAGGAAACCCCTACTCTATGTAGTGTCCAAAGCAGGGGAGACAGAGAGTAGATAAGGAAGATGTCAGAGAGCAGACGAGCAGACTCCCCTCTGCACACCAGCCTTCCTGGTCTCTCTTAGCACTGGCTATCAGCAATGCTTCCTGCCCTGTGGTCCTCTGGACTGGCAGACCCACGCTCACATCTTCATGACAATGTAGCTACAAAGTAGTTTCTTTCAGTATTGTTTTTATTTTTTATTTTATTTTCTAATTGATTTTATATTTGTGCACCTCAGTTTATATGTTAATATTTTGTCTGAAATAATTATTCCAGACATGCAGATCACTGCAGAAAAAAATAGGCATTTAAGATGATCCTCTTCAAAGGTGGGTTCCCCAAGAAGACATCCCAGGCAAGGAATGACTGTTTCTCTCCCTTGATTTTAAAGGGGGTCTAAATAAAGAGCTCTGTCATGAACACTTGAATCCTGAAGACGTCTGATGGCAGGACAGTACCCACATCCTAGAAAACACATTGGAGAGCCTGGAGTTGAGAGCAGGTAGAGGTTGAATGTCTTGGAGTAGGTGATCCTTGAATATTAACCAACTGTGTGGGGCCTGTCTTCCCTCCAGGATTTTATGCCATGGTACTCGAACAAGCAGATCCTTGAAGAGGCCAAAGTCTGCTCTACTGAAGTTCAGGGTAGTGAGCTTGCAGTGTGCCCTCCTCATTGCCCTTGTCCTGATTTCCAACATTTCATGGTTGCTGTCCTAAAATCTCATATTTGCCACCAGCCCCTCCTCGTGGGCAAGAACAAGGTCCAGCATAGCACCTCTCCTCGTTGGCTCCTCTATCACTTGGAGAAGAAGTTATCCTCAGCATATTCCAGGAACCTCCTGAATTGCTTATGCCTTCATCTTCTTTGTCTTCCTCGTCAGGTAGCTTGTGTCAGACCCCTGCTACAATGCCCCCTACCCCTGCCCTCCCTTTCGTCCTCACCCATAAGCTCTCAGTCATCTCCTCACCCATCCCACACCAAACATCATGTGCTCTGTCTGGTCACTACAGAGAGAGTGCCTATGTCCTCGTCTCCTCTGCTTGTCCTTCCTAAAGAGCCTGTGTTCTTCCATCCCAACACTCCAGTCACAGGATTCATCCCACTGTGTCTCCATGATGGCACTAAGATCATAGCCCTGCTGGCATGGTCATACCTTTGGCTCCTCTTGGTTATTTCCCATTCCCTGTCTGTTTATTTATTTTGTTTATTTGGCACATTTAAATTGGGCCCCCAATGAAGCTGACTTCCTGGCTGGAGTGGCTGGAATTCCCTTGGGCTGCTCTACAGGTGCTTCTGCTGACCTCTGATGCATTTATTGCTGACACAGGCATCAAACTGGTAGGAGTGGGATGGGCGGAGGTTTCCCTCCCTTGAAAAGTTTAATTTAAAGCCCTCTCCACCAGCCTGGCAGCCCTAGGCCTATGTGTGTGCCACAGATGCTTCACTCTCAATTCTGAATCTCTGCAGAGTCCCTTTCCACTGGGACAGATCCACACAAGGGTGCATGTGCACCAAGGCAACAGAGCAGGTGTCTGTTTCAGCAGCAGTTGTGAGTTTTGAGGATCCTGGAAAGTTGGGATCCAGGTCCAATCCTTGAAAAAGGCACTGCAAAATAGGAATGAGATTCAGTTCTATTTTTTACTTTCTGAGAAGCCTTATTAAACTGAAAAGCTCTTTTAAAAAGTATATAATAAATCATTGAACAGTTCATTGTCAGCCTGTCTGAACAATTAGCAGAAGTTAATAATAAAAGTGTCTAAAATAATGAGAACAAGTTGATTAAAAACATCAAAAGGCAATATCAAATATTGGTCTTTTTTGTTTTGCTTTGTTTATTAATTGCTCCTTCTCCTAAGTAAGCGGGGGAAAAAGATTATTTATTTTTCTTTCTTTTGTCTGTTTCTTTTTTTCCATTCTCTTTTTTTTTTTTTTTTAAGTACAGCCCTGGATTGCAGACTATTTCACAGGGGTATATGAGCTGGGCAGCGGCTGCAACAGTCAAACTTTTGCTTGAAAAAAGGGACAAAAACTTGAAAAATTTAACATTTAGCAAATGTCAAAATGTATTCTAGGCCAGGTTCTCACTTGGTGCTGCTGTAGGTTAGAGTCTGACGTCAATGGAACGGTTCTCATTTCCAACAGGTGCACTCCCAGCCCACTAGCACAGGGTTTGCATCATATACACCACAGGGGAAACAAAGAAATACTGAGAGAGCTTTATCTATTTGCCTAAAGTAAAAAAGCTGTTTTCTTACGGGTGAGTGCTATAAACTTGCTGGTTGAGTGCATGTGCTCAAATAAAAGGCTGCATTGTTTTCCCTGCTCAGTGTAGTCTGTTGGATTTTCAGAGCTGGTTTGCTGTTTACCACAAACACAGAGGGCTTTGTACTCACTCTGACCTTTGGATAAGAATTCATCCTTTCAAGTGTTCATGAGTTCTCTAGATTTGACTAAAACTCATTTTTAATTTGTGGTCTGGCCAAAATTCTTCCTTCAAGAATTGCTTGATGGTCACAATATGGGCCCTTCATTTCAAGAAAGACACTGAGATACTGAGGCATGTCCAGAAAAAGGCAACAAATCTAGTGAAGGGTCTAGAGACTAAATCATATGAGAGGCTGAGGGACACAGGGTTTAGCCTGGAGAAAAGGCAGTTCAGGGGAGTATTACTGTCTGGAGCTACAAGTAAGGAGGTGGAGGTTGACCTCTTCTCCCAGGCAACCTGTGGCAGGACAAGAGGAAATGGCCTCAAGCTGCACCAGAGGAGGTTCAGGTTGGACATCAGGAAGCATTTGTTTGCTGAAAGGATGGTTAAGAATTGGAATGGGCTGCCCGGGGAGATGGTGTAGTCATCATCCCTAGAGGTGTTCAAGAAGTGACTGGATGTGGCACTGATGGCTGTGGTTTAGTTGACATGGTGGTGTTCAGTCAAATGTTGGACTTGATGATCTTGGAAGTCTCTGTCAACATTAATGATTCTATCATTCTGCGTCTCCTTGGGAAATTTTATGTTTTTAAATGAATGAAGAAAACCTACATATCTGCATGTTTACTTCTTAAGACACCCCCAAGGCCATCCTACCACATCCTGCTGTAATTGTGGCAGTATGAGGCTCAAAGTGGCTGAAGTGATTTCCTTTTTCTCTCAGGTAGGCCTGTATTGGAGAAGATTAAATTCAATGAAATGGCTTACATGATCCAGGAGACTTTCAGATGGCAAATCTATGGAAGAAAAATTACCCCTCTGTATCTTTCGGTAATGACTTCTGTGTCTCTCTTCACCCTCCTCTGCCTCACAAAATAGTTATTGAAATACTCCTGCCACTGTCAAAGTCCACTGTGCTTTCCCTTATGAAGCTCATCTCTGACACCACCTTCAGCCCTTGCTATAGGACACTGAATTGGGAGGGGCGTTCCACTGCCTCGAGGGCAGAGAGACCTCAACAAATTAGAGAAATGGGCAATTACGAACCATATGAAGTGACATCATATAAGATGCAGTTTTCTAGAACACTGATCATCAAGACTAGTTTTATAAATAAACCTTTGAATTTGCTGTTTCAGTTTTGAAAACAGCACCTGGTTACTGTGGCCATGCGCGCCGGGGCAAAGAAGAGTTTAATAACAGACACTGTCAGAGCATTACTTTCAACATTTTGGCAACAGTTTACATCTTATAAAATTCCCATAGTTGTATGTGAGACAATTCACTATTGCTTCTCAATGCTTGCCTACAGATTTAAGGCCTCTCTCTCATATCTTGATGCAGTGTAGTACTTTAGTCTGCCTTATTCCAACTGCTAATTTGGTATCTTTTACAGAGATAGATCTTTCACCCAAAATCTTTCCAGTAGTAACACATTCCTTGCTCTACTGATTTGTACTGTTTGGGTCTTCCTAGTGCTGAGATAAGCATAACCTTTGCTTTCAAATGTCTCAAATGATTAGTTGCTGTTTCTACAATCAGGAAAGAGAAAGAAACCATCTTTGTTGGTTCAAAGAAACCTTTAAGAAGACTTAGAATGGCCTAAATCTCTTTGGGGTTGAAGTGAAAGTAGGAACAACAAGAAAAGTGTGTGTGTGTTTCAAATAGTTGTGTTTGTTCTTTAGATTTTTAGACCTCTAAAAATATCTGGTTGGATAAGATTTCTGTATTCACCAAATCTTCAGTTTGCAACTGCTTGCTGCTGGATTAAAAATCTGCAAGAAATTGCAGCAGACTTTCACTATACTATCTTTGCACATCCTACACTTTATCCTGTCTTTGGCTGGGATAAAGGTAATTTTCTGTGTTTTGGATTCAGGATGAGAATAATGTTGTTAATACACTGATGTTTAATTGTGGCTGAGCAGTATTTACACTAGACCAAGGCCTTTTCATCTTCTCATGCTGCCCTGTAGCAAGGAGGCTGGTGGGTCACAGGAACCTGGTAGGGGACACAGGCTACACAACTGACCCAAACTGGCCAAAGGGATATTCCATGTCATAAAATGTCATGCTGAACAAAAATACTGGGGGGAGTTGACTGACACCATTGCTGCTCAACAACAGATAGGTCAGTAAGTGATGAGCTCTGCATTGTGCACCACTTACTTTTCCTATTCTTTTATCATTATAGCTATTTGACCTTCCTTTTCTGTTCTGTTAAACTGTCTTTATCTCGACCCAGGAGTTTTACCATTTTTTTCCAATTTTCTTTCCTATCCCACTGCGGGGCAGTGAGGTGTTTATCCTGCTAGGTTAAACCACAACAATCCTTTATGAGGCCCTGTTTGGGGCTTGAAGGGTTGAGATAACGACAGATGTGACCAGAACATGTTAAAACAAATTTGTTACAAGCATTCATTGTATTAATTTAATAGTCATTGTTGATTTATTCAGGTTTTATTAGGTCACAATGTTGATTTATTTAATCTCAGAGTTGGTGCCCTTGTTCTCAGGCTTGTGTATGCCTTGCTTGCGGTTTGTGTTTCCTGTTGTGCTGGGGGTTGGGTCAAGGTTATAATTTTGCTGTTCATTTTGTGTAATACTGGTTTATGATAAAATTAAATTACTAGATGTGAGATTAATCTGCTATTTCTACTCAGTTTTGATGTCATCTCCATATTACAAGAACCATCTATCAGAACTAATAATAAGTACACATTTTGCCATTTCTCCTCAAAGAAGGACCCTGTGCATCTGAGAACAAAACAACAGACACCACAGCTAATCCAGCCCAAGAACCAACCCGTCCTGGTATCAGTCACTCTGATACACAAGAAGAAATATTGGAAGTCGGTTCATTTAGGAAGGGAATGAATTCCTGCTAGGAGGAGGAAGGAGGAAGAGCTGGACAAAGCAGACTACTCCAAAGCACAACCATTACAAGAGAAGGAGGAGGGACAGCCATAATTCATAAATGAGGCAGTCACAACTCAATCCCTATTCCTGAGGGAGCTACAGGATAAGCAAAAAGCTTCTAGCTCTCATCCCAGGTGAACACATTGTCACCTGGCTGCTCTGATGCTGGAATTGTAGCAGCTGGGACCACTTCCTGGTGAAGGGGGCATTGACAAAAAAAAAAATGGAAAAGGGACACAAGTCCTCAGCCTCTGGAGAAGATTCTTTTCAGGCATGAAGGAAGTGAATCCCTTCAAGGAAGATGCTATATGTCACTTAGAAAACTGGATGAATACGAAGGGAGGTTTTCAGTGCCTGAAGGAATTAGCAGTGCTAATGTGATTTATTATGACCTGGACTATGGGAATTTACCCAAAGATCCAGATGAGGTCAAGTCTGCATGACCCATGTAGTGAAAGTTTGTACAGAGCACATCACCAACAGATGCCAACTCCTTCATTTGTGGTAATGACTTGGAAAGATGCTGAGGGAAAAATGGTGGCTGAATTGGCTAGCCAACTCTGTCAATAGAGAGGAAGTGTCTCTTCACCCTATGGGCCTGCATCTTGGCTGCAGAAAAACTGTAATGGGAAATTCAGCCATTAAAAAAAGGATATGTTCTATTCCTTACCTGTAGACAGCAGTACCTCAGGTATTAGAAATAAGAATTCCTCTCTTCATGACGGAGGATATAAACCATGGGGCAAATGCAGTTTGCCTGGGGTTCCACAGAGGGGGCATTAGGAAATGGGATGGAAAGTCTACCTCAGCCCTAGAGGTATGGGTGTCTGAACTGAAAGGAAAAAAAAAAATACAAAAAGAGAAACCCTTTGGTGCAAAATTTCCAGGAAAATTGCTGCTTCAGTTTCCAGTGGGCAGGTTCCAAAGAGGGTAGTAAGGCTGATCTTGGTTCCGACATTAATAAAGATACTTTTTATTTGTATTTACAAGAAGGGAATAACAAATACTGTGTCCAGGACTAGAGGGCCCCCCCCTTCAGCCAAGTGGGACAGTATAGTTTATTGGACTGTGTGGATCCTGTTGGCCTGGCACATTAGATCCACAGGCTCCAGCAGACACCGGTGCGGTGCCATCAAGGCTGAAAGAGGCAGAACCCATCTGGATTCTGTGACAGGGAGGATTTGGCTTTATCATCATCTAGGTTATTCATGAAAATATGAAGTAGTATTGACTCCTGAGGAGTGCTGCTTGTGACCAGTCTCACAGTGACAAAACTGATCTGTGTGGTGTCAGACCCAGTGTGTGGCTCCATGGCTCTTGGCAGAGATGTTTTTATCTCCTAAGATATGTTATTATAATCATTGGAGGAACTTAATCTGTGGTTCTGTAAGTAGGACCTGAATAATCTTCTAATTTACAATTACTAAATAGAATATGCCTGGCCATTCTAAGCTTCATTGAGCTTGAGGATCTGTTTAAAATTTGGTTAGAATTAATTTTTCTTAGTGAAAATGCAAAGTTTGGAATACAACCAAATCTACTATAAGGGAATAATTTTTAAATATAATTTTTCCCATCTAGAGCACATATTTCTTCTGACTACTTGGGCACATTCAGAAGTTTTTCCAGGGTTTAGGGCTACTTATTCCAATAAGCTATTTTTACACTTAAAAATAATTAAAAAAATATTTTCTTTTATAAAAATCATAACACATTAGCAAAGTACATTTTTTAATATATATAAAATCCTTCTGGAATCTTGCAGAAATTATATACACTACAAGTGATTCTAGGTATAGTTTCGAATCTATAGTGGCTACATTGCATTTACATATTACACATATCTCATCATCTTAACACAAGGCTGGTTCCCACATCCTTCAGAAGCACTGAATTATTGTTTTGGGGCAAATCTATTTTTCCCTGCTGACAAGATCTGTTGACACACAAGTGCTCATATTTGAGACTGTTACTTTTTCTTTTTTCTCTTTTAAATAAGAAACAGATATTCTGGGGGAATTTCATGGCACATTTTCTGTTTGTTTTAACAAATGGAAAATGATTATAAATTATATTGTTTCTTAATGAGCTTCAGTGGGTATAATCATATGTCAGGACTAAACAAATCCATTCCTATATTTTTTGGCTGCCAGCAGCTTAAAGCATTCATCAATTGATGTCTTTTAAGCTACAAGAAACAATTTTCTGCCTTGCTTCAGTCTCTTGCCAGTCCCAGACCACCACAGTAACTTATTTCATACGCATCTTTTAGTTTTAAGATGTTTTCTCAACTTACTGGGGATGGGAATGGAGGAAAACAGACTATATATATAGTTTTCTTGTGTCTTTTCACAAAACAGTAAAATCAAAGCTTCTTATCCCAACATTTCTCATATGCGAACAGCTGATCCTTTTTTTAACCCAGTGTTGTCCAGGCTTATCACTGGAAAGATTGAGACATTTGCTTACAATGACAACAGTATTGCCTTTTTCTAGGCAGGAGTGAATGTTGCCTGTGGCAAAGAGTTTTTGTGCTGGAGTATATGAGCCTTTTTCCCCAGTATTTTAATTTCCAGATAAAAACTCTGTCATGCTCTTTTCCGAATGTTGTGATATTACGCTTCTAGACCGCCAAAAAGGTCTTGAATATTTCTAGGTTGATCAATTCCTAATTTTTATTCTTATGAAATTTTATTTTTACATTTTTGAATGTACTGAAATCTGTCACCTTACCCTAACTATGTGGCAACCTGCCACAGGAATTATTGACCCATTACATTGCTTTCTTTTTTTGACTTTGTATTTCCACTTTTCATATTTTTATATCTGTGTGGGAGGTTGATGCACTGGCTGATGTGCTTCTAAATGAGAAATCACCTCTCATCAACTACATAACTAGAGTATATTTTGTTGAATTTAGCTAGGAGCTTTATGGTGTTGAAGATCAAAATGAAGTGTCTTTTAAGAAAGAGACAAAAAGCACAAGATTTTATCTTTGAACATCTTGGAAAAAGTCTCAGCTTGTTTCTTAGTATTTTTTCGAAATGTTGAATCTGTTTTACCTGCTCCACTCTTCCCCAGTAAATGTAATGCATGATCAGCAAGCTTTTCTAGTATTTGGACTAAACTTATTGTACATCAAGGGACAGACACACTCAGCTGGTCTGAACTCCACTGAAGATGGAGCTAGAGTAAAGGCAATTCCAATTGCATTGCGTCTTATGCAAATGATCTCGGAGGCTTAGCATTCCTGGGCTTGTCCTGTGCTTGGATAAGAGACCATCTGGAAGTCCCAGATAAAGTAGGCACAAGCCAAGACGTCGTGGCTGAACACTAGACCACAGAAAGTGAATGAGTTAGAAGGCAAAGCTCTCCCCCTCATCACTGGTGGATGAGTCAGAGAGCTAAAGTTACCAGTACTATTTTCATTCCATCAGTGAGAAATGTCTCAGGCTTATACTGTAACTTGAAAACATTAAAATATGGTTATATGAAACTTTAGCTTCACAGGGACCTTTAACCAGGGTTAAACAATCCTACCCTCTATGATGCCTACGCTTCTGGAAAATGATACAAATGTACCAAAACTTGTATTTCTATATTGGGAATGAACATAGGGTACAGAAATAGCTGTTCTGTTGTTGCTGCTCTTACCTATCAGGCAAGTTCTCTGTGGTATGACTGGCATGACAGCTTTTTTTTAATGCACCTCTCATTTATTCAGAAGTGAAGAGCTTATTTTGGCCCCCCTTTCAGCAGAGAAAGTGAAAGGTTTTCTGTGCTTCTGAAAGAAGCCTCCTGCAACCATTCAGTGAACAGTATGATGTGGGACATAGCGCTGTACAGTACAGTAACCAGCAATTTTCAAGGAGAAGCTTTATGTGAAATATTCGGTATTGTAAGGAGAGTTCCTGCTTCTTTGTGTGAGGTGAACTGAATCACTGAAAGAATGTGGCAAGGATGGGGAAAGGGGAAAGGGAGCATGGAGAAAAAAACTCACCTAGGAAAAAAAGAGAGGCCAAGCTACTAACTTTTCCTTTTAGGCTAAATTGTCAGTTCTCTTTTTGTAATGGAATGACACTCTAACCTGATAACATCTATACCATAGTTGTGGTTTAAGCCTAGATGGAAAAGATCATTAGTTACAATACAGGAGGATTTAGGTGCGTTTAAAAATTGTGAAGCTGAAATTAATATTTGGTGTGATAATAACAAAGATTAAAGATATTCTTATGGCATACTAGGAGACGTGCAACTTTTAGGACAACTGGTTAAATCCCATAAAACCAGAAGAATGAAGTCAGGATGAAAAGCTACAGTAAATATTTTCCTCACTACTTCTCACTATCCAAATTCTGAATATGGAAGCTGTTCCAGCTTTGTGTTGCAGAATTTCTCTTCACTGAGTAGCTCTTTTCACTCTTTCACTCTCTCCTCCTTTTCTGGCAGTGAAGCACATTCTCTTCCCTTGTAATGTAATTATACACAAACTCACAAACTTAACCATATTGCCATGATCTAGCATCACCCACAATCTGGCAGATGCCACTGACTGAAAACACAGCTCTACTTGAAAGTAAGTCATACAGATGCACTGTTTCTATATTTAAAAACACAGTTTCCATGGCATGACAGCACTGTCTGTACATACAGGGGACTGACACTAAAGCTTCTTTGTGTGGTGATTCTTTTTTCTTCATCTCTCAGAAGCAACGTTAATTCAGAATTAAAAATCTGCAAAGATTCATATTTAAAATTCTGAATTTTGAATAATTTTGAAATTACAGTAATTTTTACTTTAATATCATTGCCACTTAGGTTGCCTGATTCAGAATTTGTGGTTTAAATTTGCAACAGTTATTGACTCTGTTTATTTGGGAAGCAGGGTCAGCATTACACAAGGAGATCCTACTACTCACTGAATTCATCTTTTCATTCCTATACTCTTTGTTCATATAAGCACAGTACACAGACAGAATCTTCTATCTGTTACAGTGGGTTTACTGTAGTCCAGTGACAGCTATTGCAACTCCAGTGAAGTTGTTTGGATTATAATATCTAAAAGTAATGTCACCGAGCATGAGCTTGAGACCTTGCAAACATCAAAGCACAACTAGCTTTACCTAACATGAATTACAAACAAGTCACAGGAGAGACAAACAATTAAATTTTAATTACTTGATTTTTTTTTCTTTCTTAGCCATAGAAATAATTTTAAACTCTGCCTTACAAATAAGTATAAAGAAGTGTGCTGCAACCTCGCTATTTTAATGTAATTTATCAAAGTATAAAACCAGGGAATACAGACCCACCAGTGCCTAATACTTTGCAAATGCAGAAAGCTGGATGTCAGTGTTTAAATCTAAAATTTCACGTCAGTTGTAGTTCAGCTAGTTGTTGCAAAGAAGAAATTTGCACCGTCCCCACTGTGGTCTGAGATACATAATTGATATCTTTGCCCCATTTGTAGAAAAGCAGGAGTTATGGAAAATGGAAGGCTACATCAGGGTTGTAAATAGGTTATCCAGTTGCCAGTTACTTAACTCAAAGGGTTAAGCATAAAGTAATCTTAGATGAAAAATTAAGTATTCATACTCTACAAAAGCAAATCCTAGTATTTAAATATTAAAGAAACAAAATATGAAGAAAAGGAGAGAGCACTTAATGGTCTTTTCTAACACATTTTTTCAAATTTCTCTAGGTAGAGTTTCTTGGAAAGAAATTCTTGAAAATTCTTCTTTGAATGGGATTCTAAAAGCACTGTCAATGATGATGATTGTTTATGGGTGAGGGAATATTTTCATTTAAGGACTGATGAATCTTGCTTGTTTTGAATCACAGCTCATCACACTACCTTAAAAATAGGCAAATGTCAAATTATAACTTATTTTCCAGAAACCAAATACTTCAACCAGGGTTTCACATAAAGTATTTATTCAAGGCGGTTTTTTTAAACAGCCAGACTAATCAAGTTCAAGAATCTTAAATCTGAGCCAGATCACCCTTTTTTCCTTTCTGCTTATAAAAGTTAGTCTCTTCTACAGCCATAAAGGGGATAAATGGTTTTAGAAGAAAAGTTCTTAAATTACACTCATTCCAGTAGGTGATCCAATAATTAACCTTTCAACTTTGCTTTTGGTTTTGTTTTGTTTTGACATCCCACCAACGGCTTTCCAAAAGCTCTGGGACACAATAATTTCTTCTGGAAAGTCACTTCCTCATGGAAATATTCTTTAGTTTCCTTTATTCTCTTCTCTCCTTGGATGGGCTGGTTGCTGCTTGTCCCCAGAAATTATTGAGATGGGCTGTAGTGAGTGTGGTAAAGTCAGGGATGTGAGTCAAGAGACAGACAGAGGTGCTTGTTCAGAGTCATTCATCCAGTTACTTAACTGAAAGTAGGAAATGAATTTCTCATTGAAGAAAAATGTTTGCATTTTAACTTAATTGCTCTTACACTCATGCCATAAAGTATGTGAATGCTACTGGGAACACAGAGAACTAGGATGAAACGCCACAGTTACTGTGAAAGTAATTCTAGAAATTCCTTCTCTATTGCTGTAAGTTGTTAAAAGGAAAAATATTTTGTGTTCTTGGCTCTGTCAAAATATTGGGAAGCCATAAGAACTAAGTTTTGATTCTGCTTGATAACTAGACAGGAGCAGGAGGGAATACTTTCCACCCTCTTGCCATGAATGACAAGCAACATATGTCCTGTAGAAAAGACTCTTCAGTATTGGATCATCTAAAAGTTAGCATATTATATATTGTATTGAATACACAAGGATGTATAGTACACTCATAAATTCCAGCTTTTTCAACATGTTGGCATTTTGGTTTTCAACCAACACAAGCAGGTCTGAATTATCTGTATTTACTTTTATTTATAATTCTCCTCCTGGAAGAGGAGATCGAGTATACTCTCTGTAAATGCATGGATGACGCCAATTTGCGTGAGACAGTCAATTTCCTGGAGGGCAGGAAGGCCCTGCTGAGGGATCTGCACAGGCTGGAGAGATGGACTGAGACCAGTGGTGTGAGGTTCAACAAGGCCAGGTGCTGGGTCCCACACTTTGATTACAGCAGGTCCATGCACCACTGCTGTGGCAAGAAGTAGGGGGGAAGAGTTCCTGGAGCTCTGCCTGGTGGAAAAGGACTGGGGGATGCTGGTCAGCAGCTGAATGTGTGTGCCCAGGTGACCAAGAAAAGCAATGTCATCCAGGCTTGTACCAAGAATAGTGTGCTAATGGGACCAGGCAGGGACTGTGCCCCTGCACTCAGCACCGGTGAGGCCACACCTGGAGTGCTGTGTCCATTCCTGGGCCCCTCACTACAAGAAGGACATTGAGTGGCTGGAGTGAGTCCAGAGAAGGGCAAGAAAGCTTTTGAAGGGTCTGGAGCACAAGTCCTGTGAGGAGCAGATGAGGAAGCTGAGGGTGTTTAGCCTGGAGAAAAGGAGGCTGAAGGGTGACCTTACTGCACTCTGAAATTTACCTGAAAGGAGGTTGCAGCCAGCTGGGGGTCGGTCTCTTCTCCCAGATAAGCTGTGACAGGATGAGAGAACACAGCTTCAAGCTGCATCTGGGGAGGCTCAGGCTTGGCATCAGGAGAGCTGCTTCACAGAAGGGTTGTTAAACATTGTTATGGGCTGCCTAGGAAGCTGGTGCACATCCCTGGAGGTGACTTTAGCAGTTCTTTAACACTATTGGACATGGCCCTCAGTGTCATGGTCTAGTTGACATGGTGTTTGATCAAGGGTTGGAATGCAATGATCTCAGAGGTCTTTTCCAACCTAATTGATTGTGAGATTCTCTAGTGTTCCATTTGCTTCTGGATACAATTCAAGATATTAACACTATCTGAAGTCCCAGACCTTCGCTGTTTAGTTTTGGAGGGTGCTGTGGTGGGAGTTTTTTAGGACTATGTGCTGTTTCCTGAGGGCATCAAACCACATTCACATACTTCACACAGTGGTGACATCACAATCTGTAATTAAAGTCAATTTCCAAACTCTCTACAATTTTATAGTGTCTTCCTTGTAACACGCTGTTTAGGTCCAAGGTAAGAATTCAAAGACTCATTACCTCTCTGATATTCTGTGCATGTTTTAGCATAATTAGGAACTAAAAAATCAGCTCTCTGCTCTGAGGATAGGACACCAGCAGAGTCAATACATGACAGAACAGTGCTGCAAATTTTTTTTCTGTTTCTGTTAAATATTTAAAATACTTCTGCTGTCAAAATTATATTTAGAAGACAAGCTGCTACGGTAGTAAATACAGAGCAAATCCTTCAAGGATAAAGGACCATTGTTGCTGGTAGACTGATGCAAGATGGGATTTTGGCTGTAGACACCACTAGATGTGACTGACTGTTTTTTAACTAATGCTGTAGAGAAAGGGTGTCATTACTGTTCTGATACCTGTTGCATCATAACTGTCCTGGGACTGGAAGATATTTTGTGTTTTATTCAATGCATATGTTTGATTATGTATTTGTAAACAAATTTGTATATATGTGATGGCACATTGACACCTACTTACCTATCCATCCATCTGTGGATAAAACTCTTAAATCATAATCATACAAGACAAGAAAAAGGAGGAAGGGGATAAAAAAGGAAGCTGGATTGATTAATTTAGTGTCAGAGTTTAAGAATGAATAACAAAGTCCTGCCACATTAAAAATGCTTTGGGGAAGATTTATGGCATTTGCTTTTAAAGACTGGAGTATTAATAACTGTAAAGGCAAAGGAAAGGTTATCACTGACAGTAATAGTGCTTTTACAGAGTCAGAAGATAAAAGTTATATTTCTCCTACAAAAAAATCCATTCTTCTTTGGGAAAAAAAGAGGATCACACAGGGCTATGTTGTTGAGCACAACAAATCACGCTTTAATCAGCCCTGGGTGAAGAAAAGTTTGGAAGAAATGAAGCTGGTGTCCAAGAATGCAAAGGTGGCACAGAAATTTACTGTGAATTGAAATGTGCTCTCTGACACAGGAACCTGATATACTCTGGAGGTCCTTTGCTGGAAGTGCTGGGAGGAGCTGGGACCCTAATTTCGGGATTTATTTGCTGTCAGAAAATGGGCAAAGCAAGACCTGATTTCACACATTGGATGAGAATGGGGGTCAAGGTTACTGATGCTGAGTGGAAGCTATGTAGGAATGTGGGAGGAGACTGTCGGTACGAGATGTGGCATGAGAACAGACATTATTTCAAGGACTTACTAGAAAATGGCTTGGCAGAGAACATAAAGTCAAGATTAGGAGAAAGGTTTGGTAACATAAAAGGACCCGGTCTGATAGCGTTATGGAAAACAAAGAGAAGGAAGAGATGTGGGGAAAAGTAGGTCTCTGTAGAGGTTGAGGCCTTTGTATTTGAAGCACAGGAAGTAGAAAATAAAGTGTTGCAAATTATAGGAATTTGAAAGTAGGCACTTATCTTCAGCAAATAATATTTAACGTTTTGGCCTTACCCCTTCTATTAGGCAAGACTATCTTGGTGGCACTAAGTTGATTAGATAGTCTTATGAACAGCCATAAAAACCAAGTGACGTCCGTTTCTGAGAAACCTTTCTTCCCTAATTTACAGTCGATATTCCCTAATCTTGTGCGTCCTGAGTGGACAATTTCATCCATGGCAGGTGCACCTGCTCCAGCAGGGATCAAGGCCCTCTAGTCAGTGACTTGTGTCTGACCTCAGCCATGTGATATTTGGCTTCACCTTTTACTAATGACCGGACCTGGCTAAAGCGACCCTATCTGACCACAGATCAGACTCAACGAGGGTATGAATGGAGACTCGCCAAGGGGCTCTGTTGAGTCTGTCCTGCTCAGAGCAGAGGATCTACAGGGGCTCTGCAGCTGGAGCCTCTCCCCTTGGATGGGATTGCTGCCCAAGGTAACCCCTCTGCCTGATTGGGTGTATGATTGCACATTCTGGGTTATCCCTCTAAAACCTCATGAATTCTTAAATCACTCATGTACTACCAATTCCATTTGACACCACAAATTGACTTCCAAATGCAGATAGAGTTTTATTTGCTTTAATTGATTTATCTGGTTTAACTGGTTTAGAAAACAAGCCTCATTTGAATATATTATATCTCTCAGTTCTGTAAGCTTCCCTGACATCAACTTGCAAGTCCATGCAGAAAGAACTATATATTTGGAAAGTGTGAAAACTTGCAATAAACAGTGCAGGAAGTGCGTTCTGCATTCTACATCTGAAAATCAACAAATATCGTTGTCATCATCCAAGCTTGGATCCAAAGAAAATAAGGGCAAAATGTGAATCTGAAGAAAATAAGGGAAAAGAGATTTCGCATTACATATTTGCTTACCCATTCTTTCAGCCTTAACACTGGTTAATCAGTAAGACAAGATAATCAGTATGAGAGCAGATATAAAAACATTCATATCCAAACTACCCTCTTTCCTCCACCCTTATAAGTACTGGGGAAAATACAACAATCATATTTTTTTGTCTGATGAGAGCAGACACATGGCCTATTTTGGTTTTGCTGCAAGTACTCCTGATGTTTTGTTCCTAGCACTTAGGAACTACAACTAAAATGTTCCAAAACTAATTGGCCTTTGCCTCTAAGTTTGTATAAGCAGTTTTTTTTCCCCCACAATTTCACTCAGCAAAACCATCACACAGTTGCAAAAAAATAACAACGTTAAAAATATAACCTCAAATTAGGTCTACTGGGAACTGATCATGTTTAACAGTCATGTGAAAAATAAAATGCTGAATAAATACAACAAATGATCTAGAAAATCTCTCAGAAAATATTAATAAAAACCTTTCATGTCTGACAAAAGAAAATACCACAAACTATGTTTGAAGCTGCAGGAAAATTAGTATGGATCGTTTCCTTCTCATTCTAGAGTAGTCAAATTTTATCACATCTGAAAAGAAAAGGAATAAGACACAGATGTATATAAATGTATATAATACACTGTTATGAAAGCATTAAATAAAATTTATAATGAAACCTTTGCAGGTTTGGGGTTGCAGGCAAAAGGTTTGGCCTTTGCAGGACAAATTCATTACAGTCAGTGAGTAACCAAGATCAAGAAACAGGTCAGTCTTGATAAGGACAAGATACTGCAAAAGAAGAAATAGTTAATCCCTTCTTTCTTCTCAAGGAGGCTCACAAATTGGGCTGCTCTACCTGATACGGTTTTCTGGAAAGAAAAAACCAGTAAAACTGTATACACATGAAGAAAGATGCCCTTTTATACACTGTTATGTATCTGGCTATGTTGATTTTTCTTGTTTTGAAAGAAAATAGCAGCCCAAAGAAGTTATTGAATAGTCACTGGTGATTTGCACTCCCACTACCTAATTCTGGTGAACTTTGGTTTTCACATCAATTGATTGTAAACAATTCATTGTAGACTTCTCTGTTTATGGAGTAGTCTCATCGTGACGCTCTGACATGTCTTTAGCTTTATTCTACCTATTCAACATTTATGTCTGTGTGTATCAATTCCACTGGACTGTTTTCATCTAAGATAAAATCCAGTTTTGCCATGTACATCCAACCTAGTCCTACCAAGTTCTTCATCTGATGTGATGCCAAGCAAGGGTTTAAAATAAAAATTAAAAATCCCGTAGTATAAAATACCTTGTTGGCACTGTTGTTTTATTTATATTTATAGATGATGTGGATAGATTAAGGCCAGTTCATTAACTGGCATTTATTCACTGGAAGTTTAATGCATAAAGGTAGGTGTTTTTAGTACTTGTATGTTGACTACCTGTGTTATCTAAAGTACTCAGCTCTGGGGTTAATAATCTTTTGGGACATCCCCAAACAGAGGCCTGAAAATGATCCAATGCTATAAAAATATGAGATAAAATGCAAACATGAACACAAACACAGAATTAGTTTATTTAAATGTCTTCCTATTTTAAGAGGTTTAGAGAACTGAACAACTGTGTAATAAACAAATCTAGATATGAAATGTGCAGAGCCTTTGCCATGTACCAGTTTTATCTAAGGCAATTTTTTTTTTTTGCTTCTTTCATTTGGGACTGATTTGCTTCAATGGAAAGGTCATCATATACAGTCAGCAGACAGGGTGATGCAGCATTTACACTACAGTTAATAAGGTTCTTAGAGAATGCAGGCTTTCTAAACTCAGCTAATATAATTTTATTGTGTCAAATCAACTTCACTATGGAATGGAATGTCATAAAATGCCTTGTTTTAAAGCAATTCCTCAATCTATAAATTTTATTGATGCACCAATTAGAGAAGTCAAACCCACACATTTTGCTCTTTAATATACTGGCCTCATTTAAATGTTTTTAATTTCTTTTTCTTCCCCAGACTTGGGCTGTTGTGACTTGTTTTTTTTCTATAACAGTTCACTGCTCATTTGGTATGCAGTGAATCTGTGTGGATCTGACATAGCAAGTACAGCCTTGAACAGCAGCTGAATTTTGCATTGTCCTCCTCTCAGACAGTGGAGTGGCTGCTGTTCCCCTTGGAAATCCTCTTCCACCATCCTCAGCAGAAGTGTAAGGATGTCTGATCCAGCATTATCAGTGGTGGGTGCCCCTTCCTTTGAGGGAAGTACCACTCCTCCTGACTGCTCCATGACCTACTTGCCCTGGAAGTCTCAGCCTTCCTTTGGTCATGCATTCTTTTTACTTCACCTCCTTCCATCCCCTTTGGTAAAATGGCATTCCCACGTACTGGCAGGCAGGCAGCTCTCTGGCTGCCTAGCAGGACCAGTGGCCCCTTCCAGTTTACCCTGAAATACAGCAGAACAAATAGTTCCTGACTATCACATACACCAAAGTCATTATCATGGAAAATGTCATAACCTCACAGGCCTTCATGTGGCAGGTTTGCCGTTTTTTGAACCCGTCATTGCCATGTGATCACAAAACACCCTCTGACTGGCTGCCTGTTTCCTTTGGGCATGAAAGTGCTGCTATATAAAATTTACCTTTACATTTTTTTCCTCTATTTATAGAAAGGGGAGTACAAATATGAATAAATATTAATTTAAATTTATTTATATATAAATATATCCAAATATAACTATAAATATAAATATTAAAAAATCAAATATATATGCACAAGTGCTTAGGTATATAATGTATCAGATGCTCTTTATTTAGAGCAAATGAAACTGTTAATTAAGTTTAAATGAAAATATTATGTAATTAAATAAAAATAAAAAGCAAGCTTGGCTTCCACAAGGCTACTGAATCAGCCCTAGCTTCTTTAGAGTAGACAGAGTCCACAGAGGTGTGGGACCATGAGGGAGTTACAGCAGGCATACAGTTAGTCTCTTTCTGACTGATCAGCTGCTGTTCTCAGGAGCCAGGTAGCTGAAGGACAAGTTGACCTGTCTGGCATGATAGGGCTGGCCAGCTCTGACTGCAGGTTTGAGTCTGGAAGGAGAGAAGAGATCAACAGTATGGCCCCAGAACCCAGGGAAAACCCATCCCATATGGTTGTGGTGTCCCTCAAGGCAGAGCAGCATCAGTGGGTGTCTCTGGCAGCACAACAGGATCGGCTGTCATGGCCTAGGAAAGCAAAGAGATTGGTGGGTAATGTTGGCAGTGATACTGGGCAGGCATTCAGGACAAAGGGAGCCTTTCCTCATCCAGGCTGAACAGTGATTATCCTCTTCTATCTCAGATGCTTCAGTCCATCATCTCTTTGGCCCTGTACTGGACTTGCTCCAGTAAGTCCATATTTTTCTTGCACTCAGGTGCACAAAACTGGATGCAGCAGTCTACATGTGGTCTCACTACGAGTTAGCAAACAGGAGGTATAAACCAGATGGTAATGTTCTTCCTAATGCAGCCCAGGATACCCTTGACTGAAAAATATATTCATTATATTTACAAGCAATATGGCCTAGTGATGAAGTGAAATTGGAACAAGGTGCAAGACTGATGCAGGACATAGTTAGAATTCATAATGATTTTCACCAGCTGGAGAAATGATCTGAAAAATATTGGGATTGAAGGCTGCAAGTATGAATGAAAGCATCCATGATTAGGGGGAAAAAAGTGTAGAAAGAGCTACAGAAGACCTGTAAAAGAGAAAATAGTGCTTATAGGAGATGACAAAATGAACAAAATTCACAGTATCATGTGCTTACAGAAGGAGACAGCTGTCATCCTGGGATATATGAAGAAAACAAAGAGATGTATAAAAAGAAGTTTCAATTACACAAAAGATAAAATTATCTCACCATTCTTCTCAATTTTTAGAGGTCAGAGGACAGAATGCCTTTTTTATTCACCACAGCTGGAAAACACAAGGACTTAGAGAGACCAAAGGAGAACCTCTAGAAATCAGTGTGAAGAGCTTACTCCTGCCAAGGTTGTCATGAACTTCTGAATTGTATCCTGAGTTCACTGACAAGAGAAAAACCAACCTATCAGTTTTTCCTGCTTTCCTCTTGCAAGACCTTCATCCCATCCCAATGAAAAAGTCTATCAGTCTTGAGAAGTATGGAAATAAAACCAGAAATAATGACCTGTGAACCTGGCTTAAAAGCAACTGGATAGTCTAAGAAATATGATGGAAGAGAGAAATAATGGCAGTCTTCAAGTTTATAAATCTCTCATAGAGAGAGTGGGATCTGTTCTTTAGGTTGCTGTTGGACAGGATGGGGAAATTAAATTGCAGTAGGAAAATTCAACTTGAATATCAAGGAAACTTTCCAGATATGTATGGGTCTGATTAGCACTGGCTTTCATGGTTTGGGGTGTTGGGGAGGTTCTTGTCACCAAAGGTTTTTAAGAGATGTTTTGATATATGTTTGTGAGAGCTTACATGGGACAGAGGATCGTAGTTGTGTCAGAGAAACATCTTTTCTCTCCAAACTTTTCCTTCCCAATGTCATATTCTGTAACTCTCTTACAGCATAATAAAACAGAAATGCTTTAAGGATTTTCTTTTGGAAAGGGTAGAGTTTGGGATGGGCAGATTGATTTGTGAGATCAAAACAACGCCTCAATATTCAAATGAAATTCAAATTAAGAGATATTTTAGAATGCAAGGAGTTTCTTTCTTTCTTTCTTTCTTTCTTTCTTTCTTTCTTTCTTTCTTTGCTTTACTTGAGCAACTAATGGCTTTTCTTTCACTTTTGGCTAGTACAAAAGAAGAGAAATATGCTCCTAGAGACACAATTTCCTATGCCAGCCTCTCTGGATTTTGAGTTTACAAGGATTGTATTATGTCAGCAAACTCAGACACATGTTAAGCGACATTAATCATATATAAAAAAAAATTTCACTGAGACCTGCTAACTCAATAAAAAACCTCACTGAAATATGTATAGGGACATTCATTTTAGCATAGGAAGCACAGAAAGTACAGTCAACATAGAAAAATTTATTCAAGAATATTTCTTTAGCCAGAGCTTCTGTTTCAAAGGTGGAGTGATCTTTCCTAAACCAGTCTGGAATGCCAGGATGAGAATGCCAGGTCTGCTGGGGAAGATGAAGATCAGTCTTTGGCCTGCTGCATGTCTCCTAAGGTTTACTTTGGACTTCCTGTTACCACAAAAAAAAAAGGGTAAAACAGCACATCTTTTCCTTTCATAAGTAATTCCTGCAGATAAGGATAAAGGATTTTGTACATTCATGAAGACTGGAGATTTTACAAACTATTCTACAGCTACCTGATAGCAATATTAACCATTTATCAACCTGGATGAGTTTCGGGGCTTAGGGAGGGATCCCAAGAGGCAACATAGGTGCCTCCAGCTAAGATTTTCCAAAGCAAAAAATTGGTTTTCTTTGTCTGCATAAAGTGAAACAAATCGTACTACTTCCTCACTCTTCCTATATGGTCAGTGAGAGATATAATTTCCTCCAGAGAGGAGCTACAGGTTTTAACAAGCAGCATAGCGAGCCACTAACAAAAGCAGAGCTTGGGAGTTCTAAGCTTCTTGCTCCCTCTTCAGAGGAAAGTCTGAGTAATGTGTTCCCTGGGGAGCCAGAATCACTTCTTGCAACTGCCCTTGCCTCTGGGACCCTGAGCTGGGTCCAGCTGGCAGGGAGCAACCGGGGACTCCAGGCTGGAACTACAGTGCCCTGCTAAATGACCGTGACTTCAAGTAACTCCTCAAAGCCTTCCTGAAAAGATGAGGGAGTAAAAATGCACCTCACATTTCTTTCCCACAGACAAATGCAACAAGTGTGCTTTAAAATGAGCAACAACAACCACAACAAAATTCTCAAAGAGTTTGTTGTGATTGTAGCAGGATGTGAATTTGTTTAATGAACACTTAAGCAGAGAGAATGGAAAGATCTTGATGTGTCTGCTGTTAGGGGCTGTTTTTCCAGGTATTTAGTAGCAGAACAGATGACTCTCTAATCCCATGTGAGGTATTATTTATGCTTATATTTGGAACCTGACCCTTCGATTAAAACTGGAATTAGATATGACTGAACCTCACACTGATTATATTTTACTGACTGGAAGAGTATCTAGATACTGCAACTTTGGTACTTAAGCTTACTGCAATTCAAGCCATTAAAGACAAGGGCTAAAAATGTAAACTCATTTCCATGTTTTAAAGAAATATTTTTATAAATATTGTGAAATAAAAGCCATAGTTAATGGTATTTTTTCAATAGTTTATGTTTAATTGTTTGTCAGCCACAGAAAGTGCCATCCTTTTTTGCATGTCGCAGAACTTAAAAGATTTTATAACTGACCTTCCATTAATCTACTTATGTTGTACTGTCTTACAGAAGCAAGCTGTTTTGTCTATATTTGTCTTATTCCAGCAGATGATAATGTAAGATAAGACAGTTGGTTATACAAGAATCCTGTTTTAAAAAATTCTGCTAAATAGAGCCAACTGTTTTTGAGGTCAAGATGGAAGAAAAATCCATTTGTACTTTTTCATTTATCAGTCTCTTACAGCTATTTCCACAAGCAATAATGTATGCTAATAGGACATGAAAAATAAATGCAAGATAATTAAGATTGTAAAATAATGTTTTCTGTGCTAAATTCTAGACTAAACAATTCCTTAATTTGTTCTGTTCTCTGCAGATGCTCCCACTGATTCAAATATAATGACTGGAAGCATAGAAGTCATTATGAAGCTAGAAAGTAGACTAGTCTAATGCTAACCTAACTAGTTCTTGGTCCAGTTTTGGAGGTGACGACGCCCATAGGAAGACCACATGCCTCAGATGTTCTCCAGAGTTGTGGGTCTGTAGTTACAGGAAATACAGGCAGTTCAGATGCCCTATAGTTGTGCAACCATAGTCAGGATATTATGCTATATTTTATAGTTTTCTTAAAGACATTTATTTATTTATCAGAATTGCCTTGAAAACTTTAGTGTCTGTTGATCATTCCATGATCAGAATGAAACAAGGTTGTTCCCTCTGGCTGTTTCAGGTATTATTTAAATACTTTGGGAGGGCTAAGAAAAACATTAGGAATCCAAATTACCAACTTGTGAGCAGAAAAAAAAATTGTGCATAATACAGGGGAGAAGGAATTGAATCCACAAATAGCTGAGGGCAAAAGAGAGCACAGCCACCTGAGCTGACCCTAAGAACACATATCGGTAGATATGCCAAGTGTTAACTGGAAATTCATGTAGTAGGAAAAACTTAAGCTTCAGGCATATCATTTCTCAATTAAAGAGTTGAAGAAGTTAATCACTCTGCAATTCTGTTTTTAAAGGAGAAAGATCCTAAGAGGAGCTTTGCATAAAACTAGGGTTTAGAAGCCTGTCTGACACTGTCTGATATACCAACTGAAGGGGCCTCTGGAATCAATGATTTCCAGCTAGAAGAAGGTTAGTAGAGCTCCTAAGGACCTAATTTGGGATGAAATCCCATCTCATCTCAGCAGGAAATACTTATGGATAGGAGCAGTGGCATTCCCATGCAGCCATGACCTGGCTGTGCAAATAGGCAGGGAATCAGTCCTGAATGCTTGGTCACAAGGTGGGGGACCTCTTTGGTTTGCTAAGTTTCTTCAAGCTTCTGGGGCCCATCTGCAGCCACTGCTTCAATCAAACAATTGGCAAAATGGTAAATTCAGGCAAAATGGAAAACAGCAAAACTAGATATTGAAAATATGGAAACATACAGATGGAATCTAACATAATAAAATTAAAAGTATAGAGCTTGAAGGACAGGGTTTTTTCAGCTCAGGAAATCACCTAAAGCATCTTAACTTTTCTCATTCTCCAGCAAATTTTTGGCCCCAAGTAATTAAATGCTTACTTTTAGTTTTATAAATGACTTCTAATTTGTCTTTCAATTTTTTTTTTTTTTTAATTATAAGTAGCTTCCAGTTTGGAGCAAATCATCATTTCAAACTGGAAGAAAATCCAGATTATTTTCATTAAACTAAGACGTTTTTATGTAAGAGCAATTTCTCAGAAGTGAAAAAAAGAAGTATATTTTTATATAATACTGGTTTGACCAAATATACAGTTAATTTCCTCAAACATAAATAATACTGTGGGTTTTACTTTTTGTTTCTGTCCTCTTTTTTTTTTCCCTAAGAAACATGGAGGACACCACTTTCTGACTAAGTATCTTGGATTCTTTCTGAGGAAATCTGCATGAATAGTTTGGTTGGATTCTCCCTCAAAACTCAGTGGAAGAGGCTGTAGTTGTTTATCTTCGATTTCTTGCAATTATTTTTAAAACTAAAGGTTGTTTAGCTGGCCAAATTTGGTGAAAATTTAACAAATTTAGTGAATATTTAACAACTAAAAATGTTTATGAATAGTCAATATGGTTAGTGCCAAGATTCTTTTTTGATTAGACTTGAGAAGTGCTGGCCGCAAAGAAATCTTTTCGATGGGGCACTATTTTATATGCAGTTCACTCTTCAAAACTGATGCTTAACACTCAGTGTTGTAGGGTAAACTTGGGAAGACACCATTGGGTCAGTTCCAACTGGGGTAGTATGGCATTTCTCTTCTCAAATGTGTACTAGGTACAAGGAATTTTACCCACTTTCCCATTAACTGTTGGTCAGATTCCTTAGTGCAAGAAGTTTTTTTTCTGTTTTATTGTCCTGAGTGGGCACGCAAAGTTGTGAGCACTCCACAGTGGTCATTATATTAAAATCATTTATCAATATTTACCTCATTATCAGATAAAAATAATACAGAGGTGAAAAGTGAAGTGTGTGGGATTTCCTGCCACTTTCTCACTTTGTTAAGGTGGTTTCATTCCATTTGCTCTGGGCAGCCATAATAAGCATGTGTTTGTGTCTGGTACCTTTGACTTTCTTGGCTGGGCTATATAATTTTCTAATTAATTCTCTGTTCTGCTTTATATTTCCAAACAGACTCAATGTTCAGGATGAACTTCCAGATTTCAGTGCTATTACTGTTCTTTCTGGCCATTGTAGATGTTCCTGTACCTGACACATGTAGATTGGTTTCCTTAGGCAGAATTCACTGAGACAAAGAAACAGAATTTCATGGATCCCAAGAGGTTGGCAACATGCATATAAATCTTCATACTTAATTACTGCATTGTGCTATGATGATAGAATTAAGCCTTCTTTACAAAAGGTTCCCCCCCTACCTCCCCCCCCAGCCCTGGTTTTAATTAGCACCTAGATTATCTAAAGGAAAAATATTAAGCAAGAAGAGTTTTTAATGGTGTACTGCATAATTTTACTGAGAACTGAATTAATTTAAGCATAATTAGTGACAGCTGAAAACCATGCAAAACATTGTTTACTTGAATCTTATTGTGGGTAAAAAAGGTTTTTTGCAGATTTCCTTTTCCTAGAGCTTGTAAGGACTGGAATACTAGTAATTTTTTTCAATAATACTACAGTACTTTGGAATTTGCTTTCAAAAAACTGTAGATTGATGGTAAATTTGTATAGCTGTACACAATTCCAAAAGCGCCCTGGTTTTGATAGCAATTTGGAAGAATAAACTAGTTCCATTGCATGAGACAATAGCCAACTAATATGAAATTTCTACATACCCATACTTAAAGCTCCTCAGTCTTTCCTTAAATTATCTTGATTTATCTTTGAAACTTAGCAATGCAGATGAGAGTGATACAAGCAGATGCTAGCTCATTTAGTGGAAGCTAAAGGCACAGAAGTTGAAATTATTCTTACAGATGCAATTTGTTTAAACTTTTGCAGCTTTTCTAATAAACTGAACGTTTAAGACTCATGTTTTCTGAATCTAGGCTGATTCACTCAGCCATGTTGTGTGGGAGGAGAATTCTTTGCAACAACACATTGTGGAGGAATAACCTGTTATTGTATTACTCCATTCAGTAATGGTTTGTGAAAATTACCTGGTATAATAAAATGGAAAAAAAAATGAGGACAGAGGAGAAAGTTCAGCAAAGGCATTTCTACTAAAAATCTTCCAACTTTTGGTGTCCAGTCAGAGCAATGCAGAACTGGAGTTGGGTATTAAGCTCCCCTTGCATTTTATCTGACAGAGTGATCCTCAGAAACCTCCTCTCCAATAAATTTCTAGACTATGTTGAGGTGAAATGCAGAGGAAAAGGGTGAGCTTTGGCCACCTCACATCAAGCCACACAGGAGAGCTGGATGGGGACTAGACACAGGTCCTCTGTCTGAACCCCCAGTTCTGAACCTTCCTTTGGAATGCAATGCCAAAGGAAAGGGATGATTGCACTGAATGTCACACAGGTCTGTGTGATGAAAAGTTAAGGTCTAATTCCCTGTTTGAAGGACAGTTTTGAAGTTGTGTCTGTCGTATTAGAGGGGAGCAGACACACTGAACTTTGCGTCTTGTTTGCTAACTTCATTGTTTTTAGAGACTGGCAATTTTGCTTTGTAGTATCTTGGGGTGTGGACCAAATATGAGCTCCCACCAGCAGAAAAACCCTTCTCTTCCAATACCTGTGTAACTTCCATGCATTTATTTACAGAAATTTAGGCATTTAAAGGCTTTAGCGATTATGCAGCTGGTCTGAAACTGTCAATGACATTGAACTAAAAGACTTGGACAGACTTGGCCTAAGTCTGAGGTGGTTTGTTTAAACTCTTTTCTTACTTAATTTTCAAAATTTTCTCGCAGTTCATTGCAAAAGACGAAGCTTTTTGTAAAAAACCAACTGAACCCAAAGCAAAAAAACCTCAAACATAATGTCAGGCTTGATTAGCTTTCCACTTCAAGATCATTCTATAAACCTGACACATTATTGTGTGCTTTTTCCCCCCCCCCGACTCAAAAAGACATGCCAGAAACTTAGGAAATAACAAGCTCACTGAGATTTTGTTGTTGTCAAGGAACACATAAAACTCAGAGTGAGATAAGAATTGAACAAACAATTGTCATTTTCAAGAGCAACTTTTGTCACAATTAGTCAAACAGAGAAAGTGGAAGACTGAAATACAAGATTAAAGAAAATATTTGAACAGTTCCAGTACATGTCAAAGTTATTGTTACAATTAAATAGAAAAAGAAAATATCACAGTTTAATCAAAACAAAAACATCAGCAGATCTATAAGTTGTAGTGTTATGGGGCTCTTTCTGTTAGAATCAGAGAATATGCTGAGTTGGAAGGTACCCACAAAGATTATCAAGTCCAGCTCCTGGCCCTGCACAGCACCATCCCCAAGAGTCACACCAGGTGCCTGAGAGCATTGTCCAAAGCTTCTTGAACTCTGTCATGGTTGGTGCTGTGACCCTTCCCCTGGAGACCCTGTTCCAGTGCCCAAACACCCTCTGGGTGAAGAATCTTTTCCTGATATCCACCCTAAACCTCCCCTGACACAGCTTCAGGCCATTCCCCTGGGTCCTGTCACTGTCACCAGAGAGAAGAGATCAGTGCCTGCCCTTTCTTGTCCCCTCTCAAGGAAGCTGTAGCTGCAGTGAGGTCTCCCCTCAGTCTCCTCCAGGCTGAACAGACCCAGTGCCCTCAGCCGCTCCTCACACGCTTCCCCTCAAGGCCCCTCACCATCTTTGCTGCCCTCCTTGGACACTCTCTAATAGTTTAATGTCTTTCTTACATTGTGTGCCCAGAGCTGCCCCCAGCACTCGAGGTGAGGCTGCCCCAGAGCAGAGCAGAGCAGGACAATCCCCTCCCTTCCCAGCTGGTGATGCTGTGCCTGATGCCCCCAGGACAGGGTTGGCTCTCCTGGCTGCCAGGGCACTGCTGGCTCATATCCAACGTGCCATGGACCAGGACCCCCAGGTGCTGCTTTCCAGCATCTCCTTTCCCACTCTGTCCATACATCCAGGGTTGGCCTGTTCCAGGTGTAGTATCCAGCACTTTCCCTTGTTGAACTTCGTGTGGCTGGTGGTTGCCCAGCCTTTCATTTGTCAAGGTCTCTGCAGGGCCTCCCTGCCCTGGGGGGAGTCAGCAGCTCCTCCCAATTTTGTATCATCTGTAAATTTTCTCAGTATCTCTTCCAGTCCTGCCTCCAAGTCCTTTATGAAGATGTTGAAGAGCACAGGGCTGAGGAGCCCTGTGGAACAGCCCCAGTAAGTGACAGGTGACCAGTCTGATGTCACCCCATTCACTGTAACCCTTTGTGTCCAACTCGTGGGCCTGTTGCTCACCCATCCCATGATGTGTTTATCCAGCTCTGTGCTGGACATTTTGTCCAGAAAGATCCTGTCAGAAACAGTATCAAAAGCTGTGCTGAAATCCAAAAAGACATTGTCAGCTGGCTTCCCTTGGTCAGCTGGGTGGGTTACCTTGTAATCAAAGGAAGTCAGGTTTGATAAGCAGGACTTTCCCCTCTTGAAGCCGTGACCAATGACTGTGCTGTCATTGGGAGGTGTTTTTCAACACCTCCCAGAACAATCTTCTCCACAACTTTACCAGGCACAGAAGTGACACTGACACACCTGTGGTTTCCAGGGTTCTCGTTCTTGTCCTTCTTGAAAACTGGGACAATGTTCATCAGTAGCTGGTACCTCTCTGGATTTCCAAGACTGCTCAAAAATCATTAAGGGAGGCTTTGGGATGACATCAGCCAGCTCTTTGAGGATTCTCAGATGATTCCCACCAGGCCCCATAGCTTTGTAGGGATCCATCTGGAGCAGCAGATCCCACACAATTTCAGGGTTGACTGGGAGTGAATCATTCTCACAGTCATGGTTCTCCAGCTTGGGACACTGAGCCCCCCTTGCTGAAGACAGAGGCAAACACCTGTGCCTTTTCTTTGTTCCTGTTTGTGAAGTGACCATCTTCCCCCTGTGTTATTTTTACACTTCCTATTGCCATTAATATAATTGAAAAGTTTTTTTATTGTCCCCTATGTTTCTGGCCAGCTTCAACTCCAGCTCTGGCCACATCAATTTTCTCCCTTCAGAGGCAAGCAGCATCTCTGTATTCTTCCCATGTCACCTGACATTGCTTGCACTCGTTATACACCTTCCTTTTTTTCCTTTATTTCCAAGAGAAAATTCCTTTTCACCTAAGCCAGCCTTCTGCCTCACCTGATTGACTTCCAATAGTTGGGAATTTTCTGTTCCTGTGCCCATAAGGGGTGATGTTTGAAAAGTGACCAGCACTGCAAAACATTTTCTCAGGGGTTTTACTTGCTAACTCCCTGAGAAACCTGAAGTCTGTTTACCTCTTATTCAGAGTTGAGGGTTTGCTCTCAGTTTTTCTCATGTCAACAGAGATTTCCAACTTGATTGCTTTGTGGTCACTTGTGCCCAGATGGCCACCATTCTCCTCTTTGCTCATGAGATCCCTTCTGTTGACTAGCAGCAGATCAAGTCAAGATTAAGCAGGTCATGTCAAGATACTCTTATTTGTGTGCAAATTGACAAAGCCAAATTGTGTCTAATACTACTCAGTACAGGACTGATTTAATTTGTGCCTAATCTGAGAGCAGTACTCCCATTAGACATTTTCAGATATCCAGACTGAAGTACTTTTGTATGGGTTTCAGTGTAGCATAAGTCAAGCAAGTTTTGAATCGGTTTCCTCCTGGCAGAATACTTGTTATGCAAGACAATGCTGTTGTTCCTGCTGTATTTAACGTGGCAGACTTTTTCTTGAATAGATGAAAAGGCCCAGAAATTCAAAAATTTACTTGTATAAATGCAGTTGAAATTGGTACAAAAATCTTGTGCTTTGACTGGAAAATGCATGGGAAAAGGAATTCATCATGCAAAACCAAAAATAGATCTCAACTGGTGGCACTCTGGTGACAGCAGTGTCTTGGTGCTCTATTGTAGCCAGCATTATCCTTGGAGTTTGAAAATGGCTTTGTGAAATTATGGGATTTATATTTAAAACAGTTTCCTGGACTGATGTTTGAATATTGAGTAACACAAGTAAACAAAAACATTGCCTATTTAATAAGAAATAGACACTTGTGTGTGAAGTTCAAGATAAATCAATAATGCACCTTCATAAGTTAATTTAACTTACATGTAAATAAATGTGGATACACTTCTTTGACTAGAGTAAAAGCTGGGGAGTATTTTAGCCTTTTAAAAACCTAACTTTTACAGAGCTGTCATTACTGACGGGATTTTTAGATACATGAGCTGCAGAAAAAAATGGGGCAAAAACACTAGCTTAAGTGATTTATGTCAAGGTTTTTTTTTCCTTTTTTTCCTTTTTTTTTTTTTGTTTGTTTGTTTGTTTTTCTTCTTCTTCTTTTTTCCCAGTGGGATTACTCTAGGAAAAAAGAAGAATCAGAAAACTTGAAATGAGTTCTTAATCAACATTCAGATTCACAGATATAAATCTGATATTGTGATCACAGAACTTTGATATTTTTACTTAGTTTTCCTAAACTGTACCCTAAACCAGACACAAATATAAAACCATTCACAGTGATTATACTTTAGTCCATGTTTTTGTCTCATAAAATCTGTGGATAACAAATATTTTGCTCATTCTCTTTTATTGAGTTTCAAAATATTTTTGTTTTGCTACTCACCCTAGGTTTGAATTGTAATCCATGTAATCCATGTAAAGACTGCATTTTCTGTCTATGCTGATGTCAAAAGCCAGAAATTCAAATAAAACCTTCTGTCATAATCACCAGGTTTCACCTAATCTTGTGAAAAATCCTGAGATTTTGCATGGTGTCCATTCAAAACCACAAATCAGGACAGCTTTCCTCAGTACTATGTTTCATAATACAAGAATGCTTGTGAAGTTCAGAAAAACTTTCTAAGAACTTGGGCTAAGTTTTGGATTTTAACAGAATTAAAAAACAGATGTTTCATACGATTTTTACACTGAAAGCTTTGCCCAGCTCTTATTCACAGCTAAATGAGGTAACAATCACCAAGACAACAGTATTTTATAAAGACATTTTTCCCATTTCTCTTAACAAGGTGGACTTTGAAGAATCTCTATGAGAAAATTGATTTTTCTGAGCCCCTAAAATGAAGAAAAAATGACAGAGGCTGACTGGTCTCATATACTCTCAGTTTTATTACACTCTGAATGCATAGCATGTTGAAAGAGAAATAGAAGATTGCAGTGGTGATATGTCCTGGTATCCAGTAGTTTGCAGAAGACTTTCTAGCCTCCTACCTAACTCCAGACTGACCACATTCCACAGCACCTTCTACTTTTTTTTTATCATCTGAGTTGCTCATTTTCTCTCCTTTTAAATGTGTGATTTACAAATACTATTTCCATATTCAGCTTATGCAACTCTGCATGTGGCTGCCTAAATAGAACAAAAGACAATTTTAATGTAGCTGGCACATATTCTTTGAACATTGCTAAAGTCTTACTACACCAAGCATTCACAGACAACTGTTGGCACTACTAACTCATAACACCTCCCACAATACGAACTGCAACATGGTGAGTTCCTTAATATATCCTGTGGATTGTGTTGTGTCAAGGGAAACACTCCAGAAAATATTTTTCCAAAGGCATGTATCACATTGTTGAAGCAGAGCTCACTTTTTCTTGAATGTTTGTAGGGTGGAATGGGTTGAGAGTTTCGCTGTTTTATGCGTGGGCTAAGGTACTCTAGATAGAAAAATGCAAACCTCACTTATTTTATAGTTATTTTGAAGTTCAGTTTTCACATGTTACCATTTATTTTTGTCCAGTCTCCTCCAGAATTTGCCATCTAAGCTCTGAAAATCTGCTTCCTACAATCCAAACAATCCAAAGAACAAAATTAGGGGGAAAAGAAAGACCTGTGGAGGCAGCAATGTTTCAGTGGTAGAACAAGGGACTTTAAGGTGACAGTCTTGATGCTGACCATGGTAGCTGTAGATATACACAAGAAGAACGTTCACAGAGCTTTTAAAATGTAATAGGCAGACTATAAGGGGAAAGAGTGTGGGAGAAAATGGAAAGTTCTCTGAGAATTTTAGAGAAAGCATAACTTAAGTCCCTGAAACTGAGAGTTAGCTAAGACTATCTCCAAAATTATTCTGACACCTTGAGATTCTAGATAACAAAAAGAAATTTTAAAAGGAAATAAAGAACAGCATGAAGCTCAAAGAAACTACAGCAGCCTGCTAATCCATACCTTTTAAGACACCAGAAACAAGCATATACCTAAGAGGAAAAACACAGGTTTAGTTGGAAACAGAAGTCAGAGGAACTTAGAAACACTTATCAGGGGGCAAACACTTATCAGGGGGCATATGTTTCAATGCAACATATGAAACTTAAATGACAAATAATAAGAGCTAAAGGAGCATCAATCCTGTAACACTACAATCAGTTCCTTCAGAATTTAACATTTGTGGACTTAAATGCCAGACAACATTTAGGTAAGTCCCATTTTGAATATACTGATCCTTCCACTGCAAAGACAGATATAAATAAGAAGTCGTCCCATGGAAAAAGTTAAGGCAAAAAGATTTTTTACAGCATTGCCCAAGTAGGTTTAATAGTTATGAAAAGTACACAGAACATCCATGATCTCATAGTAAAAATATATGTTTTTTACACTGGGCAATGGAGTTACATAAAAAACATCTGCCAGCCAAGCTCTGTCTACCAGACACTTATGCCAGCCCTTTTCAGGAGAGAGTGTGTAAAAAAAACCTGAAACCCAACCCAAAAAAAAAAAAAATATCAAAAAGAAAACAAAATTATGCAGTTAATGCAAGGAGTTCAAGATAGAAACCCCTCACAGAAAATCTCTATTGAACAAATACATAAGCTCACCTAACTGGCTTTGCTAAAAAAGAGATTTTTTTTTCACCTGATCTGAAAGGAAAATAACTACTTGGCAATCTTTTAAAGTATAGCTTATGGCTAAATGTCCTCACTGTTAAAGGCAAACAGAAAGAAGCTTTTCGTAACAGCTGCAGCTCTACTTTCCAATGATGTGACCGTCTCTTCTAAAGTACTTTGTCTTTTTCTAAAGCTACATTTTAAAAATATAATCTTGGAAATTCAGTGATTTCAATAATGGCCTTAAACTATAGGCAATATATGTATTTTGTCTTTAGGGCAATGCCCAGAGGATGAAGGTATTTTTCCAAAATAAAATTTGTGGAGGAAGTTGTTTGATTTTTTGGTTTTAGGTTTTTTGTTTGTTTGTTTTGATTTGTTGTTTCATTTTGTTTGTTTGTTTCCAGAAAGCAAGTTTTTCTCTGTGAAGGAAGAAATGGGAAAAGCAAGTATTGCTTTAGAAAATATAATTTTGTGTTTTGTGTAGTTTATGTGATATTGTACTGTCTGCTTTTCTGTTCACATGGCTTTTCCTCCTTTTTTTAAATAATAAATTAGCTTATTTTATTTATGTTTTTGAGTCTTTTTCCTTTAAGTGTTTAGGGATGCCTGAGCTTTAGAGGCAAGATACCAACAACTGGGCTTTATGAGCAAGACACCTACATGAAAAAAAATGAAGAACGTAGTCATTATGAAAATGTTGTTGCTGTTGAAAAGTCTATTTTATACAAAATTATTTTTAAAAAATAGAGTATTATTAATATTTATTATTTAGTGATCATAAAGTTATTGTAAGTTACTCATGTCTCTGTGGGTTCTGTTGAGTTATAACGAACTTTGGCATTGGAGATGCAGATTTTGTAATTTTAAATCTAGTAGCAAATTTATGTAGGAATTTGCCAAACAATCTTTGAAGGGAGTTGGAGTGCAGGCTTGGAGAGATTCTGAACAAGAATTTACTGTTTCTTATTCTAATAGGTCATTTGTTACAACAGCTATTTAAAATACAAACTCGACTACTAGAGCTTAATGATGGCAATGATAGGGTTGATTTGTGATGGGTAAGAGTTTGGGGGAAGGCCAACAAGGCAGATGTCATGGGGCAAATCTGTTCTAGATATCCTAACCAGGATTAAGAGGTAGATTCTACAAGCAGCTGGGAGAAGTCTCACAATTCTGATGACACTCCAGATCATCCACTCCATAACCTTTTCCAGCACCAAGGTCACACTGACTAGTCTTGCTTTTAAAGACTGGTGGTGCTACTAAAGACTTATCCCAGAACACTTAAGGGATTAGGCCCAGCCAGCATGGGTTTATAAAGGGCAGATTCTGCTTGACCAACTTGATCTTCTACTTTGACAAAGTTAAAGTTAAAGGGTTAGTGGATGAATAAAAGGCTTTGGATGTTGTCCAGCTGGACTTTAATAAAGCCTTTCACACAATTTCTTATAGCATTCTGCTGGAAAAACTGTCTTCTTGTGGTTTGGATAGGTGTTGGCTCAGTGGTGGACTTGGCAGTGCTGGGTTAAACGTTGGACTTCATGATCTTAAAGGTCTTTTCCAATATAAAATGACTCTATGATCCCATTCTTTCTGCCTGAGTAGATCTGATCTCTCAGAGTATGGCTCAGAATCAAGCCAGACTAAAAGTGTGTACCTGCTGTCTTCGCTTTGTGTAATTAGGAAGTGCTTTCTGGACCAGGGATTGGAAGCCAGGTGTCACACCTCTCCGGCAATCTCCCAGCCTTTAGGCTAACAGCCAGATGGGGCTTATGGACTGATGTAGTGCCCTTGTAGAAAGTGGATCAATTCCAGGTAGAGAATCTCATGTAAGGATTTTTACCCATGAAAATGAGAATCTTGGGTTCCTTCTCCTCAAAACCATGCATTTCACTTAAATGTCCCCTCCATTCCTTCACATAAATCATTGCATTTTGTGTAAAACTTGAATAAATAACCTGAATATAGATTTGGCAAGCTCAGTACTGAAGAGATGGGATGTTGAGCTCAGACACAAGGCAGGTTGATAGCAATAGCAAATAACAAGAGAACCACAGTCCAGAATTTTAAGGCGTTTCAAGGATTTTACATCAGTAGGTATTCATTTCAGGGGGTGGGGAGGAGGGGGAAATCAAAGCATTTAAAACAGAAGACTAGAAACAAAGAACTTCAGAGAAGTGAGGTTCTTTTCAGCTGTTCAAACTACAGGCCTGCTGTACTTCCTCTTTTACAAATACCAATATCACACTTCTCTCATTTAGGAGAGTGAAAAGTGTGTTGTACAACTAATCATTTCACAATCCATTCCTGGTATCAATTGACCCTCATGACCACGGAAACCTCTTGGCACCTTTCACAGATGTGGTGTTTGTGTGAGAGCAGGAACTTGTGGTTACACCTGGTCCGAGCTCAGTGACTGAAAGCATTTGGAGCAAGTTCCTCTCTGCTGTGGCTCTGGCCAGGTTATGTACTGCAGCTAATATTTCTGACATGGCTGTGCAAGCAGCCTGTATCACCTGGTGTTTTGTTAGAAGAAGAAAATCCTGTTTCTATTATATATGTATATTTCTGTAACTTGACAAGGTTTCATCATGAGTCTAATAATTTTAATTGTGTTTTTTTTCCCTCCCCTAGCCTATCTCAATGAATACTTTTGTGAGTAAAAAGGAGTCCTAGAAGCTAATATGTTGGCCACAGATATCAATATTTCTAGGAATTGAATAAGAGATTGGGTAAGAAGTGGCTAAGAATATGATGATTGTACTACAGGACTGCTTCCAGCCTTCTACAAGAAATCTGCATCGCAACAATTAGTTTTAGATTGGGTCAGGAAGATTTCAGGGAAATACAAGGTGACAGTTTGCTAAAGTTGAAGGGTTATGCTCTTATGGTTCATTAAATCTCCAGTAATATAGGAAAGGCTTTTAGGCTCTTTTAAGCTCCTCTTGCTTACTCTCCTTGCTCCCTCAGATTCCCAGGCTGCCAAAGAAACAATGGCCCAAGACCCCAGCACTACTTGAGAGGCCAGTCATTTAGGGATCTACTTCCAAGAGTACTCCAACCTCATAACTTTGAATGAAGTTATGGGAAAACTCAAGGTGTTTGAATATCAGGCTCAAACTAGAATAGCCCATCTTGAAAATTGCTTTGATTTGCTCAGAATCCCATTAATTTTTAGCAGTGCCGAAACAAGTGTAAGATAGGATATGGAATAAGTATTTATCATATATTTGGAAAAATGTTCCACGTGGCTCTTGCATTTAAGAAATCCTTCAGCGAGTCTTTTGGGATACACTGGACAACCAGTCAGTGGAAGGTTTAAGTGGTGTGATCACCTTTTCATGCAGGCATTAGGAAGAAATCCTGACTAAAGGACTGATGATATTCCTCAGAAAGATACTTGTTACAAGGCATGTAGAAATTGGCTCACCCTAGAATGTGGTAGGTGTTAAAATTAGGTAATTATCCAGGAAGTTTTAACAATTGCTCTAACACAATGATTCACTTAACTGTGTCTTGGGAGCCTCCAAGGACTCAAAAGTGACCACAGGGATTTAATGTGTTTGCTAGTAGTCAGCAGCCCAGCCCCTCTGGCAGGGAAGGCCTCAAAAACATCTGAAGGGGTTGCATTAGGAAGAGAAAATCTGCTGTTAAGTGCTTGTAATGGCTCGCAGCAGCTCGGTCCCTCCAGGGCTGGAAGTGACTGCTTGCACCTGCGGCCAGAATGTGCAGCTGCTCCTACCTCACCCAGCCTGGGGAGCTGAACTGCTGCTGGATGAGCTGTGGATGAGGACAGATGTGCCTAAACAGAGCTGGTTTTGACACAGTTCAATGCTAAAGGCCCTAATTTGGACCTTCGGTAGCTCTGGCTGCGGGTTCCTAAATTCTCTGTCCAGTCTGGAAATCAGCAATTCCCAAAGTAAGTAGCTGGGAGTGGGCTTTTCAGCTAGCTGGAAATGCAGCTTCAGTAGGGCAACCGTGTAGTGGGGCTGGTCTGAAAGTGAGATTGGCAGAAGCTTGCAGCTTGACTCCTTAGCTAGTAGTGGCAGCAGTCCTTGAAGGAGCTGAGAGCTCACACAGTTGGGATTTTTTTTCTGCTATCTTTTTATGGTTTGGGTTAAACACTTTTTTTTTTTAACCCTATCCAAATTACTACTATTTGAAAAAGCTTAACTGCCTTCTCAGCAGCTCTCAGGGAAGTCTTCTGCCCTTCACTTAAAATGACATTGCCCTGCAGATGCTTGAGGTGAAATTTTCTGAATATGTTTATCTGTGCACAAGCACTCCCTCCCTGCCCCCAGCTCCTACCTTCAGTAAGTATTAACTTTAATTTTAGCCTGAGAGAAAAAGGCAGTCTAGTGCTTCCCCAGAGAACACATGTCTGTTTTTCTGCTTTCCAACAGTTTGCAGTGAAGAGTATCTGGATATCTTCATTTCTGTTCTAGTTCTTTTTCCCAGCTGCTTGTGTTTGATGACAACAGTACTTTCAGAAGTAGAGGTGCAATTCACAGAAAACGAAACCACAGCAGTTTTATAGATACACGTAGAAACACAGTGGCTTTTTAATTGACTAAAAAAAGAAATGAGACCGTTTTCATCATCTGAGCTAAAAACCAAAGTAAATGGTCCTTTGAGGATGTAAAATAATTGGAAAACTCTATCTGTTTTTTAAGTTTGATTTTTGCTAGAAAGATAAGTTGAAGTAAATGAAGTAAATGTCAAGGGATTTTTTTTGGTTGAATTATTTCTCATTCATTTACTGCCTCAAATTAGCTAATTTAAATAGGATTGGCAAGAGTGGAGATTTCATTCTGCTTCAATTCTCAAGGTCCTCATGCAGTACTTGCATTAATTTGTGGTAGACCCTGTAGAAAAGAAATACTGCCAAGACGGCAGAAACTAAAGGGTTGAACTCACTTGTCAGGAAAAGTATTTTTCCTTCAGACAGAGTGGTCTCTCCTGCCTGAGCAGAAGGGTCCATACAAAAGAGTTCTGAAAATGATGGCCAATGCAGAAAGAGAAGGAAAACAGCTCTTGGTACTGGGAGTTGGAACTTGGAATCTGAACGATGAGATTTTGTCTTCCAAAGTCTGGGGGAATGAGGCTGAATATATTCATGGTAAAGTTGTGTCAGTAAGTCACTGCTTCCATTAGAACTTGGGGGCCCTCTGAAATCAACTGGACATTCAGATTAACATGAAATTGTAAGATGGAACATTGCATAGAGTCAGCAACCACCAAGGCAACAAAGAGACACTTAGAGACAAGGCATGCCAGAAGTGGACACCTGGTGGAATAAGGCTGGAGCTGTGACAGCCCCGCCAGAGAGGTGTTGAACTGAGCTCCTGGCACGCTCCAGGGAGCTGGCTCAGCCCTGCCAGTGGAGGTGTGCTTGCTTCAGACCCTGGGAACATCAGTGACCAAGGAACAGAAGTCAGAAAGGTCTCCCACTCAATGAGACTGGCTTTTGGATAAAGTCCAGTTCTCTTTAAAGACAGCTTTGTAATCTACTTTACACAGGCTTTCAATTGTATGTGATAAGTAAAAGATAAACTTTAAACAAAAAGCATGAGTTGAGTTATCCTACCTTGATTTTGTGCAGGAAAGGAACAGATATTTAGGAGTAATGTAATGGGGTCTTCATGTCTTCTGGAAGTATCAGACTGTTTCTTGTCTCTTTGTCTTTACTTCTGGTTCAGTGATCTCCAATATGCTTCATTTTACAAATGAAATCCTCTGTTGCGTGCATTATTGCAAGAAAACCATTTATTCCAAGGTGTCATTTATGAACTTTTAAGTTTCCAAATAATAACAATCCCAGCACAGTCTCTAGTCACAAATTGAGAAATCATTTTCATTGACACATCTTGGCTTCACAGTAAGGCTTTTCAGCTTTTCAAAGGGAGCTGTTTCTGGCACTGACTATTGTTTAAGGAAGTTACTCTTTGTGGGGATTGTTGATGAGACTTGGCTGGTTTTCTGTGAATTCAAAGCCGACTTGTTTAGCAGATATTTTACTTCTGAATACTGGATTTTGAATGTCAATATAGTACCAAATGAACTATTTTTAAAAAGATCCATAGTAGGTGCTAGCCCACTTGAAATTATTTTTATTATTTGCATGTTACCACCTGCTGTATGTGAAACTACAGTTACTGATGAACCACAGGACTACACCCTTCTTAAATTTCTGAACTAACTTCACAATGTGCACACCAAGATGCTTTAAAGAGGTCTGATATCACATACACAAGGGAACAATCTCATTTTTACACAGTGGTTGTCCCCAATGCCCATCTGGAGGCAGGTGGAGATATAACATCTCTAACTGTGGACTGCTGATTATACAGTGTATTTGAACAACCATATTCACAGAAAAAAGGGGAGCAATTCGTGGTCAGGAACCAAGAATAGTCACTTCAGTACTTTCATGAGCAGTGTGCTGTAGTAACCTACTATTTAAGAAGTGAGCGATGGATGGCTGTGCATGTCCCATCATGAAGTCATATGGCAGTCACTAACAAGCTACCATGAAGCCAGCTCTGGGCATGACTGCTGAAAAGGAAATCACAATGTTCTTTTGATGATTTTCTGGTTTTCAGGATTGCTTTAGTCACCTGCAGAACAGAAAAATCTGTGAAAAAGATCATAGAAATGTATATTTGTATATTATCTAGTTTACTGATGTTCCTGTTGTGGAGCTAAAGAAAGTGTCAAGAAAATGAAACACCAATCTAGCCTAAAATATTCAGCATCAATAAACAAATGAAAGGCTAAGTGGACAAGAAGAAATTGTCCACCTCTTGCTGGGACAGAGGCTTTATATGGAGCAGCAGCTGTCATTTGCTTACAAAGTTAATTTTGGATAATTCTTGTGCTCCCACTGGTATATTTACTGAAGTGCTTGGTTAGTGAACAATGTGGGAAGTGTCTAAGGTTTTATCTCAGTGTTGTTAAATGTGTAGTGAAACCCACCCTGAGAAATAATCAATCAGAACATTTGTGTACTGACTAAATGCTCTTTCAAAAGGTGCAGGGAAAACTCCGTGGTGAGTTTTCCTCATTAGCAATAACCTTACATCAGAGAGCCTGGTCAAACATCCAGTCTGAGAAGACTGCATGTTCCTTTTGTGTTAGGCACAGAGTAAAGAGCCTTGGATTCAAAACCAGACCACTCCTTGGTCCCAGTGGAGCAAAACCACCCCATTATCAAGTCCCTGTTCCTGAGCTCATGTGAGAAGAAAATGTCCAGGTCCAACCAGTTGCATCCCATCCCCTGTTTCATAATCCATCAGGGCAATGCTGGATATATAGAGAGTGCTGATCCCCACTCTGCAGGTGGGCTGTAGGAAATGAATAATTCTCAAATGTGGAAAGACTAAATGTCAGTTACAGCCATAAGAAGCTGAAAAGGAAAATGAGTGTGGGCTGCTGAAACTATTGGTATGATGCTATTAAGAAATGAAAAGCAGGAATAAAGGTAAACCTACTATGATGCTGCGTGCCATGTCTGTGGATAAGCTGTTCTATTAGACGGTGGCATGACAGTTCTGACTCTTAGGACAAAGATAAAAGATTTTCCGTGCTTTGCAGGCTGGTACAGGAGCAAAATCTCCATTTCCATGGCACTGACAAGAGAAGAACTAAAGGAGAGCAAACTGCCCCAAGTCTGTGTGCAGTGCTCAGCACACAGTGGAACACTGGTGACATCGGTGAGAAGGCTGACCAGGAGCAGTGGGAAGGCTGGTGGGCTCAACAAGGAGAGTTGAAGAGATGCACAGATATCAGCTCCTCCCTTGCACCTGTGTCCTGGTTTAGGGCAAATCTGGGAGAAAACCTCCAAGGGGGCCCCTCCAGAAAGCAAACCCACACGGCCCCCTCCCCCCAACCGGTTCAAGAAGGATTCCTTGGAGAGAAGTGGAAAGAACCTGTTTATTTAACAGGCACAGCACCCCCAGCACACAAAATGAACAGTGCCAGATGACAGCACTCTTTCACTGCTCTGAAAAAGATGACAAATTCAGAAAGTCTCTCTTGGGGGTGGTCACTCTGTTTATCATCCCTCCGGCACTGGGGCAGCTGCTGCAGGCACAGGGTGCAAACTCTCGGTGTTCCCAGGTCCCAGTCCAGAGCAGGCTCGAGTGCTTCCAAAAAAAGGGAGAGGAAAAACTGTCCAGGGAAAAATTTGGACTGCTTAACTAAACTAACTAATGAGCAGAAGCAAAAATCAAGAGCAAAGCAAGAGCAAGCAGAAGCAAGAGCAAAGAGAAAAGCCAGGCAAAAAGCAAAAGCAGCACTATGTACTGTCCCGTCTGTATGTCCCTCCAGCCATGGGAGAGCAGCTGATAGCAAAACCAAACCAAAGCATTCACTCTTCAGAGCCAGTCTTGAAGGCACAGAACACAATATCCAGCATAAACAGAACACACAAATGGGGATACAAGCATCATAACATCAGCCTAGGCCAACCTGCTCAGCAGCCTGGCATGGCCCTGTGAGGAGTGAATCAATCCTTTTAAAAAGGCAAACTAGCTTTCCTCCATGCAGGTATTTCTTACTCCAATCTTTGCTGAGCCAGTGAGAACATTTTCTTTTTTTTTTTTTTTTTTTGTGATTGAAAACATTAATTTTCCTATGTAAACACAAGAATAGCAAATCATGGGGAAAGAAATCTCTTTAAACAGCAAAGCTGAGATTCCTCCACTGAGCACTCTGAATTGTCTGCCTTACAGGGCAACATACAAAAAATGCTTCTGAGAGGAAAAATGAGATCAAGATGTGAGCATTTTTCTACTTTAATATTTATATATTTTTTAAGCTTTCTCATATTTAATTTTAATTTTCTACAAGAAAAAGGCCCTGCCTTGCAAGATCCTCCATGTTGCAGTAATTAAACTCAGTTAAAATATCTTTTCATATTTGTAACTATGATTTTAGTGAGGTGCTGCTGGAAGACATTCATCCAGTTAAACCTGCTTAACTATTTTTGCCTGACACTTTCTATTTCAACCTAGCAATTATCTTATTTTACATTATTTTACCTTTCCACTGTAATTTTTTTTTTTTTAATACCTACACTATCTTTTAGCACATTCGTGAGCTGGATACTTTTGTATAAAGCACTGTACAGAAATTATGTTAGCCACTAGAAACACTTGCATCACTTCAAGTTCCTTCATGAGAACCAAATTGAACGGCTTCATTGAGTTTTCCAACCTCAGGCTTCAAGCCTGAATCTGGTGTTGGTCTTGCCTGGTTGTTTCTGTTTTCTGCCTCCTCCATCAGGAACTTCAAGCATAGCTAATACTCAACCACAGTGTTATAAAAGACATCTGAGCAAGCTGCCATGCCAGAAACACACAAGTTGTTGACAACATGAAGCTCAGCATGGGCTAGTTAACCTTTTAAAGTAACAACAGTTACATTTCTCTGATTGTTACATATTTCCTCTTTGCCTGCTGATGGGGAATTCAGTATGGAACAACTTAATTCTTTGGAACCAATTTTAATAAAATGTAGATTGTTTGTAAAATAGTTTTCAAAGTGAATTGAAGACTAATCACAAACGAAAATAAGGCGTGTGTGGTCAGGGTTGTCAAAATAATATCCAGACAACTGCTGAAGCTTTAACACAACTAAGGTTGGTAACATGTGGCACAAAAGGAGGCACAATGCTTTGGGCAGAATTTTTCCACCCTAAGTGTCTTAAAGGATGGATATCTGAGTCTAAGTAGGATGTGTAAAAGACACAGATGCTTCCTGGTAGTAATTCAGAAAAATCCTGAGGTCAAGATGGTCTGATGCCTTTACCTCTGGAAATGACTGTTTTTCTCTTGAACACAGAGGATGATTTAGCTATGCAATCTTTAGGCAGTAAAGGTGGGAAAGGTGAGAAAAATAGATGCTGCTATGAAAAAGGGATATTTGCTAGTGTGTTACCTGGAGCTGTTCTTGTAATCATAGTAGGGTCCTACTCAAGCAGAGGTTTATGATTTGAAGAACATTCTGACAATACATGAGAAAGCGTGCTATAAGTGTGGCCACTCTGCTACCCTTTTAAAATGTGTATTACTGCAGTGAGAACATGCAGCAGAATTAACCCATTGAAACCAGAGGGCTGATTTCAGAGCACCTAGCATTTTAGTTGCTGCTGTAATCTGAAGCTGGATGTGTTATGCTGCATCAAGAGCTCTCCCTGTAACGTAGAAATGGGTGAATTTAACAATGGGCAAAACTGGAAAAAAAATCTGTGAGGTCAACAAACTTTGTGGAGCTTTAGGAGGACTTCAGGGTATTTACATACTTGATGCTCTTTGATTTAAATGAATGCCAGTGTCGCATAACGTCTCTGGCTTCACAAAACCAGGTCTTGACTTTCAATGAAAGTCAAACACCAAGGTGCTTTTAAAAATAGCTCAGGTGTCTTTAATTTAGGTGGTATTTACATTTTAAATGAAAAAGTTAAACTGCTCTGATCCAAGAAAAGGTTACAGATGTCCCCTCTGGATATGACCACCAGCAAGGATGAGATGAAAAAGGGGCATAGGATGTGAATCTCTAGATTCTGTTGTTTGGAGCACCTGCTTCTCCATTTCTCCAGCCTGACATATAGCACAGCTCATCTGCTCTTGATGAAATTAGGTGTGCAGATCCTGGTGGTATAAGTCAGGTCTTCACCTGACTTGGAGCAAGGCTGATACTTCTTTGGCATGCTTTAGGACCTTGATGATACCATTCTGGGGGAGAACAGCAAAAAAATCACAGGGCGTTTTTTATGTCTCTCTTTATTTAAAGTTTTTCAAACCTTAAAAAGGAATTATCCAAATTTGGAGTATAATAGTATTTCTTTGAACTCTTATGACTAAAAAAAAATACTTCAGTCCTTATTAAAAAAACCCATGACAATAGACAGCTAGACAAGCATGGAAGTTTCATTGTTAACCCTTTGATTACTCCACTCAGCAAATAGGCAAATACTTCTTCTGTTCATTTCTATCTAGGAAGCCTTGTGTCTAAAAGAGAAAAGAAATTAATCTTAGGCAGTTTAAGAAAACATCTCTGTAAATTTTAGTTATCATATGGAGGATTCAGAGCTTCTTCCTGAGTCATTTTAATGTAATTGCCTAGATGTGATGAATCTTCACCACCACTTGTCACTTGTGCTCTGCACAGGCTGGCTGTAACCACTTTTATTCTTTATAGGTACTTTTTCTTCCCTCAGAAAATATGTACCCTTACAGTTCCAAAATAAAAGGTACTGCAGCTGTTATACATAGGTATCTTTTATCACCTGTTACTTCTATGGAAAATGTTAACACTGGCACCTTTTCAGCAAGGAAGTAGTTTCATGCTAACAAGCCTCGCTTGCTTGAACAGCTACCTTTAATATTTCAATTAGTCTCAGAAATGATGTAAGCAAACATATGTGGTTACAAAGGTATTTCTTTTATCTTTTTCTTTTGTGGCATCATTCATCATCATTAAATTATGTCCTGTTTTAGAACTCAGTTTGTTTTCCTGAATACATACTGATAAAAGATATACGATTTTAGATACTCTTTAATGCACGTGGTAGAAATGCTGATCTTGTGGGTAGTGTAGGGCAGTTGCAGAAACTTTAAATACTTTCCTCATAGAGTCCCTGATGCAATACTAAAACTCACTGAGCTGTGCTAATTTACACCACATGATGATGTTGACAGTGTGTGCACTACTATCTAATCCTGAGTAATAATGTAAAAATCTTCAATTTGGGGTTTCTTTTTTCAAAACATGTAAGACACTTAATCAGTAACTAGAATTACTGTGTGACTGACGAGGGCAGAGTAACACTGACCAGTCTGAGTAGCCAGAACCTAACTGTAGCCATCCCTTGAATGGGATCAGGGATGGAGGGAGAATTTTGTGTCAGGCTCACAACTCACCAGTCCAGGACCTAATTCTGCCAAGCCTCACATCTCTTCATCCATCTGGCAGAAGAACCTGAAAGAGGAAGCAAGAGCAAGGGGTTATGTAGGAGACAGCCCTACCATTTTCAAGTCGGAGAACCAACTAGTAGATCTCATGTTAATTTTATTTGGAAAAATAAAATAATAAATTATAAAACCCCCCAGATTTAGAAAGAAACTCATAATTTGAAATTATAGGTTTTGTAAAATAGAGGAGATTTTTCTGTCACCATTAAACAAGAAAAATTCTTTTTCTTTTACAAATGGTGTCATTGTGTGCTAATGCATTTTTTAACATTTCTGATTCATTCTTTCTCAGAGCATATCCTGGTAATATATCATACTCAGAGAGAGAGATTAATCTAACTGGCAAACAGTTACTGCATTCACTCTTCCTGTGGGCCATCAGTTTTTCTGGGGATAATAATTTTTATCAAACCATTCTGCCTTGGTAACACAGGGATTTTAGTTCTCATTCCCAACTTACATTTTCCAAGATAATTTAATATGTATTCTATGAAGATAAAGGTCATATGTTTCATTGTTGGAAATACTTCAGTTGAACGGAGCTAAGCAGTAGAAAAGATCTCATCTCAAAAGTATATTATTTCCCCAAACTATGCATTTCTCAAAAGGATGTTATGATTGTTGTTCCTTACAGAGTTAAATTAGGTCAAAATATTTTTTAATCTATTTTACTTTTTAATCTTTTGGAGTTTCCAAAATAGTTGCATTTGACAGATCTCTCCACCTGATTCCACTTATTGGTCTACCCTGCAATGTATTTGCAGTCTCCAAGAGATTTCTTTTTGTTGCAATACATCGAGAACAAATTCTTTGTTGAAAGTGGAAGAAGTTATGACAGATAAGGACAATGAAGGAAGGAATCTCAAGGAGATTTTTCCATTCTTCACCTACAGGTTGTATAAGGTAAGCTACTTTAACCGCTTTAACAAAGGAAAATGGCACAATTGCACCTAACTCATCCTTTTAATACCTACTGATGTCAGCAGAATGGGCCACACTGCACTTGGAAAAGAAATTAATTCCAGCAGTTAAGGGTGTTGAAACACACATGCTGTCCCATACTAGTGTTTTCTACTATCTTTTGGTGGCCAGTATCCACATATTCAAAGGAATATTGAACAGGAGAGTATAATGAATAATTAGTTTCTAATGTAATTTCTGTCTTGCTTTAGTTCTCGTTGAGAGAGAAGATCTGTGGGAGGATTCAAATATCAATGTCAATGTAATAAGCACATTTCCAAGATGCAAGCTTCAAAAAACCCCAATGAAATGCTACGTAGTTATTGATGCAGGTGAGATAGCAATGTCTCAGAGTGGCTAGTGTCCAAATTCTTGAGACATTTAAAGAGTTTTGGATAAGCTTTTTAAAATGCCACAACTGCAGATAAAGTAAAGCTCATCTCACCCCTAACTAATTTTGAATTTCAAAGAAGGATTTCTCCATCTCTTTTTGTCTGTTTTCTGTAGTGAAGCATACAAGTTTTCACAGTTTGAAATGGTGGCTGGATTTCTGGTGTTTTATTTCTTCCTTTAGTAAAGTATCCTTTTTCATGTAAGTGTGGAGTCTTTCTAGATGACAACTTTGAAGCCTCTGGCCCTGTGAAGGAAATCTAAAGCTAACTTGAAAATAACTGCAGGGAATACATGCTAGAAATCAATTTGATCCTGGCAAAAAGAGCAGATCTGATAATTTAGCATCTTTTCAACTTTTCAACTTTTTCAACTCTGAGTTCTATTATCCAGTACTGACTCAGTTGGTCTGCTGTCAGATTTTCTCTCCAACATACACTCTGCCATGTGTATGTTGGAGAGAAAAGAGAATAAAGAAAATGGATGTTTGCTTTGTAACAAGTTTTCATGAGATGACTGTCAGTGTTGAATAAGGTTTGACATTTCCATCTGATAGACAAACAGCTTCTAAAAAATTTGAGTGAGGTTTTTTCTAATGTTAGTGACTTTCAGAAAGTTTCTAGATCTACTCTTTCACATTAAAACAGCAAGAAAATTAAATTAAAAGAGAGGAAGATTTTGGTTTTCAAAAAAAAGGTTATTTTGGTTGTGGTTTTGTTTGTTTTGATTTTGTTTTCAATGGTAATGCTGCTTTTAAGTCAATGTACAAGCCCCACAGAATCCTTCATCACCCCAGAAATATACCTGCCTTGAAATGTTCATTCAGCAATTTCCTCCACATTCAGACTTTGTGAAGCCACGTATCAAAATACATTTTTTCATTATTTCAACCTTTGCATCACCACTTCTCTGTTTTTTTTTTCTTTCTTCATTATTTTCCAAAGAAAGTGAAAAGAGAAGTAACATAAAGACACAGCTTTGAAAAACCTGTCTTCATGAAATCATTGTAAATGAGTTCCTGCACTCCAAGCATTAGGCTTGGAAAATCGGAGGGAGGTCACATTGGATTGTTATTAGCCCTGTCATCCTCTTTCAAAGCTTTCACACACTGCCAGAAAAGGCACTGTAATATTTGGTATTCTAGGATTAAATTAGAAACCAATTATATCAATTAGAAACCAATCTGTAAAAACATATTTTTCAATCTGTTCTGTACTATTCAGCTTTAATTCTCTTTGATCATAGATTTCTTCATTTCTTTTTACAAAAGTCCTAGTTATTAATTGAGCAAATTACAATAACCAACTATTTCAATATCAATGCCTTAGGAACACACACTATGCCGGGAGAATTCGAAACACTGCTGGAAACTGGGTGTCAGTCAGTGCTCACCTCTACATGAGCACAATGTTACAATTTTGGGGGTAGAATTCAGAGTAGTTTGGAAGTTCTCGAAACCTGAAAATCTTACCCAAATGCTATGGCAGCATGTACAGGATGGAGACACCTGTGAGGGGAGATAATACTGGATTTAGGGGTGTGTCAGGTCCTTAATGCCTTTCATAGATCTACTCCAGCGCCCCGTTGGCTCTAGCCTACAGCTACGACTGAAGCAAAGACTGTAAGAGGTGCTGCAAAGTTACTTTAAAGTTAACACTTCTTTGAGACAATGCTGGTCATGAATTATTACAAACAACAATCTAGTTAATAGTTTCCTTAGGCTATTTTACTGGATCTTTTCCTGTTGCAATTGCAGGGCATGTGCAGTGATGTAACTTCATCTTTGTTACAGAAAGCATGAACCAGAGTTGTCAACTAAACATTATGGGGATTTAATAGGAGCAATATGTCAAAAACATCCTTCTGCAACATGGTAAACTTTGTAACCTTCATTTTTTTTCATACAACTTTTCATTTTAGTTCTGGTTTCAAGATTTTTTAAAATTACCAGCATATGTTCATTTTTCTCTATAAGTGTATATAAAACTCATAAAGCCATATGTTTTTCTCTAGAAAGTTGGCAGAACCCTATGCTATCTATACACAGGCCAAAAAAAAAGAGGCTACTGTTATTGACTGTCCTATATATTTTTCTCTCTAATGATGCCATTTCTGACAGAGAAAATGTGAAAAAATTATCATCTAGAATAGACTGTGCCCACTCTTGTTTTTTACACCAAGTTGATATACCTAGGAGAAACACAAAGTGCCTACATGACGGACTTGTGAAAAAGATTAGTATACTGCCAAAAGATGACATTGTAATGAAGTATAAACAGATAAAATAAACTGTTATCTTCTGAATTCTACAGATCTTTTTGTGATGCTTAAAAGTAACAAGATGTTGAGATAGGGGTGTAGGTGGAAGATGAAAAGATGGCCTTGCAGAAAATGAAGCATTCAAATATGCCATGTAGTGCTTGTCACAAATCGTTCCCGGAGAATATCAAGGATCCTGAAATGTGACTGCATCTGAGCAAACATAATTCCATCCAGTACTTCATAACTCCGTGTTCATCTCTTACTTTTCCTTGTTCTTTGAAAATATTCCAAGCTATTGATGTAAAGGAGGTATTTTTCAAAGTCACTCTCCCTCTAAAGCTTCAGCTCAGTGAAGTATCTGGTAAAGCTCAGTTTTCTTTTTCTCTGTGACCGACCAGCTGGAACCCAGCAGTCTGGCTGTATTAGCAGTCTATGACAACATTGTTCCTTATTTTAGTAATTCAGCCTGATCAAGGGAGATACTTTGACTGAGTTTTCAAATATATAAAAAATTACTTGTTAAATCAAAATTTTGCTGAACTGTGTCTGTGGAAGGTATGGCTGCTACCCCAGAATCACAGGGGTTGTGCTAATTCTGTAGAAGCAGTGATGAACATAGGTCTGGGTTCCCCTTGAAACAAAATGGCAAAGGGGGATTCACATTTTCACATATGGACAACCTCCATTAGATGTACACAGTCATGCATCTTGTATTCTGTAATCCTGTGTTGTCTGGGTGTTTGATTGCTGTGGGTTCCTTCATTATTCTCAATATCCCTGCTGCTTTTTCAGACAGGTGCCAGCAATGTGCATGCAGTACTATGTAGAAAATCTCAGTGACCCCCACTCAGCCCCACGCTCATGTCTAGGGGCAGTATTTTATGGAGCAGCAAAGGAACTGCCAGGATACAACCACCCATGGATGCAAACTGGTCCTGTCACCATGTTCCTTTCTAGGCAGCAGGGACCATGTGCTTTCCCTAGAGCATCTGGTCCCCAAGTACATGGAGCTGGTTTCAGCAGTTTGAAGGTAAAATGATGGTATGGACTCACTGAGTCTTCATTGACAGTATGACAGGGTATGTGATCTATGCACGCATGTACCTGACTATTAGGAACCAACTCCTATTTTTAAAAGCCTTTGTTTCCTACAAAGGCAGTGCAGTGAATGTTTCCTGAAAATATTTGTTCCTTAGCATCCTGGTCAGACTTGATTCACCATGTGTACTGTCCATGTGCTGTACACTACCCCTGAATTTTCCTGCGTCAGGACCCTATTCTTTCCATATCAACATGGAGACAGAGATGAACTTTGCTTTTGTGAGAGAGATATTGAATGATACATCTTAATTAAATAGCATTAATGGTCTCTCAGTATTTAGTTTAGCCATTCACTGGGTTTGGTTAGTGATGATGGCTGTAGCTCTCAGTGATTCCCAGACCATGCCATCATGTTTCCCCTCTTTTAGGTGGCTCAGGTGCAATCTGTCAAGAGTGTCAGCAAGTAGGGAAATGAGACATTTTTGTCTTCAGCATTATATCAAGCAAAATGGTGCCCACGTCCTGTGCAGTTACTAGAAAATAAGGACTGAAAAAGAAATAAATGCTTCAAATAGACACAAAGAAATTCAGAAAGCTTCTTGGTTCCAAAAATTGACCAAAAAATAGTGCATTGTGATACCATGAATAACACCACAGAATTGAGTACTAAAAACGAAGAATTTACAAAAGAAGAATTTACAAAAATAGTGAATTTCAACTAATTTTGCTACGAGTTAGTCTACATTCAAGAGAACTTGTCATCTATGAGTGACAGGGGTAATAACATTTTTAGTGTCTTCTCTTAGTTTGCTTGTGTATTTTTTATAAACACTTCATTTCATGGACTTTATTCTAGGCCTTGTACAGTTCCATGGAAATTATTGACTCATAAATCAAACTTGGCTCAGGAACAGCTATGCTAAAATAACTCATCATTTGAATCTCAGCACAGTAATATATTTAAGCTCATGCTTTACTTCCAGCGAGGCAGCACAGTATTTAGATGCTATAATGTTGTAAGGGAGCTTGCTGTTCCCAGTGCTGACAGGAAGGAAAAGGTCATTGGTCTCTCACTGTACTCCGGCAGGCAAACTAAAATATGAATTTTAAAAAGCCCTTGCAGAATGAAATGCTCCTGTCATTTCACCATGTAGAAGTAGAGTTTGGGGAAAATAAAGTAAAAAAAAATGCAACTAAATCTTTGGCCATACATTTATTTTCAGAAAGAATATGAGTGTGTGGCAGACATTGAATTTTACTGATTTGAATCTGCACATGGCTTGCAGTGTTGGGTTATAAGAGCTGCTTGTCATGGCACATCATAGCAGGACAAGTGGAAAGTACACTCCAAAATAAAACCATGAGCAAACAATGGAAAACAGACTAGGTTTAGATTCCTAAGGTATTTCAGTAGCCAGATTTTCAGAGCATCCATTCATCAGGATCTGAACTCTGGAAAATCCCAGAATCTGCTTTAAAATCTCAGCCTTGGAGTTGTCTTAGCGTCTAAGCTTCTCCTGCTTTGCACAGAAGGAGTTAGATAAAACTCAGTGCCTAAACCTCTGTTGATGTGACAGATATGAGGAGACAAGCTACCTTGAATCCTGTTTAGCAGGTCAAGTCTTGCATGAAGCTGGACTATAGAAAACTAGGAGAATTTCTTGGGCTATCAGCCTATTGCTTTTCAAGACCCCTAAACTACATTGGTGCTGCCAGTTTATTTCAAAGGTACGCCAGTAGTCTCCAGACATAATGTAACTCATCTCTTGAGTTTCTCATGACAGCCATCACAACCAGAGAATATAATCATGGAGTTCTATTTATTTATTATACTAAATGCATCATTTTTCCAGTAAGAAAAATTATCTAAATATAACTGGATTTCATTAAAGATTTTTTTCCCCCAGTAGAAACTTTCCCTCAGATCATTCTCAGCCAATATTTTCTATTGGATTTCTTGTATTGGCACAAAGCTTGCTGAAAAGAGCCAAAAGATATTTTAGATGGTGAGAAAATACAGTAAGTATAAATTCATGTGTAAATCAGTTATTGATGTTTACTTGATACAGAAAAAAATATGCTTGTTGAAAGTAGGAAAGAAAATGAAAATCACCAGACATCAAACCCTCAATGTTCTCTCATTGTTGAGGAAGTTAAAATACAACTATGCTTTCTAACTGAGAGATGAGAAGGAAAAATAAGAGCAAGCATTGCCAAGTACTTTATTTACTTTCTATTTTCAAGAACAGCTAGGGTTTTTTTCCTTGAAATTTCAAAGGTAAATTTCTTGTTATGCTCCAGATGGCAGATTTTTAGTCCAATATTCTTCCTTCTCCACCTGCACAGAAGTCTTCACAGTTTTTCTTGTTTCCAAAGTTAGCATACTGAGATCAAAATTTATCAGGTATTTGTAAAAGGTGACACCCCCCCAAAGCTGAAAACATGGTGTCTGTCCTTTTTCAGTGGCATCAGTTCAATGGTAACAAACTTCAAATTAGTCAGAACAAAGAAGAAAAAAATGCAGACCATTTTACATACCAAGGTATCAGCACAATTAACAAGGACAATTTGAGGTTTGTCCAGCCATTGATCTGTGCTTTACCTGCATGACTGAAGTCTCAGGGGCTGAATTTTGAAGGCCAGTCTTTTATTTTTCCTTGGTGCCTCTTCCTCTCCCATTTCAATTTCAGCCAGAAAACTTTTGTCATGAAAAAGTTGCTTTTTTTGTGTTGTTTTATGGTAGCTCTAAAATATGAACTCTGAATTGCCAGAGTTACAACAGCGATGTTATATCATGGCAACTGAATAATATGAACATAGATATATGCAGACTTCATAAAATTTGGAGTATTTCTATAAGCACATAGAAATATGTACATAAAAGACAGAGATATTTTCTCTTTTATGAAAACTCATCTACCTACTTAGCAGTTCTCTACTAACCAGGGACCCAGGCATTTCAATGTTATGGATATTTACAATATCCCTGTAAATGACTAATTGCTCATTAGACATTGAAAAACCACTATTCCCAAAGACTAGAATCAGGAAGAATTTTTTTTGCTCGTTTCCACAGTTGCCAATTCTTTTTTCAAGAAGCCTGTAATAAGGCAGAGAGCAGCTGAAAAGCTTAGACAGTTTTGTCTTGTCACCCACAATAAAGCCCAAGCTCCTTTCAGAGTACTTCACATGGATACACAGTGTTTTTTTCCTGCCATACTCTCACTAGTCCCCAGCTAATGTCTATAAGTAACAACAGCATGAGGAAATTGTGGCTATGTACTGATGGATAACACTATTTTATAAAACTTTCCTGTTCTATGGGGGAGATTATACCACATAAGGTTTTTGCACCTGGTTATTTTGCACCTAAAAGTGTGATTAATGTAAAAGTAAAAAAAATCCTGATAGGCGCAGAAGAAAATCCTGAAGCTGAGGTGGCATAAACATGCACTGTATGATGATTAAAAACAAAAAAGTTGGAAAAAAGAAAGAAAATAAAAGAAAAAACCACCATTGGGTTTGACAGGAGCTATCAACTTTTGAACAAATATTGTAATAATTTTCCAAGACAACAATTTCCTTTTGGTAGTTTCTGTTGCACATTATCGATTGGAGCCTACATACTTTCTTTCTTTTTCCTTGTTCTTTCTATCTGCTCTGTGGATGTTCAGTCTCTTAGGAGGATAAGATTTCATAATGCATTAGCTGGCATTTGAAACAAGCTGAATAACACAGAAGGAGCCAAGAATTGTAGTGAACCAGAAAGAGAACAGCAGGTGAACTGATTTATATATTGCCTCCATTTCTGATAAATATTTTTCTTTCTTACTGAAGTCTGATCAGATAGACTTATTTTCTGTAGTAACAGAAAACTAGGAACAAATGTGGGGTTTATTTATTTACTAATCATTCAAGAAATTGTGTATTTGCTGTTCAGGTTTTTTTTTCCTATGATCTAATAAAAAGAACTTTAGAATTAACAATAACTGCAATTACTGACTGTTTATGTAAAATCAGAATTAATTTCACACAGATGTCTGAAAATATGCATATATTTCAAGCATCTATTTGTTTTGGTTTACATATTGGCCTGTTTCACCATGACCTGCTAAGATGATCCTTGTGAGAAACAAATTATTATCTTCGAGCATTTTCCATACTGTTAGAACAGATTTTACCACTTAGGATTTTCAAGAAGGCTCTGTATGAAACCATGTGCTGCCCAGTGCACACATATATACACATACACAGAGTTTTGGCAAGACCTAAATTATGTGTTTATCCCAGCAGAGAGATCGGACCTCTTTTGAGGGCCTGAGTTTCACAGACTGTTACTGAGGAGAGTTAAAAGAGTGTGAAGCTGGTCCAGAAGCATGAGCTCTTTCCCTTCCCTGGGGGATGAGTTCTGTCCACAAACTAAAAATTAAACCTGCTCATCCATTGGGGTGCAGAAGATTTAGCTGATTTCTGAGGACTCATGCCTGAGGAAATGTCTCTTTGTCAAATAAACAAATAACTTTGACTATTTGGATGCTCACTGGGCAGGATCCTTGACTATGTGCAGCTTTCGATGTTCTACTGCTGCAGTCTCCGTGGCTCTGCTTCCTTCCTACTGAACAGCAGTGGTGTTGCAAGGGATGCTTGAATCCTGGTGCTAAGAGGGTCATCAATCCTATCCTCATGGTTTAGGCATGAAGGTGGGAGAATTTAGGACTGAAAATTTTATGGTGTTTTAGATTAGTCATAAAGAACAAACTCCTAATGTCTTTGAGGCAAGTACTCTCTTTTGTTTGTATCTTTTTTGCTTCTGCCCCTTCTAGCCTGGTTATTTAAGCACTCATGATAAAACAAAGACCTTGCCTCAATAGAAAGTGGGAGAATGTGCCCATCCAGAATATCTGACTACGCAACATTTGAAGAACATTTGGGCCCTGGTTCTCCAATGCTGGGATGGACAGAGCATTGGGAGCCCAGGGTTACAATGTCCTGGGTGGGACCTCTGACAAAAGGTGCTTGTTCCCTGCCATGTGGGGCTTTGTAATTAACATCACTGTCACTGACTGCAAATGAACTCAGCCCTCATCCTGGAAGATGGGGACAATCATCTTCCTATACTGGGGGCTTTTAAACTGTTTTGTATTGAAGTTTAGACATTCACAGCAATTTAAACAGCAACCTGAAAAAAATTTAAATTATCAAATATTTGGCCAGTGTTAAAGAGTAAACAGGCTGGCTGATAGGAGAGGACTTTGGCATCAAAGGAGTGGCTGAACATCAGATAATATGGTTGTTTTCCCTAATTACTGTAGGATTATGATTTAATTTGTTTTCCCATTTTCCTCACAATGTCGTCTCTGTATGCTTTTGTAATTGCCATAGGTTTGAGGCAGTGTTATTTCATGTTTACTAAAGGCCAGAGTAATATGCCTTCTAAAGACATCTACAGATATTTTTCTTCTGTTAAGTTGTAGTTTTAATTCAATGCAGCATCCACAATCTCCCACTGAAATTTTTGTCAGCATCTTGAAAATGTAAGAAGATCTCTTGTGGCATTCACAGACACTGTTTTGTCAGCGCTGACTGATTCTTGGAGCAATGTTTTGCTGATAATATCAACTGTTAAAGAAATGTAACCTCAGAGGATGCTTCAGAAGTTTGTTCATAGTAGTCATAGGAGGTGATCCAAATTGATTTGTAAAGCAGTATAAAAAACAGAGGATGCAATATCACTGACAACAAGCTGGCCACTTCAGCATCTTCTTCAGTGTCAAGATCAGGTAGTAGTAAAATACTTATTGTAGTAGATTTTTAAATGCATACTTTAGCTCCTGAGTAGAATCAGTAAAATAAAGGCTGGTGGTAGATTGCTAGGTGACATTCAAACATGGTCCCTATCCAGAACATATCACACAGACTTTCTTAATCACTAGGAACTTGCATTTCTTTCTCACGGGTTGTTGGAGCAATCTATGTCCACAGCAAGAAGCTGATCTCTAAACTACCCCACAGCCTTCAGATTTACAGGTCTGAATTTGTGGTTCTTATGGGTTTAGTGGAGTGGAATAAGCCCTCACAGTGCTTGAACTCCATCCTACATGCTTCTTTTCATCACCTTGAAGTTCCCGGCTCCTCAGAGAAGAAAAAGTCTGGCAAGGTAATCTTTGACAGGTGAATAAAAGGAACTCACTGAGGAACTTGATTAGTTTCCCAGTAATTATCAGACTAAAATTAGAGTTGAAATTTATCCTCCTGTCACCTGCTGAATGTTTGGCTCAGGTTCGGTTGTTTTGCCTGAAGATCAAAACATCAGGTAATACGTGATTGTGCTCAGTGATGATGCAGTCCAAAGTACTTTCTGAGGAGTGATGTTAGGAAAGAAACCTGATTACCAAACCACTGAAAATCAGTACAAATGGTGAACTGTTGCCTAAGCTGTTATACAAATCTGTAAAATCTGACTGACAGGGAACTGATAGAAACATTATCAAAATGTAAGAGTGGAAAAGGAATGTTATTGCATTACATTCCTATAAAAAAAAGTATAAGGAATAAATCATACAAAACACAGTTTTATTAAGAGGACATAAGGTGTTTTCTTAGTCCCTTATCATTCCCCATTCCCATCAAATAATTTTTTTAGTTGGTCAAAAAAATCAGTGCAGCTGCAGTTCATTTTCCCTATACAACCAGTGTGCAAACAGCTTCCTGCACCACAATCTGTCAGATTCAATCAGGTTTTAATATATATCTAAAGCAGACATGAAAATAAATGGAAACAATTAAAATTTAATTATTTAAAAAATAAATTAAATTGCTTTTGTTTCAGCATTTCCTATTATTTCCAGTGGTGATGACTTGGATGCTATTTATTCCCAGATCCTTGGAAGCCTTTGATAATATTCTGTTTTGCAACTCTTCATCCTCAGTGGCCCAGCTCCCAGTAGAGTTTTCAATCCTGAATCAAATGTTTAGTTTCACATTAGTGGGGAGAACACTTTAGCATAGACTACCTGGGCAGGAATCACCTAAATCATCTTGCAATGAAATCACCAGGGTAGACATGAAAGCAAGCAGGGCAGCTTAGACAGCTGTGCTAGAGCCCTGATGCCTGTGGAGCGTGCAGAACCTTTCCTCCTTGCTTCCAAATTATCCTGTTTCCTCATTAACTGCAGATCAGAAGGGAGGGACAGATACCACTCTCATCATGTCATTAATCCAGACAAACTAAAAGTGGATCTGAACCTTTTTTATTTTTCATCTGCAAGAGAGATTGTGATTGAGGGTGAGTCATCTCATGCTTAACAATCAAAGTAAAACATAAATTCATTTCTATGACAATTTTCAATGCAATACCAGGGTGATTCTTTTGCAGCGTCTAGTTGCTGAGTCCTTGGAATATTAACACCCTGTATCTGAAGAATACATTTTTTTAGAGTCTGATAAGAAGCTCATGTGCTAAACTTGCAGACTGACACTTTGTTTTTCCTTCCCCTTTTTCACCTCTGCTGAGAGATCCATATTGAGCAATGTTTCTTTTGCCATTGATGTGCTAATGCAACTCTAGATATAAATTTTAAGCAGCCCTGTATTGGACTAAAATGATGATAACTGAGAAACCAGAGGAATTGCTTTTTATTGCTTTGGCCTGGCTTGCTGTCCTGGTTAATTTTTGCAGTAGCAGTGAGGGGGCACAGCCAAGACCCAAATGATATTGATGCCATCTTGTACCATTGTCAGGACTCTCTCCCTTCTGGGAAGGAACAATGTTCCTTTCTAGTCCTGGGAAATTGTGGTGGGTAGAGGGTGGATTCATCATTGTTTTTCATTATGCCAGGCAGGGTAGCATTTCCCATGTAAATCACTCTCTCTGGGTGACACTTCTGTCATCGGTGTGTTTGCTTTTGTTTTTTTATCTCATTGCTGTTTCCAGTAAATTGTTCTTATCTCACCCCATGGTCTCTGCCTTGTGTCTCCCCCTGGAGGGGTTTTCTTTTTAGGGGGAGTACTAAATTGGGGAATACCCACCAAGAGATCATCTGTGCCAAATTTTCCACTTGCATTTGGAGATAAAGGCAACTTAAAAGTCAGTAGTTTGCTCTTATCAGGTGTCTGTCACTGATTCCTAGGAAGAAATGAGATTTCAATAAACCAGATTGTGCAAACACTTTGATTATCCCTGAAAATGCTAGATGCTGTCCCATCTGGCCTCTTCCAGTCTAGTGAAGAAATAATACTTATTAAGAAATCAAAGAGAATGCAGAAACCTAAATTTTGGACTTTGTAAACAGATTATAAATTCTCCCTAAGTTTATTACATTAAAATATGAAACTTCTTTCCAAATAACTGGCTCCTGTAAAGTAGGCAAAAGTGGTTCACGATGAATGTAAATAACTTAAATCTCAGCGTATTGAACAGTTGCAAGGATTGTGAATCTCTCTTTTAAAGAGCAGCAATCTTCAGAATCAACCGATCATGTCTGTTTGTCTAGTATTTCCATTCTGTGTGGCAGACTATTTTTTTTGAACTTCCTGTTTCAATGAACTTTCCCACCTGCAAAATTATTTGCTATTGTATTTACAGGACTTCAAAAGAGGTTTTCCAGAAAAAGTGAACTCAAGTTCTATTTCCCTTAGTAAAAAAGCAGGACAAAGGCTTTCCCCTGGCATATGTTCACTCAGCTGAGATGTCTTAGCCCCCAACACTGCATGTTGAATCTCAGCTAGTTATTTATTAACAGTCTTTAACACATGTTCCCAACCAAGCACTGTCTCTGGTCCTGCTAAATCTCCTGGACCAAAACCATGCCAGGCAGTATGGGAACAGTTAAACAAGGTGCAGGTGCTAGACCTCAGCCTGGTTCCTTCTGCTGTTTAGTTTGCTACATAGGCAGAGTCTATACCTTTATTTGACTTGGTTTTATTGTCAATTCTACCAAATAACAACAAGGAATGTAGTTATTTTTTCTCTTAAATATAGTTTTCATTAGATTTTAATATTAGGTTTCCTCAGAAGACTTGCATTTTTTTATGTAAAGAAAAGTTTTTCTAATAATATTAAAAACACATTTCTTTTTTTGTGCTCCTCGGCTATGCTATACTGAGGTTAGTAATGATAGTGTCAGGAACAGTAGAAATGAAGCAATTACTGTGATGCTTAAAAAAGAATTTGCTTTTAATAAAATGGATTAGTTTTCAGATAAATGTTAGAAGTGGAGTTAGTTCAGATAAATCCAACTTATCATTGATAGTTTAACTGTGACAGAGATTTATATGCAATATGTGTAGTTCACATATAAGTGTATTTGGCAATAATGGGAAAACAGGAGTTGTGCAGCAGAGATTTAAAGAATAGAAGGTGTTGAATTGAAAAGAGAAGGTCAATTCTAATGATAAAAGAATTGAATTTCAGATAGTTTTGCTGAAGTTTGAATGAGGTAGAGGACAATAAAGGCATCATGGCTGCATTTCCCTTTTTAGAAAAAAATTAAAGGAACATTGCATTTAGTTTTCCTAATACAGTTGAATGGGTAGAGTCTATGATATTCTGACCCTCTAAAAAAGAGACATTTCTAAAGGCTTTTCAATTTTTTTCTTTTTTTTTCCTTTTTTTTTCCTTTGGACAATGAACATTGTGAAAAGCTATTTTATATGTTAGAGTCTCCAGTCACCATGACAACATCTATACTGTGGGACTCAGGAATTCTCCCAGTTTCTGGTACCATGTGTCTCAGCTGTATTTTATTCCTTTGTCAAGGTGAAAAATGGGCATACATATCTGCCCAAGGCCAGAGATTACTTGGCTTAAGAACAGAGAAAGCCCAGACACATGGGACAAAAAGCAAACAAGTCTGAAAGGCACATCACTGCAGGCCAGCTCTCCTGATGCACACACAAAACCCCTCACTGAAGGAGAGAAAGATTCCAAAGAAAGATAATTATGTTGGTATCGGTCTGGTAAAAATAAATTAAAGTCAATGCTATTATTCACATTTTATTTTATTGCAAACCAAAACATAGGTAGGATTCACGGTATTTCATAGTTCACAAGCGTCTTTTGTCCATTAAATATTGCAATTTACACAGATACAATAAATAATCTAGTTTTCATCTTATGCTTCACGTGGTTTTAGACACAAACAAAAAATTTAGATATTTTTCTTTGCTGAAGACAAAAGAACACCTACATTCTTACCATGTTTAGAGGAAAATTATGTTTTTTAAAAAGGAATTTAGCAGAAGGTGTTACATATTACAATCAGCTTTATCATTTATTCTGATACTCTCACAATATGATTTCCAAGTGGATACTTCAGAGTATGCTAGAGTGGCATTTGTGTAGCACTTTAGCATTCTTGTTAGGAGAGGAAAAGGAAGAATGTGAAAGAAACAAGTTTTCCACTCATTCAAAACTTCTATTTCACACTGCTGACTTTGCTCACTTCATTTTTCCTGCACAAGAATGAGGCCTAGATGCCTAAAAAAAATGTACTTAGATGCCAGTGGAGCACCAAGAGATATTGACTGAACAAATAAATCACAGAAGGTGCAAGGTCAGAGGCCTTGTGTATAATTTTCAGAAAGTTTCTGTCTTGGAATTTGTATGTCACCTGTTCATACAACATTACTTCTCATTAAAAGTTAATCCTTTTATAAATGTCTCTGAGTAGTTTTTTTTAGGTTAATGCACTTGGCTTTTACTTTTTCTGTTGCATCTCCATAGGTAACAGCTTTTTTTTCCCAGCTGTTTCTTTTCTAAGATATTTTGATTTTGATTTCTGGTTTTATCTTTCTTGGTCATTTGGGTTTTTAGAAGATTATTTCAATAATTCTAGAACAATTGGAAAGCATTTGTAATTCATGAAATGGTCAAACAACAGATCACGGATTGCAAGTTTAACCCAAAATCAAAAAATGCTTTTCTAATATATAAACTGTTCTCAGCTGAGAAGTGGTGAAATGTTTCCTCTAAATCCTGGACATCTTTTCAAGCTGCATCTTGCTGATACTGATCCCTGATGATACAAGCTGATACAAGCTGATATTGATCCCTGATGCATTCTAAGTGGTTAGATAGACAGATGTACATTGCAGTGTTTCCCATTCTATCTTCTCTTGTGAATCCATTAATGTCATATCAGAAAATCATGAATTTGGGGGGAAAATTGGGTTTGTTACTTAAAATGAGTGACTGAAGTAACAATGTTGAGAGTGACAGACGCACACGCTTGCAGATAATTCTGATTGTCTCTCCTCTGTGCACAGCTCCAGCTGCAGGTAGGTTCTGCTGGCACTATGAAACATTTTGGATTAAGAAGCTAGATCTGCAATCCGAGAGGGATTAACCCAGATGTACAGGCAGGTGCTCTGGAGAGCTTGAGTCATGATTTACGACTGTCATTGAAAGGTTCATGGGTACAGACATTTTCCATTACCTCAATGAAAAATCTGATCATGGAACTAGCAGAACTCGAGAGAGGAGGCAATCCACAGGCTTGTGGAGCCACCAGCAACAGGGAACACACTCAAAATAAATGAAACAACTAATTGTAGGGCATAGCTCTCGGGTAAGATATGGAGGACAATATGGTACTGGTATGAGGAGAGGTACATGAAGTAGGGTAGAAAAAGCAACTAGAACAATTAGTTTAAAAAGTATCTACTGTCCATCTTGTCAAGAGGATGTATTTCCAGAGCTTATGAAAGATTTAAAGGCCACCCCTTCTTACAAGGGTTGGACCCATTAGGACACACATACACACACACACATTTTTGTGTGCCTAGTACTAGGGGCTGTATGAAAATCACAAAGGTCTCTTCAGCACTTTAATGAAGCCCTCCACCACATAATGGTTTTGTAGAGGCTTCTAGGCCAGATTAATAATGAAAATTTTAAATATTATGTAATATGGAATTTTTTTCTATAACCTTATAACTTGTGGAATGATTTATCTTTTCTCTAATCCATATAGTTCTGAGGTTGCAGTTCTTTGGCAAGGGAGCTTCTCAAATGTGAAGTTTAAAGGAGTTTTGTCTGTCTAGCTTCTGTCCTACAAAAAAATATTGGCTGGGACATCAAATTTGCTTGTCTTGGAGTTAACATACCTCTCTCATCAAGTCTTCAACTCAGATGGTCAGAGAGCATGGGCTTAGAAAGGACTGGAGAGTCCACTCTGGCTTTTATTGTAACCAGAATTTAAGGACTTTAGCTTTTTTGTCCTGTATATCCTTCATCACTAGCATTAATTCCTTGAACTTTAAATGTCTTACCATTTTTATGTATTCCTGAACAGCATCCTAAGCATGCACTTTTCCACATATTTTTTCTTTGTTGCTATTTAAGACACAGCTGTGCTGAGTGATCCCAGTCATAGAAAAGACTGAAATTTCTTCTTTTGCCCTTTAAATATACTTATGTCTCTGACAATCCACCATTACTGCCCAGAGGCAACTGTCCTTCCTATTTCTCATCCTAAATGCTGTCCTACTTGTGAGTTATGACAATATTTAGTTAAATCCTTTACATACCTGTAATGGAATCATGATCCTTTATGTAGCTTACACTGTTTATGCAGAACATAAAATAATAAGGGAAGGAGAATTTATATTTGAAAGGTGTGTTCTTGATCTAATAACTAGGAAGGTTTGGCCTTTTGCTTGGTGCACTTTCTGGTTAGCAAAGAAGGCAGGGTTGGCCCCACCTGGGTTTTCTCCAAGCATGGTGGCTCAGGGAAATCACAAAACAAACCCAGGATGCATATAATATTTTACTATTGTTTGCCATATGACTTGGGCTAGAAAAACAGTGCACCAGCTACTTTTTTTTCCTAATCTATCAGCCTTATACTTAAGCAGCAGTGAGCTAAATGGCAGCAGAGCTGAGAAAGACAGTGGTAAGGGTGACAGGCACAGAAGCAGGAGAAGGTGAGAAGGGCAAAAGCACTGGGGTTGCTATGAAGTGTCTGTGAGGAGAGAAGCAGTAAAAGAAATGCTAGCATGAGGGAGCTAAGACTGCAGCCAGAAATATAATGACACATCAGTATTTTTTTGTCCTTGCTGTTGAACCTGCTGATATTACTTTCATCTCCTGCTGTTTGAAAATGTATCATCAAAACCAGGGAAAAAAACCCCCAGGATTTTCACCAAAATTATTATTTTTTCCAGATACCTTATTCTTCTTTTTAAAGGAAACATTGGAGAGTCACTGAGAGTCTCCCTGCTGTTAGCTTCCATGTCTTTGGGCCACCCTCACAGCTTCCTATGCTCTTGCTCTTCCATGGACCACACAGTTAGTTAATGGGAGGGAGAGGCTAAAAAACTCTGCCTGAGGTGGCTGATCCCTCCACAGTGCTTAGCAAAAAGTAACAACTGAGAGATTTTGAAATCTGGTGATTGGGAAAAATAAAAAAACCCCAAAACCTGACTGTCCAGATTTTTAACATGAGTTGTGATATGAATATGGATGTTAAAAATGTTGTCCACAGGGCACTACATCATCCTGTCTTTTGGTCAGAAACAGGAAAGTTAAAAGCTCCTTCAAAGTGGGAGATTGGTATTAGGGCTGCTGAACTACTGTCCACAAATTGCTCTAATTCATGATCAAAGGCGAACAAAAGCCAAAAGCAAACAGCAACAAATCTTTTCAGCATATATTGAGGATAGGGTTTTTTTAACCTTTAGTTGCATATATGTATAATGAATATTAAAGCTGAGCTGTTTTTGACTGCTCAGTTTCAAGCACTCGTGTGCAGAGGGCATTTTTCTGCCTGTAAATAGTTAATTCTCCATAGGAACTATGGATTAATATGTCAAAACTGTAACACAAGGATATGCTCTTTTTGCATGGGCAGTCTCTTTGGCAATCCAGAAGAGACACATATGATAACTAGATAATGCTGAGGATGCACTGATCCTTTGGCACAACACTGTACACAGGAATGTCCTCAGGAACTTAACTAAGTTGCAGTTGCTGAGTTTAATTTGACTGGTGCAACTCTGTGGCAGAAGAAAATGTCCAAACTTAGACCCAAGGACCTGACCCTGCCTCTTTGGAAAGTTTACACAGCACCACTGGCAAATGTAGACTTTGACCCAGGCAGGGTAGGTAGAGCACCCATTCTTTAGCACACTTCTAATCCAAAATACAGAGCCATATCATGCAATTGTGTCAGAACACCAACCTCCAGCAGCCACCACGCCCATGGTAAATCATGTCCCAAGGTTCTAAACACTTCAAAGACTGAACAGTACCAATTCTCTTGTCTGGGTGCATATCCAAAGTTTTTTTAGTATCTAACTGTTTTAAGTAAGGCTATAAAAGATGTCTTTCAGCTGATTTACCTCAGCAGAATTACTCTAAGCTTATAATTTTATGATAAGTCAAAATCAGGTCCTACATAAGCAGCTATTCAGACCATAGGACTTGGAAATATACTGTCACAAGAAGAACTTGCCAGAATGCTGCAGCAGTCCCTAATCAAATGCATCTCCTTCCATGTGACAGTTGCAGCCAATGGGCCTGCTGTCATGTTTGAAACCCTATAAATATTTCCAGAAAACTAAAAAGAAAAAAAAAAAGATTGAATATAAAAACTAAAGATCATGTAAATTTTTATTCACAGAGACAGATGAGCTTATGTAAAGTAAAAAATGTATCTTGGGTTTCCATTGACAGGTTTTGATAGCAGGGGGGATACAGGGGTGGCTTCCGTGAGAAGCTGCCAAAATATTTCCCCATGTCCAACAGAGCCAACGTCACGTGGTTCCAGGATGGACCCACATCTGGCCAAGGCTGAGCCCATCAGCAACAGTGGCAGCACCTCTGGGATAACAGATCTGGGAAGGAAGAGAAAAACCTCTGCAGAGCTTCAGTCAAAGAGAGGAGTGAGAATATGTGAGGAACAGCCCTGAGGTCCCCCAAATCAGTGGAGAAGGAGAGGGAGGAGGTGTTCCAGGCACTAGAGCAGCGATTCCCTGCAGCCCATGGAGGGCCACACCGGGGCAGAGATCCACTGCAGCCCCCAGGGGAACCCACACCAGAGCAGGTGGGTGCAGCCTGGGAAGGCTGTGATCCCATGGGAGGACCATGCTGGAGGAGACTCCCTGTGGACCTGTGGCACTGTGGAGAGAAATCCCACCCCAAAGCAGGTTTGCTGGCAGGACTTGTGACCCTGAGGGGGCCTGGGGGAAGGACCCAAGTTGCAGAAGTTCAGAAGTGCTCCCCGCTCTGGAGCAGGTGGAGTGGGAGCAGTCCTCCCTGTTAGGAGTCAGGAGCAGTTAAGAGGTAGGGAAATTGGGAGTACTGTTGAGCCTAGGAAGAAGGGATGGGTGAGGCAGAAGGTACTTTAAAGGTTTTGTTTTGTTTTATACCCAACTCTGACTAGATTGGTTGTAGATTCAAACTAATTTCCCCAAGGTGAATCTGTTTTGCCCATGACAGAACTTGATGAGTGATCTCTTCCTGTCCTTATCTCTTCAACCCATGACTCTTTTGTTATATTTCATCTCCTCTGCCCAGTGGAAGAGGGTGGGATAGAGAAGCTTTGGTGAGAACCTGGCATCCAGCCAGGATCCAGTTTTTTACCTTAATATTTAATATGCACACTACTCTCAGATTTAGATTTAACCACTATTATAAGATAAATTGTCAACAATCAGGTAAAAACAGTTTGCTTCCACCCTGTAGGTGTGCAGCTCAGAGACCTCATACATACTTATTTATTTTTTCCTAATCATAGTATAAAAGTAAGGAGAAGAAATATGATCTTTCAGAAGCTGAGACTTGGGTGAAAATTGGCCAGTAATAATAAACAAGGTTTTCAGCTGCAATGATGATACATTTCCTCAGGACTGAAACAGAGTGACATTATGGTATTAGGGAAAATTGTTCTAGAAAATCATGCTTCAAACTATATATGGATTAACTGCAGGTTTAAGTTATTGTTGCTGACGTTGGAAAATTTAGGATGAAAATACTGCTGTTTTAAAACCTGAAAGAAACAAGGGATATGTTATACCTAAACTGACTAATTTTCACCTAACAAAAGAAATGTGTAACTACTCTCTTCACTGAATTTACATTTTATTTGCACTTCAGAGGCTTTGAACTCCCTGTGGAGCAGCACATCTGGGAAGCCTCTTGCTTAGAAGGTTAGACAAATGAAGAGGCTTTAATGTTTTATGGCAGTCATGTTAAGGAAAATACTTTCATTAGCTCTACAGACAGATTATACATTTTAGGGCTCTTTTGTTTTATATTTTGAAGTATCAGAGTTCATTACTTCCTTGAAAAAAGTTCTGAAAATGCAGATTAAATGCCTCAGATGAAACAGTACAAATGAGAACAATTTGTATCAGTGGAGAAGATTACGAGTATGTCCTCAGGTAAAATGCCTTGTGAATTTATATTTCCCATGGAATTCCTTTCACTGTTCCAGGATAATATTGCTCCATTTGCATTACAGTCTGTGCTGTATGTGGAAAGTATGAAATAAGAGTTCTTTTCACCTGCCCCACAAACTAGACATTTTGCTGCTTCTGTTCCTAACAGCATGAACCCCCCCTCCTTTTTTTTTTTAAATTCAATTAGTTGTGACAGAAAAATGCTATTAAGTACATTAGCCTTTAATAAAGTTGATCTCTCAAGTAATCCCTCTTGCAAAAGTGTATTTTCAACCATTTTAATCTTCTGTTTATTTAGAAAACCAGACATTTTGAACAGCTACTGCACATTCTTGAGTCTTGCTGTGCTAAATATGTGGATAAGAGAATTAACATGCATGGATTTAAGAAATCTAAAACTGTTTAGGAATTTCTTTGAAAGATGGCAGTATGCCATTTCAAGCATAGTAGTATGGAGGTTTGGACTCCTCTCAGCATTTACAGCAACAGACAGCACTTAAGGCGAAGGTTAACAAATGTCAGAGGAAAATGAGGGTGTCATCAGGTTGTAGAAGACAGGAGGACAGGTTTCAGATCCTGATCTTGATATTGAAGTGTAGGAGTCTGTATGAAGATCTTTGTGTTCTCATTAGTCAGTGAAGATCTACTCAGTACAGACAGGTGTTAGCCAGGCAAGCGCTCACCAGGTGCCAGCTTCAGAGCGAGCTGAATCATTTCAGGTTCTTAAGAAAAAAAAACCAACAACCTGTTTCCTCCAGGATTTTGGGGTTTTTTAATAAGGCTTTAAGAGTCTGCTATGTACAGGTCACAAACTGACATGGGAAAGCTCCATCTGTATTAGAAAACTGCATTTATCTTTGATTTTTCTCTGATACTGAGATATGAAATGACCTTGTTTGTTTCGTATTGAACAGTCCTACCCTGCCAAATACAATGGATACATCTAGGCTGATATTGTGAGTGGATTCTGGTGCCTGGTAGCTGACAAATTATGCCCAGGAATTACTTGTGAAGCTGCTAATTAGATTAAGCCAAAACTGTACGAGAACAACTAAGTACAGACTTAAGATCCAGTGATGGGGAACATTCCCTGGTGCTTTTTAATTTTCTATCATGAACAGGGCTACTAAGGGTGAGCATTCAGAAAAGCACTAATTTCCAATCTGAGGCATCTTCCTGTCTGTTTTAGGAGCCAATGACCACTCTGCCATACTGTTATCACAGCTTTTATCCTTTCTGTACATTCAGTGGTCTTCTCTGGTCCAGGTTTCTTAGTGAGCAGGAAAAAAGTCAGCCTTTGAATGCCATCAAATATGTAGTGCAAACAAAGTTTTTGGTTGCATCTCCAGCTGACCGGGAACAGTTGAACGCACTGAGGCTGAAGGTTAATGCCTGCATGGCTGTTCATTAGTCATGGTCTGCAAATGGTCTGGCCATGAATCTGTTCCTGGACTCTGACCAAAGGCCTCCTAGGGTAACACAGATGTTTTTTGTCCTCTGTGATCAAACCAGGCTATAGACAGGACTTGCCACATCACATCCTTCTTGTCAGTGGCAGAAGGAAAGATTGTGGTAGCCAAGTTTGAGACCTTTGATTTGTCTTCCCCGTTGTCCACCCCATAAAGATGTTTAAACTATAGAGGTGGAAAGACAACAAGGCATTGCAAATCAATTTGGCCATAAACATATTCCAAAACCTAAAAATATTTCAGCAAGCAGGAATTCTTGTTTAAATAAAAGTAATCTAAGACACAATTTAAAATACTACTTTCTTAGCTTAAAATAATCCTTGTCATACCAAAGCTGCAGTAACTGCTGAGTACTGAGATTTGTCAAGCTGATTTTCCTCAAGCTCATCACAATCCCACAAAAAGAGAAGTTCAGGCACTTTGTTCACATTACAAGAACCTAACCTTCACAGCATTAATGTGGCTTGCATTTGATTTACTTGCATTCAGTTGTTCCAAGCTTTGTTGCACCTCAAGCAACAAACCCATTTATGCACCTTATAAATGCCTTGGATCTTTGGGACATGCATACTAAGAGAATGAAATGGTTTTTAAATTGTGGAGCTTGTTTCCAAAAGGTTCTGTGGCCATCAAAACTGTCAATGTATTCCAAAAAATAAAATATAATCCTGACAGATAGCCATTGATGGATAGTACACATGGTGCAGATAAAGTTTTGTCTCATAGGATTCTGAACTAGATTTAGTTCTGAACTGGATTTTAGTACATGTGCCAGTGAAAAGATCATTTTGGTGTTTTGGCAAAACACCAAAACTATTGGCCTCTGTTGAAGTCAGTCTTTAGACTGTTGATATATGATCATGTTTACCTTACTCGCTAAGCAAAACTGCATTGTCTTTATCCACAGACCCCTTTCCCTCACATTCCTAACAGTTCAGGAGTCCCACTAGCCTATAACAAAATTCTATTAAATCTGTATGTATTTGTATATTACAATATATCAGAACATATTTATTCAAAGTGTAGAGATAAGAAGAAAGTGTTATTTGGAAGATATTATTTGGAAGATAATGTTATTTGGAAGAATTCTGAGTAACATCTGAGTAAGTTGCTTAACTTGAAAGACACTAAGTAGCAGTTTTTTAAAATCCTTTTGATGACTTGAAAGTTCAGGAAGTTAATACTATTCAGCTCACTCCACTTGGGAGCAAAGCTTCCGTGGTGTCCCTCGAAGTCATACACACACCATTTGCTCTTGCTGCTATCATCCCAATGAATGTTTCTAAAGTACAGCATGTTCTAGGAATAACAGCATCTGCTCCTGGGAGAGCTCCTCCAAGGTCTCTGTGTGAGCTATACATGATGTCTCTGCCAGAGCCCTGAGGAAGAGCTGGTAATTTCTTTATTTTTGTAGCCTTCTAGCAAGGCTAATGAAATGTGCATTTTTCAAAAATATGTCCATAGTTCTTGAAAACATCACTCATGATCTTTGTTGTAATTTCATATAATGTGATCAGCTGGAGACTTCAAGAGCTCTTCTGGCTTAACCCCAGGGTTATGTTATTCCACTGCTGATTAGGAAAAGCCAAAACAAATATGTAAACTGAACAGCTTTTGTCATTAATTTCATTATTGTAATCCCTACTCCAGTCGCTCTGGTAAAATAATGAACCATCACCAACTTACTGTAAAAGAATATGTTCTTTCAGCACCAATATGATTTTCATGGCAAGAGTCCTCTTCATACTGAATTGTGAGTATAATCTTCTGCACATTTTTATGATTACATGCTTTTTTTTCAGAAGGTTTTATGTTGAATTTTAACAGCAGTCAAGAAGTAATGTAATGAAGAAAGGTTAGAGATTGTAATGAAGAAAGGGTAGAGATGTTTTCAAACCCCAGATTTTTATAGTATATTTGTAACTGATGCCACTGTTTTTGGGGGGTAAATGTATGGATTTATCCACTGCTGCTTTTGTCTTCAGTGGGGAAGTGGGAGATAGCAATTGCTGGTGAGATATCTCATAGAGGGAAATGTCACATATAAAAGTCACTCTTGCATGTTTTGTATAGCTTGTATAATTTATCTTAATACAAACCACTGCATAAGAAAGTCTCACAAGTTTTTGTGTAAAGTCCCAATTTTTGTACATGACTTCCTCTTTTTCTGCATTGTGATCAACTTATATTCTAAAATATGCTTGAGATATTTAGGCATTTAAGGCATAATAACTCTCAAGGAGCCATAAGAACACAGTAGGCAGAAGTCATGGCTGAGAGAGACAAACTGGGTTCCCAAAGCCCTTAGAATATTTCAAAAATGCTAGTTTTACCTCTGTTGTTTACTGTTATTCTAATAACTTGTCACTTGTTTTGAAACATGAGGTGAAGTAGATCTGCGTGTCATTGCAGTCACCTACATCTAAATGGTCAGAAAAATAGGTGCTATTCAGGCACTTTTTATTTATTTTTGATCTCTACTATAAAATTCCATTAATTAAGTCTCACAAATCCCACAACCCTTTTCTAAATTATAAAGAGAAAAAAGAGTGAGTAGGTCAGATTTAGCTGACTAAAACTTTCACCCTTAATTCTACCATACTTTTGAACTGTGCAATCATATTCAACAGCCCTTTGAAAATTTCATCAGACAAATATGAAAAAAACCCATAATTCAGAGATAAAGGACCAGGCCAAGTTTAGAAGGAAAGTCACTAACATGAAAGAAAAGGAAAGGTCAAACTGAGTATCCTGAGCAATGAATCTGCTGACAATCTCACCATTCTGAAATGGGATTGTGAGATATTCTGTTCAAACCAAGATATCCAGAACAGCTGAGGGCTAGGCACTGCAATAAGTGTAAATTAAAGAATGTGAGAAGCTGTTTCATCTAACATCCAACTCCAAAACCATGAGGTCAACGTTGGGTTGATCAAGCACTTGAATTTTCATTTCATAGGGACATGGTGATTTTTCCGTGGTGGGAAAGGGATGTATTGTAAAATAATTAAAAATATATTCCAGTCACATATAGAGTTTTCAGATAAGAAATTTGTATAAAGGTTTTCAGTAGTATTTTATCACCTGACACAGGATATTATTTTCAAAATTATAGTGCTCATGATTTTTGGTCCTCATCCTTTAAAACAATTATAACACAAAACTTGGGCAAGTGAGTTTAAATTATAAAATTTCTATAGCTACAAAATCTGCTGAGTGGAATAGAAAAGAATCTGCAATTTGGGTACTCAGCTAACTCAGTTCTCTTACCAACATTGGGTCATGTTTGACCATGGAAATATTGACTACAACCACAACACTTCACAAAGAATATTATGAATGCACAGGTCATGGCAAATTACAACACACACACACACACACACACACACAAATGTGCCATCCCATGATTCACTGATTACAGAAGTCCTGGACTGTCATCAAAATGTTTAGATTAAGTGCAGGACAGCAGTAAGCTGACTCAGATTTTGTAGATGTATCAAGGCCCTGGCTTAAATGGCTTTACTAGAACACGAAATCATTCCTTGGAGGCATACCTGCATTGATGTGAAATCCAAGACCCCTGATATTTGCTATTTTGAGAAACACTGCCTCCCTCTCCTCCTATGCCCATACACCCTCATGGCACTTAAACCAGGTAGAATTCCCTAGTCAGCAAGCTGCAAGGATCAGACACTGTAACATAGAGCAGATTGATCCCCAGAGGATTTTCCTATTCTTAATGACATCTGAGCTACCACTGTTGGGACCAACAGAGAATGCAAAAATCATGAGACAAACCAATAAACCACCAAATGTGGTTCCTGTTTGCTTGTTTTTCCCCCCTCCAACTGCTATTGTCTTTTTTGAGGTCCAAGCCGTACCTGCTCTTCATCAAATTTTTAAAGTAATATTAAAATCTGATTATATTTAACAGGCAGAAAATCATTTTTATGAAGAATAACTTAGTGAAAATCTGAAGTAGCTGCACTAATTTCTCACTGTTTCCATCCTGCTGACCTTTTTGTTGCCTGGACAAGAAGCCCAGAAAAAGCTCCTTGGATTAGCTCTTATTAGAATCCAGAAAAAAAAAAAATCATGTTTTGTATTACTTGTTCTGTATCATTAAGATAATTAGATAAAAAATCCCACCAGAGGACAAGGAAACAGCATTTCTGTACTGAAGAATTAGGAACTATAAAAATTAATTGCATACTTCTTTACAAATATAAATTATGTTTTTCAAATTTTTTTCCCCACACAAGCTGTAGCCACAGAACCACTGAATCAAAACTTGTGAAAACCTGAAGCATGTCCAGGGAGGACATCTGAATCTAGGAGCTTAGAAGCCTTCATTATATTCATAATTCATACAGGTCAAAGGCTGCACCCAGTGTGCCCATGAGCCCAAGCTGTTGAACTCCACAATATAAACAAAATTGAGGTTTCCCATTTGAAGGATCCTGAAGCTCCTATAAGTGGAATGGTCAGGGATAGAAAAGACATGTCTAGGACATGGAATGAGAAAGAGGTGGGGAATTACATGAAGTCAGGTGTGGAAGGAATGAAGAGTATCAGAGGGTCCCTAGAAACCTGTGAAAAAGTCAGGTAACCTGAGAGTGCTGCTCTGTTTCTCTCTTGTTTTCTCCTAGAATCTGACTCTGGGATACATATGCCAACTGGATATCAGTGCCTATTAAAGTCACAGTAAGATAATAATTTATGTTGGAAGAGATGTCTGGAAATCATCTGATCCAATGCCCATTCAAAGCAGGGCCAACTTCCAACTTAGGCACAGATGCAATGGTAAACCAGGCTGCTCAGAGACCAATCCAGATCACTTTTTTGGAGATTCCCCAGTCCATCCTCACAACCATTTCTGCAGACAACACTAGAAGCTCAGCTGCCTCCTTGACTCTGGCCCTTCCAGCTGTGAGTTCCTTTCTCATACATACACCTCCTTCTGCTTCCTACTTCAGAGCTGCCTACCTTCCTGCTAATTGGTGATGCTGTTGCAGAGCTGAATATTCTGTGGGATCACTGCCCAGCTCTTCACATAGCAGAATCATAGAACGGTTTGTGTTGGAAGGGGTGTTGAAAATCACCTTGTTCCAACCCCTCTGCCATGGGCAGGGACACCTTCCACTAAATCAGTTTGTTCAAAGCTCCATCCAACCCAGACTTGTACATTTCCAGGAATGGAGCATCTACATTTTTGGGCATCCTGTTTCAGTCCCTCACCACCCTTGGAGTATAGAATTTCTTTCTTATAGCTAACATAAAACTAACCTCTTTCAGCCTGGACTTATTGCCCTTTGTCCTAGCACTGCATGTCCTTGGTGAAAAATACTGCAATTGTCTAAAAATCATCTACGCAAAAAAAAGGAGAATAAAAGCTATGCATTGCTTATATCAGCATTGAAAAATTCAGAGAAACACAAGGTGCAAGTTTAAACCAGACATGTTTGAGGGAACACTGTCTGATTTCTACAAATGCTACTACCTAATTATGCTAATTAACATCTGCACTTGTAATGAAAATTATATTCTAAGGAATAGGAGTTTTTCAATTGATATTATAAAACTGAGTTGACAGTTAAAAATAAGTAGTTGCTGTAGTTGCCATGGGGAAAACCCATTTTTATTAACGCATTGGGACTAGGATGAGGCCAGGCTAAAAATTTTTATGATTTATATATAACTCTTTATTTATTAGAGTGAAAATATTGAAAAATTAGCTTACCGTAGTACATGGTAAACAGGGAAGGTAGAGTCTTTGCTTGTGTCTGAATACATACCTAATGCTAAAGGAGACTTTTGTTTTAGATGTTTTTCTACTTTCCAAAAATAAGACAAGTCTTCAAATCCAATAAAAACCATTCTGCAGTAAACAGGTTTTGTAAAAATATTGCTTTTTTAAATTTATTTTTAAAAATTAGTATTTGAAACTAGACACCTAATAATCTCCCTAGACTGAATATATTTACTGAATCAGTAGCCTGAACACTTCCAGGCCAAAGTGCACTCATTGCTTACTCAATGCAGAATTCAACTCCTCTGACCCAGATGTCAAAAAGAGAAATCAATAAAACTTGCACTACTCGAAACAGACAAATCATGAACAGGAGAACCTTTCTCTGCCTGTTTAAGAATAAGTCTCTTAAATATCTGAGAAGAAGGAAATACTGCATGAGTAATAGAAGTTTAAAAGAATTTCCTGGCTACTGTTTATACAACAAATATAAAAATAATAGGTTATATTTTAACAAGCAAAATATGAGACAGCCTGACATATGGTGATGATGTTAAATCCAGGACCTCCAATCCCAGAGTTGTGGTTGGGAAACCCTGAAACTGGAGTGTCTTTTTTATTCTTCCAAATCCAATAATTTGCTTCTAAAGTTCGTGTAGTCCAGTGATTGTTTGCATGAGTAGAAGTCTCCAAAGGCCTTACTTTCTATGATCCAGTCTCACAATGTCTTTTGCAGACTTGGTGTGGAAATTTGCAACACCCTGTTCTTCCATGGTTTCATTGCTAACAATGTGGTTTACTGATGAACAGCTGTAAGTGTCTGACAATTTGGAGAAGGGTTGTGCGTGCCACTTGCTCTGAATAAAGGCTATCTCTGTGCTACCTGCTTCTTTGCTGACTGTATATCTTTGTAAAATAAACTGTTGACAACTTTAGAGAGTGGTGCTTCTGGAAAGTCTGTAGCAGTTGACAGCTTGGATGGGTAGTGCTGCATTTCTTTTTCAGAAAGTATAATATGCAGGAAATGGCCTAAAATTTCCAGAGTGACTAGAGAGATTTTGAGGTGCTTTTTTATTCTTTCTTTTATTAATGTCTTTTTCTTCTGCTTTCTTTTTTCCTTCTTTTTTTCTCTCTCTCTTTTTCTTTATTCTCTTTTTTGTTTTTTATTTTTTAATCTTTCTGGACTATGAAATTTAAAATTATCTTTGTTTTTAGAAAGGAACAATTTAGCCAGTTCTGGGACAAAAAATCTGTTCATCTTTCAAATTAGGATCTCACAAATTCATCTGGCCCGAACCACATTTTACTTTTTTTATACAAGGTAAAAAAAATCCCATAAGTGTCAAAGCAGACTTAGTGATGTGCTCACAACATCAATCATTGGAGGAATGTGACTCCATCCCATGAGCAGCAGTGCTCCCCAAACTGCTGCAATGTGGGTCGCTCTCCCACAGGCTGTGGCCCTCCAAGGACAGGCTGCTCCCTTGGCTGCTGCCCTCTCCACGGGGTCACAGCCTGTTCTCAGGCATGCCCCAGTGTGGGGCTCCTCCCCAGGCTGCAGGGGGATCTCTGCATCCCCTCCATGGCTGCAGGGGGATCTCTGCATCCCCTCCATGGCTGCAGGGGGATCTCTGCATGCCCTCCATGGCTGCAGGGGGATCTCTGCATCCCCTCCATGGCTGCAGGGGGATCTCTGCATCCCCTCCATGGCTGCAGGGGGATCTCTGCATCCCCTCCATGGCTGCACAGCTGCCTCTGCCTGGCCTGGGCTGCACCAGGGGCTGCAGGGCAATCCCAGCTCCAGGGCCTGGGGCACCTCCTGCCCCTCCTTCTCCACTGGCCTTGGCGTCTGCAGAGTTGCTCCTCTCACATGGTCCCACTCCTCTCTTCTCTGGCCACAATTACAGCTCTGCAATAACTTTTTTCCTTTCTTCCTAAATCTGTTATCACAGAGGCCTTACCACCATTTCTGACTGGCCCAGCCTTGACCAGTGGCAGGTCCATCTTTGGAAATGCCAGGGATTGGCTCTACTGGACATGCAGGAACCTTCCAGCAGCTTCTCACAGAAGCTGCCCCTACCAAAACTTGGCCATGCAAACCCAATACACCACTTTATTCTCATGTGATTATAACCTAACAAATATGCCACAATATTTGATAATAGTTTTATATTATTGCATTTTATAACGTACTGTAGTAAGAAAAATCAATTAATCTGAAAGATATAATTTTATATATAATTGTATAATTATATATAATTGTATAATATAATAAAAAATAAAATAATATTAGAACATAATGTTTTATAATGTAATATGATGCATATATATATGTCTGTGTGTGTATATATATATATATATATGTACAAAAATATGGCTGTGTAATACCCTTGAAGTCCTTAGCATTATTGGACACACAGGCTGTAATGGTAAGCTAAACATTTCAAGCATCCTGAGGCCAGCAGTGCAGCTTGATGTAATTTATTCTATGAAATTGTCTCACCTTCCAGAGCAGGGTGGTCACGCTCAGGCTGCCTTTTAGATATGGTCCGTGGCACATGCTTGTTTCTGAGTCATGCCTAGGAGTAGTTTGGGAGATCCTTGATTGCCCAACATAACCATGCTAAGGATGTTTGTTATTAGTTACAGATGTGCCAATAAAGGTGAAAAATCAGACAACTTCTCTCCCTTATTCCATGTTTTAGACGAGATTTAACCAATTCTCTTGGCAGATTTACAGAGTAATGCCACCCTGCTTTAACTGTTGCACCTCATATAATTTCCATTTTAAAGAGTAGACCAGTACTCCTACTCATGATTAAATAACATGCTGAATGAATATGTCATAAAACAGCAGAGAGTGTAGCTGATTTTAACCTTTTTCTTTAATGTACTTTAAAAAGGCTGCTCTTACTCAAATGTTGATGCTAGGAGAAAGAAGCTTCTGCTGGAATGCCATGTTTTATATCCCCATTACCATCCTCATCACTGTCATGATTATGATACTTGTCACACTCATAATGACCTACAATTATTTACATTTTTTGCTGCCAGGCTGTTTAAAGAATCATGTCATTGAGCACATTATAGTTGTGTTTAGGTAGCATACCTGAAATTTCAGGTCTCAAAGAGTTCTCTTCTAAAGCTGTGGGAAGAAATAATAGTCAGAGATAAAGAAAATGGCAGTAGAAAGAAGAAAATTGTGATAAACAGCTTTAATGAATGTCAGTCACAGCACACCAGCCGCTAGAATTTTGAGTGTTTAGCCAAAGGGCTGATACTTCAACTACTTATTTTCCTGTATAAACCTAATGAACTGAGCATCCACAGGGTCAGGACCCCTGCTTGCATTTTGTTACAGCTGTCTGGGGAGCTATGAATTCCATGGTGTTCATGTTCTTAGCAAATTTCCGTGACTTTCAACATGTTGAGGTATTTGTGGATGGCTGGACGTGAAAGTAATCAGCTGTGCTAAATTCACTGAGAACCCTTGAGTGCTGCCAATTCAAACTTTAGGCTGAACAGACAGTTGATAGAAGTAATTCAGCCAAAAAAATTCTGTGGTAATATTGTTCAGACTGTAGTTCTCTTCATTTGTAAAGTATTGACCTCCTTTGTTTCTGGTGCCAGAGCCAACCACTAAACCTAACTTCCCTTCAAAATGCAGGAAGAATGAAGGTAGTTAAGAACTGTGAAATTCATTTGGATTTCTTAAGTCTTTCTTCAATAAGATAACTATCATGCTACTCTTCTTGCTGGCATGTTTGTTATAAAATAAGATTTTAAGGTTCTCTTCACAGGGTGGGTAGACAAAACAATTCCTTTTCCAGCTTGAGACCAAGGACAACCATTACAAGCTTCAGGCCGAGAGGTATAAACAGCAGGAAACTGAAGAAGAGCAAAGAAGGAGGGTGGGACTTCATAACCTGAAGTTATAGCTGGAAAATTAACTCCAATATGCAAACGGACCAAAACTTATAAAAGTGTGTGACAGGTCATCCATTTTGTGACCATTCTGGATCCAGCTGGGATGTAGCCCTGGTCAAGCTCTTGTGCTGCCTAAGGTGTATCCTTTAAGGCCTTTCAATAAATACTTTATTTCCAGGCAGCCTCTCAAGGCATCAAATCATCCTAAGGATTAGAAAAAAGCAGTACTTCTGCTGTTTTCTCTTGGTTAGTCTTTATGCCTGGAAGAATGATTTGCATGTGTTCCTACATTGCAGCCCTGCAGTAATTCTTAGGCTCGGGCTAGATTCAATCTGGCAACTGTCAGCAAAATTCCTGTATTTTGGCGCTGAAAAAAGACCCCTGATCACTTTTTAATACTCTGCTAACTCTAAAGATACAATGACAAAGGGAAGCACGTAGGGTAAGATTTATGTCAGCTAATTTTATGTTTTGAAATTTAACCCTAAAATCTAAAGCAGTCGCTCCCTTTATAGCGATCAACAGGCACTTTCAATGGACATTTATTCAGGCATGCATTAGATATTTATTTTTAGAATAAATTGATCTGATTTGATATCCAGAGGTACCTATTTCATTATAGGACTATAAAGGGACCCAAAGCACATTTAGCATTTATCTGGGATTTAGAGCTAACTTTCTTTTTATGCTTGGGCAGATGTATCCTTCTGTTAACATCAGTCAGAATGTTTTCTATCTCATGGATCAATATCAGAGCAATAAATCAATGGAAACCATAGGAAATGTTTCTTATTCTTGTGAAAAAATAGGAATAATGGTTCTAGAAAATATCCTTGTCATCTCACAGATATGTTTTCACTCTCCTGAGTTTCACTTGTTACATATAGTCAGATGAAGTCTTAAGTATTAAAAACTCTTTTTTTATGACCAAACCTTATTCAATATGGGTTTTAGAAATCTTTTCCTTCTCAAAATATCTCATTCTCAACATTATGTGAGAGCTGCAATTTTTTTCTAGCTCTTCAAAGATACCTGAAGCCTAAGTGAACTTCTGGACTGAGGACCATCAGGACACAAAACACCAAAGCAGAAAGTGACATTATGGCTCTCTCCCCAGAGCTCACTTGGTTTCCCATCAATTTTGTCCATTTAACCTGCAAATCAGTCTGCAGATAAGCAATCTGAAGCACTGCTTTTTAATGCTGTGCTACAGTTTACTCTGTGTCTGGAGAAATGGCATGGGCATGAAGTTACTCTTAGCCTTCTGTAAATCAGGGCCTCTCACTCCTTGGCACATAGCAGTTCTTCAGTCTGACAGCCAGGGGAAATCTTCATTTAGGGGTGTCTGTGCTCAGTATGATATTTGGTGATACCAAAATTGTGCTGCTGTGTCACCCAGCCAACAAACCAGAAATTCTATAGCCAGATTATTTTTGGTTGCATTCATTATTTTCACATAGCTAATAGGATTAAAAATGTGTTGCTGTATTCAAAACATGCAGATCATGTCAGAGACACATAACAATAATAACTCTATAACAATAATAACTCTAAGATGCAGATCATGTCAGAGACACACAACAATAATCATGCTGGATGATCAAAACTGACCATATGTAGATTTTGGTTTCTACAGATTTCTGAGCATTAGGGAAAAAACAGAATTATGTGTCTAAGTTGGAATTCTACCATTTTATTTTCAATTATTTTTGTTCTTCAGTCCAATTTCTCTCCTATCTCTCCTTAAAACAATTTACCAAATGCATATTTTGGAGATTAGTTTTATATCCATTATTGACAAGGACTGAAAACAACAAGTAGATAACATGGAAGGTGCTCAGAGGTGCTGCAAAGAACCCTGTGCCTTGTGTTTATGTCCTAATAACTCTGTTTTGATGAAGTGGTGAGAATCATATGGACCTTTGAAGCTGGGATTAGGAGGAAAGGGTCAGGTTGTCAGGGAAGCTGTGGTCCTTTTACCTTCCTCAAGCACAGAGTATGTTTCATGGCCTGGGGTTATTGAAACCTGCTCCCTGCAAAAGTGAGCCTAGACTGAGTCTAGTGTCTTCTGGTTTGGGTTTGTGATTCACAGTTTAGGCCCATAACATTTCAAGTTTCTTGTTTACAGTCAGAGAGTTTGGTACTTTTGACCTTCCCTATCTGGAACTGAAAGCAGCTTTACAGCTAAAACAAATTTGTAGTAATGGACAAAAAAAAAAAAAAAAAAAAAAAAAAAAAAGTCAACAGCGTAGTGAATTTACTTGCAAGGGAATGTGAACCACATTCCACAGGGGCTCTGTAAAATTTTTAACTAGTTGTATCCTTACCTTGTAAGTGCACAGTAAACTGTTGCAGTGTAAATAAGACTTGGGATAGGTTTCCTTCCAGTCTATGCATTGCCAGAGGTGATATTTGTGCATTCATAACCTGACAAGTGGATAACTGGGTTTAGAGACTTCCATAAAGGAGCAGACATCACTGGGAGCTGTGAAACACTGGGATCATGGTAATGCAATCCCAACTTAATGGGGAGAAGTCTTAACATTACCAATGATCTATAAGAAAGAAAGTAGGTTGAGTACTACAAGTAACTGCAAGTCTGGAAAGAGGTAGAACTAGGCTTTTGACATTAGCACATTTGATACAAAAACTATTGAAAAAAGTAAAATGTTGCTAAGGAGAGAGGTAAGGAAGCTGAATGAATGTAAAACATCCCAACTTTTTAAAATCAAAGCAATAACATATATAAGAAAGTGAAAAATGTGTATGAAACTGAATTTTTTTAATAATGCTTTTAAGAGCTGTAGTCATCCTGCTTTTAATGTTCCTTCTGATGAATGAATTAAATTAATAATAGGTAAATACACCTACTTCTTACATGCAACAGTTACATATATATCAGATTTAGTCCAGATTTGCAACATATCATATACTCAGGTATTTTTTGAGAATGAATTGCATTTACCATTAGAGATTACATACTGAAAGAAGATACTGGCATCAGAGAACACACCCAAGGCACTTGTGGAGCAGAAGGCTGAGAGCATCCGCTGCATGCATTCCATGCCCTTCTTGTGGTGCACTGCTGCTGAGCAGCCCCTTCATGCAGAGTTGGTTGGTGCTGGCTGTAAGGTTGGTTGCTGTGGGGAGTGGTTTCCACCTCTCTGATCTGTTATAGATAAAGCAGGATCAGCAAAAGGAAGGTTTGCCCAAGGACACCTTGTTACTAGGGCAGGCAGCCTTGTGGGAAATAGCTGTCATTTGTAGTTTATTATTTCCCAGGATTTGGCTGGATAGCAATGGATGTGAGTTGGGCTGGCATTATAATTCTACAGTCAGCCTTAAACAATGGACTCTTCAATTAATTTCTCTTGGCAACTTCTGTTTTCAGTTCCCCCACACAGTATCACCAAGAGAGATGATGCACTAACCTTGTTAATATTTGTGTGAGTAAACTTATTGGCTGCTCAGGAGCTGACTGCTCTTCTGAGGTGGGAAGAAGGAATTGAAGAAGGAGTAAAAAAAGAGTAAGAAAAGGGCTAAAAATACATAATGAGAGAAGCAAGAAGGAAATTACAGTAGAAAATAATCCCGAACAAGAAGATGTTCTTGTAAAACCTGGTTTTTAAACTTATATTTTAATGACCATGTGAGGTTCAATACATGGAATTCTTTGATATAGGCCAGATGCTTAGGTCAAAAGTATTCTTACTTTGTAAAAGAACTTGCAACTATCTGTTCACTGTAGATACACAAAGAATGAATCTTCTGTTTCCTAGCTGGAGCCAAACTTTAATATCTGGGTTGGAATTTATATCTAATCTCCCTGGGTCTGTCTGGCTCACATACTGAGCTACTGGCCCAGGTAATTTAACATTCTGAAAGGGAAGCACACATGACATAAGCAAAGAAGACTTTGTTCTGATTTAACCTCAGATTATAATGCTATCATTACACAGATCTGTAAAGATAGCATGCTTGGAAAACTGCATATATTCAGGAGGGTTCTGGGTTTTTTTAAAAATGCCTGTCAAAAACCTTCCTCTTTTCCTAAGAACTCTCTGATTTCCTAAATTGTATCATTTTCCACTGCAGGTTTTAATTCATGTGCCATATCTTATTTTTGTCCTAAGCCGGAAAGTATTAAAAAATTTTGATAAAATAATTTTTGATCATCATGATTACCTCACAGCAGCTGCTTTTCTTAGGCTTTTGTCCTTAGTTACTTTTTTATCTGTTTTGGCCTTCCTTGTTAAAGGTAATTCCTGTCTTCTGAGAGTAAAATTGTGAGGAAAATTAAAATGAATAGTGATTTTATATATTATCTCTTTGCTTATTAATTTTTATTTGATGAAAAGTTTGTACTGCTTTGATGAAAATGTTTTTGCATATAATTTTCAGTTGGACCAGTACAGCTGCATTATTTTTTCTTTTCTACCACCATATTTTGAACACAGGCTATTTGTCTCTTGGCTCTATTTTCATGTGTTATATAAATAAGAAGGTTTTATTTTCTTTTGAAAAACTCAAGGACTGAGCACAACCCTACAAAACCAGCAAGAATGCATCCCACCATCTAAGTACTCCCACTGAAATTTTAATACACTTTTAAAGTCTGGTCTTTCACTGGGAATTTATGTGGAAGTGAGAGCATGAAATGTTTTCTTATGTCTGTTAAAATGCATTGGATGCATTATCTCAGAAATATAGTAAGCATCTCATGTTGCATTTTAGTTTAGTCAGAGTTTAGTTGGCCTTAGGAATCCCTTGTTACTAAATGGGAAAGGTTACAGGACAATATTGACCTTAAAACCACTGGACAGTCAAAGTTTTTCTCACATTTGGTTTTAAGGAGTTTCAGAATATCTAACCCTATGTAAAAAAAATCTCATAGACTCATCTGGAGTCTATCAATAGATTATACCAAATTTACTATGGATTATGTGTCAGCAGAAGGAATTAAAGTTGATGAGAAGTAGTGTATATATTTATGGGATTTATGTGAGTTTTGTGAAAGTTTGTCACAAAAGGTTATAACAGGAACCCTTAACTAACTTTATGTGGATTGGAAGCTATTAGATTAAATAAACCCTCTAGCAGTCATACTTATAAAAGTTATTTTCTGACTGACAGTCACAATGCTGGTACAAGATTTATATAAACAGTAAGCAAAACTGGTAGCATTAACATGTGGCTATAAAATCTCCTTGACATCCATAATTGTAAAAAAAACTTGGGCAACTCAGCTGAAGTGACTAAAAGTATGCACTGGTGTATTGTAACAACTAAAAAACAGACACTGCATTTTAAAAAGAGGAGCTTTGAGTAAAAAGTTGCTATTGCAAAATACTTAGAGCTGTTTATAATTCCCTGACCTATAAAGTGACAATAATAAATGACACACAAAGGATTTTTCTCTTATTCCTATAGTTTCTGGCAAACAAATAGCTATAATGACTTTTCCAGGACTATGTCTTTAAAAAAAATCTTGTTAAATAGTATTTACACTACAGCTGGAGTTCCTCTGTGTAAATGTCTTACTGTTTAAACAGCCTAATGCTCAATTCAGTTGTGAATCATACTGAGAATTAGAAGAGGGAAAGAAAACTTTAATGAAATCCTGATATTTAAAGGATTAGAAACCAGCTCTTGCTGGGATTGTAAGAGAGTACAGAGCTTCAGCATATAAATTTCCAAACCTTTTCTCATAAGTTTCCCACTGACAGAAGACAATTGCATACTGTAATTAGACCAACAAAAGAAAGGGAAAAAAAAAACCCTCAATAAAAACAAACTGGAAAGAAAGTGGAATTATACTTGGCTCTGTCATTTCTGAAGCTGAAGGGCAGGGGACCAGGGCAGAACAGTACAAATATCCTTTTGTACCTCTGCAGGGTTATTAAAAAAAAAACAAACCAAACAAAAACATCTGACAGCAAGTTTCCTAGCCTCCATCTATATTGTAGAAAACCTCTCCTGTATCTGAGAATCTACAAAATTATTTCAGTTGTCCAGAAGCTGTGATGGATACACTTGACTCCAGGCTGTACTTTGCTTCAGGCTGACTAAGAAGCCACAGAGGCCTCATACCCTGTGATGAACCTGCAAGCTGGAATATTCCTTACCTGAGACTGAGAACCTTCCTTGCTCAGGGTGGAGACACCCCTTACTTGTGATAGATCCTGATAACACACTGAATCAATCCTGTAAAACCATTGTTAACCCATGTAACTATTTAATATTATTATAAGCATGGTATGGCTAATCCATTGGGCATAAATCATTGTCTAAATCGGAGATTAAGATTGGATCTAGCCACGCCTCTGCTCCATCTCGAGTTTTGGGATGAAGTGTGTCCTCCTTGACCCTCATGAATTAATGAGAGGGTCTTCCTTACCCCTTGTGCCTCCAGGCTCTGTGTGGATCATTCCAAAATGTGTTACATTCCATCAAATTTATTGAACTCTCTTTAAATTACTGTTTCACTTGAAAAAAAACCTGTTAGTGCTTTGCTCTTTTGAGCGAGGTGCATTCCACTCATCCATGACACCAGTTGAACAGAGTAGCTACACCACAAGCCAGAGGAAGCTGTGAAATCCTTTCCCAAGACTGTGAGAGATTCAATTTGGCTAGTTGGAGACTCTGAAGGTAGAAAGAAGTCTCTCAAGAAAACTAGCTGGATCAGCTTAAACAGCAGCTGTAAACATTTGATATTGCAAAAAAGCCCCCAAATGCTTTCTTTTATTTCCGTCATGTCCAGCTTTTCATCCTCAGCTCCACTTTCCCAAAGGAATTAAAGAAAAATGCTCTGCTTTTCTCTACTCCCTGTAAAAGGAAGCAATTATGTCTTGCACATCATCTCTGAGGATTTCCTGTGGAGGCATGGTGGGTGACCAGGATTAGCACAACTGACTCCATTCCTGTTTGTGCAGTCTCTCATGCGCTAGTAGATCCAAGGGGACAGCAGAATGGCTGGAAAATTATGTTCTCTGTTTATCCCCAGATGGCATTTGGTTCCAATGGACCCATTGCCAGCTGTCACAAAGTTAATTTGAAACATATTTCATTTTAATTTGGATAAATAAATCTGTAATTATGTTGAAAAAGCATAATTTATTTAGGAGAACTCAGTGAATTTACACGTAAAATTAAGCATTATGATTGTTAGCAATTTCTGAATTAAAGATACTATTACAAAATTATGTCAACCTGATTCAAGTGGGGGAAAAGATGAAGAACATGCTTTTTAGGACATGGTTTATAATCTGTTCTTTCAAAACTGCAACATTTTTTCATTACGATTGTTAGTAATTTCTGAATTAAAGATACTATTACAAAATTATGTTATGGCTGTGTACCTTCTGGATTCAAGTGGGGGAAAAGATGAAGAACATGCTTTTTAGGACATGAGTTTATAATCTGTTCTTTGAAAACTACAACATTTTATCATCCACTAGATTTTTCATCTTGATTTTCTTGGTGTCCTATATCACCCTTCCTGCTGAAGTTCTAGCACAGACTTTTTGCCAATCTAAAACAAGAGCTTCAAAAACTCCCTGAAGAAATTTGTATATCCAAACTCAATTTTTCCCCTTTATCAGCAGCCTTGTTGACTGCTGTTTCTCCCCAGCCTGTTTTGTATGGGTGTGTAACTGGAGCTCATTTCTAGATATGTAGTCTAGGATTTCCTAACAGATACTGAGATATTTCATCTCCTTATACATCTTCTAATTCTCCTTTGCGCCAAGAAATCCCTGCAGCTTGTCTGGAATGACTGATTTGTTAATTTTTCTGCTGCAAAGGCAATTCCCTTAGAGATAGCTGCAAAGTTCTTGCAGTTCTTTCTACCAAGGCCTAAATGTAATGTGAGTGTGGCACTTCCAGTCATGGAAGGTTCAGTTTTGGGATATGTGTGTGAGGATTAGAGGATGAGTTTTATAGGCTCTGTGTTATTTAGGAGCACAGGGCATGGGCAGACATGGGATGGGAGAAGTCATACTGGTGGTTTATGAGTTCAGTGGGTTAGTTTAAATCCCCATTTCAAACATTTGCTATATCCACATGTTATTTATCCAACAATTTGGGATATCTAAGGATGTCAGTCCACAAATTCCCATTCCAATTTCTTCAAGTACTTCTGATTAAAATGCAAGGTTACCTATAGGGTGTTTCCTGGCATCAGCTGTAACTGGGAAATCTGTCAGTGTAGTGCTGTGAAATGCTCGGAAACAAATTTTTTTGCTGGTCACCTCAAAGTGAGTTCCTTGTCTTGCTAAGACTTGCTCTACATCTTTTGCATTAGATTACATTAGTGGCAATGCAAGTTGTTCTGAAACACATAATTCCCAAAATCCTTGTCATGCTGTGAGTACTTTAGAGATGACTAAATGGTAAAAGACTTAGTCCAGTAAAGGTACTTTGTTTGTATTGTCCTGTGGCCTTTCAATCCTACTTTAAAAAGCAGAAAATAGGATTTAAAAAAAAAAATCTAGTTATTTAGATTTCTAACTGGCTCATTAAATGCCATTATGTGCCTCAATAGGAGAATTCGAGATCTCTGAAAAAAGTTTCCTTAAGACAAAAAATACCAAACCCAAATCTCCCCGTTGGTTTTAATAAGAGAATTTCCACTGAAGGTAGGAAGAAAGAGAAAGCACCTCTATTCCTGAAGATGAGTTTCAGGTCACCAGCATGAAAATGTATGGCACAGCAGGAGTTTAGAAACAGACTTGGCACAGTGCAAGAAAGTTTATACTCCTGTGTACTTGCTGCTTTTTGATGGCTCTTATGTTGAGGGTGTGACGTTTTTTGTTTTAGAAAAATCTTGGCTTTGTCTCGAGGCAAAATGCATACGTATGCGTATGTATTTCATAAACCAGACTCTTTGTCCAGTTCCACTGAGAAGACCATATTATGACACTGGAGAAAAATGGATACCTTCTATCCAGAATTGCTCAATTTTGATCATAACAGACATACTTTTATTTAGTCCATTCAAAGCAAAGCAGAGTGCCAGGGCTGAACAGCAGAAAAAAGCTTCCAGTCACTGAAGCATTGCTTTTCTTATTTTATTTTTTTTTAAGAGTGTCTCTGAACTGGTCTCATCAAAGCATTTCAAATTAAATTTATACAGTATTTTTTGAAACTAAATTTTTTTATTAAAAAATAATTAAGTGGAAACTTTTCATTTTCTTGGATGAGTACAAAAGATTTTGGGGCAGCTAAGGTTTCTAATTTCCTTCATAATTTTTTATGGACATTCTATTTTAAAAGTAAAATATGATGGTTTTTAAAGACCCAGGTTGTTTTGCATGAGAAATTTTCTTGCACTATAGTCCCTAGGTATTTATGATATGAATTATTACATAACTGAAAGCTAAATTTGCAAAAAATTTGCTTGGCCTGATGAAGACATTAATATTCCCCAGTGCCAGAGGAAAAGTGGAGCATGCACCTTACATGCAGTCCCAGAGAGTCCTCCCCACAGCTCCTTCTGCTGATGGGAATCTGGCATATGCTCCTCCTGCACCTGCTGCTTTGCTGTTGCTCAGGGACATATTGTTGCTCTCACATCATCTGCTTCTGATCAGCTTTCAACATCTGCCAAAAACCCAAGGACACATGCAAGATTCTTTGTAGTGGAATGGAAGTAAATACATTTTCTTCCCCATGAAAAATGTGCCCGTGCACAAGAACTATCGAGTACCATACTGCGTGCTACCATGAGCAGATCCTTCTTGAGGGACCTTTGGTATCAGATTTGGACTGGCATCAAGGCCTTGTTAACTGGAGCTTTTCCACTGATCCTGATGGCTTCTGAATGAGGCGCCATCAAAGACACTGGCATAAGCTCAAACAGTCTCTGATGAATAACAAAGGCATTCCCAAGCGGCTGCCACCGTTCACAGTTCACATGCAGTCGTGTCTGACCCAGGAGACCAGCCTATAGAAAAGAAGAAAGGCAAGAAGTGGAAAACAACAGGGTGACAAAAGCAGCATTAATGTAACTAAAATTTAAAAACTATCAGGAAATTGTTTGGTCTTCATGAAAACTAAATGCAGTTGCCATTAAGTGCTTTAATTATTTTATTTTATTTTATTTTATTTTATTTTATTTTATTTTATTTTATTTTATTTTATTTTATTTTATTTTATTTTATTTCATTTCATTTCATTTCATTTCATTTCATTTCATTTCATTTCATTCAATTAGGTTTTGCTGTTTTCTATAAGGGTATAGGTAGAAACTCAAACTTAGTACGGCCCCACAGCCCTGCCACTTCCAAAAATATACGCACCATCCTTGTGCTGATGGAAGAAAATAAAGTTACTCTTCTGGTAGCAATATGTGTTTTTTCTGTGTTCTAGAGACATGAGTACCTTTCTTTGAACCAGTCTGTTAGAGAAGTAGTGGAAAAGCAGATTTGTAGGAACCTATTAGCATGCTGAATGACATAAATCATTCTGGAAGTCAGACTTTAAGTGCTCTGCACAGTGGTACAGGCATCTGTCACTGGGTTATTTTAAGGGAAAATGCTAAGTAGATTCCTGTTAGGTCCACCTTTACTCTACTTGGTGACAAACCAGAGAAAAGTGTGCTATAACCTTAGTGTTTTCAGCTAGCAACTTAAATCACCTTTCATAGAATATTTTTGTCTGAGGTTTTTTCCCATTATGATTAAAACCCCTCCCAAAAAGCAGTATGGAATATTTTCCACAAGATTTGCTAGAGAAAATAAATCATTCTTTGTAATGCACACCACAGACATTGTCACGCTATGAGTGACTGCACATTCAGTTGCATTCCATGAAAGTATTGTGGGATTAGGAGACATTCAGGGTAAATCCAGTCTCCCTTCCAAATTGTTGAAGCCAAGATTACTACCTGGGCACCTGAAAGGAAGAGAGAATACTTATCTGTTTGGAGCATTCATAAGAATGGATGTTCTGTGTTTAGTTAGGGAACCTGTGCTCTACTCACTGCTTGCTTCATGTGAGATCTGTGCAGACTCTTAAGGCACAGAAGGCTCCCAGGAAAACTATGGCTTGATTTCTTTTGACTGTTGGATGATTGCTTATAGCACACGGTTTTAAACTGAGTAGAAAATAAAATGGAGTCTAATGCACATTTTTGGTCTCAGTGTAATCCAATAGCTCTCAATAAAGTCAATAACCATGACTTTTTTTTTTTTTACATTTGTGTGTGTCTGTGTGTGTATACACATTTTATATATTTTATCTGCACCAAGAATTGTTATGGGCAAGTGAGTGACTAAAATTCTAAGGGTTCCAGTCTCTTCCATGAAAAGTCTAATGTGCTTTACAGAAATCAGAAGTGTGATGATGTACATTTAACCAGTATGACCAATATGATGGGACATGGCAACAGAGAAAAGAGAAATAATAAAAAAATTTTACTTGAGAAAGTAACTGTGTGCTTTATTTCAGGGGGTCCCAGACCTTTGTCCCTCTGTATGATCCCACCAGCAGTGGGGACACATGACAGTTGTGGCAACACCAGGATAGGAGCTAGGAAAAATGCTTGCCAGAACAGAAACCGCAAGAAAACATTGGAAGAGGGGTGACATGTCCTCTTGGTGCACGTGGCAGGAATCCAGCTTACATGTGCAACAGTGCTCTGAAAAACTGCCTTACACGACAGCTTGTAAATTTTATTCACACAAAGATGAAATATTTCCTAGTTCCTATCTAGTTTTCAATACATTATGTGGTTTCAGGCAGCTCAGTAGATTGCTTGGACGACGGTTGACAGAAAACAATGAACAAATGAAATATCTAACATTAAAATATGACAGAACAGAACATGGATAACTGGAATTGTAGAACTTTAGCAGTTCTCTCATTCTACACAAAATCCTTTCTCTCTTCTACTTGCAGAATTTCTGAATTTTCAAGAGATCAGCTCCAGAAAACCAGCATCTCATAGATGGGAACAGCTCTATATACTTCCACAGGAATATTCTCACTTGCTCCCCTTTTACTCACATGCACACATGCAGAGACTGGCACAAGGGGCAGTTTTATAAGAGCTAAGATGTTACAGCACCCCTTCACACAGCCAAGTCTTGATACATTCCAACAAATAATCCCATCTACCTTTTATATCTTCTCACTTCCCACCTTTGCAGGGAAGTGTCGTGCATAATGTCACCAGACACTGCCTTCAAATGTCCTTTGACATTTTTAAATCACGCTGAAATCCCTTTGCAGATATGTTACAGTCTTTAAAGTAGTTATTGGGAAGGATACACAAGGCCTTTTTTGTGCTCAGCAATATCCTTATTTCTGGCTGGCCTAAAGACCAGTGCTGTTGAAAGGAACATCAGGCAAGAAGGTTTGAAAACAGCTAGGAGGAACACAGCGTTCCAAGTCCAAATATCTCCAAAAATACTTCTGAAGCAGCTTAGCATGAGTGAGAGTTAAAAGAATGAGCAAAGAGGAGAGGAACTGGCTAAAGGACTGAGTTTTTCCAGACAGGGTAGTATAACTAGCATTTGTTTGTTTTTCAAAGAAAAATCCCACACTGTATCTGAACGACAGACTCCCTTATAAAGGGACCCACATAAATCACTCTCCTCCCCTCTCCCTGTCTCTGCACAGTGAACCCTGCCCAGAGGGACAGACTGCTCCTCTTCTGCTCCTGTAAGGGCCTCTGAGCTGCCTCTCCGCTGTTTGTCTGCAGTGATTCATCCCAGGATGTGAACCAGGAAAAGCAGGCTAAACTGTCTCTCCTGCTAGGAGGGAGGGGAAAAAAGGGACCCACGTGTTCCTAAAGTATCTGAGTGTCTGGTTCTCTCTGAAAGGGAGAAATAACTGCAGGGCTGGATTTCAGAAGACCATAATATTTTAAACATCAGGGATGTTTTCAATAAACACTGAAGATGTTTGGCTCATAACCTTGTCCAGATTATGCATCTCAGTCTGCACACTGCGGAAATGTGTCTCCACAGCATATGTCAGCAACCTGAGCATTCAGCTGCACTGAGTCTCTCAGTGCTGGAACGACATGGAATCTGCTGCTCTCACTTCTTGCTGCTGGCACCCAGGACTGTCACTTGCCTTAGGGCAGCGGACTAGGAGGGAGGCTGAGGGGAGGGGAAGAGGCAGCCAAAGAGTTCACCTTGATGCATGTGCCCCTGGGCCTTCATTAACTTCTTAGAGCAGATTCTCCCATCTATTTCCTTGTCTCTGCTCCACTGTCTTCCTCTACCCAGGCTGGAGGATGACTGTTTTTTAAGAACTCTTGTAAAACAAAAACTTGTATTTTTTGGCTTACTCCTTTAGCTCCTGCTCTTCCCTGGAAAGGTTTTACTTCCTTTAAGATAAGACTAAAGTATTATCATTATGATTGTAGCGGGCTTCAGATAAAACAGAAGTAAATCAAAATAAAACCTTTTTTTTATTATCTTCTTTGGTCTGTCTGCACCATACCTGCTTCTAAGTTTAGGACTCACCCTGCTTGGTGAGACAAAGCTTCTTGTGAAGGATGTGCTGAGAAATCGTTGTACAACAGCTGCCTCTGCTATGTCAAAGCCTGGAGTTTTAAACCTGTCAAATAACTATCTAACAAGGTTTTAATAAACAGCGGTCCCCGATGGCAGAAATTGCCATGAAAGCCATTCAGAGACTTTGCAAGAAAATTGCACAGCTGTATATTAGTAGTTTATCTACCAAATCTAACAGTAAATACAAAAATAACAACAAAAGTCCTCAACAGAGATGAAGAACACTTGGCTGTTAAAAGAGAGTTCAGTTTGCAAAAGGAATTTTTTAATTCTATGAGACAATGCCAGATAATAGCGTCCTGGGTAGCCCTGTTAATCTCAGACAGAAAAAGATTAAATTTTCTACTACGTGAGATTGGCCTAACTGTATTTTTGGTTTTGAAAACATCTTAAGCAAAAAGTGCAATAAAAAGGAATTATTTTAACTTCAAACTACTGAAAGGTTTTTTTGGCATCTGACTAAAAAGATATTCTCATTTCAAATATAAGTGCAGTGAAGCTGGGGCTTTACCTGCAGCAATTATTTGTATATCAGTTGAGCAACTAGCAACAATAGTAAGCTGTTACATAAGAAAGAATTGGGGCTTTTTAAATTAGAATGAATGCAAGGTTAAGATGATTTTCAGGATGATGAGGACACCCCCGCCCCCACCCCCATTAAATTTGATTTCCTTCTTCTGTGCATTACCTGGCACTGAAGGTGCAGAGCCTCAATGCACCATCTCTTTTCATGTGAAGAGAGAGAATTACAGCACACAGCCAGGCAGCCACAGCTTGGAGACAGCCCCCCTGCTACCCACACCATGGACTGAACACAGATACTCCACTGTCTGGCGGGCTGGAGGAGAAAGGGAGCACACACAGTGGCTTTCAGAAGTGCAAGGTTAACCTGATATGCTCAGCTGTGGAACTTACAAGATGACTCAGAAGGAGATGCCAGTTGCACTACAGAGAATCTGGAGTCCCTTCACTTTTACAGTGAGGGAACTGTGTACAAACTTGGCAGGGTACTGTGCTTTCCAGTGCAGGAGCAGGGGAGCTCTAAGCCTATGTTTGAAGATAATCACTCTATGGAGACTGGAAATTGCTAATTAGTGCAATATATAAGTTAATGACTTTTTTTTTGCTGCAGCTTCAAGATATCAACAAATGTGCAGAAGGCCATTTCCCATTCATTTCTGTATTGCTGTTAATTTCATAGCCACGAATGTCAGATAATTTTCTTTCTTTTTTTCCCCAATTTGTTATCACTCCCTCGGTACCCATCTCATGGTGACCCACAACCCCTGTAACTTCCACAGGCCCGATTAAAAGGCAGGAGTGTGGTTTGCTAAAAATAATGAGGAGCTCTACACAGAAGTCAGGATCATTATTACTTAGGTCTAGCTATCAGAGTCTGCCAACTTTTGGTTTATAAAATCATAACATACAGCTTATACACACCACTATAAGTGCTCTCTATCTAGTAAATCCTGTTAATGTCTGTGGGTCTGTACTGTTTAAATTCATTATCTCCTTAAACTGCAATTCATACAAATTCCAAGGACTATTCTTCCTGTCTGCTGCCAGGGGAGATATTTGGGATACATATTGCACTGTGTTGCTTTGTGAAATGACAGGTGGGCTTTCAAACCTTGCAAAGATATTCCAGAATTAGCAATTGTCTCAGGAAAAAAAGAATCTGGCAGAGTCTGACTATAACAGGGGTGAAGCATGTATTGATTTACAGCATTACTTTGTACTGCTGACTAGCAGTACAAAGTAATGCTGTAAATCAATGATTTATGATTGTCTAGTAGATCCCCAGGCATAATCTGTTTTTCACCTGAAATCTTTACTTCCCAAAGAGGAAGAAAGCTGTTTATGATTGCAGTATGGACTGCAAGGAAACTCCTAGTGTAGAAGAGCAAGGGGAAAGTGATGGAAGCTAGCTTTGGGGATCTTCTCCTAAGGAAGTGTGAGAGACAAAAGGATAAATTCATTCCATTCCCTGCATGTGAAAACGGCCCAGCACACAGGAAGGGATTGCCACCACCAGGGAGTGGATCTGCAATCACCTGTGGTGATCCCTGATCTGCAGTAGCTCAGGATGTGCTGTGTGAAGGTTTAGCACCATGAATTTCAGGCCAGAAAAGGGAGCTGGAAGTTGATCCTCATGGGAAAGCAGATTCTCATGGTGTCCTACAAGAAGACAAAGCTAGAGATGCTTATTATGGCAATGTAAGTATTACAGCTCAGGTTGCATAGGTCCAGGCTTTTCAGTTGTCATGTCCTGGGACTAGTTCATTGGGGTAGCATGGAGTCAAGACTTCTCTCCATCTGCTATGGTTTATCCTTTTTATTCTTTTGGCTGAGTCATGAGAAGGGGAAACCTAGGTTCCATCTATAACTCTGTACCCTCCAAGCTGTGCTAAAGAACCTGCTGTTGCTTCAACAGCCCTGGAAAAGGACTGCTGAGGAGTTTGTGGACTGTGTGTGCAGGTGCAGGCAGGGCATAACCCATGTAAAAGGTCAAGAGCTGACTCCCTGAGTGGGTGAACAGAGTCAGAAATATTGCTTGGAGCTCTCAAGACCCACTCCTCTGTCTTTAGTCTGCATTTCAATTCACACAGAATTCTCAGACACCTGAGAGGGCACTCTGTCCTCAGAGATAATGCTGCAACAGAGAGAGAGAAAGCACCTTGCATGGGACCTTGGCGTGGAAGAGAGAGCAAATGGAGCAGCCTTGATATGGAATGCGAAGGGGTTTTGAGCCAAGCCCGTAATCACTCGTGCGTGTAAATTTGGGATCATCCTGCCAGAATAAGAGAATAAAAATGCCCCATGGGGTCAGTGGAAGTGTCCATCCAGCACTGGCTGTGGCTGTGGAGGAAGCCAGGCAGGAGATCATGCGAGCCTCACCAGCCTTTGCTGTCCATCCCATGGGACCTTCCCAGCAGTCACAGCATTTACAGAGAGAATGCCAGAGTTTAGGAGGTCAGAAGATCTTTGGGATCAGACGTGGCAGACCACCAGTGCTAGAGTGGGGTGTTTGCTCACTTATCCAGACTCAGTTTGCAAACTCTGCAGAGTGAGTTCCTTGAGGGGTCCCCTCATGCAAAAACAGCTAGGAAGATGAATCTCAGACCTTGCCTACCCTGCTTTAGAGACCGGAGGTGGGTGGGTTGCTCTGCCTGTTCATTGTCATGAGTAAAGGGACTGCAGGAATGAAGGAAAATTAAATACAGTTAATTATGTATTATCACCACTGCTGCTTCAGGTTTGTGATACTTATTGGGGACCCTGAAATAATAGCTAGTCAGAAATACTTTGACTAACTGTTTTGTTTTGTTTTGTTTTTTTGTCAACGAGGTTTCCTTGTGACAAAGATTTGAACTCAAGGCAAAAATGTCTTTTTGAATAAGACCCTTTCCACATCTTCTCCATACCTCAAATTTTCTTCCATAGGAAAGCAAATTTTTTACTGAATTTTGCTATGAGGCATACCTATGTTAAAGGAAGTCTGCTGTTAGCAGACTTTTTCGACTGGGACTGAGATGAACTGGGAAAGCAACTGAGAGCCAAAATAAAGACATATATTTTATGTTAAGTCAGTTCTGAATGTCAATTGACTCACAAAAATGAACAAGTGCCCCTATGCCAGACTGCTCTCTGAGAAAAAGATATGCAACTTTTTAATGCAGAATTAGAAAAAATAATTATTTATTATCTAATTGATGATTAAAAAATGCCTGAAGTTAATTTTTAAAAATAGCAAAGCAACATAATTTCTAGTTTTTGAAATGGATTAAAATATTTATGATTTAAGAAAAAAGGTATATTAAAAAGCAAATATTATAAAATTAAATACAGTTTTCTATTCAGGAATTTACTGTTCCTATCCCCTGTTTAAGTCTGGAACATTTCATCTTCAATAAATATTTCTATTCGTACATGGTCTTCTGGAACAGTCCCAGTTTAAATGAAAAGACCAACTTCTTCTAGATTGCCACCTCATTTATACAAGGCTGGCTGGAAAAAGTAAACTGAATGAGTTTGGCCTCGTTTTTCTAATCCTTAATTTATGCGGCAATGCACATTTACATATTAGTTCAAGAAGGCTTTTTCAGGACTAGCCTCTGAAGAAAGGAAGTACAGGTCTGAACATTTCTGCTTTGCCAATTTCCTTAAAAAAAGAAAAAAAAAGGAGCAGAAATACTCAGAAAATTTTTGCAAATTCCATCCAGGTGTCATGAACTCAGATAACCCTTTGAAGGGTTTTTAAAGAGCTAACTTTAAAATAAAAAGTATCTGTCCTCTCTTTGGTTTTTCCTAGATGTTAGAATGTGAAATAATTATTTTTAATATTTTCTGGACAACAGAAAGGTAGGAGTAGGAAAGCTGAATGTGGGAAGTTGGGATTTTCAAGCCTAGGAAGTGAATGGCACACTTGTGTTTCTTCTTAATTTTCGCAGGTTTTTTTTAAATAAAAAGATTAGCAGTAAGGGACAGGAAAAGTTACAGTGATGATACTTGAGAATAGACAAGATGAAACACTGAGCTTGAAGGTCAGATGTCAGTGGCACAAAGTCCAAGTGGAAGGTGGGTGTTGATGGTGTCCCTCAGGGTGTGATCTGGGGCCAATGAGTGTTTAATTGCACCCTTGGTAATTTACTTTACAAATAAAAGCCGTATGAATGAAACTGTCAGGAAAGTGCAGGGCAGGGCTACAACTCAGAGGAACCTCATCAAGCTGAAGAAATGGGCTGACAGGAACCTCATGAAGAATAGTGTAAGAGTAACTAATGCCTACCAGCTGAGCGAGGGCATCCTTCCCTTCTGGTCAGCACTGGTGGGATACATCTGGAGTTCTGGGTCCAGCTCTGGGTTCCCCCGTGCAAGAGAGACAAGGACACTCACAAGGAGTACTTCAGTGAAGATCCATCCAGAAGGTGGAACACTGGAGCACATGATGCATGAGGAAACACTGAGAACAGCTGGCTTCTTCAGGCTGCAGGAAAGGGGTTCAGAGAAGATTTCATTGCAAACTTCCATTAGCTGAATGGAAGGTACAGAGAAGCCAGAGCTAGGCTGCTCTTGGAGTTACAAAGCAAAAGGACAAGGGACACTGGACCTGAGTAGAAGCAAACAAAATTTAGACTTTGCATAAGGAAAAGTTTATTTGCTGTGAAGGTTATCAAACACTGTAAGAGGAAGCCTGAAGATATGTGGGTCATCTTCACCCCTGCAGGCATTCAGAACTCAACTGGATGCAGCTCTGAGCAATTTCCTGAAATTTCACACTTGTCCAAGATTTGAATAAGGGTTTGGGCAAGAAAACCTTCTGACATCCCTTTCGACTTGCATTATTCATTGATTGTATGTTATCTTTTTATTCATGATGACTATATATTTATGAAAAAACAGATTACATTACACACAAAAATTTTACTAGTTGGAAATTCTTACAAGACTGGAAAGAAAGATGGGGTTAAGAAATGTACATAATATGTCCTCAGTGAATACACAGAATTTTGTACCATACATGAAAGAGAAAGAGGGATACAATGGTGAACAATATCAGGACTGGACCTGTGCCCAGGTGAGGATGCTTTGTCCAAGTGGTAAGCAGGAGCAGGGTGTGGGCCAGGTGATTGCTCCTATGGGCTGAATTCCGTCTATCACTCCCCGCATGCCATTCAGGCTGTTTTGCAGATGATGTACAACCATAAAATGAAAATACAGATCTGGTTTATCTTTAATTTAGGCATAATCACAGAATGTGCCACAAACCTTGTAAATCTCATTTGTGGATTGAACCGCTTGTGATTTTTCCACGCTTGTTCTGATGCTTCTTATGTTTTACATTTGTCCTTTACATAATAGGGAACCTTCATTTAATGCTGATGCAATTACCATTAGAAGCATAAACAATTTCTGAAACAAAGTCAAAGGTCTCATTTTTTCTAAGCAGTTGCTAGGGAAAAAATGATTTGAAGCTTTGAAACATATTTTCCAATTTCCTTGATCTGTAGTTTTCATGAAGTATATAAATGTTAAACACGTACAAATTAATTCTCTGACGGCCTGTCTTAGCAGAGAGCAAATCTGTCAAAGCTTTTGTGGAAAGATAGTCTTCATATAAGCTATCAACAGTAATTAAAGGTCTTTCCTTCTTTTATACAGTGTTTGCCTCCAGCTCTCTAAATGATATAAGCAAAATCATTCACCCTTCCCTTTTCCCCTTCCCTTTTCCCCTTCCTCTTCCCCTTCCCCTTCCCCTCCTCCTCCTCACCCCTTAGCTAAGGGAAGGGAAGGGAAGGGAAGGGAAGGGAAGGGAAGGGAAGGGAAGGGAAGGGAAGGGAAGGGAAGGGAAGGGAAGGGAAGGGGAAGGGAAGGGAAGGGAAGGGAAGGGAAGGGAAGGGAAGGGAAGGGAAGGGAAGGGAAGGGAAGGGAAGGGAAGGGAAGGGAAGGGAAGGGAAGGGAAGGGAAGGGAAGGGAAGGGAAGGGAAGGGAAGGGAAGGGAAGGGAAGGGAAGGGAAGGGAAGGGAAGGGAAGGGAAGGGAAGGGAAGGGAAGGGAAGGGAAGGGAAGGGAAGGGAAGGGAAGGGAAGGGAAGGGAAGGGAAGGGAAGGGAAGGGAAGGGAAGGGAAGGGAAGGGAAGGGAAGGGAAGGGAAGGGAAGGGAAGGGAAGGGAAGGGAAGGGAAGGGAAGGGAAGGGAAGGGAAGGGAAGGGAGGGGAAGGGAAGGGAAGGGGAAGGGAAGGGAAGGGGAAGGGGAAGGGAAGGGAAGGGAAGGGAAGGGAAGGGAAGGGAAGGGAAGGGAAGGGAAGGGGAAGGGAAGGGGAAGGGAAGGGAAGGGAAGGGAAGGGAAGGGAAGGGAAGGGAAGGGAAGGGAAGGGAAGGGAAGGGAAGGGAAGGGAAGGGAAGGGAAGGGAAGGGAAGGGGAAGGGAAGGGAAGGGAAGGGAAGGGAAGGGAAGGGAAGGGAAGGGAAGGGAAGGGAAGGGAAGGGAAGGGAAGGGAAGGGAAGGGAAGGGAAGGGAAGGGAAGGGAAGGGAAGGGAAGGAAAGGAAAGGAAAGGAAAGGAAAGGAAAGGAAAGGAAAGGAAAGGAAAGGAAAGGGAGAAAAAGAAAAGAAAAGAAAAGAAAAGAAAAGAAAAGAAAAGAAAAGAAAAGAAAAGAAAAGAAAAGAAAAGAAAAGAAAAGAAAAGAAAAGAAAAGAAAAGAAAAGAAAAGAAAAGAAAAGAAAAGAAAAGAAAAGAAAAGAAAAGAAAAGAAAAGAAAAGAAAAGAAAAGAAAAGAGAAAAGAAAAAGAAAAGAAAAAGAAACAGTTTTCTGGTAGTTCTTGTCACCTAAACTCATCATCCTCTGTCTTTTTTAATTGGCTCATGCAATATGCTGAAGGGATGGTGCTGATTAGGCAGTTGTGACCAGATTGCAGTTCACTCTGGGCAGGTCTCTGAGAAAAGAGGCATTTCTGGAAATGTGAATCTTTACAGCAAGCAGAGGCAGGGCAGGGGCACAGAGTTCAGATCCATCACAACGTGAGTGCCGACCCAGTTAAAGCTCACAAAAAGATCTGTCAGCTGGAAAAGCCGCTCTCAGGGTCTGATAAAATGCTCACAAAAAACCAAGGGTGCTTTGAACACTGCCAGTGCATCACTTGCTGCTTTTTTAAATTGAGAAAAATTTGGAATCAGGATCACAGAAAAACTCTATGAGCACAGAGTCAGCACTGGCAGGAATAAGTGGGAAGCACTGCTGCTATACATTACAGAGATTTAATCTTCCTGAAAATTTTATTTAGTTGCATGTTTACTATTGCAGATCATGTGAATACTCAGAAAACTGAGCGCCTGTTAGATGGCTTGGCTTTTCAAATTTTATTTTGGAATATCATCAGAATAGTGAAACTCTAATATTCAAAATGTAATTTTCTAATGAGTTAAAAAATTGAATAAAGAGGCTGAGTTTTTATTTCATAATCTATTAAGATTTTTTTTTGTTTATTTAAAATTGCTTATAAACTAACTAGTTTGAAATTTTGCATATTATTCTCATTTCTAGGTTTTGGCTTTGTCCTTCCTTATATATACTACACTTTCTGAGAGGAAAGAAGTGAAGAAGAACAAATCATTAAGGTAAAATAACCAATTCCATTATAAAAAACAATAAATTAAAAATAGTGCAAATATTTTTGCAAAAGTTTATCCAAAATTAAATGCATTAAAGGAAATTAGTTGGATCAGAAAAATATAAATTACATTTATCCAAGTTATAATAATTATTGTTTCTTTCCATCTAAATATATATATATAAAATATATATATGTATTTTTATGCATATGTGTATGTGTAGGTGTGTGTATATATATTTAATAATAGTTTGTGTGGTATTCAGTTTTGTATTTGCACATAGTCAGAAGAATGTAATGAAAAATCAGTCCAGCCTAAATGACAGTTGCTTGCAGTTGTAACTCAATCTGGGAACAAAATTAATTACTTAATTTAATTAAGTAATGGTTGACTTTTAAGAACCAGTAAGGTCAGCTTTGGTGTAATCTGAAGGATTTCAAATTAATGGTTTTATCCTTTAACCTTTTATCTTGGGACTAATGAGATGTTTGCTCCTAATTACCAAGACATGTACGTTTAAAATACTGGGATTGCATTAGCAGGTGTCCACTTTGAAGTGTGTCTAATTCTGCCCAGTGCACAAAAAATTATGATTGACTCCAAGAAAGAGCATCTTCCCTCAACAATTACAAAAGATCATCATGACTGCTAGCATGAATACGTACAGGAACGTTTTGCAGTAGAAACTTTCTTACAATTGTTCTTTTACAAGAATGTGGTACAAGAGACATCTGACTTTCCAGCCTTAGATAACTCCTTTAAAAATATCAGTTAATAGGTAAGCTTGAGAGATGTCTGGATTCACTTATGATTAAACTTTGCATTTACAGTTTTAAAGTTAATATGTTGCAACTTTATTTTCCTTAAGGCAATGAAATTACCCATTGCAGACATGATAGGAAACACCCCCAAATTTCTTGCCTGGGAAAAAAACTTTGAGAATAACAGAAAGTAGTCATGCAAAATATTAATTGCACCTGTTTCCTGTCCCAACAAGAATATTTTCTAATGTTTTTCAAGTTTAATTGGATGCGTCCAGGCACTGAAGTTTCCCCTTTTGCCACACAGGATTCTTCTATTGTCTAACAGATTTCATTATGAGGATGTTTTACCTGTTCTAAACTCCCTGTCTTTGTTTCACCCCATTTCTCCTATTAAACACTATTTCCAGATACATCTGCCAGGATATGTTTAGTGTGCAAGTGATTAAACATGAGAGGAGCCATAAATACCAATAATAGATGGTAAAATCTGTCCCACTACTTTCTCATTTTCTAAGGTTCTTTTACTCCTAACACTTAATTGCAGCTGACATTTAGACAGACCCACATTTTACACCTCAGGCAGGTAGGGAGCAGTCAGATTAATAGTTCATTACCAAATCCTTCATGTTGGCATAAATCCAATAAGATATGCTAAGGAGTTGTTGTGAATTCTTAAAACCCTTTCTCCCTGGATAATTATGTACAATCATTGGAACATCACTGCTGGCATTCTCAATAGCTCACAATTATGTCAAAGTAAAACTGTTTAATATTTGTCAACATTTTTCTCTTTCATCTTTTAATTTCTCTTCATTTTATTTTTTCTCATAAATATTTGGTGTGATGGAAGCCACATAATTAGTGCTGAAAGCAACAGTTTAAAATGAAGTGTAGTTCTATTATTAACATAAGCACATGTTTCAAATGGGTAATAATTTACTGAGTATTATTTTATCATGTTTTTCTATGGAACTCGAATCCTGAAAAAAGATGACTTGTATATTGTCTTATGAAGACCATTTAAATTTCTTTTTGTCTCATTATAGAGATTTTCAGAACATATATCATTCTGTCTTAGAGTGCAATTAGATTTTGATGTTTATTTTTTATTTTTGAGTCTATAAAGGAAAGGACTCTGTATATTAATCTTGACACTTTTGCTATAAACTGATGCAAATTAGGGTTTTTTTGATATCAGATCTAAGTAACTGTCCTTGATTTAAAAAAAAAATGTGTGAACTTTCAAAAATACTTTTTTCATTACTTTAAGCATGTTTTCTGTCTTGAAGATCTGTAAAAGAAAGCAAATTAATTTATCCATTCTGATTTGTTTCAGTTTGAAGATAGTTCATCCATTATGCTGTTAGGAATTTTAGAAAGGACTTAATAACATTTTACTGTTAGGGAGGCAAATAGAAGTAGATGTTGAATGATCTGCTAAAGAGCATGCTAATTGCTCCACCATATATGCAATTTGCTCTGTCATGTGAAATTGGGCTCAGGCAATCAACTTCAAGATTTTTACCCGCAGGTATTTTAAACAGAAATATAACCTGAATATCAATAACAAAAAAAAAAAATCCTAGAGAAAGGTATATTTTTAATTTGAATTTGTACTACAAAACAATTTTATTAACTTTACTGAAAATTCAAAGTATTAATTACCTCCTCATATCACATTTTCTTGCCTCTGTTACCCAGGCCAATTATTCACACAAATTTATTTCAGAAATGTTGTGAGGGATCATCCGGATGTCCAAGTATGACAAGATAAAACTACAAATCAAGATGAGGAAATTTGACCTTAATTTTTCTCGAGGAACATGTGGTAAAAACTTGAAGGAAAATCATAGGAAATAAGAGACTTAGAGAAATTGTACTAGGCTAGTTTTTCCCTTTTTAATGTCTGAGCCATAGGTCCTGCTTCAGGCATAATTCCTAGGAAAACCAGACTGCTGTAATATTTATAACTGCCTGCAACAGATGTTGAATGCACTTTTCTCCTCTCCCATTCTTACAGATGGAATGTGCATGCTTATGCTCCAGCATACTTGCAAAGGAAGCAGACAAATTTGTCAGGAGACTCTCACTAAAGAACATCACAGAAAGCATCTCTTTTCCTGTACAAAGGCCTCAAGAAGTGGAAGGACTTAATCATGTGTGCATGAATCATGTGCTATTCTCTAACAAAACATGCTCCTGAAGGGGAGTGTGCTCGTATCTAAGGTGATAATATTTAAAGTAAGGAGGCAGAATTTGAGGGTAAAAGAATCTGTCAGCTTCAGACTTACAGCATGTATTTCTACTCTAAAGGTTCTTTATTGCAGAAGAAATGTAGAGGCTATAGGGGCATTTCATCTCAGTATTTTTAATTCCCCAAATCCTTACTTGATTTCTTCGAGTAATATGAGACCTGTGCAAAGAGTGATTCCTGACCCCTGTCTCAGTCACCTTTCTAGGGCATCATCTTGGCATGAGATAAAATAGAAGATTTCAATTTTTTTACACTGTCTGCAAAAAAGAATCTGCTGACCACAGGAGATTTCAATCATCAACTTTTAGACAAGAAATTGATTCTATCCATTAGTGTCTCCATCCCTGAGAATCTGTCTTTGAAGCATCTGGGTTCCTGTATCTTCTCCCACTGTCCTGCAAATCCCATGTCTCCAGGTGTTCCATGTAGCTACGAGAGAGCACTTTTCAAATTCTCTTCAACACAGGCTGCTTTATTTATCCTTGCTAAACTTATCACCAAGTTCCAGGTCATACTGTCAGATACACCACACAGCAAAGACACCTCCTAAAGCATCAGGTGAAGAACAAGGGGATGGATTATGTGGTAAAGCTTTGTGGCAAAAAAGGAAATCTGCCTGTAAAAGACCAGGTGCTTTCCTAGGTCCCAGGTAAGAAGAGATAAGGAATTTTAGAGAAGCTGTCTACTGTCCCAAACCTACATGTCTTCAGCTTCAGATGTTATAATTAGCCCATGCGCATGGCAACATGGGCATGGTGATTGCACCCACTCAAAAACAGCGCAGAGCAAGAACAGTTCTCAAAAACATGACTGCAGCACAACAGGTATGAGTGTGAAGCACATGGATACACGGTGCCTCCTTGCGTGAGAGCTCACCTGCTGAACAGCTCTGGTGGGAGGAACATGATTTTGGCAGCAATTCAACCATCTGAAAAACCCTTCTCTGAAGCACTTGGCTTTCTCCAGAGATATCAAAGATAGGGCAAAAGCACCTTGAAATCAGTTGCTATCTTTGGACTTTGGCAAAAAGTCCTTATATCTACTGTCAGAAATTAAATGCTTAATTATCTACTGTCAGAAATCAGTTAATCCTTAATGATAATTTTAAGCAAAAATCACCAAAACACTTTTGCCAATCTAAATAGCAACTGTTCAAAGAGAGGAGTGGCTATAGTCTCAAGAATGGATCAAATTAGACAAACCTTTACTGATATACAGCCAAAGAGCAATTTACCCACACTAATGCAATTAAATATTTATTCGTATATGCAAATGGTCACTAAGTTCAACTATCAACCTATAGCTGCCAAGTCCACCAGTAAACCATGTCTTAAAGTGCCACATCCACATGTCTTTTAGATAACTACAGGTATGGTGGTACCAGCATTTTGCTGGGCAGCCTGTTCCAATGATTGACAGCCCTTTCTGTGGAAGTTTTTTCCTCATAGTCAATCTAAGCCTCCCCTGATGCAACTTGAGGTCATTTTGTCTTGTCCTTTGACCTGTTGCTTGGGAGAAAGGATCAACCCTCACCTGACAGTACAGACATGAATGCATTTCTGGACTTTAACAGCCATCCAATTTCAGGGCACCTCTAGAAACTGTGAGACAGCTGTACATCATGGTGCATCCATTCAAACACAGGAAGACATGCCAATGATTATGAGATGGCTTAAAAGAATAGATGGAATATATTTGATTAAGAAATAAAGTGAGTAAAGTAAGAAGGTAAGAAGGTAAGAAAGTAAGAAAGTGAAATTTCGACCTAGACTGCAGCATATAACAGAGGCATAGGTTGAATAACTAGAATTCACTATGTAGAGCTACTACTTTAATAGTGAATACACACATCAATTTCTGCCTCAGAAAGGGAAGGGACAAACTCCATTAAAACTACCAGATCATCTTTTGAGAACTGCAAACAAATCAAATTCCAAGCAAGTAAATTTTTTTTTTTCCCAAACAGTCATGTTATGCAAATTCTCCTGTGAACCATGGATTACTATTGAGATTCCAGGCAAAAGCTGTCTGTGATGTCTACATAACAGAGGGCACATCAAACGTCAGGATAAAAATCTGCAGTGATAAGATATTGAGTTGGGACTGCCATGCAGGGACAGATGCCAAGATAACAGCACAAAAATTGTGCTGAGCTGGTTCTCTGTCTGGAATGGAATTTGGGGACTACTGAAGTTGTAAGTTACACAGTAACCTGAAGATGGGAGTGCTGCTGGGGAGAAAGGCAGATGTATTCCTGAAAGATGCTACAGTACAGTTTCTTACAAAGCAAAACTGACAGGAGAAAAATGTGTGCAATTCAAGTTGAGGCTTTGTCTGAGAGCAATGCTGAGCATTGGGTCATGAGCAGAAAGGTAAGTCATAACTATGTCAACAGCTTGCGCAGGATTCTATGAAAGTCAGCATCCTGAGGTGAATATATCACATTTTTGCCTAAGGAGCTTATCAAAAGTCACTTAATCTCCAAATCCAGGTTTTATTGGAATGTAAAATACTAAACTAGAACAAAAGACCTTACTCAAACTCTGAATAGAAAATACCTGTACTCTGCTAGCTAAGATAGATGGCAATATGAGGTTTAAAAACCAATCCTTCTCACTCCTTTCTGCTGTGTCCTTGTGTGAAGGGCCTCTTCTTCTACACTTACTATCTTCCACACTTATTCTGCGCTTTCCCAGGATGCAAGCACTGCACACACTGTTTTTTCCTGAAGAGGCCTTGCTCTTTGTGGAAATCCTCCAGCCTGAGTTCGTGAGCAGTCCTTGCATCTCCCATTTCCTGCTCTACACTCAACCAGAGATGATCTGCACCATAGGCACAGGCACCAACTCTCTCAAGAATATTTTGGCCCAACATTCACCCACCTCTGCTGTTTAGTCAAACCTTTGGATGAAGTGAAGCAGTACCCAGTAAGGCAGAAATGAAGATATTGACCAGAAGAGTTTCCATCTCTGTATCAGTTGTGCTGGTCTTTCTAGCTCTACAAGCTTTCTCTACACATTGAGAGAAGGCTTGATACTACCAGCAGTATCATCTTACATTCCAAAGATGGAATTCCAGCAAAAACCAAGTGTTACAAACAACATGTGAGCTCTTAAATCATTTAAGTGGGCAACCACACTCCTTTGCACTTTTCATGTAAGTGAATGCATCAGTGCAATATCTGTCCAAAAGATTTTGGAAACACCTTTTTGTCTGTGATATGGCACTGCTAAATGCTGCAAGTTGCTATCTACACCTCTCAGAATTCTGCTTTGCAAGATTAATTTGTGTTTTTTCTCACCCCTCAGCATTTATCTTCATTCACTGTAGTTGCTCTCACAAATTATTTCCTCCTGTGCATATATGAGTAAAGGTGTGAGTGCACCCCTTTCATATCTCAGTTGTCAAAGAGCCCAGTACAGCATTATGAAAATTGAAAGCATTGTTAATGAGATGTATATTAATAGAGTCTCCTTTAAACTCCTGTGTCTTTCACTACAAAGTTTGTTTTATGGTTTACCTATCTCTTGTTCCAGCTACAGCTAACTTTTGCGCATAGGAAATGACAGATCAGCTGTCAGTATGGAGTCACTAGATTGCCATCCCTAACATTAGTGGAGCAGCAAACTTAATCTGAAATTAGCATGTATGGATGGGATTCAACTCTATTTTCTACAACATCTGTCTAAAAGTTTATTGAGAAAACCAAAAGTGTGCCAGTGTTAGCACCATCTTTAGTAACAACAATTTTAAGCATGCATTGTTTCTCCACTTTTGCTGGTTTTATGAGTGACTCACTTTGCTGTTAGGGCAAGAAATGCAAGACTGGTGTTTGCTAAAAGCACCTTAGCCTGGAATGTCATCAAACATTGGTGATCTGCACTCCACAGAATTGTTTTGCAGGTGTGAAATGTCTGAGGTGTCTTTCAGTGTCCTGCAGAGTCAGAACAGTCCTAAGTCCCCTCTAATTCAATGAAAGCCAGTGAGTGCTGTCAACACACAGGGAAAAAAGTATTGCCAACTTCAGAAAACCAATTCAAATCTTTAAATAGCCCCCTTCTTTTTCCTATTGTATAATCAGAATTCTGTGCAGTTGACATACCTGATGGATGGGATGGCATCCAGAGGGACCTGGACAAGCTCAAGAGAAGTGGGCTCATGGAAATCTCATGAGATTTAACAAGACCTAGTGCAAGGTGCTGCGCCTGGGTCAGGACAACTTGCAATATTGGGGGATTTGTGAGGGATCTATTCATCCCCCAGAGGTGAGGTTGGATGGAGCTCTGAGCAGCCTGATCTAATGAAAGGTGTCCCTGCCCATGGCAGAGGGGTTGGAAACAGATGATCTTTAAAGTCCCTTCCAATCCAAACTATTCTATGATTCAGGTCTATGATTCTATGAGTCATTCATCTTGTGTTAATTTTCTACTTACTGATGAAGTCATGTTCTTCCTGCTGTGTTCTTTTTTCCTAAAGTCATTCAGTGGTCAAGTCTCCCAATCTGTGCCATTTTTCACATCATTTTCCTCTTTCTGAATTTGCTTTATGGGCACTGCTCCCATATTTGTTGCAACTCTTATGCCACTGAAATGATTCATCACCAGCTGGCCCTGTTTGAAGGGGCAGAGCACCAGAGAGTGAGAGCTACTTGATCACATAATATGGAATCAAAATTTTTAGATGTTCCCAGCTTCCTGGTTGTCCTAGAGAGTTAAAGGCACTGCACATCCACTCAGGGCTTCCCTGTGCTTGGGATCATAGCTTCATTTCTGGGAATCCCACTCATACAGGACCTGGGTGGCACAGTCAAGCAAAGGGAGCTTGCTTCAGTAATGAGTAAAGAAAAAGGCACTGGGAGAAGGATGGTGTGTAATATTTTGTAGGGAGTAATGAATACTGTTTGCAATGTTCAGTTTTTGGGGAGGCTGTTGGGGTTTTTTTTGGAAAAGGGAGAGAAAAAGGAGAAGTTCTATGTGACAGGTTTTTTAATGAGGCAAAACAGAGTCTAGGACTTCTAGTCTAGAAATTCTCAGAAAAGTAGCAGAAAATTAGAAAGGAAATTAAAAATGAATTAGTAAAATTCTCTTAATTTTATACTTTTCAGAGTTAAAATCTCTCACTACAATTCAGTTTCCATCAATTACTTTCCAACCTGGAATAAATGAAATTGAGATAATTGGGGAAGCACACACACACAAAACTTTTACCCATTTTATCTAGCCCTTTATATCATATATTTAGTTAAGCAGGCTTGTTGATGCTCTAGAGAGCTCCTTTAATAAAGTCTTGAACAAGAAGCAAGAAAGTAGATATACTTAACTATCACAGTTCTAATTCCCCTTCAGACAATTCAGAATAAAGATCACATCTAAGGCTGAAAGAACCAATAAAAGGTATTTAGATACTGCATTATCTTATGGATTAATAAAATGTCTGAATATGGTTATAACTCTGCTAAGCAATGCCTGAAGTACAAAAAAGATTAGAAATAGTCAAAGGAAATATACAGCCTCAGCTTCCAAGAAAGAAGATAAAGAAAATTTCTGTAGCTGTAGTGCTTTGATGCCTTTCATATTTATGTTCTATCAGGTTTACTCATTTGGTGTTGATTTGGCATGACTTTAAAAGCATGCACAGGCAATGCATTCTAATGTTGTCCACCTGAGTAGATAACACTGTTTTAGAATTATTCTTGCTTTAATTATTCAAGGAGTGAGTGCAAATTAATAGCATGTGATGCATGTCATCCTAATAAAGAAAAGACCTTGAATTTCTGATTCTTTGGGTTTGTATCTCAAATTGAGTGCTGGATGCTTTCAGTGAATTGTTCACAATGACTCCATAACAATGCTGCAATTCATGAATATGACAATAAAAAAATCAAATCCAGAGAAGAATTATGTGATCTCTAAGTATCCTGTGAACACATCTACCTGCTGAATTCAATTATTTAATGCAAATTACTTAATATTCATATGCACTAAATGTGGGAAAGGAAGAACACATGAAGTCGTAAAAACTGGTATAAAAGTTAATTATTCGATATAAGAAGACATTAAAAATTAAACTTCCAATAAATCTTAGGAAAATCTTTTTGATAGCAACACTATTAAACAGCCTGCTAGGAATGTGACCAAAAAGCTAGATATTAGAGCCATCTAAAATTGGACATGACACAGGAAGCTGAATTGATTGGCTTAGGTCTGTATTAGAAATATGGAGAACAAGAATATGTTGTCAATTGCAAGATTGTACAGTTTATGCAGACATGTGCTACAAATACCTTCACTTGTGATGCAGGTGTACATTTTCTGGACATATAGAATTCCTTTGGGATACAATTACCTCAAATTACACTAGGAACGAAATAAAGCATTGTGTGGGAAAGTGAGCTACTGAAATCCATGCTGAAAATGGACACGGGAGGGATAGATTTGCTTTGTTGGGCACCTTGTGTCCATCTGCAACAGACCACTTCTATAGAACTCACTTTGTGAATATTTCCATTCTTTATTACTACTTCATCGCATATTATAACACTAAGGCTGTACTGTTCACAGAATATGGTAACCCAGAGCAAAAGCTACCAAATACATATCCTTTGCTTTCCTCCTGAATAAAATTATAGAATCACAGAATATCATTCCCTTCTTCTGGTCTCCTTCCTTTTCTTTTTCCTCAACTCTAGACATGCTGGAGAATGACTCCAGCTTGTCTCTCCAGAGTCTCAGATGCTGAGAGCTTTTAGCAAAAACCAGACATTTTTCTAGTCTAATGCTAAAAAACTTAACACAAAGAGAAATCTTATTGGCCAGATGTTTGGACAGATATCCTGCAAGTTTACCAGCAAAAATGTACCAGTTTACCAGCAAAAATTGAAATGAAAATTTAACGGCAAAAAACCACAGTATTTTATTGATAACAAAGAGTTTCTGCTTTTGGTATTTATCTGGATAGAGAATAACTTCATAGAAATAGAAACTCCCTCTTCCCTTGAATTCTTGTCCACAGTTTTATCAGCCTGAAAAAACAAGCCCCAGTAGTATATTTGGTGGTAAGGGTATATGCAGCATTTTATATTGAATACTGCAAAAACTTCAGTGAGAAAGCATGGCTCCATGAGTCTGTAAACCTGCAAAAAATAGGTTTTTATGATACTGTTGCACTTGAGGATGTCCAAAGTTCCTTATCTTCTACTTGTATTATTGCCTCTAGATTTCTGATTCTGCAAAACACTTCAATTTATTCTAGACTCTGAAAAAGAATCATGAAAATGGCACATAAACATAATGAAGAACTAGAAAATTTGTAATTATTTTGGATAAAGAAACCAGATAAACAAAGGCATCATAACATCATATTCTGATTATATGTTTAAATGAATGACATTTTAAAATCAACAATGCATAAATACAATATGAGTCACATATGAATAACTCAGCATCCCAAGGGTTGCTTTCTTGGAACATTGCATTAATTATCGAAACAGTACTTCCTAAGAGAAAGTTAACCCTAACAATCTTAACAGAAGAAATATGCAAATGTTAAACAGTGTAATGAAGTGAGAAATAGTGTTGATGAAATTAAAATTAGTAAGAAAAAGATTGAAAAATTAAAAATATTAAAAATTGGGCCAGATTCATTAGTGGCCCCTAGATCCTTACTGGTGCTTATGGTGTAAATCATATAGCTAAAAGAAGCTGATAAGAAGGTGGGAAAGCCAATTTCCATTTCCTTCTACCTAATATCTGCATTAAGGGTACTGCCTGAAATTAATACATCAAAACCTGATTATTAGCTTGAGTCTTTGAAGTGCAGGAATCTGTTGAAAATATAAAGTAAAAATGACAATATTCTAGATGCAATATGCCACAAATGGGAGGAAAACCCCATGTTTTCTACTGTGAAAGACCTTACTTTTTTTTCAAGATAACATGTACCCACAAAAAACCAAAAAAACCCCTCAACCCTAAACAAACTCAGAAACCAACCAAGAACTGCAAGCCAACACTTATATTTGGAAAAATTGAAAAATTATGCAATTATGCAATTTGCCTTCTAGGTAAAACAATGCTAAGCAACCCAATTCTCCATAGGCTCTATCTGTACTAAACAGTTTGAAATAATTACAGCATTGGAATGTGTTTCAGTCTAAAAGCAATGGCTTTTTCTTACACTGGATGGCTGAAAACCCATTCCAGTGTCAGAATTGAGATCAAGCTGAGTGTTTTGTCAGTGCTTTTGATTTTTCCAAAGTGTTAGTTTGGCACAAAGATTTGGGTGAGCTTTGAGAATGAAATACAGAAGGTGGCAGAGTAGATTAGGGGATGGCTGGAGTTGGTAGGGAACAGCTGGTGATCTGAAGGACATACTCAGAGTGAGATGCTAATAGGAGCATGTGATAGCAAAAGAGGTGAAAGTATCATCCTTTAAAGGAGACAAGAAGAGCAGACTTTCAGCAAACGTAATCAATCATTTGTATTTGCTTGTCAGGGACAATGTCTGCTTCAATTCATGCCTGTGGGCTTGAGGTGAGGTCGTGATCCACAAGCATTCCATTAAGCAAAAGTTTCAGTTCACTGTTGCTTCAGAGGTTATATCTCATTGTTTCCCCTCCCCTGGTGCAGCTAACCAGTTCAAGTGTCCTAATGCCATGGTGCTCTTTGGACAAGGCAGTGGTGGGAGCAAAACCAGCCCACCCATGACAGCAGAAACAAAAGCAGCAATGCTTAGGAGAAGGACAAAATATTTTTGATAAAGGGACTGACAATTTTCTGGTTAAAGAATAAAGAACTGTGCAGTCAGAAGTATTGCCTTGTTGATGGTGAGAGGTAATGCTGCAAGAGAAAAGGTGGCCTCTTGCTTGTGAGAAGGGCTGCCTTAAGAAAACAAAGCACTTGATGCTGGGATTCTGCAGCATAGCAATACCACTGAATAAAATCCTTTCCATTATTTACTGACCTGACAACGTCTTAAAGGCTGGCATTTCTTCCCTTGCTGCTTAGCACCTCTCCAGTTCATGCAGCCTGTTTCATGAGCCTCTTAGAGTACCTCTGCATAATGTATTGCTACGCTGTCTATGCCTTTTGGAGTTTACAGATTCCATTTTCTGCATGATAAACAATATGTCCGTGTGGGGCTTTTTGAAAAGTAATGTGTTCCAAATTCTCACCGTGCTTCCATCCACCCAAGTAGTCTCCTTTATTAGCATAAAAGTTTTCTGCTGAACTGTTTCCTTAGCATTCCCTATTTTGCTCCAGTAAGACCATCAGTATCTGCTCTCTCTCTTAGTGTGGTTCTTATACAAATGGTTGATGACATCCCTGGTTAACATTATTTAATAGAGCAAGAAAAATGAGTGTATATGAAAGAATATGATCTAATGTATCCTGCCATTTGAAACAGCTGGCAGTCCTTGCTGGCAAATTCCTAATTCTCTTCTCTAATTCTGTTCTTGGCTCTATACCCTCATTCTCCAGATAAGATTTTCACATGGTGGAGTTCTACATAATCACTCAGACTGAGAAATATATCCTTACTCTTCACAAAGCAAAGTATGGTTTTAAAGCAAAAGTGGCGTGCTGAATATAGACTGCAAGCACAGGAGATATAAAAAGCAGCACCTTCAGAGAAAGCTACTGCAGGTCTGGTTTAGCTCTTCTCTGGTGGTAATCAAAGACCACCAATTCCAGCAGGAAAAAAAATCCATTCCAAACACAGTATTTTAAAACAAGTATTCTTTCTGTGATACCCAAAACTCTACATTTTTTCCAGATCCGTAAACCCCAGCCATTATATGGTAGCATTTATTATTAATAAAACAAATTAAATCCTTCTGCTTCCTGTTTTATTTTCTAAACATGAAATTTTCCCTTTAGAGAAGGTATTTCTGAGATCAAATCCATGCTATATATTCTCTGCTATATACATCCGAAGCCTCTTACCAGATCTTCTACACTACTAAGTTCTCAGATCATTAATTAACCATTTATTTTAATTAATTTATTGGCATGCAATCCTTTAAGAAAAAGACAAAACAAAGCTAAGGATTCATGTTTAAGTCTTCTGATGATCTTCTTTACCAACATGAAAATTACCATAAATATGTTACAAAGAGCTGGATTTCAGGCTTTTTTACTCAGAACAGCAGACAAAAGCCTTTTTTCATGCCAGTCATAAGAGAAAGTAATTAGAACAGCATTTCAGTTGTGTTCACATTCTAACCACAAATTAGGAAAAGCTACCTACAGTCTGACATTACTAAACAAGTAACTGCACAGAGCACCAGCTAAACATTAGGAATGTCTGGGATGGGGAGAGAGATGTCAAATACTTTTCTTAGGAGCAGGAACTGCTCTAAAAGGAGAGTTCCTTGCAGTCCATTTTATTCTAATTTGTTGACATGTTTTCATGTAGAAGTAGCAAATGCTGATTTGGAGCATGCATGCAAGTGCCAGCAAAGCTGGAGTTTGTACAAAAAGTTGTTGGTGAATGACAGTACTGAGAAAAACAGGTGCTCATTTTCATCCATAGCACTGCTTCCTTCTGTTGCTTGCTACACAACCATTCAAGTATTCTTTTTCTTTATGAAGCATAATTTGCTTCCCCCTCTAGTTTCCATACCTTGTTGTTTGAAATAACACATGACATTGATAACACATGAAATTTTTGTCAAGATTTTCATTGCTGAGAACTGTAGGGCTGGAGAAGATTCAAAATTCAGCAGATAAAATTCTGCTGCCTCTTTCTTGATTGGTTCATACCTGGGGAAGATTTTCCATCTTTACAAAGCCTATGTGGTTTTAAGAAGTCATAAAAGTGGTTTTTTACATTCACTTCACAAGTGTAAAAATTATCCTTGCTGAAAATCAGAGAAGACCAGAATGGCATGAATTTTAAAATTAGTTTCCTCTACCAATTGAAATAATTATCCATATCCATTAATTACCAATATTTATAGGAAAAAAAATCATCCCATTGCTCACTCTCTAATCCAAGGGAGTGAGAACAGTAGCTTGCAGTCCTTCCAAGTGATATCTCAGAGATGCTCAGAAGTGATTCATAAGGAAGACATTTAACTATAGGGATAACATATTGAGACTATAACTCAATGTGATTAGTGGAGTGGAAGCTGAGCACAATGTATCTTCTGCTTTCCAAATAAAAGATATGTCCAAAAATAATCCTGATTTCAGAAGTGAAAAGTCCATTAACAGACTTTTGATGACATCATTTCTTAGGTACCCCCCTGGAAAGGTACTCCTAAACATTGAAATCTTGACAAAATCCTGTAACATCTACTGTGAATACATTTCCTCTTGAAAACATTTTTGGCAAGTTAGCTTGTTGAAAATGTGGAAATAACCTATTTTCCAGGAATAATGGCCAACCACTGACTTTAGTCTCAGCAGTCAGTGCCAAGCGTTTTTATGTTTCTTTGTAAATCAAAAAATCCAGGAAGCAAAAGACACCTTTTAAAAGATAACATTGACATTTTAAGCTACAACCAGATGTGACTTTAAGGCTGAGTCTATGAATTCCCAGTATCAGCTTTATCTCATGATACTTCCATTTGTACAGCACAGTAAAAACTGATGGATGAAACCAGATCTCCTTAACATGCCTACCAGAAAACACAGCAAAACAAAACAAAACAAACAAAACAAGTTACACAATACATGAAAAAATTGAAGCAAATAAAGAACCCTCTCTCCTGCACAGACTAAGCAACTACTTTTCTTGGAAAAATAATTATTCTGATCTGCTGTTTAGTTTTTCTTAACTGTACCACTCATTGGTTCCATGTCATCAATCATTGGATTGTACCTTCATGTTGCCAAATTTTCAAAAGGTTTAGTTATTATCTAGACAGTAGGAAAGTCAGCTTTCAGCACTCAGTGTCCTGTGTCAAACAAGAAGATTATGGTGAGTTTTTTAAACCTCTGAGAACTCTGACAATTTTCATTTTTATGTATGGTCTTCAAAGGATAAGCTCATTATTTACTTTTCTTTTAATTTGTCAAACTTTATCACTCCAGCTCCAGATTTTGGAAGCTTCCAGTCAGTGGTTTTCTCTGATGCTGGTTATATTTTCTCTCTCAAATTCATAAAAAATTGAACATATCTACAGTCTGATGTAGCAAAGTGTATGCCTCATGCACTCAGACTTCACTTTGCTGAGCATTTGGTTGGGTGTATCGGGATGAATTTTCCTTTGGACGTCACTGCCACATGAAAAAGCAGAGTAGTCTAGACACAAAACTTACTGAAGAGAGAAAAACTGAGGCTACAGGATCTCTTCCTTCACATTTTACATCTGCGAATCTGTCCAACTTTTCCACATAGCAGTAGAGACTGATGTGTGAATTATTTACACAGCATGGTCCAAACCTGAACCAAGTCTACTTTAGTGAATTTGTATGAGTCCCATTCTCTATCCCTGGGAGCAACTTGCTCCTTGCCCAAACAGATAAAAATATTGCTCCTTTCAGTGGCCTTCAAACTTCCAACAGGAGACCACCCTGGCCTGTTTTGTTCCCCATATCAAGTCAAGGTATTATTTGCAATTGTTATGGGCCGACAATCTGCCCAGCAGTTCCATGGAAAACAGCAAGCCAGCAACTAAGCCTGGTCAGCCTTACACTACAGCACAGTCAATACACAGGCTGGCAATGGTGTGTACTTGTTATATATTTGGTAGATAAAAATTCCATTTAGGTTACAATTGGGAAATTTTTCCATTTTTGAGAAAAATCACATTATTCAGGAGATAATATTCCCTGCACTCTTAAAGCCTGCAACAGTTTTCATTCTTCTGTAGTGTAGTTGATAAGTAATTTTTTATCATTCTGGATATTATTTTTAACCATAGTTATAGACAGGAGGGATGCTGTCTTCTCCAGTATCTTTTTGGGTTTTTTTCAAATGGGAACCACCCTTTGAAACATCTTTCTTTTTAGTTATGGTCATGCTCAGCTTAGTCTGGTCCAACAGGCAAACAAATGCTGCTTTCTTTTGAAGAGATGATGGAATTGGTAGCTACCCAACAACAGGGTGTGCCTGCACTGAATATATTCAGGAAAAGGCACAGAAATAGCCTGCAATTAAAAAGTACGCTTAGAAATGAAACATCCTGACCATGATTCCCTTTGGATTCCTCTCATGACTGCATGAAAAATGAAAAAAAATGATTGTTGCAGAAGAACCACTACATCAAAACAAAATCATGAATAGAGTTAAAAGCTATAAACAGCCAGTAAATAAAAAGAGAAACATCAGCAGTTTGGAACATGTAACATTCCTCAGAGGGTTTGTAATGTGGGAAGAAAAAAAGCATTACAGAACATAAAAATATCCCCAGTTTGTGTGGAAGTGTCTGGGTTTTACATTCAGTGATTTAACAGTAGGTGTAATGTTCCATATTGGTGTTAATATTTATCAAGCTTTTGATCCTGCAAGTTTAAGAAAGAATTAAGTTTGGAAATCCACCCCAAAAATATTATACATTACAATGACGAAGAGAGAGACTTTTATATAAATCAGGAACAAATACTACTCTGTTTGTGCGAGCTGTTGCATTAAGTATGATTATTTTTGTGTGAAACTCTGAGATGAAACCTTCCTGAATGTCTGTCATACTTACTCTGTGTGCATCGAGTGCTCTCATACTGTCATTGTGCTTAAATCTTGCATAAGTCAAACCCCATTTATCTATGCAGACATGGTTTGCTAATTGCTCAAATTGGATTACTTTTGCTCTTTTCACTGCTAAAGCTGCTGCAGTTTAATTTAGGATGCTTTCAGACGTTATTCTTGGCCATCTTAAAGTGAAACCATAGGGTTATAAATGCTGATCGTCTCACCAGTTGAGGGAGCAGCCCATGGTGGGGGTTTTATGGGGATCGCCATAAAACCATTCAGCTCCTGAGGGACAGAGAAGTGCTGGAAGCTTGTGCATGGCACTGGTAGCCCACATTCCATTGGCATGGCCCACATTCCATTCCATGGCATTCCATGCCACGGCAGTTCCATTCTTATGGCACTGAGAATGAGGACATCACCTAAAATCAGCAGGGAGAGCTCATACAGTGTAAGAATCAGAATGGGCTAATAATGCCAACTCACCTTTGTCAAATAGCTCTCTCAGGCCTCATGCAGCATAAATTGAATTGATCTTTCTCCTTCAGTGGCCAGATCTAACCTCTTCTCAAGCAGTATACTTCTTACATTGTTAACTGTTCCTGTCAAGGAAAGTCCATCTCACCCATGGGAAATACGCAAGGGAGAAATATTTTAATAATATTTTGCTGCTCACAGTGCTCACATGTTCCACTTTTAAAGGTCCAGAATTACTACTGCTACTGAGCATGACTTGACAAGGTAGTGCCAGCCACACACACATGGAGTATAATTTGAGGATAAATAATGAGAAATTGTCAGGCATTGACTCCGTGCTAGTCAAGCTCAAATGGAATTAAATCTTTCAAGATATCCTCTTTCCACAGTGGGCTTCTCATTAGACTGGTGAAATTAAAAACTAATTAGAAGCAGCAAGTTAGATTCTACCCAAATTCAATCTGTATTTGCAAGTTGAATGAACTGTCAATTTAGAAAACAAAATGCTACAGGATGAGGAGAATAGAGTATTGAAAAAGTCAGACAATTGAGTGATGTGAAATAACAGGCACGGTGCTTACGTGAATTCTGCTGAATCCTTATTCATTAAAGAAAATTAGAATGCCATTGTCATCTTTGGCCAAGTTGTTACACCTGTCACAGAAGTGTAAAAATCAATTCCAAACTAATTGACACTTTGGGGAGAAGAGGCTAGCAGCCAGTTTTCCAATATGAGGGAGCAGAAGGGCAGAAGAACAACTGTAGGTCAGAGATGGCAAAACTATTTCTTATGCAGCGCCTGAGCAGTACAAAAAGTTTTAAATTGCAGTGACAAAGTCTACTGTTTAAGATGAATCTTGTCTTCGTGGCCATAAAATATTTCTCCACTGTGAGCAGGGAATGTGGTTTTGCTCGGTTTAAATGTCAGCAATCAGACCCTTTGCTATTCTGTTTCCCATCTGCCTTTACTCATTAAGTTGTTTAAGGGCAGTTGTACTAAATGCATATCTAAAAGGCCTTGCCATAAGCAAATCTGCAATCTGTACATTTGAATATCTTCCTCTGTGGCAAAAAAATACTGAATCAAGGAATCTGGCTGCAGTGACGTGAAAGAAAAAGAATATTATGTTTTCAGCAGTATTCTCCTAGTGATTGTCTCACTGGTCTTTGCATTGCATCCAAATGATTTCATCAAATAACTGCACACACACTTAAATACTGAAGAAGCTTAATGAGAAAAGCAATCATCAAAGAAACCAAAATTTCAAAATTTTATTGGAAGAAACCTGAAAATAATAAACATTTAGGTTAAAACCTTCAGGATGAAATTGTAAAGTAATGTAGTTCTGTACCAGTGTTGAAACAGTTTCATCCCAATCTAATCCAATTACATAGAGGCTAAAATTAAACCTAAACTCCTAGAAAAACAGTCTCTGAAGATGGCAAGTAAGGAAGGTGTTTTTCATGGTTCCTGGGTAGGAATATTTACTATTTTTTTTCTCTTTTCACAGAGAAATCAAAACAACTCGGTAGGAAAGCTGATAAAAAAACTGTGAAGCCAATGGAAAAACCACTCAGTGTTAACCCGTCTCTGCTCTCTGCTGTGTTTACCTTCCATTTCAATGGGGATAGAGGTGCACAGGTATTAAGTGCTATGGATAAATCCAATCCTGAAACTTCAGATTGTCAGTTCCATGTTTTGCATTAAAGAAACAAGAGCCTTAATGTGCATCTCTATTTTTCTTACAAGCTTCAGCTAGTTTTTAATTTCAGGGTAATTTGCCTTGCTTTCCTTAAACCTCTGACAAGATTTCATTTATACATTCAATTATGCTGGACTTTTGTGAAGAGTTGACTTACTCAGAAGTTTATCTGCATAATAAAAGTTATAGTTGACTTTATTTCACAGCCTTACCCAGTGCAACTTTAAATATTGCTGATTCAAAATAATTCAGTTCCATACCAATAGCTGACTGTAGCTTCAGTCTCATTCAAAGGCAAGTGAAAAAGCAGGACAGTGTTTCATATTGCCACATATGATTGTGAGAGGACAGTTCAGATGAATTCATCTCCCTGACCTAGATGACAGCTACCAGGAAACAGTGGTGAGCTACCAAAGCCTGAGGAACACCCAGACTAGTCAAGAAGGTCTCCAGAAGAGAAAGGCATGATCCTAAACTTGATTTTTATCTCTCTAATTCTTTGTCAGCTTTTTGTAAATCTGAGTAGAAAATTAAAAGCAAGATGAAGTATAGGATTTACTTGTCTTATCTTCTACTCTTCTTATGTTTAATACCTACTAAACATTAACAACTGAATATTTCTTTGACTTATATCATATAAAACATATTTTTTCATCAGCACAATGAAGCAACACTGGCACACAGCTACTGAATTACATAGTGTTCGCTGGAAGTGGGACTATTTCTTAGACACCGGCAATAAAGTAAAAAAATAAGGAACATTTATGCAGTCTATGAAATGGTTTTATAATTAAATTAAGGGAGAATAAAATTTTTAAGAAGCACTACCATAGCTCCATTAGTGTCTTACTGAAAATCCTGAACAGTTTGTCTCTCTGCCAGGAATTTAGGACCTTTATTGAATGCACTTGGCTTCATTACAGTGCACCGAGGTTTTTCAACTGTCAGCTGAAACAACATGTGTGTTTACCTGATAAAACAGATATAAGAGATAGATTTTTCTATTAAAGGAGCCTTTTCAGTGAAACAAGCTATCTCTTATTTCTAGAATGGAAGATAACATAAAAGAGTCACTAGCACATCTCCATAAAAAGTACTGCTGTTCCACACGAGGATTATCTAATAGTATAATTATAGATGGTGCTATTTACAACAGTGGTAATTTCAATTGTCCAACACTTTCCATTTTTTACTATTTATACTATTTATAAATAATAAGACTACCTTTTTTTTTCTTTTTTTCCCTCTAATTATAACTGCTTTTATTCTCATGTTTCAAAGTTTCCCCAGAAATGGAAAACACTGCTAGCAATTTTGGAATGTTACCCAGATGTACATCAACTTATTCAAATTGATTTTGTTATGATATTCCTGCAGTGTGCAGTAGCCTGAAAGTCAAAATATGTTTTAAGTTTTGAAACCTCCAATATGACAGCTATCTGAGTAGCCAGGGAAGTCCTAGCTGAAATTCCATTGCCTACACATGAGCCCAAATATTCCAGGCTGCAGGGTAAACCAAGATCTTTCAAAAGAAAGATGGGGAAGAATCATGTTGTCCATGGATATAGCACCACAATAATACTGACAATTTTGACATTTTGCATTGTGATTCTGAACCGGAGTCTTCAGGTCATGTTTACTGGAAGCACAGCAGAGGTGGAAGGATACTGTTTAATTTCCCATGGAGAAGGCAAATGTACTTTGAATTGAGGTGTCTCGATTCCTTTTCTGGAATCACTAGTGTTGCTTCTTCTATGCAAAATTACTTCCAATATAAGAAATGGAAGAAAGCTGCCAAAATACCAAGGGAATGATGTTATAAGTTTTCTCAGGAACTCTGCTCATGCTTTGAAGCTTGCATTTGGAGAAACTAATTATTATCTTTATCTGAAGCATAGACTTTACATACAGAAAGGTCAGTCAAACGCCATCATTCACCAGAAGGCTTTGTGCTTTTATAACTTGAAAATTTGCTTCTAAGCTACCAGCCCAGTTTTTCAAGGACTCCTTTGACTTGAAGCATGTTTTCAGCAGAGGTGAATCTATTCATGCACAAAAGTGCATGAATAGATTCTTTGCAAATGTCTACTGGATGAATTTTCATGCAAAAAGACACCTTTCTCCACAACTGCTATTATAATTGGAGACAATGAATTTAAAAGGCCTTTTCATGTGGGACCAATTGCATTGATCTTTCCCAACATTAAAAACATGCTGCTTGCAAAAAGCAGTTTCTAAAACTCACAGAAATAGCAGCCAAGTGAGCAGTGCCACACACATTTGAAAGGTTTTGTTGTGGGGGTAGCTATTTTTAACAAATCTTAATTATTTGATTCTAAAGACTTAATAAAACATTGAAATAAATGGAGCCAACAGTATGAAGAAAAGAAATAAATTAAAGAGCACGCCATTCATATCTGAAAAGTGTTGGAGCCATTTTTGGAGAGCTTCTAAGGGAGAAAAGTAAAGAAAAATCAGCTCACAGATCACTGCAGACTTAGATGAACTAGGCTTAGTAATCCAATATCCACTGAGCTCATTACTATCTTTATTTCAATTCTGTGATGGTTTGGAGAAGGTTTATAAACAATTCCAAGATAATTTAATTTTTTTAAAAAATGCTAGCACTCTGTTTACAGTTCCTTTAAAAAAAACATTTTATCTTTGAAAACAAACCAAAAGGTGACTTCAAAATATTGGCAAATGCATTTCATCTAACCAACAGGAATCAAAAGACTGTTTTCAAGAAAAAAAAGATTACTTTTCATAGACCTCATGGCAAGTTGATGTGTTTTTTAAGCTCACAAATATCAACTGTCCTCTCCAAAACTTGGAAGAAACATCTCTTTTCCAACACAGGGTTTGGTTTCTGTTATTGAAATAGCACACTTTGGCTGAGCCACAGCCTGGGTCAGCCCTCTGAGCAGCACAGATACTGCCTGGGGGTTCCCAGGCCAGGTGTCACCACTGCCCTGAGTTCAGTGAGAGAAGTAACTGAGAAAAAGTAGAGAGGCAAAAATATATTTGTTTTCTCTGTACAGCCAGGCTCAGCATACTTTTTGAGAGCTGGTGATAATATGTCATGGTTAGTAATTTTCTTTTTCCTCCGTGTCTTTTCACGTTGTGAGGTGTGAAGCTGACCACCATGTCTCTATGCCTGCCCATGCACGCCTTCAGGAGCTTGTGTGCTGGCTGCTGCTTGGTTTAGAGAGTCTACACAATGTAGAGGAGTACCTGATGTAGGAGTGGCTCCATCTGGACAGGGGTTCAGTGAGACAGCTACTCTGAGGCTGACCTGCAGGGCCAAATGCTGACATGCAAGGTCACCAGGACTGACCTTTCTCTTCCTTTCTTTACTAGGAAACCAAGCAGAGCCAAGTGTTATTCTCTGCTCCTGTTGCCAGCTAGCACAGTCCAACAATATACTCATTAAACCATGTGAACCACATAAGTCTTCTTATCAACATCCAAACTACAATTTGGGAACAGTCTTGGAAAGCTGGAAATTGTGGGAATGTTACCCAGAGTAAAGCTATGCTGAAGACAATGAAAAAAGTAGATTCAAAGACATTTGCATTACCATACAGAGGCCACAACACTGGTGCTGTTAAACTCACTAGAAGAGATCTAGTGTCTCTGTCCACAGAGGGACTTATGCTTGAGTTAATATTTTTGTGCCTACTGTGCGTACTAGATATGACTATGAACTTGAGAACAAGATCACACCTGTTCATGGCTGGCACTGTAGACACAGCATACTAACCCAAAACACACTGTGGACAAGATCTGTCTGTCTATTCATTTGAGTAAGTTTTGCACCAGTACCTCAGAGTGAAATCTGCATGGAATATTGAAGTTTTGGGTAAGTGCTTAAAACAAAAAATCCTTTTTTGTATTGAGAGTTTTGGGTAAAAAAAGCAGATCGTCATTTTTTTGTTGCTCCAGGAGAGCCACAGTAAAAGGAAAGAAGGAAAAAGAAAAGAAAAGAAAAGAAAAGAAAAGAAAAGAAAAGAAAAGAAAAGAAAAGAAAAGAAAAGAAAAGAAAAGAAAAGAAAAGAAAAGAAAAGAAAAGAAAAGAAAAGAAAAGAAAAGAAAAGAAAAGAAAAGAAAAGAAAAGAAAAGAAAAGAAAAGAAAAGAAAAAGAAAACAGAATTTCCACTTGCCATCTTCTAACCTGACAAAAAAATCACCTGCTCCAGTGCAAGTACAAAGAGTGTCTCCAGTCATGCTGCATGTGCCCTCCTGCAGTATATCTCTACACCCTGTGAGTACTGTCTTTTTCCTTTTTTACCTCTCATCAGAAGGAAGTACAAATGGTGCCTTTCACTTCCTGCCTTCTTGTACCCTAAGTATTCTCCTTTTTTGCTCTGAGCAGTGGTTCTGCAACAGAAGAGTAAGACTCCCTCTGGCCCCATTCCTAGATTTCTTGTAGTGCTTGTTGCCTTCTCTGCTCAAGTATCTGCCATGAATTTAATCCTTTCCCCAGATTTTGTCCCCACTTTTCAAAAGCATTTCTGGAGAGTGTATCTGTTTTTCTCAAGAATAATTCCTGCATGCTGAAGTCACAAGTACAACAAATGATCCTGTCTTTCACCTAAGGAATTTAAAAATCCTTCCAAAGTTACATGAAAATATCAGATATCCTTGCTCTGAAATGTGCTTTGGTTGCCCTTCTAGTTCTTGGCCATAGGTAAAGTAAACCAGTCTCATTTTAAGGCTTAGTTTGTCTTGGGTCATAGTTTACATGAAATTACCTTATCAGTTGTTCCAATGACTTTGTTATTACTGGCAATCATACTTTATTCACTTCTCACCTCTCATCTATCTCATGAAATAGGAAAAGCATTATTTGTTTGCTTTTTCTTCTTTAATCTCTAGCTATGCTAAAGCCTGTAAGATCTGAATACAGATACATTTCTGGCTCCCATTGTTTTCCTGATTTTACAAGGGCTAGAAATTCATCATTCCCACTGGCTGTTCTCTGTGTGTTGTCTTTTCCCTTTTCTTCCACTTCTTCATGCTCCTTTCTCTGCTGTGGATCTTGAGCATCCAACCACCATTTCAGCTTGGAATGTGAGAGGCAAGTTCAAAGGGTCAAGGGGCCCTCCTATATACTTTCTTATGGATTGAGATTCATTGGTTGGATTCTCTCCTTCTGGATGTCCTTTATTCAAGGTAGAGCTTAGAGTTCAGTTAGCAAAGGCATTAATAGTGTTCCCTTCCTCTGTGGAGAACCTCCTTCATGAAACACAGTTACTGTCAAGGCTGCTCTATTTTGCTAGATTTGGCTGAACTCAAACCAGAGTGCTAAAATTCAGAGGGAGGAAAAACATGCATGCACAATTAATTCAAGCTAGAACCTGAAATCCCTGGCAGAGGGGCTTCACTTGCAGCCAACATGCAATCCAAAAATCTTCCTTTCTGCAGCCTCCAATCCTCCCTTCTGTCTGAAAGCAGAAGTGGGGTGTGACTGAGGGATGGGCCCTGCTGACCAGAGGCAGCAGCAGGGTTATGCCTCAGACTGCCCCTCACTCCATGAAGCTACATTGCTTTGTTTTGCACTGTCCACTGGAAATTATGCACTCTCAGCTCCATGGAAAACAAAAGCCTGTGGGAGGTTGTGGAAAGCCTCATGGATTTTTGTGTTTTGCTAATCTGGTTGGTGAATCACTCTGACTGCTCGCTTAATCTTACCTTCATTGTGTTATTTATCCTCAGCTTCAGGCAGCGGATGGGTGTCATCATTTGTGTGCCAGGCTGCCATGCTAACACTGGGCACGTTGATTTACCCTCCAAACAATACAGGGTAAAGGACTAATGCCCTGCTCTGCACCAAAACCTGTACGTCCCTTGATAAGAGGGTTTGGCCAAGTTTTCACTGGTGTGTAATACAACACAGTTCACACAAGTACTGTACATATCACAAACAAGGAACCTTCAGGGCAATCAAAACATGATTAGCAATTAAAGTATGCCCAACCTCATCCTGTGTTTTGTTTTTTCTCAGACAAATAGCTGTCATCTAAGGTAAGGTCCTGCAATGGCTTTATCAACCACAAAAACAGTCCCATAACCTGTTCTCTCTAGCATGCCGATTACAGATCTGATAACTGGGCAGGACTGGAGTGCAGCTGTTATTTGCTTATTGAATGTCTCAGGGGAAAAGATCCAAACACACAGACACACAGACACACACAGACACACATACACCATTTAAGTGGCTCATTAATCTGAGAAGATGCTCTCTCTTTGATGGGCTGCGCTGCAGTCTGATCCAGGCAATGCAAAAAATCTTTTTTTGCCTCAATAATTTGAGCTAAGAAATTTCAAGTGCTCAGTTAAAAATCTGAAATCATCTCCACATTGGGCATAAGTACTGTGGATTTTGATGCAAAAAACATTGAGAACCCTTTCCTTTTTCCATCAACTAGTAGGGTGTTTCAAATTACAGTACTGTGCCAGTTCTATGCTTTTCCCTCTATTAGAGGCAGACGTTGGTGTTGAGACATCCCCCAGATAGATTTCAAAAGTCTTTGGCAAATATCTATATTTTTTGGGCCCACAAACTACAAAACTCATTTCCATGATGGACAATTGACTTGAAAACCCATTTTCTTCATTACTCCCCACTGCATAAGCTACTGAAAGTCTTACAGTCAAGATATGTTAATGAAACCAAACAATACTCAAGAGAATACTTTGTTGTATCTATTCCCTTTGAAACTAAAAACCAGGCAAGCAAAAACTCTCCAGATGCCCTAGCAGTAAACAGTTTGATTAAAATCTGCTTTTCCCATTAGATATCCACTATTCTTTATTATGCCAGTTCTGTTTGCAGAGCATGGTGACGCAGTAAAAAGTCCACAGGCAGATTACTTGAGTATTTTGATATACTGAATGACATATCAAACTGATAACTCCAGCCTTTCCCACCTTCAAATGTCATCAAGAAAATTGCAATACCATAAGGTTTGTCAAAGATATTGACAAAGACTACAGAGCTGTCACCCAGCACTGAAATTTGCAGATTTCATAGATTTCATATGAGCCTGGCTCTTTTATTCCTGTTATATCTGTGCCACCAGAGAGATGCAAGAAATGCAAGTTATGACTTTCTCCTGGGCATTTCTCACACAAACAAAAATTGCAACATATAAACCCACAGGTTTCCTGATGCAACCTATGAAGAGTTTTCCAAACTAAAGTGTTGCTCCAGTTTGAACTCCACAGTCAGCAACGTGGAGTTTTCTAACTCTGGCAGTACACACCATCTGTTCTGCCATGTGCAGGACAAATCACTTAAGGTCTTTTTCTTCATGGATGTCATTGGAGAACTGCCTTTTTCAGAGATTTCTAAGTCCTTAATAAACCTAGCCTAGGTATGATAAATTCTATAAGCAGCTGGGAGTAGTCTAACTAATGACTAACTCTTGTTCTTGTGGGAGATTTGGACTTAGCAGATGTCTGCTCAAATCACTACACAGCAGAGATGAAACAGTCCAGAAGGTTCCTGGATTGTGTGAGAGGCAACTTCCTGACACAGCTGGCGAGGGACACAACTAGGGAAGGTGCCTGCTGGGCCTCCTATCTGTGGACTGGTGAGTAAAGTGGTGTCTGGAGGCCACCTTGGGCACAGCAATCACAATATTCTGAGAGAAAAAAAGAGGAGTGCCAGCAGAATGGCTACCTTGGCCTTCCAGAGGGCAGCCTTTGGCCTTTTTATGAGCTTGGTTGACAAAGTCTCTTGGTAGACATCCTGAAGGGCAAAGGAGTCCAAGAATGCCAGATGTTCTCCAAGTAGAAAATCTTAAAGGCACAGGAGCAGAACAGTCCCCATGATCTGGAGTGAGAAAGACTGGCCTGGGGAGAGAGAGAGCTTTTTCTGGAACTCAGGAAAAAAACAAAAGAGTATGATCATTTGAAGAAGGGGTGGGAAAATCAAGAGGACTACAAGGATGTCGTGAGGTTATGCAGGAAGAAAAGAACCAAACCCCAGCAAGTACTTAGTCTGGCTACTGCCATAAAAGACAATAAAATGTTTCTATAGTTACATGAACAACAGAAGGAGGGCTAAGGAGAGCTGTATGAAATTAAACAAGGCAAAGTGCCAGGTCCTGCACTTGGGTCACAGCAGCCTCATGCAGAGTTACAGGCTTAGGGAAGGGTGACTGGAAAAAAAGGACCTGGGAGTTTGGTCACTGCCAGCTGACCATGAGCAGTGTGTGCCCAGGTGGCCAAGAAGGCCAATGACATCCTGGCTTGTTCAGCAATGGTGTGGCCAGCAGGAGCAGGGCAGGGATTGTGCCCCTGTACTCGGCACTGGGAGGCCACACCTCATGTGCTGTGTCCAGCTCTGTGCCTCTCTCTACAAGAAACACACTGCAGGGCTGGAGCATGTCCACAGAAGGGCAACAGAGCTGGAGAAGGGTCTGGAGCAGAAGTCTATGAGGAAAAGCTCAGGGAGCTGAGGAGGCTCAGGGGGTCTCTATCACTCTCTACAAGTACCTGAAAAGGGTGGATCAAGGTGGGGGTTGGTTGGACTCTTCTCCTATGTAACAAGAAACAGGATAAGAGGAGATGGCATCCAGTTGTACCTGGGAGGTTTAGATTGAATATTAGAAAAAATAATCTTCACTGCAAGGATTGTCCAGCACTTAAACAGGCTGCCCCAGGAAGTGAGGGTGCCACTATCCCTGGAGGAATTTAAAAGATGTGTAGATGTGGCACTTTAAGGGGCATGGTTTACTGGTGGACTTGTCAGTTGGACTCAATGAGCTCAACCTAAATGATTGCACGGTTCTACGATTCTAAGAAATTAAGATATATAAGTAGGAAATCATACCAAACAAGTGAGGTCACAATAGTTATTGTTTCCACCTCAGATTCAAATGTGTTAAGGAAGAGCAGAAATGACAAGCAAAGCATTAAAACAGTCACAACACTCAGATGAACACCATCCTGAAGCTTACTCTTTCCTTTGATTAGTGATGTGGTGCTTGAATAGGAAAATGCATGCATCAAACTGCGTGCATTACAACATGACTGTCTCAATTCAAAGTTATACTGCTTTTCATGGGCATTGTCATAAGCATTTTAGGTCTGATCTCCTCTCTTTCTAGCAGTGATTTCTGCATTCAGTCATTGCCAAAAGAAGTTTGTGACCAAACAGATCATTGGGAATGACTTGCTCCATTTCAGCGGTGATAATGTAACATGGAGGGGTGTAGTTAACATTTTCTTTATTAAAGCTGCTCTATCCAGGATAGTGAGCACACTAATACCCAAATAGCTCTGTAAATCTCAGCTACGCTTTTTTTTAATGTTGTGCATTAGTCAATAAATGATTGCTCTATACTGTCAATCTGTGTATATTTTCCTGTCAGAAATTTCCTGTCCTTTCTTCCAGGAGAGCTTAAAGATGACTGTACAAGCCAGTGCAAAAGAGGGGTTGAAAAAGGGCCTCCATGAGTTTGAAATGAGAGGATAAAATATGTGGTCAAATCCAAGGCCATGAAGGAACTCCCGTTTCTATGGAACCTCAGTGAAATTACTCCAGACTCCAGCCATTGATCTGAAATCACGTATCAGCACCCTTCCTTACCAACACAGGTGGACTGCCTCACTATTGCTAAATTTAGATAATGTTCTCTTTGCCTTACCTCTATGTTATTAGGTAGATGATCCAGACAGGCATATCTCTGGCTTACCTGAAAATTGTGATTGCCCCCGGCTAATCATTTTATAAATTCTTTTCAAGCCTTTGTGGGAGGCAGAACTTCTTATTCTCACACCTCCATGAAACATGGGAGTTTCTTCCCTTTTGAAAACAAGATGCATTTCCGTATCTATGTATTCTACTGTTTTTCTCTCCCTCTTACCTTGATAAGTGTATTCTCAGTATTTGTACTTTCTGTGAACCCAGTGACTCCTGGCAGCGGCAGTAAATTTCCACATATTGCGTCAACAGCTATGTCAGATGAAGGTAGAGTTTAAGTAATTGTTTTGCTAGCTGAAAGGCTTTAGATGGCAAACAGAAAGAATTGTCTTTTATCCGTTGGTAAAAGAAGCGTGGAAAGCCAGATCAAGTGTAAGTTTAAAAGAAAAAACAGATTAAGTAACTCAGCAAATAAGGAAGAAGAGATTTACACACTATTTGCAGTATGCTTATAGCTGAATTAATTTGACAAGACATGCATTTTTACCAGGCAGAACGCAAAAACATATCTAAGTCTTTTCCCTATGCAAATGCAATGAATTGTTGGCTCTTAGTTACATTTTAAGCTACAGGAAAAATCCCTGTCTGGCTGAAGACTCTAATTGATTGTTCTGACACACAAACTGGCAAAAATATAACCTTATGGGCTTCATAGATTTCCATAAGTAATGTATTCTGGCACTGTGCTGCCGTTGTTGCTGAATGCATATAACATTTCTGAGGGGCTGGAGGCAATTCTTATTCATCCTTCAGTAAATGTGAGCATGACCTGATGCTTCACTGATGGCCTCCTCAATCTGCTTCTAGCTATTGTTCATTTACAAGAACAATGAACAATTAATAGATGGAAGAAAGGCTTTGTTTGCCTTATGTTGTCAGCTGGACAAAGGAGGATGTTAATGCGTGATATATTATCTAAGCCGCATTTGGTTTCTTTCTTTAATTTGTTAAGTGCTTCACAATTTTCCTCCTTCTGTTCCCGCTGCTGGGTTTACAGCTGACTACTGTTTACCATTTTCTCTGATGATTTTTGATTTCTTTTTCCATAGTTTGAAGCAACAAGTAATTTTTTTCTTTGAACATATGCAAAACAAGTTTCTCTGCTTCTGTGTCTGTGGAAGTTGGACTGATGGGGTGGGACAAGCTGAAAACTTTCTGTTTAATGTCATTAATGTTTCTCCAGAATCTTAACATGCAGGGCCGTTATGACTACTAAGATCTTTAACCTTTCCTTTGAAAGCAAAGTGCATTCCACTAAATTTTAGATTTACATCATGAGTTAGTCTGGCTCTAGCCAATATGACTCAAATATAACCCAAAAGACTGACATTTTTGCAAAATATTGCATCTTTCCCCATATTTTCCCTGCCTGTTGCAAGCATATTAAAAGTAAACTTTTCCAGCACTAACTGGAAACGTTATTTCAGTTTCTGAAAAAAAAAAAAAAAAGGTAAAATTGGGAAACCTAACAATGTAAAGAAGTTGACTCTCCTACTGGGAAAATAACTAAGATCTTTTATTTTGGTCCAGATAAGCACACATATGGGGTACCCCAAATGATTTGGTTGTATATCCATTCTGAAGGACACATACTCTGCTTTCCTTAGGTTCTGCTTCACAGCAGGTACAGTTCATTGTCTCCAAAGGGCTGAGAGTAGTGGACCAAATCTGCCATCTTGCAAAGTGGACTTGGGTGATCAACCTGAATTACGCAGCCATGTACCTAAAACAGCAGCCTGAACAGGCTGATACACAAAGGGTACATCCTACTGGTCCTTTGCATGTTTTTTTAATATATCAAGATTTCCACTCCTGCACTTGCCTTTGAAGACAAGACCCTAATGCCTGCATGACTGTGGCTGTTTTGATATGGCAGATAATCAACTGGGAACCAAATAATATCATGTACCCTACTGAGCAGTCATTTGATAGCATCTATTTTTATCTATCTGAAAACCAGATGTTGCAACAACACCTCTTAAAGGGTGCACACTTTCCTCTCTGGTTTACCACCTTGGAAAATGTGGTAGAGCAGTCACATCATCGCTTAAATCATTCAGCATCCTTGTCACATAATGTTTGCAACACAGCAGCAGCAGCAGCATGGGCTTTTCACAGGTGTTAAATGCATCTGACAATGCAATAGACCTCTTGGGTATATTTAGTTCCCTGCTAAAGACCCTGCTCAGTTTCAGGATGAGGCAGCTGACAAAACTCACAACCCTGTGAGTCTCATGCTTTTGGGTGGTGCCCACAAGAAAGCCAGTTGACTCCAGGAGCTTGCCAGAGAGCCCTGCTATTTCTACTTTTTGGCCACAAAGGACAGCCACACAGTTTCTGTTGGAAACAGCTGTTGTGGCTCCCAGAGAAACTGCAGTTTTTGCAGTCTGTGATCAGAGGACCCCTCAGGCAGAGCGAAGCTGCCACCCCATTTCAGCAGTGTTTTCAATGCATTTCTGCTCTGTCTAGAAAACTGCTGCCGTGTTTCCAGAAATCCCCTTAGGACCTCAGTGTTATCTGCTTTGCAGGAATGCTTGCCTGTAGTGGAAAGCCACAGGGGATAGACAACCATATATAAACCAAGATCTACACTCCTATCAACAGACCCCCTGGGTACACAGGATTTCAGGACAATCACACAATAGCTCTATGTTTACACAATGATATCCTGGCAGTACACTGGCCTTTTCCCAATGCTTCTTATGAAGACGGTTCAGAGAGAAAACCTGTTCAAAGATTCCTTGCCAAAGTTCTGTAATTCCAGGTAAATCCCTCTGTGGAAGTTGACTTCACTTCTAGTTCAGATCTCCCATCTAACATGCGAATGTCAACCTCTGGTTGAACCCCATATGTGCAGAACACACAGTCCCAGCATACAAGGCTTCTGATGCAGTATCTGCACTGCTTTAGCAGAATTCCCCCCAAATGACTGTCGTACCTTTTCAACACAAAGAGCTGCTGGTATGCAGGCTCTGAGAAGCGTCTGTTTACCAGCTGTGTTCAAAGGCTTTGATAACATGTTATAAAACTCCAGCAGACTGAACAGCAGCTGTTCTCTATCAATTTAATATATTTGATCCAGAGAAGGGAGAGGATTTTACTAAGAAAAATAGACAATAATACCACCCAAAAAAATGATATATTTTTAAATAATTTTAAAAAAATCCCAAAACTTAGCATCCCTCAGGGACTCAAGGGGGCAGTTGTTTTCTATGGATTTCTATGGATTATAATTTCTGCAAAGAGCAAAATTAAAGGAAGTGCCTTTTTTGAAGCTGGGTATAACAGAGGAATGCAAATCCAAGGGCCAGATAACTGAGCACTATGCATTCCATGTTGGTACCCCACAAAATCCACTCTGTCAATGTAATTAATTGGAATTTTGTTTCATAAATTTTAATGTGAGAAACATGGCGTTCTAGACAAAAAAGAATGCAGGCGTATCCTCTGCATAACATTGGCATTTTAAACAGCCTCGGCCTCTCTATTCTGAAAAAAAACAAGGAAGGAAGTGATTACTGCAGGATTTGTACAACTGTGGAGCCCAGCCGATAATGCTGATAATAATAAAACTCCCTCTGTGTGGCTGTGTTCTCACCAGGAGAACTCAAAGAGGTTCTTTGTTTGCTTGTTTGTTTTACAAAAGAGGTTTGTACCATTAGTCCCTTTTTCCAGATGGTGAAGTTGAGGCATGAAGGAGTGAAATCTTGCAGAAATGGCTAGGAAAACAATCCAAGTGTTCCAACCCCCAAGGTCTTATCTCTCTTCAGTACACCATCTTGTTCTTTCATATAGTAAAAGGGGATGTCCCAATGGAAAATCTACAGCCTAGCATTTCCTCCTTGTATGGATTAAATACAGCTAAAGAAAAGGCCCTTTTTTAGCATAAACCATGAGGCAGTTTGGTGTAAACCACGAGGCAGCCCAGGCACATGTCAGGGGGAAAAAAAAAAATTTAATCTAATACAATGTAGTCAAAGATTTTAGCCAGGAAGAAATTTTTTGCTTCAGAGATTTTCACTGATAACACATGCTTTGATTCAACCTGTTAATTAAAAAAACCCAAGTCCAAAACAAAAGAAGAAATAAACCCCCAAAATCCCAGGGAGCAGTATGTCTTAATACAATGTTTTGCTATGTATTGTTCCTGATGATGAAAATGACATACTCCTGTCTGAGGCTATATCCTGCCATTAATGATGGGTATGGAAAAATAATAAATAGCAAAATTATGGTAAAAGAATCTTCTAAATTCACATATGAACCAAAATAAAAACTTTCCTTGCATGCCTATTCAATTTTTGTAAAATGTTATGTTTTTTGGGAATACTATGGAAAACCAAAAGTTTCACTGTATCTCCAATTGTCTTACAAAGAATTGTGAAAGCATACATACCTGAAAAAAGTATATCATGAGATAGTGACTTGAATATTTTTAGAAAGATTTTGCACAATTAAGGAAAAAATATACCATTTAAAAATACTTTCCCTTTAGATCTCATTGTGAGGATATCAACAGAAATAATTCAAGAAAGACTCCATAGATTTTTGAGACAAAGCAATATGCTTCTTAGAATATTGCCAGAATGTTATGAGCAAAGGGAAAATATTAAAAACCTGTGGGATCACTTGCATAAATTAATCTACAACACACATATTCTTTGTCCTAGGGACAAAAATACAGAGATGAGGTCATCTGTGTGCTTGAATGCTAAGTAATATATGACAGCAACTGCCCTGACTGGTACTTACCCTGTTATATACGAGACCACCATACTTGTGTGAGTTATGGATATGGGAAGAGAATATTTCTAACATTAAATATTAATGTTAAGAAAGCAGCTGGTCTCATAAAGCAATCTGGTCCAGAATGTATGAGATGAATGGGACTGACTTGTACTGCATGACTCATGACCAACAAAAGACAAATGTAAAATTCTGGGGAAAATGATGTGTCACTGGAAGCTGTCAGTCTTGGTCAAATTTTCACTTGACCAGTAGTGATCACTTTTTCAAACAGTCAGGAGCTCCAGTTTTATCAGCGCTCACACTGATGGCACAGGTATAAATAAAGACTCCTCCATCTCAACAGTGGCTGGACCTGAATGACATCTGAAAGAAATACAGGCTGACCTTCCTCTCCTCTTTTCATGTCAAAGAATATAAAGAAGATATTATTGACTGTAATCGCTGTAATCTTTGAACAAAACAAAATGTAACTAAAATCTCATAGATGAGAGAATATTTTTGCCCGTCATTGTTTACTTCTGAAAAGTATTTGTGTCTAGACTGCTCAGTGGATAAGGCATCAAGTTCCATTCATATCTTTCACCATGTTCCAAAGCAGATCATAACATAGCTTATTAATGAGCTATCAATATTTATTTATTAGCAAGTGTTAGCTTGCTAATTCCATTACTTAACTACTCTTATAGCTTTGCTGCTCAAGACAAGCCACAATCAAACTTACAACATACTATAAACAAACTAGGTCTTGTATAACTTCAAGAAAATATTTTTCCATTTCTACAATTTGTTTTGAAGTGATGAGAATGCGGTTGTTACAGCCTGCATGAACTGGGTCCTTCAAACCCATGATCTTTGGTAAACAACTCCTACCATGCTAGGTTTCAAAGTGGGCAGAGAGCTGCAATTACATGCACAGTTTCTTGTTTCCTTGTTTCTAACAGATCAACATTTGCCATTGGCTCAGCAATGCTTACAACTGGATTTTGTACTTTTATTTTGTTGGAAATAAGAACTAGCATTGCCTTCCAGTCCTCAACCATTTTGTTAGAAAACATCTTGAAGTTTCTTTTTTAACCCAAAAAATTCCAGGCACACAAAAGGCACGATAAAGTTTTCCACTGAGTTTCTCAAAATTGAAAGACATACCTGCACATTTCTGTCAATGGAGGCGAGGGCCTTAAAGAAGACCAATTTCTTGCATTGTGTTAATTTGAAGTTTGAATCAGACTTGTACCCAGTCTGTGTTTCCTTGTGATGCAATCTATATGCTCCAACTAAAACTTGAATGCTAAAGGCACTCCTTTTTAGACAGAGCAAAATAGTGAAAAAAACCCAGAGTAAATCTATGTAGGAGAAAGAATCTCAGAACTTGCTTCATTGAATGTCTTGCTATTGCTTGAAAAAGTAGGGGAAAGCTGCATGGATCCCTAGTATCTCTCTTATCTTGAACAGATTTTAGTCCTCAAACAAAGTTCACAGCACACCTGTCATGATGGATTGGTGCCACCTGTAAGATGGATATGATACATATAAAGAAGACCATTGATTCAGGCAGGGTCTCATCTCCCCAAGTTGTAAAGATGATAAGAGTACTGGTTCTGTGAGAAACATTAGCTATTAGTGCAGCCAGGATTGTGCTGGTCCTGTTGAGTCACAGTAATTCTGATTCATTTATATGATGATGAAAAAGCAATTGCAAATGAATGAAATGCAAAGCATACTTAAAAGCAAAAACAACGCTCTGTTCCCTGCACATGGATATCCTCCTGTCACTCAGACACACTCTTTCAACCTGTACTAGTTTGTCAAGCCAGGGAGACCAAAACACCATGTGATGAAATCCAATACTATCTTCTAACCTGGGTGTTCAATGCTGGTTAAGCTGTTACACAACCCTGACATTTCCAAACAGAAAGTGCTGCATCCGCTTCCTTGTTTGCAGGATGTACGGCCCTGCCCAGAGCACAGGGAACAGAGGGAGAGCAGCAATCAATGTTATTCCAGCAGGAGTAGGGTCTGTTTAGCCCGTCTGATGGGTTTTGGTTATGGCTGCTACACCAGAATTCCTCATCCCACCTCCCACCATCGGGAGGTGTGGGTCAGTGCTTCTGCGGTTCTTCCACAGGCAATGCACAGAGGCGGCCTCAGTTTTCTCAGCCTTCTACAGCATCCTCTGATAAGGAAACCAAACCTTAACTCCATTGGCACCATGTCCATGCCCTTTTCTCCCTCCTTCATCACTGTCCCTTTTCCTCCCTTCTCACTTCTTGTGCACTATCAAGAAAGCCCTCAGATTAGGTGCTGACTGCTCATCTGTATCCTTTTCTTTGCTCTTTATTTTCATCTTTGGTTTGGTTTGGTTTGGCTTGTAAGACTTAAGAAACAAGGACCTTCTGGAGATCAGCTTGTGCAGTCTACCATAATTCGGGATTACTTTTAATTACTCCTTAAATGAAGGTAGCATTATTTCTTTTTGTCTTATCCCAGTCATCACCAACCCCTCAACATATGGACGTCGACAGTATATGAAAATTGTAAGGGGTTCTATTTCTGCTTTTCAAAAAAATCATTCTGCTAAGATACATTTACTGCAGATACTGAGGCAACTGAAGCATTAAAGACGCAGAGATAAGGCCTAAGGCATAACTTTTTTTCCAATGAAAGCTGGAATAAAAACATTTAAATATTTGCTCCTAAATTTATTGAGCCTTACCCAATTAAAGTCATTGAGAAATTTGAAGAAAATAGCACAGAAAGGAATGATATAGTCAGAGTTGTAAACAATTGGAATGAGCAAGGATAAGCAGCAGTTCATTTCATCAGATACTCTAGGGCCATATCAATTATGTTCTGACCAGACTTTAAAAGCCAGCTGATGAACTTAGTTACCAAGAAAAGACTCAACAGGCCAGCTAAATAGGACAAAAGTTACTGTCAGCTTTTGTTCCACAGCAAAGTCAGAGCGTTGGAGGATTGATACTGCTATGCAAACGGAGAAGAAGGTGCTATGGCCCCTCATGGCAATGATTCTGAAAACATGGCAAAGAAATAAGGTCTGCCTTTTGTATCTGAATTCATGGTGAAAAAAAAGGTGTAACTAAACCAGATGATATATTGGCAAAGACAAGATTTATGACTTGTTAAAGAAAGTTATTGGTAACAGACTCATGTTTGAAAATTATTCTGGTCTTCATGGCAGCTGATAGTAGAGCCCAAGAGAAGATTTTCAATATATTAGGTTTACTGTCACTCAATTATTGAAAAAAAAAAAAGGTTGCTTTTGTAGGACATAATTTTTAGGCACTTTCAAGACTCCATGCTTTCATCTTAGTACCTGAGAGTAATGAGTCAGATGCTGATATTTTGCCCTAGAGTCTTATGGTTGGAAGATTCCAATTTTGGTGCAGCACTTGATGCATGTAATTAAATGAGTCTGCTATTTATAGGCAATATTGAGATAAGTGTGCTGCATTTTTCTGTGCAGAACATGGAGGCTATGGTGTAAGGGATCACCTGTTGTGGGATAGAGCAAAGCACCCTAAACAATTAGTGCACTAGGGTTTGAGATATCAGAACATCCTGTGCATGGTAACTCTTTGTATCACCTACCACCCTTTTCAATATTGCATTAGGGGAATAGCCCAAAGAGTGGTATCTATTCATTGCTACAGAAAAAATGGTAGAAGCCTTCACACCTTAGTAAAGGAGGGGATGGGGAAAAAAAGAGAAACGTTAAGACAAGTTTCTAAATCCATGCTTTTAAGTTAGTAGATGTTGGACCTTTGCATCCTAAATTTCTAAAAGAAATACTGGCTGACCAAGTACTAGGAATTCTGATTTTCAATAACCTAGCTGAGTAAATTCCAGAACATGCCCAGTCATCAGTCAAATAAAAACCTGCAAGAGGAAGGTGTTATTTATGAAGAATTTAAATTAGGGGAAAAGAGCTTGTGTCAATAAATATAAGACTACAGGGAGAATGATAGTTAAAGTTGTTATTCCTTTAATTCACTCACATGATTAGCTCAGAGTATTTATATCATTAGATTGTTATGTATTTCCTAATCACAACATTTATGTATTGAAGACATAAAATAAAATAGTGATTAGCTTCTTGAACCATATCAAAAAGTCTTCAAGTGCAGCAATGATAATTGAGTGTTTGTTTCCAGTGAGTACCCCCAGAAGACAGATTTTGAAATGAGGAGGACTTTTCTTATGGTTTTTGTAAGGATATAGCAACTAGCAGAATGGTAATCAATTAAAAGATGAAGCCTTCAGTACAGAGCAAGGCAGATTGCTTGCTAAACAGAATATAAATTCTGCTTGTTTTCTAAAGAACACAGATAAAAAGATACATGCAAAATACCACAATGCAAGTGGACTTTTCAACACAGAAAACAGCTACTCTGAAAACAACACCAGGTCTATAGGTCAGTCAGCTCATTCTCAGCCATCTGGGAAGCACTGGGTCCAAAAGGAATGGGGCACTGCTGACTGGGTGAAAAGTCCAGGTAGATCCTGTCTCTGAAGTGGAGCAGGATAGAGGTGTCTTCCTTGCACTGGGCATGCAGAGGCTGCCTGACTGCTGGTAAACTCTCATTGACATCACGTGGTGAAGAGTGAGGGAGGACTCAATCTAGTTTGTTTAGGCCAGACTTTGATTCACCTTAAACAGGGAGCAAAGAAAATCTAAATTTGATAAATGTGAGGTCTCCACTAGGATGAGTAAGGATGAAGGATGTGTAATAGGGTTCAATTAGTGAAATTAGGAGCTGCATTAACACAGGCAAAGAATAAAGATATTGTCTAAATCTAGAATTCAATTTTAAATACAAATCAAGCTAGAAAAAAATTACTGTTTTGCTGGTTTAATTTATCAGCTTCATTTCCTTTACTGAAAATATATCTTCTTGCCAACATTTTGTCTGATAAATGTGTCCTCCATGCATTTTGCTAACATAGTCAAATTTGTTATAAATCTTATCTTCTAATACTTCTAATCAGCTTAAATATTTCAGTAAAATGTAAGTGTAGACCAGGCTCATATTAGCCTTATCAGTCATCAGTTTGTTTTGATATTTTGGGCTCTAGGATAGCCTTGACCCATTATAAAATGTTATAACTCATAATGCCCATGCTTACAAAATCCAGTAGTTTCTCAAAATTATTTTCTTTGTGCTCCCACTTAAACCATGCTAAAGACACCAAGATATTTGTTATGATTTCAAGTCTGGTATAGTTCTGTATCAGTCTTTGAAGGCCCTCCTGGTTTGCAAAACTCCAAGTGAAACATGCAGACCTGAAGGCTTCGCAGAGGTAGTGTTACCTGTTCAGAATGTGCCAAAATAGAAATTCTACTGGTAGAATGGAGTAATTTCAGACTAAAGTCTAGGTCTGTCAGCAATAAAAACTACAGGGAAAAACATGCTAGTTAAAAGATTCTTTGTCACTTTGTCAAGCCAAAAGTATTTTAATTCTCCTAATACAAACAACTTTTTAAGTCTAACTTTCCAGACATATCAAAACAATGAGTATTTTATTAGAGACCAGATTTGATAAACTTGCATATTCCAGGTCTCATATATAATCCTATTTTCGTCATGCACATAAATAAATGTACTCTAACAGACTCTTCTCCCATCAACACTACAATAAAAGAAGTTGGAGACTGTACTCTGAAGATATTGTGGCAGATTGTAGTGCACCCTGCAATAACCAAAAACTGGACATGGATCATTTGGTATGCTGTGCAGTCTATAAGTAGTATGATGCACTAAGTAAATGTTCTGGTGAGCACACCATAGGATGATAGCTACAGACAATTGATATGCTCCTAAAATATAAATTTAGCTATCAAACTGCAAAACAAATTTGATGAAGCTCACAGGTCTAGTGAGAGCTGAATGTGCTTTATTGTGAAAACTTCTTAGCCCAGAGGCTGAGACAGCTCAAGCTTGTAATCAGTGAAAAAACAATCACTAAAAAGCTTAACACCCTCTAACCTCTTTTTTATTCTTGAGCTCTAAAACATAGATTTAATTTTCTTCTCTTCACTGCCTTCATATTTTGAATCTGAAAAGATTTTTCAAACAACCTGATTAAAATCAATGCCTTTACTGGAAACTTTTTCTAAGTTGACTAAAAATCTAGAAAATCCCTGGAATGGGCTGGTATTGCTGAATTCAAGAACTGCAGAAAAATGCATTTAAGCATGAATTTAGACTGCAAAATGTCATTCATTACTCAGTAAGTTCACTTGACTGGTTTGAAAAGGCAATTAACAGACAAGAAAAGGCTTTGGATATACATATGGATTGGAATAGAAAGGGAGGAAACAGGTAAGGGTAAAAGGGTATTATTTATTTTCCAAGAACACGAAAAAGGGCAGAATTCCTAAAAAAAAAAAAAAAAAAGAGTTTTAAAAAAGGAGCATAAGGAGTATATAACAATCTAGGAAAAAACCCACATTTGTGTATGATATGTAAAAGACAGTATGAAAAAAAGAAGAAAGAAAAAAATAAGAATCACAGAATTGTAGAATCACAGATGGCACCAAAAAGAACATTAAGTCCAGTCCCTGTTCATGCATGCTAGAGCCAGTTGCTCATGACCATGGCCAGTCAGGTTTGGAATATTGATTGGAGACTCTGCAACCTCTCTGTGCAATGTCTGGGCACTGTTTCTCTCCTCAACCACCTTCACTGCAAAAACATATTTTCCTGTATTTGGATGTAATTTCTTGTGTTTCCATTTGTGATGATTGCCTCTTGTCCTGCCACTGGACACCTCTGAGAAGAGTCTGGTCTCTCTTATTTGTCCATCAGGTATTTAGACATCTCCTCTTCCCTGGTGTGAACAGTGTCCCCTTGTATGAGAGATGTCTCATCCTTCATCATCTTCACAGTGCTTTACTGGACTGGCTGCAATAGCTCTGTATCTCTCTTGCCCAGAATTGCTGCTCCCACCTGTTTTATATTTTATTTTTCTGATGGTAGAGATGGGAGTCCTGAGCAGGAGGAAAGGAGATGATCTTTAAAATAAACAAGTTCTCTTGGAATATTCTCCTTTACAGGACCATATTCCATGAGATTCCTCCAAGCAGATCCTTGAACATGCCAAAGACTTCTATTCAGACATCCAGGATAATGATCCTGGGTTTTGTCCTGCTTCCCCGTAGCCAAAGGTTAAAGAGTGAAGAAGGAGAGAGAAAAGAAGCAGTGGGAAGATGAAATGAAGATTTCTATCCTTTTCCTTTACTTCTGTTTATACTTCTCTCTTCTTGCTTTTCCTTGCTTCTAGTTGTGCAAACACTTTAGATTCATTTTGTTTGGAAAAGACCATTATGATCACCAAGACCAAGCGTTAACCCAACACTGACCTTTCCAACACCAAAACATGTCTCTAAGTGCCACATCCAGGGATGGTGACTCCACCACTCCCCTGGGCAGCCTGTTGCAATCCCTGGCAACCCTTTTGATGAATAAATTTTTCCTAATATTCAATCTAAACCTTCACTGGCACAATTGAAGTCAATTTCCTCTTTTCCTTTCGCTTGCTATTTGGGAGAAAAAAATGACCCTCGCTTTGTTACAGCCTCCTTTCAGGTAGTTGTAGACAGAGATAAGCCTCCTTTTCTCCAGGATAAACGCCCCCACTTCCTCAGCTTCTCCTCATGAGACTCCAGCCCCTTCCCCAGCCCTGCTGCCCTTCTTTGGACATGCTCCATCACCTCAATGTCCTTGCTGTAGTGAGGGGCCCAGCATTAAACGCAGGATTCAAGGTGTGGCCTCACCAATGCTGAGTACAGGGGTGATCACTGCTCTGGTCCGGCTGGATACACTATTTTCATAAAACCAATTGATGCTTTTAATATTTATATGACTTTTAATTAAGTGAACTGAATACTTATAATGTATGATGCAATTGCATAATTTTGATGAAGTGAAAAAACATGAGAGAAATAACCTGCCAGATACCAAAATCTGTTTTAAAAAATGAAATTCTATCTACATAATTTACAGTTTTAGAGATGATCTGAAGACCGATTCATCTGGGTACAGAAGTTTTATTTGCTTGATGACAAGTGAAATATTTTCAGATTAGTTTCCAACAGATACATTGTAATAAAATGTGAACAGCATTGTCAGCTACACCCCTCTTAATCCATGGCTCAAATAAAATGTGTTCCACATGAATGCTAGCAAGGCACTGGGAAACTTGCCAAACCAAAACCATAAGGTATTGTACATTTAATTCCTTATAGTGGAAAGTCAGGGAAAACTCCTATGTTATTTGAACTGTATTATTTGAAAATTATGCTAATCTTTTGAAAGTTGGGATTGAAATATGGCTTCCATTCATATGACATCATGAAAAGCAGATGAACAATTTTCCTAGTGTTTAAGGCACAGTCTGATGACAGGTAGGAAACTTTGTTGGAGACTATAGGAGAGATTATTATGTGGAAGTTGTCCCCCTTCCACTTCTCCCTCCCTGTCTTTCTTTTTACATCCCAATTCAGTGCCGACATTTTCTATTTCATTGTTGGTATTCCTGAGAACATGGTTTCCCTTAATGGACATTTGTACCTTCCTCCCATTCTGTCATAGTTGCAGTCTTAAACATCAAGAACTATTACACAGTAGACACAGACTAAGAAGAAGATACAGAATCTGCAATAGAACACAGTGAGTGTAACAGATGTCACAAGCAGACTGATCTGGAAAGCATTAGCCTCCTCACCTTTAACCAAATTAGTGGAGATAAAAAGCCATGGAACTTTTAAAAAATTGTATTTTTAAAATGAGTCAGATATAATTTCTAAAGTAAATTGTGTCTAGCAGATGCAGCAGCTACTTGGTGGGACTACCACTCTACTGAGTTTCCCTACCATTTGTTTTAGCCAAAATGCTGCCTGACATCCCAAAATCACTCATTTTAGTCAGATCTGGAACTTTCAGAGTTTAAATGCTTCTCCTGAAAAAATTGTGCTTTCCAGTGAAATCCAGTTTACCAGAAACTATGCTTCTGCTCTGCTCCTTCCTACCACTGGCTGATTTATTTGAAGAAGGAATAATGTTGAATTCTTCCTTTGCATTTGACCAGCGCCATATCTTGTAGGAAACTATTTAGCAAGTACCTTCAATATATACAATGGGGATATGATGTCTACTCTCACTGCAGCTTCCAGCCACCTTATGTTTTATATTTCCTTCTCTTATCAGATTTCTCTTCCTTGACCCTCTAACTTTCAAAGAATTAGCTGATTAAACTACATAAGACATTAATTAATCATGTATTATATCTTCTTGCAGAATCTCCTCCAACACATGAACACTTGTGTTGAACTTTGGTCACCAGGACAGACCCAGCTCCTACCACCAGTAGCACTAATATGCCACATGGAGTAGCAGACACCAGTTTACTTTCCTGGGGATTTCTGTCAGCTATAGGTAAGCCCAGAAGTTTATGAGGAGTTTTGCTCTCTACAATATAAACAGTCATGGCCCTTTTTTTACATCTGCAGTAACTGCCCTCTTCACACACTCTGTGTCTGTGGGTAAAGCACGAGACTGGGGGCAATGCTGGTCCCTCATTCTACCTCTCCTTCATACCAGCTTGCTAAAATAAGGCCAGATTAGTCACTTCTCTGTGTCTGAGTTCTCAAAGTGGACCAGTCAAACACATCATGGCTTTAGTCATGGTTGTAGTCAGGAAACAGTCAGAATTGGTTGGACGTAATGGGAAAACTTTAAGATATATTCCATTTTCAAGTTTTTATTACTGTTGACAGTACTGGTGTTAGGAAGCATTCCTTGCATAGCCTGTGGTGCTACCCAGATAAGACGAGATAAAGAGATTTAAAGTGTTCATATGGCCCATAAATACATGCTTATTTTCATGGTATTCAACTCATCCATGGAAATGAAAACCTCTTGGCACTGTGTGAAGTCCCCTATACCAAAATAATCCTGTTTTTTTTCTGAAATCCATATGGACTTTGAACAATTCTTGCACTTTTTTTGTTTGCTTTTTACCAGCAGTAACATAATTTTTTTATTGGTGACTTATTTTATTCTTTTAGCAGTCAGAGCAATATAAGAGTGTGTGAGCACTTCTTGCAGACTCAGAATAATCAGAAACTGAGATTAAGCAACAACATGTGAAGTAGAAACTTAATTGTGTAATTGATCATTCTGCTCAGTAATCTCTAGCCAATTGACAAAACCAATCTTTAAAAATTTGGCTACAAGTAGTAAGTGTACAAAGCAATTTATTATGCTGTATAGGAAGTGAACTATGCACCTATATCTTGAAATCCAGAATACTTTTTTTTTAAGGGAAGATATACAAAAAGGATAAGAGCAATAAACATAGGTAATTACCTGTCCATAGGTAACACTGCTGTCACTTTTGTAAAACACAGATACATCCAAGAGAGCTGTCTATGAAAAAAACTATGAGAATATGAAAGGTCCTTGCATTTATTTCAAAACAAGTTGGAAGCCATATGTTGCAGAAATGAAACCACAGTTTGCAATCACTAAGCTGCAATTTCTAGCTGATTTCTTTATTCAGGGACCATGTTGAGCTGATGCAGCTATTTATTCTGATATTGCTTTATTTTATGGTACAGACAACAGGATGTACACAAGTGCCACAATGAAAATTTTATAAATTCAAAATTCCTCCTTTGTTTACTTGTCTGTAATGACTAGCTATTTTACCATGCGTCTCTTAAAAATATTATCAGCCTTGAATTTTTTTACTGCATTAGTATTACTTGAACCAATAAACAGCTTTTTTTAAAGCTGCATTGTACTAAGGGAAATATTCTCATCACTTGATCAAGCTATCTTTTAAATCATATTAAAAGCCCAAATAAGAAGGGAAAAAATATAATATGCAAGCTTGATAGAATGTCATTATGCAATTTAATTAGCTTCAAAAAGTCTCATTTTCTCATGCTTTTCAAGTCTTGCTCAATGCTTACAAGAATGCTCATTTTTCAGATTAGTCTCTCCAAGTGAGAGATTTTAACATGCCCCATTTCAGAGCTGGCAGCTCTGACTATAAAATTTTTAGCTACACTCTTCACCTTTCTCTTGGAATAAAAAACATGAGGGATGTGACATGCAAAATGAGTTCAGCCCTGTAGAAAGTGCTGTAGAGACTCAACACTACTAAGATCAATAGCAATGAATACATGAAACATGATGAAAATCCTGGCTTTTGACAATATTCAGGTCCTGTAATTCACAGAGCAAGAAGATGGATGGGAAACTGAAAGAGATCAGTCAAAGAGAGATTAAAAAAAAAGAGTGTTACAGCTGTGAAATATTCTGCAACAAACAGAAAGCTTTGTTTCAGGGTTGTAAAGCTACACCTAATAGAAGTTCTACCAGCTCTACAGAGATATGAAGAGGAAAGATGTTTTGACAGCAGTGTTCTCTGGTTGCTGAATGATTTACTATCCAGGAAACATTAGTCAAGTAATAGTTGAGATGAAGCATTTTATATCATCTCAGAGGCAGAACAGCTCTGTTTGACACAAGCTCTTACACAGTGTCATTTGCAAGCATTTTGTGGAACACCACAGGTTTACAGGCAGGAAGATTTCCTTGCCAAGAAGGATTTATTCAACACACACCTAACCCTTGTACGTCCGTGACTGCCTTGCACTGATCTCCTGCATTTCTTTCACAACCTATTTGAAATACTACTGCCGTTGGTCTATTTTGAAATGCAACCTGATAAAGCCAAAGTTTCACATAAATCATGTACCACAGTTTGGTTTATTATGAGGTTAAGAGGGAAGAAGAAGATGTTTCACTGTCCTTAAAGAGATGCAGATATTTGAAAAGCTGAAGCTTTGAAGCTATTCCTTGGTTCTAAAAGCCTTTTAGCACAGAATGTTTAGCATCTTCCAGAATGTTGCTACTTAGCTCAGCACCCTTCTTGGAAAATGATGCTTGAACAGCAAACAGAATACTAAAAGCCAAATAGTTTCTCCTGCCTGCCAGAGCCAGCCACCAAGAGCTGGCTCCACATGCCAGAATGACTGGGAGCCTGGAGCAGGCAGCATGGACAGGGACACACTCACCTCTAGGGCCTGGCACTGCAGTGCTCAAAAAACTTCCCCTGCCTGTGGATGGGGGCAGGAGGGAGAGAGGAGTGGGCTCAACTGGAGTCTCAGGAGCCAACAAGACCTACTCAGAGGCAGAAATTGGCCTGTCTCAACCAGCTCCTGACACTGGACCCTTCTGGTGGCAGGTGCATCTTGGCTTTGAGAATGATCAAGATAAATTGCATCATTTGAAAAAAAAAAAAGGAGAGAAAGAGAACAAAATTTATGCCTTTTTATTGGCAAATACAATCACCTAAATCAAACATTAGAAACCCAAAAATGTATGGATGAAAAATTAGCTTATTGTGCAGCTCTGTTTTTTAATTAAAAAAAGTGAAAGATGAGACAGGAAGCAAGCCCCAAGATTAAAATTACTATAGTCCTGATCAAAAAGTGCCTATGAATTGCATGTATATTGCTGTGACCTTAACAGTTACTTGATATCTCTACTAACGTATTCTTTATTGTCCCTGCAGAATGTTATTGCATAGGTTGCCTTTCCACAATAGAAGCCTCTGATGCAGTGCATATCAGCAATATGCATATTTTTCATTGAGGGATACATTGAGCAAGAGAAATAAGATGGTAAAAAGAAGCTCCCTCTTCTTTTTTTCCACAGGGCATTGTTACTGATAAATGTTAACAGGGAAACATTTCAGGCAGAACTTTGGGCAAACTGAGGGAAGGAAAATCCATTAGGGCTGATAAAAGTAAAACTTTGTACTCTTGGCTCAGAAATCTCGCAGACTGTAGATGAAAGAAATATGCTTTCCTGGTAATTTTTCACAGGTTTCAGCTATTGATCTTTGTGAGGGAAGGATAGTGAACTGACAGATTTCCCCAGACCAGATATTGGTAGTTCTTTTTCATGATTTGACATACATATTCATGTGCTCCCATGTATGGTCATGGTTTAAATGTTAAGTTTAAATGCCTGCAAAATTGAAAGACAGTCCCTCAAAAAGTCACTGACACAAACTCAGCACGTTGTTTTTGGAGGATATGCAGGTAGGCTATCATAATAAAAAGGAGATTATATGGAGGTGAGAAACCTGAGCTGTGAAGCAGAGTGCTTCCTGCGTCCTGCTTGTCGGGCTGCTCTAAAAGAGTCATGCATGGGTTTTATACACATAAGTAAAGTGTATGATGAAAGTGGGCACATGTCAAAGAAACAACTTTTTTATGATCAAGTAAAGTGGTGCAATATTTTACTCATCCTCAAAAGGAAGATTTCCTTCATTTTATAGGAGAGTTATTCTCAATTTTGTGTACACACTTTGATTTTTTAAAACTTTGACTTCAGCTTGCTTCCAAGTGCAGCTACCCAGTGTCCACCATTATTTTTAAAAGTTGTAACCACTATGCCCTAGGTGTGTAACCTTTACTAATTTTCAGAAATGTATTAAAAGCTGAAAGTGTAACTTGTAACTCTTATCCCAGAGGACAGGAGTTAAGTCATTGAGGTACCTAAATTTAGGGGAATATTTCAGTCATGTGTTTCAGAGTGGCATTTGAGCAAGATGAATTTTTGTTTTAAAGGCTAACCAAAAAATAAGTCTTCTGACCTATGAGGACTTGGTTTGCAAACTTCCTTTGGATTTTTCCAGTTTTTCTGCTTTTCCCCTATCATTTTATCATTTTATGACCTTTTCTTTGCTATAAAATAAAATAGAATGAATAATGTCAGGTATTAGTTTCCTGTATTTCCCACTCCAAAATAATAATTTTTCATTTCCTTCATTTTTTCCTTTGCTATTCTAACTTTTTTATGGATTAACAAGGGAAAAAGGGGAAAGAAAAAGTGGAAAAAAAGTTCAGTGTTTCCATTTTATTCTGTTCAGCTGGTTAAATAATAGTTGTAGGCATGACTTTAATATTTCATTTTTGAAACAGAGACCAAAAGTCTACATATTTAAACTTTTCACAGAAAAAGAGCTCTGATCCAAAATATTTCACTTCATTGTTTCATGATGATCAACTGCTTCAAGCTACTTCTTCATGCGCACTGTTGTGTGGCTACGACCAGCGTTGAGCGTGATTCTATCCATTTTATTGCTCCTCTCACACTGTGCCTCCAGGCAAAGGCAGCTCTGGTGCATCTTACTGCTCTGGGCATGTGGAACAGGGCTGCAGGAGGTGCATTCCCCTCCTGGGGCACGGGGCCCTGGCTGGGCTTTGCCTCCAGCGAGGGAGCTTGGCAAAGCGGTTCCCGTGATGTACCACAGGGGTTAAGTCAGGACTGAAATAATTGAGAGACGCTGCAAGTCAGTGGAGATGGAAACTGGAGTAGAAAACACCTGGATTACTGCTTTTCTGAACTTGTGGGTCGATCCAGTGAAGAAATGGAAATTGAGATTCCCAAGCTGGTATTGTGGGCGCATAAGGAGAGGAAAAGGAATGGAAGCTGAGAAAGAAAAAAACTGGCATTCCTAAAAAAAAAAAAAACCCAAAAGTGAATGCAACATTCTCTGCCATGAAATTGCTGACATACAAAACTATCTGATGTTTCTCACAATCAGCTTTGGCCACTCACACCCCTACCTTCAGGTCTCAGGTCAGGTACCAACACTGATCATTCCCTGCTTCTCCTTGAGCTCATCTCCATGTGCTCGAGAGGACAGTGAGTGCCCTCAGAGCCATGTCATTCTTCTGGGTGTCATGTAGCAATATAAGAATCAACTCCATTTTGGGATCCATTTCTTTCATCCTGATGGGAATATTTTCACCTATTACAGGTGTGTAAGTGCTTTTAAATAGCAATATTGGAACTTTTTTCATTAAAATTTCAGACAGAAATTTCTCTATTGTTTGTTGATAATTAATTAACTTCTTGGAGGTGGTAAACTTTTGCTGCTGGTTTGTTTTTTTTGTTTCTTGTTCTTTTTTAACTCCACTGATATTTGTATTTTGTTTCATTGAAACAGTATGTTCAAATTTAATGCAGCAATATCTTATTTGTTTGTAAACATTTCTGAGTTTAAAGAGGTCTGTAAATGACATAAAAACAGAAAGACAGGATATTTGTAAATTTTTGGAGGAATATATTTAGTGAAACCTCAGACTGTAAAAATATGTGGGCCTTTTCTGAGATGGCTCATGTACTGCTGAGTACTTTCTCTTATATTTAATTTTGTGTAGAAATTTCCATTTGTCCTTGAAAATTAGTTTAAAGAATTCATCTGAATAATGACCCTTACTTTGGTATGAAAATGAATTTTATATTTTTGATGAAAGCCCAAACTTGATTAAATTTATTTTCCTGTTAAATGGTTGGATTTGTAAAGTAGAGTAGCTGAAGAAGGGAGGTCTGGAGTCCCAGTCACTTCAGATGCAGTCCACAGAACTGATTAAATGTGTGAAGGTCTGCCATCACACTGAGCCTTCACAAATGCTGTCTGTGCACTTTCCTGTGGTCTCACTGCTCTTTCGCACTAGTTTCTATTTTGTTCTAATTATTCTAATAATTCATAAATACCAGAGCATAGACAATACTATGAAGAGTATCTCCCCTTCATTTTCTGTTTTTGCTTAGGTATATTTGGACTTGGGACTGTTTGGAAAACTTCAGTGTATCAAGGATTAAGTAAGAAACTTGAAAATTTTGGATAAATATGTTTCCCTTATACGTTACACAGTGAGAAATTAGATCCCACCAACCTGGGTGAAGTTATTGTCTGAAACCTAAGGAGCAGCACATGACCCTTTGAAGAGTCCAACTCTGAGACAACAGATCTGGTTATTTTGAGAAGGAAGCCAATGTTTTTGCATAAAATTCTAGCTGGAGCAATACCCCTCCATAGCAAGTTCACTTACAAGTGCTTAGTGCATAGCATGACCTGCTCTACAAACTATGACAGTCTCAAGGCCTCTCCACTAATCTGATTATTTTTGATATTGAAAAACAATCTTGTCCTCAGCTATGAAAAATATGTTTCTGTTTGTAAATCTTATTTTGTAAGACTGCCTTTCATTGTTTAAGTGTGTCAGCTACACTAGCCATGAAGTTTTGAGTATGAATAGTATGGCAGAATATTTTAAAATATCTAAATGTTAAAGTAACCAGATGATTCATAATTATCAGCTTCATCTGCAATTTTTTTTTCTTTTACTTTTGCCTTCAATGAGTCATGAGTATGTCTGGATTGCTCTTCAACGCTGAAGGAGTGAAATGTACTCCTAATGGACAACACAAGGGTCACACATACCACGTACATCCCCAAAAATAGAGCTCTCAGTCCTGTTGCTATGAAATTTTAGTCCTTCCAGCAGCTTGCTTGTGCCAATTAGCCTTTTGCTCACTGAATAGTTCCATTCACCTCATCAGGGAGGTACGAGTGGCACAGGGAGCTGCTCGTCATGACGGCTCCAGGATGTGGTCCTCTCACAGGGATGGCGCCGCGCTCGCAGGGTACTCTGTAGCCTCCTTAGGCTGAATTTCCCTTACAGCTTCTTCTGGATCCTTGCAAAGGCTCCCTTGTATATTTATGGTTAAATCTGTCTTCATTCATTACTGCAAGGTCTTTTCTTCCAAAGGGAAGATTTTGAACTGGAAATTATAAGGTTCTCAAATTCCACAGCCATGGCATCATTTTGAGCTTTAACTGCGGCTTGCGTAACTTCTCATATTTGCTCCTTGCCAGCCTCAAGTGTAGGGAGTTCAACAAGATTCCTTCTCTGAGCTATGTTGCACTGTTTCCATTAAGAAAAACAAATTTCAGGGCCACAGAGCTGTTATGACTCAGTTCCTATCCTTAGGATCGTTATTTCACATAGCAAACACTTCCCAGTCTGATGTCTGAAAATCCTCTCTAATTAGTGCTCCTTCACAAACTAAGAGGAAAACTATTGTTACGGTGTTTTCTCATTTCATACACTTTTATTGATGCTATGTGGATGATCTGTAACCTTGTGTGCTTTTAAAAAGCAAGAAATATTCCTTTGTTACGACTAACAGGCATAACTTTCAGGGTAATGAGCTCTTTGATGTCACGGAAGTTCAATGCACATAAGCTTGAAAGAACAAGCCATTCTCATTTGGGGAGAGCTGGGTGCATGGGCTGATTTAATGTTTCTGTTACAGATGCTGCTCAGCAGCCTCAAGCACGAGGTCTTATTACACGAGTGGACCTGCAAGGCAGTACGTGTAGTTCCCATCTTACACTCCCTGACCAAGGAGGTGGGTGGCAAATGAATGTGGAGACATTGTGAAGAGAGATATCCAGATGTATTCATTAACAGCTTTTCAAAAGAGGTAGCAAAGATCATCCACCTGCACCTTTTCTTCAGTGCTTTAAGTGAATATTTTTCTCAGCACTGTTTGAGAGAGAGAAAGAGCAGCATGCAGGGCCATTGAACCAGCTCACAGTGAGGACGGCTAGCATCACACAAACAGCATCAGGAGGTACTTATTCAGAGCTGCTGCTAAAAGAGCAGTAAGAGAAGTTGGCACCCCTGGCAGAGAAGAATGAATGCCTGTTTGTATCCTAAAGCAGCTGTCAGACAGGAAAGTAGACAGCACGTTGTAAGCTTGTTTTGTTTCATTTTTACAGCTACATAATGACAATAAAGAAGAAATTATGTCATCTTTAAAAATAGGCAAAAATAAAGAGAACAGAGCATCCAAATGTTTCTTCGAAGTAGTGAAATTTGGACATGTGGTTTTCAATTATTTATTCAAGTCTGTAGTGAGTGCTTAGAGTCTGTTGGTATTGTTTACTATCTAGTAAGGAAGGATCCTACAGACTCAGTATTAACAAACCCAGCTGCGTTTATTTCTAATGTTTCTTACAGCCAAAATCTCAAATACATGCCAGGTACTGCTTTACAGGGACTCTATTAATCTAATATTTGTGCCACTGTTAATAAGGCTGGAGTAAAACCATCTCCAGAAATGGCCACTGATTTCTGTGTAGGTGAACAAGCCCATATTGAAACTTGCAGGTCTCCCATCTGAAACAACCTGACAAATCCCATGCCAGTGGCTCACACAGAAATAAAGAGGGACCTCAAATTATGGTTTAGTGAACAGCATGCTAACATGAAAAATGTCTATTTGTTGAAGTACTCAGGTCTCTGAACTGGCTGGAAATGGGACTCCAGCAAATTCTTTGCTAGGGACTTCTAAGTGAAAGCCTAGTTTCAGGAAGATCAGTGAGGATTTTGCTGTTGCCCATGACTAGGTCAGTGCAGTATGCCTGGCAAAATGGACACAGCTCAAGAGATCCTTTCTGTATCCTGATCACCTCAGCAAGAGCATACCCAGACATTCTCTGAACTTCTTGAAACCCTCCATGCACAATAATCTTACCGTCTGTTGAGTCACCTGGCCCTCAGGCCATTGACATCACCAGCCCCTCCACGGCCCTAGGAGGGAACCAGGGTCGTGGATGCTGGCTGCTGTTATGCCTGGCAAAGGTGGGTGATGTAGCTGGAGGAAGAAGAGTCAAACCCTTCAGGGTACATCTCAGACTGTGTGCTTAAGGACTCATTTGCCTTACTCTTGGATTCCAGCCTAAGGACAGCCAGAGAGGCAGTCCTGGGGTGCTCCAGCTGGCAAAGAATTTAAGCTGTTTTGGCTTTCAGCCTAGCATGAGGCTATTTCACATAACACAGGCGATGAAATCCATGAGCAATAGATTCTCATTTCAGTCAAACCTCATTTCCAGTCAAACCTGAGCTTCAAATCAGGTGTCTTCCTCACTTTACTGGTGCCTTCAGAGGCTACTTCACCGTTCGGCCTTAGCAACAGTGGGATTGGAACTTACTGAACTGCTTAAAAAAAGGCAAATTGTTTTGGGTCTAGACAGTAAAGTCTGTTAGATCTTTTTTTTTGATACATCCAGATTGCCAGTTCATTAATGAGTTGAAACAGCCGTGTACAAGCACTCCTATTGATTTCATGAAGTGCTGTGCTTGCGCTGTCACTGAATAGATGTATGCCTCCTAGATGGAGCCAGAGACATTACTACTGGTGCATAACATGGCCTTACAGCACAGTGAAAGTATATTTTTCAAGTATGAGCAAGTAGCACATTTAACTCATTTCTCAACATCAAATATCTTGTCCTTTAGATGGTGACAAAGTAGCAATATTTACTTCCTGTAGATATATATCTAACAAGACAGTTCATCTTAGTGTGTTTTGCAGTAGTCATTTGATAGTGAAATGTTTCACTACCACAGAAATTTTCTTGTAGTTGCATCTGTAAGTTGTGCATTTTAACTTTGCAGTCATGCTTAATGGTGTTATAAATTATATCAAGCAGCAGACAGCTCTGTGAAAAGATACATCAGCTGTATTACATGTAGACTTTAACAACCTTCAAAAAATGCAGGAAAACATCCTCATTCCACAGAAATGAATGACAGACTTTCACAAGGTCACAATGTCAATTTTTGCTTTCTTTTTATTTGAAATGAAGTTACAGACTATTTTTATACTTTAAAATTCCTTATTTTAATATTTTTTTTACATTTGAATATGTGAGTGCCTACCTGCATGTGTACATAATCATAATTTTGTCTTTCCTGGACAGTGTTTTTCACATCTCCTAAAGAATTCAAAGTTGATTTACCTTCAGTAAAAATATCCTTGTTCTAACTTGGCTCATTGACGTGAAATGACTTAAAGTCAACACCTTAAAGTATTTAAAATAGCTTAAAAAACTGTTTCTGTTACTTCAAATTTTGTGATTCTTTTATTTCACAAGTACTCCAAATCCATTCACCAACTTAGTGAAGAATTTAGTATTTATTGAAGGAATAGTGAAATAATTAAAATAGCGGTAATTCAGAAAGCAGATGTCTCTGAGACATGTATAAGGAATATTGAAAGTCTTTTGTTTTCCCTTTTCAGTTCTGATTTGTAAGAAAAAGGATTTAATTTCAAAGTAATTACTCAGAGAACTGTCATTTCTGTGATGATTCTGAAATCAATTCTCTGTTTGCATTCTCTCACAATAGGAAGAATGTTTACTAATGCTTTGAGAATTAACCTGACTTCTTGACTATCATCCTTTTTGGTGTGCTGCTGTTCATTCTTCTGTGTTTCAGTTTTCTCCTAAGATGTGACTATAGACAGTACCATTACTCCTATAAATACAGCACATGTTCATCAACACATGAACTAACACTAATTCACTGGTTGCTTCATTCTACAATGAAAGCATGGTAATTAATTAATATAATTTATTGTAGAGGAGTTATTTCAGTCCATTTTTTTCCCCTAATTTTGGGTTTTAACAATTTTTAATCGAGGGGAAAGCTCCTCATCAGAAAATTTAGGCCTTGCAAACACAGGCTTATTTATGCTTTTGCAGACCACCTAAAAACAGTGCAGGCTTTCCCAAAGTTTCAGACCACCAACTGTAAATTACCACTGAAGTGACTATCTAAAAAAAATTAACATCAGATGTGTGATATAGTATGTACAGAATTTATTTTAATTAAAATAAAAAACCAAGATCAGTTCCTAAATAATTCAGAATCATTTGGGAGAGCCACAGTAATCAAATAAACTGAGTAAAAAGAAGAATGTCCATGTTCTCTTGTACAGATAGAAAAACCCAAAAAACAGCCCCCCCCCCCCATTAAATTAGGTGTAGGGGAAAGTAAACGAATTTTTCTGAGTCAAACTGTCAGCCTTGAATATAAAACTCACCAAATTCAGCTTTTATCTGTAGAGCCTGCAAGTCATTAATTCGTAATCTGTATGAAATGAGTGATCCCAGAGAAGTGAATGATTGGTAATTAGAGTTCATTTCTTAAATGGCACATTATCTGGAAAGTTTCCAAAAGAAAAGAAGCAGGAATTTGGAGTAATTTTTATGATACTTCAAGCGCAATAGCTCACATGATGTTTGGGAGAACAAGTCACACACTTCCTTTGGGTGCATATAAAGGGGAGTTCATGCATTTTTTAAGAGCACCATACAGCACATCATGAAATGGAAAGCAATACGAAAACATAAAAAATACCAGTATTTGGTATAAATGCAAAAGGTATGGAGTGCAGCCATTAAGTATAGGAATAAGGAAATGTATACAGATGAAGGGTGGCCAAGTTTTCTGAGCAAGCAGTCATCAGAAAGCACTGGTTAAACTGGAAAGGCACAAATATTCGCTGAACTATTGGCTTGAAACTACTTCCATATGTGCCTCCAAGCACAGAGCAAAATATGGGTCCCAGCACTTCTGCTTTGTTTGCTCCTTAAGAACAGACACCAGAGGTTAATCAATAAAGTTTTCCTAATGTTCACAAAAAGAAATTCATTAGACGCCTGCATTTGGTGAGGATTCCTGGAACAAATGTGTTCCATGACGCAGTCATCTTTTGAGTCTCTGGTTAACACAACTCTTTATATAACAGTGTGTTTTCAGGCTGGGGCCAGGAGATCACAGCTGGACAGCACCAGTTCCTAGCTCTGTGAAAGGACTAACATTTGTGAAATTCCCTCTCCTGGAAAGGCAAGTCCTCAAAATAGCTGTGTCTGACTTGGAAAATAGAATTTCATGGCTCCTTAAAAGGCATTTAAAGAGATTATACTCCAAATTAATCAGAAGAGAGAGGTTCATTTTTAGGATAGGAATGCAGAACCAGCAATGGGATGCAATTCTCTTTAAGATTAAAAACAGAGATTAGTAGCCAGATACTGGTTTTCAAATTGCCAGAGGAAGCTTAAAACGGAATCTGTTCTTAGTCCTAAGAGAGTCGTGGTGAGCGGGAGTTACTGAATGAATCATGCTCTTCATGATGACTCAGAGACTTTGAAAGAGGCCCAGTTTTTAAATGGATATTGGGATTTGGGGGTCTTAATAAATAAGGGCTTGTTTTTAATATACAGATAGTTTTGTTACGCCAAAGTTAGTAGAGAGTTTTCCTTCTGGCTTAATGCAGCATGTTACTGTACAGACAGGAGTACATTTTGTACTGTACTGTGCAATAAGGCATATGGGATTTATCCCTGCTGATTTCTAATGTATATTTTCTATTAATTTTCTTCATTTTCAATGAACTATATGGCCAAATGAAACAGCAAAGTTGTCTCTGAATGTCAACACAGAGGGAAGGGTGGGAGTTGAGAAAGAACAGAGAGGAAAGATAGTATGGGGTTGGAAGAGCTTCTGGAAACTTGCATGCTGATGGCACAGTATGTAAAATTCTTTCTGTGTTTGCATTCTGGACCTAATTCCTGACTTAGTTTACTTTCCCGTTAGCTGCCGAGTGCCAGCTTATTGCTACTGCTGCTGCTACAACCGTGATCTCCTGCCACCTCCACACGTCCTGTACATGCACCCCTTGGTGCCCTTTGCAGTTTGGTGAGCACCTTTTCAGTTATCTTTAAAAGACCACCTAAGACTGAGATGAATTACAGCTTCCAGGGGCAACATATGTATGTTTGAAGTCACCCGGCTGGGTTTTATTACATCGCTATCTCTGTGCAGTGCACACAAGACAGTGCACAACACTTTAAGGTCAGACTATGAAAGGACATTCCTAGGAGTTAAAAGTTATACTTTCCAGATGGAAATTTTGAATTTCAAGGGGAAAATTTGGATTTGACTATTCCCCACTATAAACTTACACGTGGTTTTTTAATTAGCCCATGTCCCAAACTGGGCAACCTGTTGTTTCTACTTCCTTTTCTAGAAGTCACCAAAACTTTAAATCAAGTGAAATAGGTTGATCCTATTAATTTTTGCTGTTAAAACTTGGAACAAAAAATAGCAAAAAATGGAAAAAATTTTGATACTAGTAATTAATAGTCAAAAATCATCCCAAATTAACCTTGGTGTTAACAACTTTGTATGAGCTGCAGAGGGAATAGTCACAAAATATTGCTTCAGACTAGATAATATCCTTGGAGCGTCCCTACAGATGATGAAGAAGATGAGATCTATCAGCAGGAGCACCTTCTCTTATGACTAGAAGAGACATCTGTGAATATATTCCTACATGTTTACATTAAATGTAATCATAGTTTCCTATTTTTTAAAAAAACCCATTGCCATTTCTTCCTTGTTTCTTCCTTGGGATTCAATAACATATAGAGCTATTCAAACCCCACGGCTCTCGTGAGATCATGCAACAGAACTAATCATGAAGAGCTGGCCAGTTCAGACTGCTTTTTGAGTATAATTATTTGTACCAAGTGTCAGGAGAACAAAACAAGCCTATGTCATTCACATGAGGAACAAAGAATGGTCCTGCATCATTGCACAAGTGCTGCTTGCAGTTATAATTTCTAAAAGAGATGTGTGCTCTGGACAATGGTCTCACATTTGCAGGTGATTCTTACCTTGGGGAGAGGATGGTCTGTCTTCACTGTGTCTTGGGTTGAAAAGGCAGGTGTCTTCTAGAGACGGCAGGAGACTCCCCTGAAATGGAAAATGCAAACCCCCTCCCTCTGACTTGTTATAATTGTGAAATTAAGGGGCTCTCAGGCAAAGATATGGGAGTAGGAGTAACAGTTCCTTATTAGGGAAGGAAATTTAAAATAAAATAAACAATGCAGTAATACAAAACAACACTGGCAGAGTCAGAATACGACCTGACACCCTGTTGGTCAGGGTGCTGGTAGCAGTCCTGATTAAGTGGTGGCTGCAATCCTCCTGGAGTGACAGGTGCAGTTCTGTGGAAGCAGCGATCCTCTAGAAGGGTGTAGCCTTCCTCTAAAAGTTCAGTGGTAGTGTAGATGGGCCTGGTCCTCCTCTGGGAATCCAGTGAAAAAACCTGGCTGTGCTCTATCCAAATCTCAGATTATATCCAGGTAGGAATGCTTGGCTCCTCCCCCTGGGCAGAGCATCTCACAGCGGGAAGATGTAATTTTTATCAGTCATGCAATGAGATTCAAAGGCTCATTAACAGAAGAGATCTCCCTGGAGGGAGGATTGGTTGTGGAAAAGATAAAGAAAACTGCCCAATTAACAGGAGATAACTGCCCCACCTCTAACTGACAGGAATAGAATACACATCCCCATTTCCAATCTAAGACACACTGGAGTTTTATAACCCTCAGTAAACTCAGACTTGTTTCCATCCTGAAACAAGCAGAGACAGTGCCCATACAGTGCAAAACCCAGCACCGCAACTTGTCACAAAAGGGAATGCACTTGCACAGTAGCTTTTACAAGCTAAAAGCCAATGGATGTGACAGTGAGCACATTCTTTTGCTGCACAGTCTTACATATTTGGTGAGGTGAGACGAGCCCTCATCTGGGCCAAGCTTCCTTCAGTAGGTACATTTTTCCCTTGGAATAATTTAGTTTTAGTTACCCCTGAGCCATGCATGAATATCCATCTGAGATTTCAAATGTCCAGAAACCTGGATAGACCCAAGATCCTTTTACAGGGTAAACACTTGTCTGTGGGCCATGAACCCATCATGACAGCACTGCTGCACAATCTGTGCACCACTGAAGAAACCACTGGGTGCCACCACCCATCACACAGTTGTGCAGCTTTGTCCAGGATGAATAGTCTCCCTCTTCCTCTGGTTGACTGAAATATGACACTGTCAATGAAAGATCTCAAAAGTGGTCTGTGCTGACCAAGGAAGGGGATGTTTAGCTGGATGGAGACTGGGATAATATTTTTCCTTCCACAGGAACAGCACTGAAAAATAACCCCAGTTACACAATGCAGAATTTAAATCTGAAGTGTTTCTTTTCCCTGTTTGAAATAATAATTCTAGCTTTGAAAAGAAAAAAATCAGGTCAAATCCCTGTGGTTATTATGTTACATATGATTCAACTGTCTTTCAGCCAACAGCCTATGTATTTGCAAAAGTCTTGTCATCCTGGGAAATCAAACTCACCCTGGGAAATCAAACTCAGTCCCAAAAGGCAAATCCTGGATGTTTTCTAAATCTAAAAGGGACATATACTTGAAAGAATCTGTACATCAGTAACAAAAGCTGTGTTAGGATGACTTTGTATCATTTGCTTTGCAGTCTTTGGTAGGACTTTTTCTTTTTAAAGTTAATTTTAAATTTTGACAAGAGAAACAGAACCAATAGCTTATATTATACAAATTTTCACTTTATCCTTTTGTTTTATAAGCTGTTCTTGAATTGGTCTTTTCAATACCTTTGCATGTGACTTAAGGAATTCAGAACTAGGTGACAATTAAACTCACAAGGTTTAGTTTCTGTTTCCAGTTCTGTTGAATGCATTGCTCAGTTACGAAGCATGAATTGCAATGTGTTTGGCATAATTTAATAATAATTTTTATTTAATATCTGTGTTTTCCATACCTAGTTGCTTCAGTTTATAAGTGTTAAGTCATGTAAATTTTTATTGTCTACAATCTAAATGGAAAATATATGAGGCACAAGAGATTTGAAAGTCAAACCCAAGTAATTAAAGAACAGTCAAGTTTTAATTTTAGCAGTCCCTGACATATGATTAACATTTTGTAAGGAGATCTGAGGCTCAAAGAGTGGATGCAATTTATTTTACAGGTGTGCAATATTTTACATACATTTGTATACTAATGTTACACTGGAATCAGTACCTTCAGTCAGGTTTTCATTTGTGCATTCCTAATGTTCAAGAGTCCTTCAGAATGGATTTTCATTAAGTTTTGTTCGTATGCCAGCGTCACAATGTGGAAAATGGCAGAGAAGGAGTTGGGTGTCCTGATCCACGGTGCCCATGGGCAGGCCCCAGATCTCTGCCCTGTGCTGCTGGGCACAGAGAAATCTCCAGCCCCAAGAAGATGTGCACAGGGCACTCCTCCAAGCCATGCCACTTTCTCCCTCCTCTCAGCTCATCTCAGCTGCCCACACCAGGTTCTGCACTGAGCTGAGCTGAGTGGGACCCAGGGACTGAGGCAAGGAGAAGTCAGAGATTACTGGAGGGAGGACCAGGCACAGAAGCAATGGCTCCAGCTGAATCCTCCTAGACACAGCCTCCAGGCACAGCCTGGAGCAAATTAATCAGCCCATCCATTAATCCATCTATTGGACACCAACATCCATATGCCCAGAAAAGACAATAAATCCAAACAGTTCCAGATTTGGCTGCTCATAGTAGCTCTTCCAGTCACTCTGCTGGAACTGCTGTGGATGTAAGCTAGAAATGAAATGAACAGACGCATTCATGCTTAGACAGAACGCACCAGGGAGGCACACCACAGATAAACAGTGAGAGGAATCTCCTGCTTTGTAAATAGCTTGAAGTGCTTTCAATTTAGTCAAAGGACTCAAAGGCATACTTGTGATGGGATTTCTTTGTGGAAAGGTTTGTTTCTGTTTTTCAGCCCAGAACCAACAACAGTGGTTTGGGTTTTCACCCATCTTGTTTTTTTGGTCTAATGATGGAAAGATTTCTTACAAAGGAAAATCTTGACTAACAGTTCAGCAAGCCTTGAGTGTAATTATTTTTCCTTAAAGAAAATCCACCATTCAAAGACTCCTGCAGCTAATGATTGATGCAGTGACCCCTCATGTGTCTCCCCAGGTAAAATTGGTGCAAGAAGAACAAGGATTGCTTTGTACAAGATTGACATGTCATCTAGGTTCTAAGGAGTGAGTAAAAAGGAGGGAAAAGAGGGCAATTTGAACTAAAATGTACTAAATATATAATGATAATAAAAAATAAATTATGATAAATGTATATTCAATTAATATGGCTGCTGAGGAGCTGCAGACACTCCATCCTTTTATGTCTCCCTGCAGGAGCACAGCCGCAGCATACTGTTCCATGGCCAGCTGCATGGGAAAGGAGCTGTTATCCAAAACTACACAGTGCACAAGAGTACATTCACGCACCACTGAGAAACACTTCTAGCAATATGCAGACATACGTACTCTGTTCTGGCAGAGCTGACCCAAGTGCATACAGCAAGCCTGGAAACTGGGAGGAGGATTTCGATTTTTTGGAAAAGAATACATAATTTCCATAGCACTGAATGGCACAAAACTAGCTTCAGCAGGAAAGGTTATTTAAATAATGGAGAATTCCAGACAGTGAAGTGTAATAAATAAACTACTGGCAAAATGTGATCTATCATGAAGATTTTTATGTACCTCCTTCCCTTTCCCAAGTGCACTGTAATGGGAGTCTCAGACTATCAGCGCAAGGTTGAATCTGTAAATATCTCCACACATTCTTTTGGGCAAGATGTTTAGCACAGCTAACCCCTCACTGATGCAGTAATTAGTTCAGATCAGCCAAGTCACCTTGCCAAGAAAAAGCAGTTGCTTCAGAACGTTTTCAGAATACTAAAACACCAAATGAATACAAATGTAGAAACAGGTAAACAACTTTTAACCTGAGGTGAAATGCTATTAAACTTATGTTCGTTCTTCCAGTGACAATAAAAATCCAGATTTTAACCCCAAACAGAATGCCTCTCCTCAGTGCAGACAACTATATCTCATTAAGAGGAAACTGATCAGGTGAACGAAGTGGTAATCAGCCCCCTATGGACATTTTCCTGAGGACCCAGAAACACTTGTCAGTATTTGGTCAGACAGAAAGAGCCACCTAGTTCAGTTTGTGTCTGATTTTGTCAATATACGATTCACAGTGAAAAGTAAAATCAAGGCATATCATGGTGCTTCCTTTTCCCTATCCCATCTTTTCACAGCATGCTCTTTAGAGATTTCTTGAGTCAGAGCAGCTTTGTTCATAATGGCTCTTCATGGATTGCATCTTCCTGGATCCAACAGGCATAATTGCATTATGACTGTACTTTGTACTTACCTTCTCCACGCAAGTGAATCTGATGGAGGTCATATAGTCCTTCTGACACCAGTGGACTGACTGATGGAGTTCTACTCTTCATATTCTGTTTTAAGTGAATGATGTTGACTTTTCAAGAGATCTGAACAAGGAAATTTCTCTTTGATGCACCCTTTATGCCCCAGTTTGAATGGAGAGATGGAATACTCTTAGTATGTACGATAGCATTTATTTCATCTGTGTGAATGCCACCGCCACCTGTACCCGATGTACATTTGTGTCTGGCATGACCTCACGTAGTGAAACAGCTTTTCAGGCTAAATTCCCATAAGTCAGCCAAGTGTAGTTTTCTTCCTTCTTTCCACTATTTTTGAGGTGTAAACTATTGTCTTTCAAGTGTGGACTAGAGTGGGAATGTCTGTTGAAATCTCCCGAACACTCTCTTAATCAGTTTATAACACTCAGCTCAGTCTTTCCAGCTTTAAATCCAAATTGCAAAACTAGATTGCTGGGTAAAAGTCCTGAAATAATGATAACCAAAACATCAGTACTAGGATACTAACACTAGAGATCTCAGGCTATCTGCTAGCTGATGACACATTTCTCACAATTTTCTCCTATTCTCAGGGACCAGAGCTTATTCAAGAGGAGGATGAAAATTTAAGCTAGTCTGTATTTAACTAGGTAACGCACGATCTCTATTTTTAGTTTGAAATTACAGATCCAGCTCTTCTGTTTGATCATTGTGCAAATGAATAGGCAGTACAGTCCCTGTCCAAAAGGGAATACCAGTGATAGACCATGACACGTGTTGCTCCCCTACCCTATCTGATAGACAGCAGCTTCTTCTGCTGTCTGTCCTCAGCATGTCACCAGACTGCTGACTGAAATGTTTCAGGCATCTTTGAAATCCTGGCTGGTTTCCTGCAATGTTTTACAGAATGGTTTTGGCACCTCCACTTTTATTTATGGAAAGGAGAGAGAGTAATCATTTTGCTGGAAGGTGAAATTTTGATCGACGGGGAAGGTACGCTTCACACACATTCAGCAGAAATTTCAAACACATCAGAGGTCAGCACTACATGGCCTGGTAGATGAAAAATGTAAACAACAAAATTAACCATGGTGATAATATGAGCTTACTTGTTACTCAACTAGCAGGCTCACCATTTCTCCTGGTGTCTGTTCTTAAAATATTAAAATAATCAGCATGGCAAGACATGAAGCAGTTGAACAAGCCGGTCTTTAAGAAAATCAAACCTTGTTCACAGGCCAAAGGTTGATCTCACACATTTTAGGTAAAAACTGTTTAGCAAAACAGCCAGATCCATGGTGCTCTTTAGTCAATGTCAATTTATTTTTGTTTATTTTGTTGTGGGAGTTGTAGTTTCTGAGACTTGAATGAAATAGAGTAATCTTTAAGGTGTTTCAAAACAAATGTTTGGGCAGTGTCTTCACCTACCTGCACTTTTTTCCCTACTTCTTCTCTCTCCTAGTATGTATGCTGTCCTTCTGCAAGGGAGACAGCAATGTGAGGGGATTCCCAGTGTTCAGATTCCTTTTCAAGGAAACCCATACTCATAAAAGAAAATGCTGAGCTAGTTTTCTTAATTCACAGTTATGAAAAATATTCCCAGTTTCAGTTTCAACCTTGCTCAAAGGATTCTGTCTCCCTGCAAGATGTTTGAAATTTGCATACACATCAATTAGCCTATCTACATACTGAATTTTTTATTTTTCCTCTTAGTCATATAAGGAATTCCATCCATAACTTTAAAATCCACCTATATTGAATTCATTGTAAGGTTTATGGCTTCTTTTTACTTAAAAAGTACAAAATATTTCCTGCCATTTCTCTCCAGATATAAAACCCCCAAAAGAGCTTCCAGTGTTCACCTGAAGCACTCAGTCCTGGAGGCCCATTGATAACATTCACATCCCTTTTACCTGAGTGTCCAAAGGAAAAGCATCTGAGCACTGCACAGCCTGGTGTCTCCAGAGTGAAATGGGGACATGCATCTCTACCTTGTGGCTAAGCACGCTGCAAATCACATTTATATTTCAATGTAAATTCAGTCTTAGGTTTCTGTTGAATATACACTCTGATGATAGTCCTGGCACCCTCCTGAGTATCTTTTTCACTCTTTTAGGCTATAGATAGTGCAGCGCAACACAAGCAGATCTGTAAAACAAAAATATTTAGGGTAAGAGTGCCTGCTGTTCATACTGCTCATGGGAGGGTATTTCTGTCTGGCTCTACTACAGTCCCATGGACCAAGAAACGATCAGCAACTGATGCACGTTACGTGCACTTCTGGAGAACATCTTCCAGCTTGGTATAAAAAGCATGAAATCTAGTTCATGTGCTCTGACACAGCTCACAAAACAAAGCATAGAAAATAGGCATTTTAGAGACACTTGGCTTAAAATGCACTTCTGATTAGAGGAAGGACACTAATGTAGGCCTCCCCTTAGGCAGCTGAGATGTCTAGGGTTGCACCATCTTTCTCTAGTTAGTGGAGTGGAGATATTTTAGAGGGCAGTTGAGATCTTGGAAAGACTGAACAGCAATTATAAGAGGCCTCTTTCTTTCACAGTAAATGAGCAGAATTGACTGCTTCAGAAAGTCAGCTGAAACTCGGCATGATGTCAAAGACATTCCTGCGACTTGGAGATCAGATTTTATAAAAGAGTAAAAATAAGAGGGTAAGACAGCAGGATGGATCTTTCAATGCAGAATTGATGCTAACAGTCTGCTTTATCAAACTGCCCTGTAGGACTCTACTCTTGAAGAATGGTTCTCTGCCAGGATCACAGAATCTCATCTGCTTACAGCTGCAGTTCTCTTTGGAGAGATTTAGAAGTCAATAGAGAAATGAAAGGACACCCATGACACCAGATATAAATAATGAGCTGTGTAAATAAAATATTTGTCTTCCTTCTTTGATTGAAGTTCCAAAAAGTGGATCCTTGCTGTTAGCAAAAATTGAGAAGCGTCAGCAACTCTATTAGCAGGTCCCTTTGTTTGGTGATTTCTTTTTTTAAATGGAAACATTTTGAGACCATAAATTGTTTAAGAAACAGTAGGAAAGATTTTTGGGTTTTGAACAATGCAGTCTATTCAGCCAAACATAGCTAATGTAGTATAGAGACCACAACTGGAAAATACTGTTAGTCATGCATCAATTAGCCTTGTTTTCAGACTGAACATCATTAGACAGTGAAACCACCTAAATTAATCTAAGTGGTAAGCTAAAAACAGGCATTCAGATTGTATCTTCAAACAGGACTCAAAGTTTAGGACTTCATCTGTCAGAGGTTGGGCTGACCTGAAACAGTCAGGCACTGGAGCCCATCAATCCACCTACACTTCATGTGACATAAGTCTGCTCTGCACAGTAGGATCATTTTTGGACATAACATAATCTGTGTGCTCCATCTGTCCTTGCAAAGAATGGTGTACCTAAGATATGGAGGTAGACATTTCTTGATGAAATAATACAGGAGAGACCAGGATAAAACACGGAGACCCCGTGACAGCACTCCATAGCTTTCCAAATGGTCTCTAAATTCCTGGAATAGTCCAGGGAGAAAGGCCCATGAAACATGTGTCAGCAGTTAGGTACGTTGATATCTTCAGAAACATGTTAAAAACTGAGTTCAGCAGGAGGATTTTTTTTCACCTTCTCATTAGCGTACCCCACTTGTCATCTTCATTACATTTCCTCTCCATGTTCTAATATTGCCCTCTCATTTTTTACCACAGTCCAAGTGTTCAATAAGTCCATGGTCTGCTGAGGACCAGAGTTACGGTGTCAATGTTCAGTCTCAACAGCCTTACCTGTGAAGCCTAAGAAGCTGAAGTGAAGGAGTGCCTCAGAATATAATCTCCTCCTAAATCTTTCTTCTGTATACCACCTCTTGTCATCACATGCCTCAGTATAAATATTCAATTTTCTTCCAGGTCCTGTCTCAGGCCTCTCCAGAATTCATCCATTCATCTCCCTTCCCTAGTCCAGATTCTGCCCAAACCCAAACTTAAAGCACTCAAACTCACTTCTTGAAAGCACTCAAACTCTCTAACCTCTTTATACACTTTATTTTGGATACCAATACCAGCTCAGTCTTTCTGCTGCCTCTCAACAATCCCTACCTGCCTCATTATACTAAATAATGCGTGTTGTGACAAATTATGCTCTTCCTGGGCCCTCCATTTGTGCTGGGAAAAACACAGATGGTATCACTAATCACTTCTCACTGATGAAGCAGACTGCTTCAGAAGAACTGGATGCTGGGGTTTTAAAACACTACATGTACAATTTAGGCGTCTAAAAAGCAGGGCATTCAAAGGTCATAAAAACACAGATATTTGCACTATGATGTGCAGAAGAGGTCATCTGTGTACCTAGAGATCTTTAGCGTCTAATTTTAGATATCTGAATGAGCAGTAGAAATTTGCAAAGGTCAACAAAGTCAAAACTGGCTAAGTAGATGCACACAAGTTCAGGAGGAAGCCTAATTTGACCAGATGAATCCCAGCCAGTGAGTCAGAAGCAGAGCAGCAGCAGAAGAAACCAATTCACAGTTTGCATCTTCACAAACTCCATAAAAGTATCCCAGATGATTTGTCTACTGTTCAAATGTTCTCTACCAAAAATTGTGTGGTTGTGAAGAGATGTTCAAGGGATGAGGGGAAGAAGCATTGTTTTCTGTGGCTAATGTTGGAGCCAGAAATCAGAGGTGGAAAAGAACTACACAGAGTGCTGAAAATAAAGGGAAAAAAAAAGTACTGAAAATGTGGCAGCTTGACTTTCAGGTTTTTATTTGCCAGTTTAAAAATACAATAGCTGTGCAGTGTGTGAAAGTGAAAAAAACCCAAAAAACTACATAAGATAGATTTTATAGCCACTTTTAAGAGTCTTAGTAGTGTATTTTTAACTTGAGAATTTAACTTGCCAGCCTCCCCAAGATGCTTGTAAAAATAAAAGAATACACTCCTTATTTTAGCCAAAAGTACTATATAAACAAAATCCAAGGAATGTATTGAATTAGAATGTTAGACTACAATAATGAGTGAACTTGATTGCATTTCCATTTCACAAAGCACTTCACATTTGCTACTAATATGCTAAAACTTGTGCCAGTCAAAATAAACTTGACTATCACAGCAAGAGAAAATTGTCAAAACACACAACTCAATTCCTCTCTCACTCACATTAATTTTATGCTGGAATAATTTCTTTTTTCTTTTTTCCCCGCAGAGATATTCTTGACATGACAGCTAATGAGCAAAAGAGACTATTTGGATAGCTCTTCTTGAAAACTTTTTGGTTATCAATCTTAGACAATCCATAATGATCTTGAAGGAAGCACCCAGATGAACAAACTAGGAAAAATATGTAAAGCAGAAGAATCTGGTGAGAGTTCCATATGCCTACTAAATCCACTCAATTTCTACTAGATCCACTCCATTTCTAATGCTTTGCTTTTTGCCTTGAATCCATGAGCCATTATCTTTCCCACTGGTCAGAAAATCATAGTTAGACCGCTCCAAGCAAAAAGTAAAAAAAATTAAAATCTGTAGCATGAGCTTTTTTTTGGCTTGGAGAGACAAAAAGAGAACTGGTTAGTCTTCTCACTCACTCACTTAATGAGAAAAATGAGAGCACAGAGTGGTCTCCCTTTCAAAAATGCGTGTGTGTGACCTTTAGTGTTATGCTGCTAGCACTGTCTGCAGGCTCCTGTCTGTTCAGACAACAGCAGGCATTTTTGTGCTGCATGGCTAGTCACCCACACACCATCCTTTCCTGCTTTTGTTACTGCTGTACTTGCAGTGCCGCCATTCCTTCCACTGGCAGACTTTTGGCAAGACTTGGGGTGTACAGCTGGTTGCACATCAATCACACATCAGTCACAGTATTAACTCATTCTTGCACTGGGTCCATCCCATTTTTACACCCTCCCCTTTGCAGTAGTTATATGTTGCTTTTACCAACACTTTCTTATTAACCAGAGGTATGCTGTCCCGGGGGACTAGAATGTTCTTTACCACATTCCTTACCCCTGAAAACACATTGATCCAGTGATAGCTTCATAACTTCAGTATGGCTTTTCCCACCAGATTATAACACACCTTTTTGCAGGAAACAACATGAAATTTTCAGAAAAAAACTATAACATTCAAATCAACCGATCAGATAAGCTAAAATATATGGGCTCTGACAGTGTGACACCAGATGACAAAGAGCTTCAAAACCTGACATCAGCCTGAGGCACTGGCTAAAGATAACAAAAAAGTGTGGTCATCTTGGACCACTCCTAAAAATGCTGTGCTCAACAAATGGCAGCTCAGCCAAGAGATTAGCAAACAATTGCCACAGTCAACAGTCTCTGCAGAGAGCTACAGTAACATGCTGACAGCATTTCCTACCATGGGCCTCCGGGAGCAGGATGCTCTGCAGCAGAGTCAGTGCGTGGGAAAGCTGGCCCTGGGCAGCACCCTCTCATCAAAACAGGTTTGGTGCTCACAGTTTGCTAATGTTGAGCAACATTTGGACAATGCCCTCTGAAAAATTATTTTCATTTTGTGGGAATGTTTTTGCAAAGAGGCTTTTTTCTCTTTGTAACAATTACAGGGAAAAGATACACAGGTTTCTGACAACTTTTATTGTCAATCTCCATTTTTTAATTAGAGCTTTGTTTTTTGTACTTTGCTTGAATTAGCTGTTTTATTTTCTTATTCCCACACATCACTGAGATGCAAAACTCTCCACTGACAACTAATGAACCTCAGAAATAGCAGGATGTGTTGAAGAGGGAATTCAGGTAATACAGACAGATTCAATTTCTCTTTTTGCCTTGCAGATTACATATCTAAACAGGAAGGAGCTGGTAACTGAAACTGATTTAGTCAGAAATGAGGTCTAAAAGAGAAGGAAAACACAATTACATGGTATGCAAGTTTCATCTTTTATAAACATAACTGCCCCTAGTGCTGGAGAGGAGTTATTTTTCCACAGCAAATGGAAATGGGTGTCTGACTTTGTTTTTTGTATGAAATGCCATGTCAAGAAATGGGCAGACGTTGCACAAGTTAGTGGTTTCTCTAATCAATCATCACTGGGTTTTTCAAAACACCTAGACATCTTCCCTGACTGCTAGCAAACTGAAAGGTGTTAGGCTCTTCCTTCTCTGACAAAATAACAACTTTCACTCATTTTCAATGTCTCAGAGAGAAAAACTGATAATGAAGCAAATTTGTTCCCAACAAGGTATTTTCATTTTGTCTCCCATCATACTATTCAGCACCTTTTAGGAAGATGCTTTTTCGCTGTGATTTGAGTAAGGAGGGAGCAACGTGAGAGTGCTAACAAGTCTGATAAGAGAAGCAATTGCACATTTATTTTGTTTTTCTGGGCCAAATCACATTCACAAAGTAAAAATTGAAGTAAGAAGATTGGGACTGACGGAAAAGAACTGACTCTTTTTGGGTGGGAGATATGGGCAAAGAACAGTGACCTTCTCACAACAGAGTGAAAGCTGAGCCAGGGACAGACAGTCTGGCTCACAGCAATGGTTCTCATCCTCCTCTGCCTCAGGGTTTGAGCACTAACCTGCAGGAGGAGAGGTAGTGGCATCATGCAGCAGAGACACAACAGTATCACAGTGAATGGTCTCATTCACTGGTGGAAAAGTTAGTTTTCCTCTGCACTTCTCCCTGCCATTGTTGGACTCTCATATGTTAGTGGTTTTGTTTGTTTGGCTTGAGTCACTCACATGGTTTACACTTAGTTGTCCTTTACAAAGTAGTTTCTTTGAAATGCATTAGTAGAATGGTTTCAATATTCAGACTGTTATTTCTCTCTGAGTAGGTGGCCATGCCTATATCTGGCTTCACTCTCCAGGGAACTTTGGAAAGGAATGCCCATGATACCGGGACTTGTGAGAGCACAACATACTTTCCCCCCTCCCCCTGCCTCAGAAACTCAACAGGTCAAAAAACACCAGCAGAATCAGGAGAGCTGAAGGATGGGGTGGAAGGCAGGTTGCCAGTGATACCACATATCTGGGTCTGCAGCAATCCTCACAGAAGGCTGAGAGGGAACTGCCAACCTTGGAATCTGCTGGCCAGGCTCTCTTTTCTGGGACAATGATTTCCAGACCTTGGACCTGCCTAGCTTTGTGATCACTGAAATGCCAGTGTTTGTGTTGTTTTTAAGAACTTGAAAAGGCAGAAGTAAAATAGTGTTTGACTTTTTGAGGGTGAAGACTTCTTTATGCCTTTGTTTTGTTCACTTGGTTGATTTTTTAATGGGGCTCAGAGAGTGCACAAGAACATACCATCTTTTTAAATAGAGCCCTTTTTAATTTTTCACTTTGAAAATTCCTAGGGAATAGGAATTCTAGTTTCTTGGCAGCCCTAACCATCTCAGGGTATATGCCTTATCATGTTTTATTCTTAACAGTAAGTTCTGAAGAAAAAATCTTAAGTAGAAACCTGAACATGGGGAAGTACAGAACATTGCGACAGACAGAACATATGTTCCTATCTAATGAATTCCAGATTTACTCATGACCCTGTTTTACAGGGATCTTGAGCAGCATAAATATTTGATTTATGGATGTGTGTCTAAGGTTACTAAACAAAGTGCTTAATGCATTGACAATGCCTTTGGGAAAAAAACCAAGAAAGGCTTGTATGTCAAAATCAATTAATATGTTTTCAGGAAAATACTTCTTATCATTAGAAATTAGTTAAAAAAAAAAAGACTGATTTCTCAAGTTAAAGGGTTATTTAGAGTATTTTGAGCCTTATCTCCACCTTTACCCCAAGAGAAAACAAAACTAGGAGAAACTCAAGTTCTCTATGCATGAAATAGCACTTGGAAGATTACCATGACCATTCTCTTTTTGTTTCTCCATCCTATTTATCTCACTGAACATGCAAACACAAACATTTCTTTTCAAATGCATATTCAGTGTTTGATCTTAGAAAGACTTTTCTTAGAACAAAGTATTATCAGATGCCAGGTCAGAAAATAAGATACAATAAAAGTGAATCATTCTTGTCCTGGTCTTAGAACATGAGTAAAATAAAAAATAGGAACTTGGAACTGGCAAGTATGTTTGGCTTCAAAATATCTAAACTCTCCAGAATTTATCCAGTGCCAGAGAGATATTCTTTTATATGTCATATCAACATAGAAAAACATTGCACTGTAAATGCCTTCTGAAAAACCTAATTCTTAATGGTTGCCTAAATATTTTATTCTCAGACTGATTATTTTAGTCCCTCACAGGTTAAAAGAATATGTACCTTAGAGCTGTATCTATGTGATTCAGAGGGGAGTGAAAAGGTTCAAATCCATGTCTATTTATTTCTTAGTGTCTTAATTTGTAGTGGAAACAAGAGAAAATGGCAGAGATCCCTATGACCTTCCCAAAGTCACACACAACATTACTTTCCTGCGCTCAACCTCCCTCAACTTCACCAGCATCCCTCCAGCCCTTCTTCACCCAGACCCTCTTAATGGCCTCTCCTCAGCCTCCCTTCCTCCCTGGGGTCAGTCAACACCCTGACATCCTTCTACTTTCTCTCTCTTCCACTGTAGCAATCCCATGTTTGCTGCTGGAAAGTCCCTGATACTTGCACTGATGGCACATTCTGTAAGGGGCACTGCAGAACCTGCGCACCTGTGCCACCCAAACAGCTGCAGCTGTGCAGGCACACTGCATGTCCCACAGGCACATTGCCTGTCCCACAGGAACATCTTCCCCCTGCTCTCCAAGGCTTTGGAATGTGTCCACCGTACATTTATAGCAGGTCCTAGTAATGGTGCAGGCTTTAATATCCACTTGGCTCTCTTTACCTTTGTTGGGAATTTATGAGTAAGGTATTGACAGCTTGTTACCTAATTCTCTGTGATCTTGCTCACTAGATTTTTGATTTACACAAGGACCTTAACTAAAAGTGCAGTTCTTAAAGTCAATTAAATTAGGGTGTCTTTTCTTGCAGGGACACTTTCAGATTGATCTCAGACTGTTTCATATTGATTTTTTTACTTGCAGCACTCAGCCAGCGTTGCTAGCTCCAAATGAGCCCAAGCATGTCTGCCTGAGGCTTTGTGAGGATGTAACATGCAGGGGGGGAAGAAAAGCACTGACAAAGTGAGAAGCTGCACTGCTGCTCCCAGAGCAAACGAGCATCCTGAAATGTGGGGCTCCATCACCTTGAGCTCAATTAACTCCTGCTGAGTAAATAACTGCCTGGCACAGAGACAGAGTGCTTTCTGAGGCTATTTATTAGAATTTGGTTTTGAGGGAAGAAGAGGGGGGCTGTGAATCTGAACTCTGATGTTAACTAAATAAATCTAGTATATTACTCCTAAATATAGAATTTTTCCTAAGGTGGAAGGAGAAATATACTTCCTCCACTGGATGGCCAAGGTTTAAACCTTAGAGTTTGTGTCTGTGGACTGTGCTAGAAGTATCTTTCTTATTTTATTTCCTCACCCCCACTAATGCTCTTTAAAATAAAAGCTCAATGAGCATGAAGGCATCTTGTACAGGCATTTAAGAAACCAGTCACTGATAACATAATGAATAGGGTTTAAAAGCAGGGACAGTTCTCTGTCCTGTAATCACACAGCCCACAGTTTTGGCGTCACAGCAAACAGCACGAGGCAGAGTTTCCAGATCCTTTAGTACTTCAGGAAGGTTAGGCAAGGACTCTATAATGCTTTTTAACTCTTTAGTGCTTTCACCTCCTAAAACAGCAGTCTAGCATTGCAAATTACAGTAAGCAACAGAATGGAAAACAACACCAGCTCCATTTGACAGTTTAGGTAGTGGGAGAAATTAAGGCCACATCCCCACACTCTGGGCAGTGATCCATGATGGTGCTGATCTAGGTGTTTTGGAGGAGTGGTACCTGGCAGACAGGTGGTCCAGGCACCCTTGTGTGACAAGCCAGGCAGGATAGAAATTATAAAAATCCAAGTTCACACCCTAAGGGTTAATTAGTTATTTACTCTTTACATTAAAGCTGTGAAAATTTAAGGGTCAAAAGGAACTGCAGTGATCCCGAGCTTCCAATCATTGCAGTAATGTTTGTTGTTTGGGTTCTGTGATCATTTAGACTTAATGAGGACATTTCTATGAAAGACACAATTCAGTCATGGGGCAGCATGCAAAGCTAAGCCAGCCCGACCTGGAGACATCAGTCATTTATACTTCTGCTCCTTCCCAGTACATCCACAGGCAAGCTACTGTTAAGGCTTTTCATGAGTTTGTATTTACTCTGCACTGCAGCTCGAACATGGTCTGGACCATTTTTTAGAATTGACGGGGCAGACACTCATTCCATTCTAAATCTTCACGGTTGTCTAAAATGTTCTTCTGTCAAAATAGCCACTGGAATTAGAGCCATGCTTTCCACTTCACCCTGTTGGCCAGCATGAGTGAAGAAGCACAATGGATTTCTCTCCAAGAGAGGAGCTCTCGTGGCACATTGCTGCCCCTTTCACACAGCAGAGGCAGAAGAAAGCTGCCAGCAGGGATGCAATTGCTCTCCCCCCAGAAGTCTAGTGGGAAAGGCTGTCCCTTGCAAAACTTGGATCTGTGCAGCACCCTGAGGATGTACATGTACTGTTGGGCTCTTCTGACAGCCAAGTGCTGATTAAGGCAGCCTGTAAATTATAATCTCTGGCTCGCTCTAAAGGCAGATACAAGTCCAGTCTGAATGAAAGGGTTGTGCAGCCAGGAAGCCACAAATTGACCACGGGGCCCAGGACCCTGCATACTGCACCAGGTCATACCTCTTCACCCCTCTGCCAGTAAATCCACCACAGAGAGTCTTGATGCAGAGAAAGGTGCAAATTAATCATCAGCCTTCCCTGGAGAATATTAACTAAAAAAATTTTCTTGGAGCCACTGCAACATTAGGGATTTCTTTAACTATTAAATGTGATGTGATAATGAAAGCTTTTTGTACAAGCCAGGAGATGTTAGCTTTTGTTGGCAGGTGCCTGGGATGTGAAGTCCATTTCACAAAAGTCAAATGCTTTGAGTCTGAGTATGACAAACAAGTGTGCCTGATTGTATCTTTTTCTGTATTTTGAACACTATAGTTGGTATGTTAGTTAAAGAAAATTTATTAAAAAACATTATTTTATTTTACCCTCTTTTGGTTTCTGTAGTAAAGTTTCTGTAGGCTTGTACAGCTAATGTCTAGCATACTTAAAGTAGCCAAACCCTGGAAAAAACCTCAACAAAAGAGGTCAACAAGGAGCTTCTAGATCTCATCATCCAACACTGGATATATCTAGATTCCATCTCAAGAGTGAGACCTGGGAATGCACCTTATTATTCCCCACATCTTGGCTGTAACAGGAAGAAAGACTAAATGCATGAACTAAGAGGAGTCTGAAGTATATGCCAGAAAATCCCCCTGTTGGGATGTTCCTAGACTACTGCAGATATGTGGTGGCAGGTATTTGGTGTTGGGACCCTGATTCTGCTCCAGTGCCTCACTCCACTAGAACTGTCCACTAGAACTCCACTCTCACTTGACACCAGATAAATTTGTCCCATCCACTTGCCACAAAAGTTCATTCTGCATCTCCTAGAGCCCCTGCAGCCCCACTAAGTGTCAGCAAAGGCTCATGCTCATTTTCAATGAGCCATTTTTTCCAGGATAATGTTCTGCAGAATCCATTCCCTGATTAGCTCTCCAAATTGCCTTACAAATGTGAATGCTGAGTGTGGGAGATATCAGCGAGAAGAAACTGTGGTCATCCTTTTGCATGGTAGATGCACTGGTAGTTGCTGTATAAAAGTGACTGGGAAAATGTAGGTTTCATCTAGATGTAGTGAAATCAGACCCCTAAATTTGCATATTGCACCACCATACTCAGTGAAATTGTGCTTGAATGTAAATATGCTATTTTCAAAAATGTCACCGTTCTCAGAAGCAAAATTGTTTCAAGCACCTTGAGGTGCACAGGGCTGTAGGCAGGTGTACACTAGGATTACTCTCTAAGAGTCATGATTTTCCTCTGTGTCACCATCACATCTGATACTTTACACTTTTAAGGGAATAAATACGTTGCTAAAAATTGGCTTTTAGGAGCTGTTGAAAATTAAAGGAGTCATATTCTCACACATAGTTCTGAAAGTGAGGTGTTTGCTCCAATTGAAAATCTGCATTGGTGCCACCATTGAATAGGCAGCTGACTGCCTCTGAAACAAGTTGAGTCACTCAGGAAACCCCCATATCACTCCTAAGTCTTAGGAAATGTTTTCCCAATGCAACTTCCTAGAAAGCCCTGGGTAAAATAACTGCTGGCAAACAGATCAAATATAGTGTTAAAGCACTGACCTCAGCCCGAGCCATGTACCTCCTAAAACAAATCCTGAAAGGGCACAGTTACTAGTGTTGGCATTAAAGAAATCAGACTTTTTATTGAGACTGCATTGAGGGTCTCTTGAACCTCACAAGGGGTAGATAAGCATTTTTGGGAGAGAAGGACCCCATGCCATGGGAACTGCCTTTTTAAACTTGTCTTTATTTCTGTTTCTATTGTAGAGTGAAGTCTGCAAAGTCTGTGCAAATTTAGAGGAAGAAAAACCTGCGAATATCCTAAAAAAGCTCCTACCATTAATATTTTTCTGGGCATTTACTTTTTATAGCTAAATCGGTGGTTTGTTTTGTCTGTTATCTGGAGAAAGCAGCAGAAACCCTGAAAGTGTATTTTAATCAAGGCAAACAGCTATATCCCTACAAAGAGAGTCTGAGAAGGAATATGGAGGAAAATATCATGACTGAAATCTTGCAGAACTCTTTCACAGGACACAGAACAAAAGAACAGCGTCAACACTATTGGATGAAAAAGAAATCCAGGATGGATGTTCTGAGTGGTCCTGCTCTGATTTCAGCAGTCACAGCAGGACAGACAAAGCTCTATGAAACTTTGGAGGAGAGTGAGTTCTAACAGATAAACCTGATGAGACAACAAGGGCAATAGAGCAGCTGAGAAAGGTGGTGATGCTACTTATAATCCTAATGAGGCATCAGAATGGGGGTACTGCTCTGTTACTGTGAAACCACACTGATAAGAAAATGCATTTTTTTCCTCCTTACCCCTGTTTAAAAATAAAACATACTCTAATATTCCTTGGAAGGTAACTTATTCCAGAGCAGACCTATAAAATTCCCAACTAATGGATTTCATTCCATGACAGTTATCTGTGAATCAATGTGATTTTATTAAGAGATCTACAAACAACAACTAAAAAAACAAGTTTACAGCCAGCATACTTAAATTTACACTGCAGGAGTCTACAGTAGGGCTTGAAAACATTTAGGGGCATGCAGTAAAGTCTGAAAAACACAGTTGTTAAGAGCATACAGCCCTGGGTTGTAGGGCTCCCAAGAGTGTTGCTGGCAATCTGCCACAGGCGTCTCCACAGAAGCCTGGCTCACACAGGTAACACAAGCTGACATTCTCCAGAGCTACTTTTTTTCTTGGCAAGGATTAGCCTGAGCTGCTTTAGGGAGGAGCTAAAATATAAAATCTGTATGGCAGATATCAATATGATCTTTTCTGAGAGCTTCTGATTGATAATGTGATATAGAAAATAAAGAGCTACTTTTCATGGAGTCTCATCCAACACCTTTCTTACCCTGCACCTCTGCAGAGCAGGCTCCTTCTATTGCTGTGAGCCTTCCTAGCAACGCTCTTATGGAGCTTCACTCACTGGAGGACTGTCTGCAAAAGACAGATGCATAAATGTGCACACTCTTATGATTTTAAGCATTCCCTTTCTGAGGGGTATTGCTAATTCCTAAAAAATGCTTACTGCTTCTTTTTCTTTCTTTTCTGAAACCATCACAAATACAGTAGCAGAGGGGAGCAGCTCTTGGCAGGGATAAAGCAGAGGAAGTCTCTCTCTTCCCCTTGTGAATTCCAAGTCCTAAAACACTAGAAAGTGCTAAATATGTTTAACCACAATACAAAGTAGTTTTTATTTTAAAATAATTCCAGCTAATTTCTTGTGCCTTATACCTTTTTTTTCTGGGTAAGCACTGTATTTATCACAGATGTTCCAAGGCAGGAAGTGCATACTTTCTATAGGCCAACATTTTTTCCCCCACTTCATGACACGTTTGTCCACTAAGAATTTTTTAGTTAAGCATTTTTTTAGCTGAGAGACACCTTCTCAGGTGTAAATGTGAAAATAATTTGTAGCTTCTACTGAAGGGGTCTTGACCTAGCTAGAGGGAAAGGCAGGGATGTGTTGTGTCCCCGGCTATTAACTCCCTGCTCTTAATTACACTCCTGGCCATGTATGCATCACAAGATGGAGGTATTTTTAAGGAACTCTAGTTTTCCATACTCCCACCACCTTCTACTATGTGTGGAGTTGGAATGCATGCAATTGATACAGAAAAATCCTTGCACTTTGAGCTGTTAATGCATTTTTGCTTTAAATAAACACTCTGTACACTGAGTTTAAACACTTATTCAACTGTTCAGTTAAACTCTGGGATCATAAGACCATACTGTCCAAGTATTTCACAAGTGTTATCCCCTCAGGGAGGAAATCATGCATTTCCAGCCCTGGAAAGCAAAGGATAAAAGTGGAGCAGGAACATCACTCTGTGTGGACTGGTCTAACTAAGAGCACTTGGCTAAGGTGGAGCAATCATTGGAGCCAAGGTGAAACTGAGCCAAGGCCACTATGGTTTCAGTGAGATTTAGCAGCAATTAATTCCATACAGCTTTAGCATGTAAACAGAGAAGTAGGAATCCAAAGGAGGCATCTGAGAGAGGTAGGATGAAGGAAAAAGAGATTGTAGTCTGAAATAGATCTGTCTTCCCACTTTCAGAATACAGTCTGAAATACCGAACGATGTGTGTGACAGATGGATGAGCTGTGGTAGAAAAATGTTTTTGGTTGCAGAGGTGCTGAATTCAACACAATATTTGCTTTCTAGTCAAGTGCAGTTCTACTTTGATGAAATAAGGGATGGCTCTCTTACAATAGTAATGAACAAAGAGATCCATTTATACTGCTGCCCACTGTTTGAGTTATTGCTTTTTATTATATGTATGTTTGGGAGAGCAGACAGTAAAATAAAAGTGGTGTAACTTATATAACCAGTATAAATATGAAAATACTGGGGTTTAAATTGCCTTGTGCTCCTTTTATTCAGTATGTACTTACAGAGTATTAGTATAAAATGTTTTCAAGAAAGACTGTCCCTTGAACATAAAGACATATTTATCCTCAGATGAGGAAGAAGATACTGAAATTTAATTCTTGAAATGAAATGAAATGACAGACAGGATAAATAGACATTTCACTCATTCCTATGAAACGTGTCTGTGTGAAGACTGTAGTGTGATTGAACTGCGTACTGGAGATGTCTTGGTTGAAAAAAACTTGTATTGGCTGGAAATCCAACAAGAGAGAGTGGATGATAAAAAGGATGATAAAAATATACTTTTCCATGACACAACAAAAGTCCTGATTCCAGGAAGTAGAATGAGTTTTTTCAAAGGGAGTAAGAATTAGATTTTTATTCATCTATCTAAGCTGGACCTTCTCCATTTTAAGATTCTGCTCTCAGTAGCTCTGCAAGACGCAGAGTGCTAAATTTTGTGGCCTCATCTAATCCAGCATATGAATACCTTTATGAAGCAACAGTATGAAACTCAATAGGAAGTTTCACACTGAAAATAAGTGAGCTCCTTTAGTCAAATAGCAGAGCCTTACTCCTCAAGATTGTCGTGAAAATACACAGGGGAAAAAAACCCAAGAAAATAACCCCAGGCAGATTTGCTATGGGTGATGCTCAATCCCTGGCAATTTCTCTGTGTTCCAATGGCTCAAGGAGGACCAGAGGCTCAAGACCTCCTACTGCAAGTCTCCTGATACAGTATTTGCTTTCATTTAGTTACCTCAATATCCCTACTGGACATCAAGGAAGGTTGCTCTGGTGTTCATTGTCTTCAATGTACACTACAGATCCCTCAAGTGGCACCTGTAATGCAGGTGCCTCTTGAGATGTCTCACTGAATTCCTGTCTAGTTACTGTAATACCCCTGTAAGACCCCAGCTTTGGCTCTGGCCTACAAAAAGCAAGGCTTTACAGGATGTTCAGAAATGTCCATTGCTAATTTGGCTACAGATTGCCCAAAGGCACTCCTTTTCCAGATGAAGAACATTCTGGATGATTCATTAAAGCAGAGAAATTGTTGGAAGGAGTGGTTGCTTTCTAGAATTCTGTTGTCATTGTTGTTCATTCACATTTTAGAAAGTAAATAAAGAAAATACAATCTTTTGATGCATTATTCACTTGGCATGCCTTGCCCAGAAAATATGGTTTCTATTGGTCTGGAATTTCTTCCTGGAAATAACTTGTACAGATTGAGAGCAATGCTCTGTTGATTTGACTACATTAATGGAATATTTTAAAGTTGTTTTTTTTTTTAATGTTTAGTCAACAGTCAGTACATTAAGGCGTCCTTGGCCACACAATATGAAAATGGACTCAATAAGACCTTTGAACTAAAAACACGTGGACTTTGGATTGAGTTATTTCCTTCAAGATTCCTATTCATTCTAAGAAAATAAGTTCTGAGTAATTATGTAAATTTTTGACTCAGCTGAGCAATGAAGAAGTGAAATTGAAGGTTTAGTGCTTATGAAGTTTCTTAGGGAAGAATATATTTTGGCTGTTCAAGCAAGGATCTGAAATACAGTATATAGAGAGGAAAAGCAGGTACTGTTCATATTCCAGAAAAGACAGCTGGAAATCATTTCAAATTTAGAACTACTGGCATGCACAGTGCATCCATTAGGTATTCCTGTTAGTCAGCACATTCTGACAACCATCCCTACACAATGAATTTGGAAAAATAAATGATAAAGACCTAGTGAAGGAGAAAAATAAAAAACTACAGTAGTCTATATAATATTTCTGAGAGCTTATGACTCCAAAAGTCTTTTCAAACATCTGGGGAGGCTCAAGAAAACTGAGTTAGAAAATTGTTATTTTGTCACTCCATAAAAAAGTGTTTTGGAATGGAAAAAAAATCAGCAATGCACTCAAGCGTATAGCTCAGTCTGGTGTCAGTTGCAAGGAAGCTGGAAGAGAATAAAAAGGGACAAGTGAAAAGTAATATGGATGTTTTGCTTTAAATATGAGGAAACTAAGCCAATGAACGATCAAGATATTATAAGGCCCAAAAGGGGCTCCAGGCTTCTCCTGGTTTCTGTAATTGCTCACTGGTTCCTCTCCCTCAGTCCTCCCTCAGAGGACTTCAGTAGCTTTCTTTCACCTGTTGTTTTTGGCACTATTTTTGTCCTTTCCAGCACTAGCCTAAGCAATGCAGGCTGGTGCAACTCTGCTCACATGCATGTTTCTGCATGCTCTAGACATCATCACAGACTTATTCCTTTGGGCAGGAGGACCAGCAAAAGGATCTCTTCCTCCCCTTCCCACTCCCCAGGCCAGCCAGAGCCACGTGTGCTGTCATGCCAAACAGCCAGGGGACACAGCCCCCTCATTTCAGACAAAATTTCCCACTTGGTTTCTGTGTTCCAAGACCTGCAGTGGGATTGAAAAACTCGGTCTTTTTCCACAAGTTTCAACTTCCTGACAGGATAAGATGAGAATGGGAACTGCTTTGGGGAACATTCAGACTGCTCTTCTGACTTCAGGAGCTAAATGTTCTGCTCTATCACAGGGTCCACTCACCCTACTGGTGAGTAAGCATTACTCTCAAGCATCTTATGGGGAGAAAGATAAGAAAAAGGAATGGAGCTTGTTCTCTTGGTGTCTTATTTAAGAAAATTAAAGAAAAATTCAGGTAGAAATTAAGTCCTGATTACTTACCTGGTTTATTTTTTTATAGTGCATTGGAAGGCTCTGCAAATGCTCATGCCTTTGATAGTTGCATTCCTTACAATTGAATGAACATCATGACTAACACTCAGGAAACATGTTGCTCTTTATGAAATGTTTCACCATGTAATTAAAGCTAATAGTAGCAGGACTTGTGCATGGGTGCTGTACCTGAAATACACAGCAGGGCAGCGTAGCTGGGATTTGCAATTCTGCTTAGTTACACTCCTGCTAAAGGCCCTGCAAAGCCAAAAAGTAGTTATTCTCACACCTCCAGAAGGATGCTGAAGCTGAGCATTTGCAATGGTTACTTTGCACAAGTCTTCTGAGCAAAGGGCAGGATGCTTCTCGCCCCCTTGCCAGGGGCTGTGTGGTGATGCAGTTCTCATCCACCCCTAGCCCATTGTCCCAGTGAAATAGACAGTACTCCAAAGGAAAAAAAGATCATAAAATGTGTCAAAACCTGTAAACCAAGTCAGCCTCACCTTGGGATGGAGCTAGAATTTCAGTCACTCATAGCTAAATCAGTATTTGCTCTGTTTTCCAGCCCCCTGGTTCCAAGCTGGGACAGAGTTTCATAGGTTATGATGCTGGGAAACATAAGTAATAATATTTGACTAAAGTGACTTGGTTGCACTTGCTTCTGAAGAATATATGCAACAAGAATATTTAGATGACCACAACAGTAAAAGAGTAATACCAGACTGAAAAAATATATTCCATTTTACTGGAAAATAATAAAGATATTTAGACATCATGAAATAGCAAATTTCAGAGCAAAAACTTGTTTCTTCATTAAATAGAAAAGTATTTATTGTAAAAATAACTAGTTGCTACCTTTTAACTTTTTCTCATTTTTAATTTAAAATATTTATTGGAAATTGAGTTACACATACTAAATGTTTCAGTTGAACCAAATCTGCAAATTTTGTTGAAAAACAAAAAGCTGGATAGGATGACTTGATGACAGCTTATGCATGTCTCTTCTCAAAATACTGACTGATTGGGTAATAAATGTTCAGTTTAAGTACATATCAAGTCCTCAAATTTGAGGATTCAAAAATTACACTGGAAATTTAGAAGGTATCCTATTTGCAGACCTTTTTTTTTTTTTTTGAAATGGTATAACCTGGAACAGCTATTTAATTTTTTCCTTTTACTACTATTTTTTTCCTTTTACGTCTCTCTTTTTCTTTTTTTTCCTTTTCCCTTTTAAATTACCTCATCATTTTGTACTTCAAATCTGAGACTTTTAAGGTTCTTTCTTGGAAGGCTTAGACCAATTCTTATTTTTTTTTAAACCAGGCAAATAAAACTTCGAGAAATTTAATATAAATAAAACCATGCTGGCATCAGTTAAACAGAATTCATAGCATTAGTGGAATGTGGTAACAAAACGTAGGGGATCTGGATTTCATCTGAACAGCTTCTAGCCTTTCAGGTGTCTGTGCAGTCTCCCCATTTTACTCACTTTTGCATAGAAAATACCTAATAGGAAAGGAAAAGGTCATAGGTCAGAAATAACTATGTAATTAACATGCACTCAGATGTTCATGCCATGGCCTGTGGCAACTACCAGAGACTCCCAAACATTCATTTCCATGGATCTCTGCTAAGCTGCTCAAATGCTAAAACTTGCAAACATTTTCTCCTTCAAGCCCCAGGCTGCACTCCTTCATCTTATATATTCAAATATCAGAGACTAGCAGCTTCTTAGACCCATGTTCTGATGAGTACTTTAGACTTCTTCATTTCCTTTGAAATTGACTCCCACTGGTCACTGGGCATCTTCCCATTACTGGGGTCCTGACTGATGGGCAGATGAAACAAGTGTCACTAGATTCAGTCTGCATCCAAAAGAGAAGTTGTCTCCAAATTGGTTGTGCTGGACCATGTGTACTAATTTGCAGGAGCACTGTTGAAAGAGTAATGATATAGATTGCTAGACCTGTACATGCACATTCACCAAGGGGTCTTCTGGCTCCCCAAACTTCATAATCCTTCTCATTCCTGGTGTATAAGCTCTGGCTCTCCCAGAAAAAGTCTAATTGCAGTAATTCATTCAACAAGGCCAGACTTGACAAGTGGTTAAATACAACCTGGTTTATTAACCATCTCCTTATGATGAATCACATTATCTTACCTTACAGAACATAGGTTTCATTTTTTTTTCATAGATGTTGGGGTTTCTTATTAAATAAAAGACAACAGGATTTACACAAATTATAGGCACAAAGATTGTTTCTCAATTCTAATTAATAACAAACTAACCAAAAAACACATTAAAAAAAAAAGTCAGCTCCATTTTATAAGAATATTAGTTTGATCAATTCTGTTTCCGTTGAGTGAAGGACTGGAAGAGCGTACAAAAAACTTTGTGGTATTGTACAAAGCTGGGAAATTGCTTATTACCGGAAAAATTAGCAATAACAGAGGTGAGAAACAAAGATTTGAAAGCAAATGTTTACCTAACAGCAATATAGTTGAGTTCTGATACCCAAATCCACAATATCTTCCAGACAATTGGAACGGAAGAAATAAATTACCTACCTTGAGAATTCAGACTTTCCACTGCCAACACTTTGTAACTGTTGGCCAAGAACCGCTTAGTGGCAGGAAGAAGTGATAAACAATAATGGCAACACATTTGTTGCAGTTATTGGTGATGTTGGCAATCCATGATGATGAGGTGAAGAAAGAGCCATTTTTGGTTCTAATCAGTCTCTCTCCTAAGCCAGGAAATGGTTTGTCACATTAACCTGGCATACTTAAGTTTAAGAAGTGCAGGAAAGGATTGTACATACCTGACCCTACATGTCTTGTTGAGGTTTGTGGAATAACAAATATGTTTCTTCATTTATATCATACACTAACCCAGAGAAAGAGAAATATCCTCAAACTCCACAGGTTGCTATATACTCCTTGAAGAACTGAAAAAAATGAGATGACTGCACTTGCTAGCAGAACTAATTTTGGTGTAGTACTGGGGATGGCAGAAGGAAGGCACAGACAGAAAGCCAAATGAGTTGACAGACTTTCTGCCAACGCATTGTCACCAGCTGCAGGCCAAACTGAACCAGCCTGCTCTCAATTCCAGGCAGTGAAACACTTTCTTCCTACTCTGCTGCCTGTGCATAGTTCTCATTAGCTGTAACTTAGCTAAATGCTACTATTCAGATTTTGATCTTTTCTCCCTTGCTAACTCTATTGTGGGTAGACCAAGAAAAAACAATTAAGAGATCCATAAATAAGTGAGTGGCTGCAGCTTCATCTTTGTGATCACACATGACTTTGCTCATTTGCCATCGCTAAATACTCATAGATGAGAAAAAATTGAACCAGTATAACTCAAATCAGCCTTTATATTTGTAAAATTTACTGGGTTCATTCTCTTATCTGAGAATGACTCGCTTAACTTTGTTTCAGTTTAATCTGTGACTAAATAATTCAAAGTAAACCCAAATAAATGTTGCTGTTCCTCTGAAATAAAATGTGAAAAAATATTATTTTTTCTGTGTTGCTTTAATTTCACAATATAAATTTGCACCTAAATTTATATTGATGTTTTATGTTCTCAAACAGCAAAGTCTTTTGGGACTTCCTGTCTCTCTTTCTCTCTTTCTTGTTTTCTTTTTTCTTTTCAGCTTTAATGGCATGATTACCCAAACACAGTGATTTATTCATCCCTTATTATTCCAAGGAAGTTGTTAACAAGTCATGGATTGGGTGTTAGGTTATTTAAGGCTATTAATAAGACATGCAAATACTCAAGCATGTACCTATGTCTGACATAGAGCTGCATTAGTAAAACACATACATTTTAAAGTTTTCCCTGGCTTAAACTGCATGGGTAGCATGGCTAAAGGAGTTGTCCTCATCCATTAAGGTCTTCATTGCACAGAAATTCTGCTAACTCTTTCTGACTTTTTAATTTCTCTTCAAAGGGTGCTGGCAGCATGCTGGGCATACCAGGCAGACTCAGCACAAACCAGAGCAGGAGATCAGTTATCAAGCAAGTAACATTATTCCTCAGGAGAAAGCTAATGTCCTGACTGAAGAGGTCATGAAGGGAGGTTGTTTTGTTTGGAAACAGTGAGCTCTTTGGCAAAAATGGAAGGAGAGTCCAAAATAAATTCCCTGAGGTAGAAGCTGTGGAATTAAGGAAGTGGCAGCATTTACACAGGAGAGCTAAGAATGGGGGTGCTTCATAAGTAGGATTTTCTTCAGTCTCCTTTTTGCTCTAGGAAAGAGACAGCCGAGGAATTACTAGGGAACAAGGAGAAGCGTAAAGTCTGCTTTCACTGTGACTAAAAACTCCATTTACCAAAGGGATCAAGCTTCAAGGAGGAGTTTTAGACACAGGAAGGGGATTCACAGAAGTCATTGCAAAAAACCAACCCAAACCTTTTTAAATTAGTAAGCTACACTGAGGTGTGTGCCTTATACCTTCCTTTTTGGTGTAAGAGACACCAGTTGACAAACTTAGAATCATAGAATGGCCTGGGTTGGAAAGGACCTTAAAGATCCTCTATTTTCAACCACCATGGTATGGGCAGGGACACCTTTCACTAGACGAGGCTGCTCAGAGCTCCATCCAAACTGGCCTTGAACACAGCAGGCACCCACAACTTCTCTGAATGAACAACTTCAGTCTGAATGGTTTGGAACCAGCAGCCAGGAAGGAGTGTTAGCTGAGCTCCCAAGGAGGGGAAGGCAGGAGTAACCTGGAGCAGCAGGAGGGAATCAGTGCTGGAAGCAATTTGGGTGGGACTTGTTTGGGATATGTCTTTTGCACTGGTCAGGCAGAGCTTGCACCTCGTGCTGTCAGTCTGGTACCCAACAGCCCTGTTGATGCCTGGTTGGGCACAGCAACATATCGATGGGCATGAATAGACTTATCTCAGAAGATGGAGGAAAGCATGTCTATTTAATAGCCTCTTCCTTTCAAAAGCACAAGTTGCTTCCAGGAATTACTTCAATATAACCCTTACCTCTGATTCTCTAGCCAAGGGTCTGGAGTAAAAATAAACATATTGAACATGTAAACTCAGTCTGTCTGGATCTTGCATTCAGATCCCAGCCAGACTGCTTTGTTCTACTTTTCTCCAGAAGAAGCAATAACGTTGCAACTAAAGGAGATGAGACCATTTAGTTTTCCATAAGAAGTTCCTTCAGCCCTGGTTAGTGCTGGGTGCCAGTTTTAGGAGCATGAGACCAATATTTGTTCTTGCAGAAAGCATGATAGTACATGTAAATCTTGTAACTACCTGTTGATTTGACCCAAACATTGGAATTAATAGTCCTCCATTAAGTGAGTTTAAATAGTATCATTCTGATTCAGCCTTGGACCTCTCTAATGGGGAAGTGCCATACCCCATGGTTTGCTTCGCTAGATCCAAGCCTTATGCTCTGAGCAGAAGTCAGGAGAAGGCCACTAACCCAGCAGCATAAAACTGGCCTCGAACCACCTGAGAACCTGGCCACAGGACATGAGGCAATACATTAAATTCCGAAATGAGAGCAGGTTGGACAGCATCAAGAAGTCACTTGTTTTACCACTGGCCCCAAGGCATTATGAGACATACCTAAATCTCTCAGAGCTGTTTGTCCAGAATGTCTGCTCTCTTGCTGGAGTAAGGTACCCTGCAGACCTTTCGTCTCAAAGGCAGCTGAACATGTAAAACTGGATTTTCAAATCAGTCATTACTACCACTTCAGAAGTCAGAGTAAAAAGGGATAGCTTTTGCACAGAAGCAATGCCCATGACAGTACCAAAATGTAGATGTATAATGTAGCACACATGCTAGTTTTATAATTTAAGAGTTAATGCTATGAAAGTCAGCTCTGATCAAACAACACTTTCTGCATTGTACTCTTCTGCAAAAAAAGTTGCTGAACTTTCAGCTGATCTAATCCATTGCTAACGGTTTCCCCTTTCCCCGAGCAAATACCCTGCTGTGCATGAATAATTAGCAGCTGGTCCGGGGCCAGGGGGCTGAGCAGCCCTGCTCACCTCAGCGCGGCTGTCTGTCCGGCTGTCGTCTGCGTCTCACATGGCCGTGGCAGCAAGCGCACATTCAGCCATTCCACACCTCACAGCGCATTCGGCTCAGCTCTGGGGCCCTGCAGAGCACCTAATTCCTCTTCTCTGACTTCATATGCTCTGTTTGGAAAAGACCAACGTAAAACAGCTATTTTAGAGAAGCTGCAGAGTGAGGCAAGCTATTTTTTAAGACCAAGCATGACAAATATTTTGGAATGTGTTCAGCGCTGTAAAACTCTTAAGATTTTGGCAAGGTTCTTTGAAATTTGTGTCGCACATGTACTTCACACAAGCATCGTGATTTTCACCCAGGCTACAAATGTCCTTCATCACAACAGCCCTTAATCTCCATCTCTTCAGGACTTCAGTAAAGCACTTGTTCCTGTATTCAAAACTGAGTGTATACAGGAATGCTTCTCCATCCTGGCCTTACAGATCACACTGGACCTGTACCTGCTTTGAAGAGCAGGCTTTAATCTTGGGGTTTGTTTCATTTGTAACCTGAACAGTTCAAAGTCTGATGAATAGACTATAAACATATGAGAAAAGAGATGACAAGGTTCTTGGGAAAGGAAAATTAAAATTTTGTTCTAAAAGTATTCCAACATTGCACACTAATTTTACAGCTAACACTGCAAACTCATTTCTTGTCACAGATGGAAGAATAACTGATTAAAAATGCCACATTTCCCTCTCAAATTATTCTTTTATTATAACCTGTCAGAATACTGACTCACAAATTTTTGAATATATAATGATGTTCTGAACATTTCTTAATAGAAACATTTGCAAATAAACTGCCTTATAATAATGAAATATTTAAGACTGCTTCTTTTTATTATTATTTTTAATATCTGTGACTTTGAAATCTGAAGAAAACAAAATTAGTTTTAAATACAATACAAATTCTAATATTCTCTCTCAGTCACCTCCAGTAACTTGTCTAAACATATCTACAAATAGACAATGCATACAATTTTATTGATTTCCCTACTAGCTGAGAAACATATATTTTAGCCTGAACTTTTTTTTTAAATTGTATTCCTATACAGAGAGTTTTTCATGGTACAGAATTTACTCCTTAAGCAACATACTCAGAATCCAAAAATGAGTCATTACAGAGTAGATAAAGACTGGCCCCTCATGTTCTAAGAATGTGTCTTAACCAGTGGCAAGAGCACAAACCAGGTCTCTGCAGCAGAAGTGGACATTGGAAGAGGTAGTTATCTCAGCTATAACTACTATTTGAGAAAAAATAAAAAGGAGGTGATAAACTACCTCTCAAATGATAGTGTGCATGCTCCTAATCCCTTTCAGAACAAAGTCAAACAGGTGAGATAAGTCATCTTCAAGCTCAGCTTAAGCTAAGATGTTTGGCTTTGTTCAGGAAGAAGAAATCATAGTGTTCACTTGGATCAGTTACAGCTAAGGAACATTTCAAGAATACTGCCCCTCAGCTGTTCTTTAACATATCTTATCTGCAACATCGTAATGAGAGCAACAATATAGAAGGATTAGTGAATCATGTGAGAAGGAAATTTTTATAAGCCAGGCCATCATAGACCCATATTTTTACAATAATGTGCTTTATACGTGTTCACTGAGTAGGGCTATGATATGGCTAGGTAAAGACAGACGTTTTGACCTGTAATAAAGTACATATTTTACATGCTTAAGTTGTCACAAAGGTCTGTCTCCTGTTACCTACCAATATTTTTTTCCAGTTATGAGGTTTGAGACTTAATGAGATCTTCCTGAGTCCGAGCTATGTAAATTGTTGCCTTAGGATTTCAGCTTTTATATTTTTCATTAATTTGTAATCCTGCAGTTCTTTAGTGTCTAACTCTAAACTCCATGTAGAGTGTTAGCTACTGTCTTCACATTTTAGTCAGACAAAACAATTTCACTCTAGGCCTGGAAATCAAAGATACCTCACTATCTCAGGCCCCAAGAGGGGTAAACAAAAGTGAGTTGGGAAGAAGCAAACTTCATTACCTGAAACTCTAATTAAAAGATTAACCACCAATATGCAAATGGAAATGGCTATAAAAGTGTGAAAACTCATGACCCAGAGTCAATTTTGGATGTAGCCCCGGGTGGGCTTCATATGACCTAAATGTACCTAAAGGCCCTTCAAAAAATATACCAGCTTTTTGCTCCCTTAATTTTGTCAGGCTTCTGGTTTTAGGTATCCCAATAAGGCATCAAATACGCTGCATTCTGATACAGTACACTTTGAATCAAAATGCATTTTTGATGCATCAGACAGAAGAGCTTTTAAATTGCATTCATTTTTTAATACAGTGCAAACCCTTTGCTAATAGCTAAAGACAAAGTGGACTAAAACATGGACTGAACTTCTAGCATTGCTTAAGTCAATGGAATTTTTTCACTGAGGTTGATAAGGACAGAATTTAAATTAGTGGAAAGAATTTAAATTAATTATTGTATAAATCAATGTTAGACTCTGCTATTCTTGGGCTTCTAAACCATCCCACTGTTTCATATAACAGTGATATGCATGTGTTTATTGCAAGTCATATCATGAAGTGCATAGCATAAACATACAGATAAGTTAGATTTTCCTCTAAACAAACATACACATCTGGACAATGAAGGTTCAAAGCAAATTCCAGGTGGAGTATGATGGATTCCTCCCAGACACCATGAGGAAATACTTTGTTTTCTGTGTAAGCATTCTATGCCTTTTAAAAACAAGCAAACAAACAATACTCAAAACTGGAAGAGTTCCTGCTCTTCAAGTGTTTAGCTCTTACTATTCCCCTCCATTATATATACAAATTATACATACAGATCTCCTCCATTATATATACAAAATTATATATACAATTTTTGTTGTGCCTCATAGACAAGCCTAGACTCCAAAGCTGTGATTCTGAGCACATTTCCTATCGCATCTTCGTCCATGTGTGGAAAGTAGGGGGAAAAAAGAAATTTTTAAATCAGGTTTTTTGATGTTCCTCATTGTTCTTTTCAATCTGAATCTCAGGACGACATATAATTTTTTTTTTTTTTTGTAGAAGTTATTCTGCTGAAATTTAATGGTCAGACCAAGACCAAAAAAAACCCAAAACAACTCAAAATTGGTAGCTGCCTCTACTTAAGGGCACAGTGGTCTTGTCCTTCAGAGAGGCTAATCACCCAGGTTTTGGTGAAGCCACCTATCTAAATCAGGGATATAATTTTCACCAGGCTCAGCCTGAGATTCCACACATAAAAATCACGTGATGAAGTGTGTGTATTTATAATGTTGATGCCTACATCTCAAAGGTAGTTATCTTAAATTTTCTGTACAGTCGCTAGAGACAAATAAGGATTTTTGGGATATGAGCCCCCTCATCCTACTGCGGGTATCTAAAATATGTCATAATAATTGTGCCCAATAAGTGCCTGTTTCTTACCAGTGGTTATAAAGGAAGTCTTAAGTAGCTAGCTGAGATGGACGCATCTGCATGTTTGATATTCAGATTTCCTGAGACAATTCAAATTTCCTGATTCTGTTTCATGACAAGGCATGGGTGAGGGACCTCACCAAATTTTGCAGGAAGAACATCTAGCAATAACCTGTGCTGCACTGGCCATATTTGTGTCCAGCTGCAGCACAGGGCCATGGCATGGAGAACCCAGACTCCCAACACAACAGCCAGGGCCAGACACCCAACACAACAGCCAAACCATGGGCAGTGGCTCTCAGGCTGGCCACCACATGCAACAAGCTGATGTTTCATCATTTCTTCAAGAGCTGCAGGCACAGAGGTGGGGAGTGGATACGGGAGTCAAGGCAAGAATTATCATCAGTGGTACACGAACCATTATTATCAGGGTGCAAAATAGATTATTAGTAGTAAAAGATGGAATATATGCTGCTGGCAAGATGAGTAATTGGGGAAAAAGAACAGACAGAGTTTTGTGAATCTCCAGTGTTGTGTTCTAAGCAAAATCTTCTATTATGAACAAGTGAACAAAAAGAATATTAAATTATGCAGGGAGAAGCTAAAGATTTCTAGATTGGTTAGATAATGTAGAAATTATAGAATGAAAAAGAAATTCAAACTATTTTCAGTGTAAGATAGGGACAAATGATGACACTGACTTTGCAGCGAAGTTACGAAGTTCAATACTACCTGAATAGGAGCAAATAAGTGCAAAGTAAAGTAAGAACAAGACCTATGTGGTGGCAAATGTGTAAGTGGGTGATGAAAGGGGAATTTCCACATTGCTACTTCAAATATTCTATGGAGCAATCATGAGGAGCTTGTTTATTGATAAGGAGACTGAGAAGTGGTGAATTTTATACCACAAAGGCAGGAACACAAAAAACATATGAAGTTAAATTATGTCCAAGTGTTAAAAAAAAAATATTAAGAAATAAATCTGGGACTATAAACACTACTTAAAGAAACAGAATAAAATGAAAGCATCACTGAATGCAGACCTCCTTGAACTGAGTATTGAGGTCTTGGTGGGAAACATATGCTGTGTTTGGAGGAAGCACTATCATCCTCCCTCCAGTATTTGATATTTCTGATGTCAGCAGGTGACAAATCAGATGAACATCTACAGCATGTGTCCTGTTGTTCTAGAAATATGCCTTCCTATTCACTCCTTGAATTTTTACTCTGACTGTTCAGCATATTCTGAGAGTTTTCTAGTAAAACTGTGTAGGTGATTATGGTAGAAAGTTAGAAAGGGGCTTTATGAAGTGTGACACTGAAGTGGATATACTCAGATGTATATATGAAGTAGGTATACTGGTTTTTATCATAAAACAAATTATTTCACATTAAAACACCAAAATACATTTTGTCCTCAACAGGTATTTTAAATTGGTTTATTTTCTCTTGGCCCCTAGCCCTTTGAAATGTGCTCAGGAGCAATTTTCTCTTAGCATTGTTTTCTACAAATGTAATGCACAAGCATTTAGGTAGTAAATTTCTTTGCTACACACTGTAGAAGGACAAAACAGTACAAGAGTAAGAACCACTATTTTGTGTGGGAGAAAGATGAGTCACTGACATGAGATAAAATTAAATTGGTTCTTACATAAGTTTATCATAACCTTCACTTCTTCAGCATCAAAGCTGATGACTCAGTATTTGTTTTTAAAGGGTGTTCATTGCCATATAATACCTGGCCGTCACCAAAGATGATTTCTGTGACATCTATCTATATCTACATTTTAAAGATCTCTAAGAAGATTGCTGTAATTCCTTCATGACCAGATATAGATAATTATATCTCCTGTGGTACTGTCTTAGAGACATCACTCTTTGCAGCTTTGTGATGAAAAATTAATAGTTTCTTCCAAACTCTCTGAAAAAATCCCACCTTTTTTTTTTTTGAGCAGAAATCAGGGAGAAAGTGGGAAGTCTGAGCTATCTACAAGAATTTGGATCCATATTTCTCTTCCAAGAATAAGAAAAAATGGATCAGAAAATTTTTTTCCGTAGTTATGAATCAATGTAAAATTTCAAGTGATTAAGTCTGAATTACTAAAATCTTGATCAAGAATTCTAGCAGGACATGAATTTGGTTAATTGTGAACTGATTGTTCCCCATAAATTAATATATTTTCTGTCTCAAGGTAGTTTTATTCTAAGGGGGTTACTTTGAAAGTCACTAAAAGCAGAGTTCAGCTCCCTCCTTCCTCTAAAAAAGTAGCATTGCTGGAAGTATGTTGGATGGTACCTTGAGTTTCCACTTCCACAAAAAAACTAGCCAAATCATCAGTATTGCAAAAACTTAAAGACTGACCCCGAAAATTGCTTCTCCAGAAATAAAGGCCAACATCCAACAGAAGTTTGTTTCTTTATATTCCCAGGGAGGTACTCGGATTCTGCCCACCTGCTTATGCACGATGACTCCTGGTGGGAAGTGGCTGACACCTGCCTGCCCTTACCCCTGCAGAGTAAGAGTCTCTCCACTGTCCCTTTGAAGTCTTTATTTCTACTTTGACCAGATCTGCAATTGCATTTGCTTGGACACAGTACTCCACTCTTCTTGAAGTTCCTAGATTCTTTGTGATTGCAGTGGGAACACAAGTACTGTGACTGGATCTGTGAGAAGGCCTCCTCTTATGGAGAAAGAATATGTAGAATATGTGGATTGTTCCACATATAGGAATTTTGGAGGATCAGCTGTGTGATAAGCAAGTGACCAAAATTCTCTCAAGGAACAATGGACATTAGAAGACAGCAGTCTGATGGCAGCTAACTAAATGTCTTCTGGAATCCAGGCTTTTGTCGTGTTCACAGTGCTCAAAAAGCAGAAAGCCCATGAAGCATAAGGTAAAAAATCATAAAGGACTGGTAAGAATATGTCAAGAGACTGGCAAGGATATGTTAAGAGACACCTTGGGACTCTCCTGACTAGATCAGCATGAGCAGGAAAACAAACAATACAGTGATTTCTATTTTTATTCCACAAAATAGAATAGGTCTACACATAGCTACTGAGGAGTAGTAGCAGTTCTATTTCTATGCCAAGACAGCTTCATGGAGGCTGGGCCCCCTGTCTTTTTCCTTTTTTTCTGGACTATGTAAAGCTGACACTATTTTTTCTAAGCACCATGGAAGGAAAAGCATATTCTGGAGGAATGTGAGCATTGGTCCAAAGCCCACTAAAGGCAGTGGAACTCTTTCCATTGACTTAAATGGGTTTGCATCAGACCCTAAATGAAGAAAAATGGATCTTCAAGTTCTGGGCTAAGGAAATAATTCCATTGGGAGTGACATGGAAAAAACCACATGAAGGTGAGAGAATTTGAAGAAAATAAAAGGATCTGATAACTTGGCAACAGCAACTGTTTCAGTATTTTTGGAGGTTATAAAAACAGATGGGCTTTCTCTGATGCAAATTCATCCCCCTCTAAGCAGGCTGGTTTATCCCTGTGTCAGGAACTATCAAGAACATATGAGACTGATCTCCTGGGTTTCTCCTTTTATTTGTGCTTCACTTCAAAATTGACTGTCACAATGGAAATGACACAATGTTGTCAACTCCTCCCAGAATGCTGTCTAATTTATGACAAGTAATTTCAAATAAGTGGTTATCCAATTTTCCATTTCTTTCAATTCCATAAGAAGTAAAAATTCCCCAGTGTCCTTAGTGTCCCCATATGGCCTCTCTGGACTGATCATTATCCAAAACTGACTGTTTTATTAGCTGCTGAGTTTTCAGATCCCATAATAAAATGGCCTCAGAAATGCAAGTGGTGCTTCTATGTTAATGTGCATGAAAAACAGCTTCCAGGTGAATTGGATAAATGCATATTAAAAAGAAATCAGTATTTGCAGTAAAAGTGGGCATTTAAAACAGTACTGATACAGTTTTGAAGAAGATAAATCAAAAATATTGAACATAATTAAAACAGAGAGGAAAAAACTCTTTTCATTTAGATTGATGCAGAACAGCTGCCTATTAAAAAAATGCAGAAAAAAAACCCCCAAAAGTATTCATAATAAAAGTACTGAATGCAAAGGTGCAAATTTAAGCCAGATCAAGAAAACACATTGAATCAAAATTTAAGCTTCTGAAGAAGAGGTGCATTGATGTGCATTCTCAACTTGGAGTAGTAAGTGCAAAAGAACAGGCAATGTTATTGGCTCCTACAGGAACCTGCAAAATTTTACAGTTGGTCGCTTAGGAGAGCCCTGCTTTTCAAATAGCATGTATGTAGGTGTGCTGTGGAAGAGGGTTGGATACAAAAGCATTTGCTGAACTCCAAATTTTTTCCCCTGGTATAGATTAAGTGTGCTGCACAGACAGAGCAGGCATGCCCACTAGCAGTCCTTTGCAGTGTGCTTCATCTCAATTTAAGAAGGACTTGCTGCCTTAAAAGACTTAACCATGAGGCAGGAGCAAGTGAAAAATTGCTCCCTTCTGCCATCAGCACTGAGTGGTATGAAAACATATAATTGCTTTCACAGATTGGTTTTCTTTTATTTTTATATTTTGAAATATTCCCATTTATTATATTAAATACTTCCAAGGGGAGGAGGTCAGAAAGAAAATATTTACATTATCTTCCAAAATGTATAGTTTTATCTTTCATTAATAAAATGAGAGAAATATTACTTGAAGTTCTTATTTAAGCTAGAGAAAAAGCATATGTTAGCTGTCTGTGTTATTCTTCCCATGATGTCTCTCTAACATGCAGTACCTTTGAGTATTGGGGACATCAAAAATACAAGGAACATCCTTGCCTATTCTGGGACTGATTTGCCCCTTGCTGGAAATTCTGAAGGAAAGGTAATGTAGGTAATTCCTTGTGTAATATAAGTCTTATATTTGTGCTTAAGATGACAGGTGAGTTTCTATGCTAGTCTTGTTTTACTGATGACTGATTCTTGACTTATGGACTGTATCTTTTAAGAAACTTGTCTTTAAAGCTCCTTCACTTCATAAAGCTCCAAAATTCACCTGAAAATCACCTCATTTTCCCTCAAGTTTGAATTCTGAGTTTCTCAAATTCTTCAGGTACCTGCTTTCACATGCAACTGAAAGAGAAAACTCAGCTTTTCAGCATCCACTTGTCCTGTCACATGTTACTTTCGATGTGTGAGGTAAACCGGACCGAGGACCTCTCACCGAAAAGTATATCACTGAAAGGATTTGATGAATGAACATTAAATATCCTTGCATGAGCCCAGAACTTTACACTTCTCACAGCACAGTGGAAGAGCTTTAAGGTAAAACTTCTATTCCTTGCCCCTGTTGATCTTTGAGTGCATGGGAAGATTGGTTATTCATGCAGAGTGAAGCCTCATTGTTTATACTTCCTGGAGAGGGGATATTATCTCCTGGAGCACTATTACCTTGTTTTAAGGATGCTACTGAAATGGACCTGAACAGTCACGTTCCAATTCTCTTTATTGCCTATAGAATCCAGGTTGGCTAGACCAGAGATGCTTCAAGGTGCGTGAGAAGAGTTCCATCACAGATGCCTACCAGGATGAGAGTCATGGCTAGTACACAAGTAATTTAAGAAGTCCATGGGGACACATCACCTTGATCATCATATGCAACATAAGGATGAAAGGCTGCAGGCTCCCTATGATCCTTTTAGTAAAATTTCTTCCTTACCTTTATATTTCTTATTGAATTAAATAGAACAGTCCAATCTTTCTAACTACCCATCAATAGACCTCCATCCTAAATTATGTGTGTGTGTGTGTGCATATTTGTTTATTTTTGTGTTAGTCAGAGACAGGTATTGACATTCTAAGATCTTGGCTGGTCAGATAAAAATCTCTTTCTTTGTACAGATTGGCCATTTTTCAAGCCACAGGAACTTTAAACAGTTTCCTGGCAGATACTGAGCAAGCAGGTTGAAGTGGACAGTGTGATGAAAGGGGAGACCACCTCTTTAATCCGACTAGTTGCTGAAATTTACAGAAGATTTTTCTTTTTCTCATTACTTGTTTATTTTATTTTATTATTTTTTTAAATCTGGTTAAATTCATTACAGTATATGTAAAGAAAATGTCTAAAGGTGCTATGTGCCTTATATTATTTTTTCTTAAAGAAAGCCTTGCATAATCCTCATTCTGGTGAGTACAATGTCTGCATTCACACCTGCTCTGTGGTTACATCAGGCTCCAAGTGGAAACTGGTTCAGTCAGTAGCCTATGACTTGACTTCCATGGAGATCTGCCTGGATAATATTTGCAGTCTTGGGCTCAGATCAGACCTGTGAAATCCTAGGTTTATGTGAATCTGGCTCTCCATGCATCTCTGGGAAAGAAAACAGAAAAGTTCTTTGCACCTCCATAATGCAAGGGCTTCTTAATGCTCATGCTAACAATTGCAGAAGCTGCTGAGAAGAAATTTGGTGAGGACAGGGACAATAGATCCATTCAAAGTGAGCCCCAGTATTCTGGCCAGGTTTCCTCAGGCACCTCAGGTAGGTGCTGGACCAGCTTTTCTCTTGGCACACTTTGTTAATAACACCGCCAGAGGGGCACTTGCTTCTGAGAACCCAGTGAAAGATACCATCTATGAAATCTGAATGTGTGTTCTGAGCTTCACCCAGACTGTCAACAGGTTCTGACTCTGGGATCAGAAGGCACTTCTGGAAGGAGAATAGGAGAAATCTGCAGTTAATCAAAATTAAGGTCCACTTTCTTTCACTTCTTTCCCTGAACTGCATTTTATTATCTTTTTTCCTTTGTCTTTCTTTTCCCATAAGAGTGTTATTGCCTCTGTCATTATGAATGCAGTAGTAGGGTCATGTCATCTATCAAAATAGTTCCAGAGTTGCTTGTCCCTAATTTTGTGGTTTTCAAAAGGATTGTCCTTAGGGCAAAATGTCCCCTTATTTGATGGGGGTTGGATCAGTTTGTGCAAGAGATATCCTTGTGTAGAGGTACAATCCTGAAAAGAAACAAGGTGCTAGAGGAGGCATGAGGACAGAAGGGCTTCATGCCTTGGGGGATGTACCTGCACTGCGTGTGAACCACATTAAACTCATATGCCATAGGCCAAATATGACTACAAAAGGGAAAAGGGTTTGTGTACAATGCCTATCATACGTAGTTAATATTTATTCTCTCAGAAAGAGTAAAAAGAGTCCTGTGCTTCAATTAATTCAGAATAAAGATTCAGCCAGGCTCAGGTTCTTGTTAGTTGATTGGATGCTAGAGAGTTTTTAATATTAAAATGCTTTACTAGAAGCATACTGAAATTCTTTTTAAAAATAAAAACCCAATACCATTCATTCAAAACACTAAAATATATTTTTTTATATACTTGAAAAAATATAAAGAAAATTTACTTGTGAATTTAAACCTTAAACAATTATCACTCAATGTTATTTTATTCATTTTGCTAATCACAGTCTTGTATTACACGCAGTGAGCAGTGAGCTCTAACTTTTTCCTAACCGCATGCTCTAAGTATACAAGGCTTGTGCAAAACTCCTACCACAGCAGATGAATCCCTGACTTTCTTATTGCTCTACCTCAAAAATTATTTTGTTTCCATGGCCCTGTGTTATTCAAAACCTTGTAACCTAAACAAAAGCAAACTCAGATGGAAGGCAATGTAAACTAAGCACATTTAAGATGTCATAAATACAAAGAGAATAGAGAATAAGTCGTCTTTTCTCAATGGGAATTCAGGGTGAAAACCTGGTTATGGTGAAGTCTGAGAATTTTGTCATAAAGATGGAGGATTTCACCCAGTCTTCAATATTTCTGCTCAGAAGGTGAAGCATGAACCCTTCTTGACATTCCCTGCCTCATCAGCTGTCCTAGTGAAAAATTTTTATTAATCTTTCTCCTGGAAACTGGTTTTGCTACAAAAGTAGAGAACTGCTAAGACAGCAATTTCAGCAATGCAGTTTCTGGGGTGGTTTTGTTTTGCTTTGTTTTTTATTAATGTGTGATACTTATTTTTCATGCCATGCAGATTTTCCACACAGTCTCCAAAGCTCTCAGACCAATTTTGCAAATTTCTGGATGTACACCAGCATAATTTATCATGACTAACATAAGTCAAGAGGTTCATACAACTTGGCACAGATGGGTTAAATGTCCACTCCATCTGTGACAATGTGGTGTGACAATGTGGTGAACTCTAGTTACCCTAAATGATCTTGCCAATAAAGAGCTGCCTAGAATATATCTTGCTATTGGCAGGAAAATTCTGGAAGGGAATTTTGTAGGTACACACGTGATGTCTGTTTCACATGAACCATCAAAAGTCAACAGAACCCATGGTCCTAAATCACTGAGATGTTTTAGAAAAATCCCAACCTCAGTGAGCTCCCCAGCTTGAGCCATGGGTAGAAGGATCTGCCATCTTCTCCCCAGCCAAACTGCAAAAATAGAGTATGGAGCAAATCAATGCCTGTCCTAATGGAGGAACAGGTACTGGTGATGACCTGGCTGCTCCCATGACTTTCAGGGAACGGGAAAGCTACTAAGTGGATCCACAGTCTGGATAAAATGTTTCACCACATTTCTGAGTTTAAAAAAATAAATGGAATCATTCCAGGGACCCTCTTTCTTAATAGAGCAAGCTGTTCTTACAGTATTATATAGCTGACTACAATTTCCAAATAAAATTCCATCTCTTCTTCACTCTGTTGGCCCACAGATATATAGGTTTTGCTTATAAAAAAAAAAAAAAAGAAATGCAGGGAATGATGTTTTTTGCATATTTCTGAAATATCTTGGGCCATTAAGTTGAACAGCTTGCTTCTTCCAGATACCAGAATTCAAAGTAGTATTTTCAATTTACATTAGGCAGAAAAAACCCCAGGAAAATACTAGCAGCAAAAAGTGTTTCTTACAGATAGCATGTCACTAAATGTGTCACCTCATAATTAGAAAGTTCCATCTTCTCAAAGAAATAAAAAAGCCCTCAATCTTCCTTAAATGATATCTCTAACAGCCTTGAGACCAATGCAAATACAAAATGATGAATGAGCTGTAGCAGCATATAATGTACTGATGGAACATAGGTAAATGCATTCTGCTCTGACAACTCTATGAACACTTACAATAAAATCTAATTGCAGGCATCTTCAAATATTACATTAGAGATAATGACTTTGTGTAAATATCAATATGCTGCTTTTTGATATAAACTACAACTCAGTGCTCTGACAACTCTTCATGATTTTCAGAGTGAAGTGTTCATTAGGTTTTTTAATTTTAATTTTGAATGGTTTTCTTTTCTTTGAGATTTATTGCTGCTTCTCCTGAAAATTAAAAATTGCTATTCCTTTGACATTTTCTCTCTCATTTTCCCCTCAGAGACTTAGAGAAAATCTGGTTATTTTATTTAATTTGAAATAGACCAGGTTTCATTAAACCATCATAACATGGCACTTCTGATCTCTATAAAGATTCTGCATGCCTGCATGTATATAAAAACCATGCAAAGACAAAAAAAAATAAGTACACTGTTATTCATCCTCTTTATAGAAATATAAAATTGCTAAATACTGGATTCTATTACTGTTACACTTGACTCTTCCTGCTATTCTGCTCTGTTCTAGCAGTGCTCCTGTGAATTTTATTGCATGTCTGTTAGGCCTTCCAAAACCAAGGAATAAATTCTTCATAACTGTCTCAAACTGTCTGACATTTTAAAGCGCTAACATATTTGAAATAGTTTCCTATATCCTGTGCCCCTCTGCATTTTATTTAATGTCTATGTCTGTTGCTAATTAGGACCATCTTTTTACTTTTTTTTTTTTATTTGGAGATTTTACATTTAAATTTCAGATATTTCTTTTCTCTAAGACCCCTCTGTTGTACAGTTATTGGTTTCATAGCTATTCAGGTTAATTTGGCTATATTTTTTTTTCCTTCTTGCAGAGGTTTGGGGTTTTTCTTACTGCAGTTATGAGCGAAGGTTGGTTTAAATTTAGAGCAAGGTAACAGGCATTCACTTTATTTGGTTGGCCAAAAATGCTGCTCAAAGATTTATTTCAATTATAGTTTCCCTTTTGGAGAACGTATTTCACTAACACTGTGCACAGAATTTTGTTTAAGAAACAAGTCTCTTTCAAAGGTTTTGTTGTGATTGGCATTTTGTAAAATAAAATCCTTAATATGCTATGTGAGCACTTCCCTGATGTTCTATGGTGGAATTCAGCTAAAAATGTTGTTATTGAAAGAACAGGAGCAAATGGGGAAAACAAAAAGTGAATAAAACAGCCTAGGCAAGTACCTGAAAATTCAAATTCAAATAAAAGAAAAGATCTTAGGTTCAATGGTACATTTTATTCCAGAAAAAAAAAATTCTTTCTTGGAGATCTGTCTGAATATTTGTCTTGCTTCAGTTGTCTCTTTATACTCTCTAGCACAGATTTTCTCTCTCAATGTCTATAGTTCTGCTGTTTAGCTGGAGCAGTGGAAAGATGCTTAAGAATATTTTCAGTTTGAAAACGTTATTGAGTCTTTCTCTCAATCTCCTTATGTAACATATATTTTTAGTACCTGGGAGTTCAAATCTGCTAATGCATTGTGTTTCTGAATGACAAAGAGAACATACTAAAACCAGCACTACACTGTTTTTTTAAAGAAAGTTTCGGGGAAATTCATGCAACTGAGTGAAACTCTACCCTGCCTTCAGCCATCCAAGTATTTCCTTCCTTGCACAGAAGGCTGAATGATTCATTGTACCCAGGATCTCTCTTCACCGGTAGGTACGAAGCTGACGTGACTGCATAACGCAGCCAGAGAACAGGAGCTCTCCTCAGGCTGAGAATCTGAGACACTGAGCAGCAGCTGCAGAAAGGAACCTTTCCTCCTCAGGATTTATTCATGATATAAGGTCTTGACAGCTGACAAAAAAATGGCACCCATTTTTCTTTGCAGGGTGTCTGAATTGCTTTGTTCCCAATTATGGCGACAGCCGAGGAATTTTTCACCAGGAGATGTGCAGTGAAACTAGACTTGTAGACAGAATAAGTAAATTATTTTGTAAAGCTGGAGTATTAAAATAGATATGTCTGCTGAAAATTAGGAGACTGAGAAGAAGAGATTGTATTTTCTGACTCTATAACTATAACATATGCCAATGAAAATCATATTCAGGTCATTCCTCAGATTGAATTAATCCAACAAAACAAAAAAGCAAGGGACTGACACTCCTGGGTCATGACCCCACATCTCACCAAACTTTAGCAAGCCATTTACTAAGCCTCAATTTCAACCCACTCTTCTAGTCTCTGTCCTTATTTTACAAAGATAAGTATGCATTTCCAAGATCTGTCTCTTTGGGTGAGAAAGATCACCTCCTGCTGATGATCCTCACTCTTCCATGACATCAGAGGAAGATAAAATGATCAAGCAAGACAGACTGTTTACTTTTTGATAGTCACGTTATGTGAAATCAGCCTCCGTCCAGTTTACCCGTTTCTTCCACATATTTTCTTTTCAGAATCTAACAGCTCTTGCTCATTCTAATGCCTTCTATTATGAGCATTTTCTCTTACTAGTTCATCTAAACCAGCCCAGAAAGTGTAGAAATTGAAATGGAGGTGGAGGGTTGGAGCAAGAAGGACAAAATTGACTAGGTAAGGGGAGGTAGGCATATAAATAGAGAGCTATGGTTATAGAAATCAGAGTTGTATCAAAATGAGGGAAATAAATAGAAAGAACCATAAACTCAAGCAGTCTAAATATAAAACCAGAGTATGGCATGTCAAAGAAATATCTGATAAAAAGAATTGGAAAAACCAGAAGAATTTTTAATGCATCTTTTTCAAGCATTGCAGGAAGAGGAGTGAAAAAGAAACTGAAAAGCTAAAAGAAGCATTCACAGAGTATAAGTTAATGGTAGGAAAAGACTAAATTAGATACATGTATTTTAATATAAGTTCACTGTAGGGGATCTTGGGAGAAACTTTGTGGAGGAAGCATTAGAAGTGCTGCCTGAAACTGAAATTCTAATAGAAGTTACAGAACTCTGAAAGTTTATAGCAAAAGTCAATGTTTCTCAAACTGTTCATTTCAACAAACCATCTAACTAATTCAAATGGAAAAAAAAAAAACCTTTTATCTATTTATCTGAGATGTCTGTGAACAAGTAATAAAACATAGGACAAGGACATCTCTGTCAAAAGGGACTAACTTTGGACTTAATGGGAAAGAAAATGAAAGGAATTAGACTGAAGAAACAAAGAAGCTGCTCTGCACGACAGACTGGCCATAGGACCTTGCGCTCATATGGGGCCCATGCAGCGTTTGCACACCAAAACACAAGAGGAAATTCTTTGTGTTGTTGCGCCAGTTTACATGGCAAACAGCTCAGGCCATCTGGTGACCATATACTTTCACCATACTGTTGACTTTTGCAATCGTGCAGAAGAATTTGAAGAGCATGGTACTCACAACAGTCTGAGATCTGTGGTGGTTCCTCATTGCAGATAAGCCCATGCCTCCAGAGATGTAAGAAAATGCAGCGAAGGAATGACTTCCTGACACACTTGATATGGAGCACAAAGATAATAAATTTACCTTCACACTCCTGCCAGAGTAGAGGATTCAATTCTTGAATTTAGAACAACAACTTACAACTAGCTTACAACTAGCAACTCTAGTGTTAAATTTTTATCATTAGGAGATCCATTGTTAAATGCCTTAACAATTTATTTTGGGTTGGTTTTTTTTTAGATGTTACTAATTGACTAATTCATGTTAGGTGCATTTACAGAAACATGAGGCTTTTTTTCCTAATTATAGGAATAAATATTGCCTCTTGCCATGGACTTATAGTACAGAAAACATATTGACCTAAAAGATTTTGCCCTAATAGGCTGCAGTTTAAAACAAACAAAAACCTCTCTTTAGATTCAGTGACATCATTCCATCATTTTACTGATTTAACACAGAAAAAAACCTTCATACTAAAATCAAGCCCCTCTGGAAAAAACCATCTGACTTCGTAGATAGATTCAGCTTATTTTTTTAATGCATATCTATACTAAAAAACTCATCTATAAATGTGTTGCGCATAGATAATCAACATACTTTAAAATCATCCTCTTAGCATGTAGAAAAGGAATTAAATGAACATGTGTTTTCATTGATAATACTAAATACAAAATTATTCCAAGAACAAAAGAACAGATAAAACACTCATGTCTATAAGTTGTTGACATCTGTGCTCTCTCATCCATTTCTGGTTTCTCTGCTAGATTCCTTAAAAAAATCCCCACACATTGTGTCATGTCCCTCTTGTATCTTTGACCAGAACATCCCAGTTTCCATTCCTGACTTTCAGCTGTTCAGCAAAGCAAAAGCAATGCATGCTTTCACTATTCATGCTGATGTTTTTCTTTAAAATAAAAGCATCTGAATGTCTCTGAGACTTTTCCCACTTATCAGATTTGAATGAAATTTTCTGATGGACCAGCAGAGACCAATAATGGAGACATTAATGGTACATTCTCATCAACTCCATTTCCCAAGAAGACAAATTAAAATTTTTGATCACCTCCAAAAGTAGTTTTTGAAGGGATGTGTACTGCGTATAGAAAAGGGGAGAAAGATTCTTCATTGCCGAGTCACAGGCAGCTTAGAATTTGATATCAGGATCTTGGGAGGACAATAAGTAAGTGTCCATCAAACTCAGATATTTTTTGGGCCTTACTAAACTGGAAGCTCCATAAGATTTCCAAGTGATAAGAATACAGGAAGAGTGAACTATGTGTAACATTGTCTCTTTACCACCCTCCCTAGTTTTAGCAAGCTTTATGCTTCCAAATACAAGAGTGTCCCACCTCTTGAAAACTTACCAATTCCTAGATTGTACCACATCTGGCCCCCAGAGACTCATGCAGAAACTCAGATCAGTGTGAACTGAGGATATTTCTCCCAGCTGTAAGAATCCTTGCAGCCTGAGCCCGCACCAACACCAGATCTCCAAACACATTCATGTTCTGGAAAATGGAAAATGTCAGATACACCAGCAGCCTAACTGGATGCTCAAAAAAAAGAATTGGAAGCCAGCATCAAATACAATTCAATTGAAGCAGGGAAAGTACTGCCAAGGACTATTTAAGAGGTTAAAAGTTTTTAGCTGAACTCAGTCTAGAAGTATTCCTGGCTTTGACAACAAAAAATGGGGAAAATAATGATTCAGTTAAATATAGCATCAATCAATCTTCATCTCTTTGAACAAGCACTACAAACTGTAGATGAAATCTTACATCTTAGCTAACCTTGGCTGACAATAATCTAATATTAGCAGCAAATATTTTCTCAGTGTGTACACTCCTCTTCCCGCAGTGAATAGCTTACAAGTGTTCCCTACTCTTCTCTTGGAAGTAATAGGGTCAAATATTGATAAATAAATAAATAAAGAAGCCAAAATAAACAGCTCTTACAAAACTAACAAAAAAATCCAAACCAAACCAAAACCCAGAGAAATCCACAACCCCTCAGGTGTAAAATATGGATTTATTGGGGTGAAATATGAAAGCTGACAGCAGTTTTATTCACTGCCTGTGTGAGTTTCACAAGAAATCATGGGAGAGAACAGAGCTATTTACATGTCTTGCATCCTGCTGCAGTTCTAAGGGGCAGATGAACTTCAAGATGCATAATTTACTGTGGTTGAAAAATGGAATGAGTAAACCTCTGCCTGATTCACTGATACATGAACAAAGCCACTGCAGGAGATGACCTTGCTCATATCTGAGCTGTGAGTATCACTGAAGTCCCCTTAGTACAGAAACTCAATTCTGATTTTGAGTGTTTACTTGGTATTTCCATAGAACTACATGAGTACAAGTGTTTTGAGACACTGTTCAGAGTTCAGGAGCCCTCTTTGTTAGCATAGCCAAAACAAAGTAAAAGAGGAGAGGGAGATTAAAAAAATACAAAAAGCACTGCCTTCCCCTAGCAAACAAAAGGAAAGGCAAATGTTCCTAAGAATTCAGTGCCACAGTATTTCACATAAAAATTAGAAGATAGTCGCAGACAGGAAGAAAAGCAGCAGCAAATTAAAGAAAATAAAGCCAGTAGCCATGCAATCTTTTTTCCCCAGACAGTTATTCTGGGTTTCTATTAGTGCCATGCCTGGCAAGGTGCTGGCAGTGGAAGCTGCAGGGTGGTCACTGTGAGGAGAGGACCCTGCCAGCTCCAGCTGTCCCCAACTGACCCCTCACAGGGCATGGCCCAGCCCCCAGATGAGTGGTGACACCTGGGGGGAAGAGTGTGGAAATATGGCATTGCTCATTTGCCACAGCCAAGTGAGATTGCTGAACACTTTTTTTTTCCTGAAAGAGGAAAAACAACAAACAAACAAATAAACAACAACAACAATAAAAAAAAACAAAACCCAAAAAACCAATAAAGAATGCATAAGGCATTGACTGTGGGAATATTGCCAAATTTTAGTTTATTTTTTCCCTAGTAGAGCTAAGTGAAGTATTTAGTCTTTTTTAGTTGGAATATATCTTTTAAAAGTCAAGGCCTTTTGAGATTACAAATGTTACTAAGAGAAGGATTACATTGTTAGGTAAAGAAATTCCCATATGACACAAAATTTAGGGAGTGTTTTCTTTCTTTGTATCTTGTCTGCATGCAGTAAAAAATAATTTCTACTTACCTCCTCCCCCAGATAGTCTCTTAAGATCATGAATTTTTCACTTTTCAAAATATGTAACTTCTTGGAAAATAAAGTAATATTGATACAAACTATTACCATACTGCAAAAGTTATTAGTTTTTATAAGCTAACTCTTTCCTGCAAATTCAATGCATAATTGTACCTTGATTTCTAAGTTTTTAATGCTTTTAATGGAATAAAATATTAATACTGAGACCTCAAGTTCACAGCCTACTTTTAAAATATAAAATTTATTTTCATTCCAAACTCCTAAACCTTACATTTTCTAGCTCCCTGATATGCACAGGAACAACCACTGCAAATCAAAAAATGAAACATCCGATGTTCATAGTCAATCCTTGTTTTCTCTGAAAATGCACTGGTCCTTCAAAAATCCACTTGAATTACATGTTCAGCTGATGCTTGAGGTGATACTGCCACTTCTGTCGTAAAGACTGTGAAAGATATTTAGATATGTGACAAATTCTCTCACCAAACTGAATAGGTTGAGGTTTCTCATGTTTCTGTATACTGAAGTCTGATTGATTAGGGGTTGTTTGCACCTAAAAGGAAGACTGAAAGGACAAAATGTAATATGAACTACCACAGTGTGAAGGTAGAGTCCTGTGAGGACCACAGTCTAAATGAAAATCAATTAAACCAGCATAAAAATCTAGGCCGGGAAGGTGCCTGAACCACTGTTTGTATTAGCTTTGAAGTTCTAATAAATTATCTATTACATGGCTTTATAAAATGAACCTTCACTTGAACTAAACTGCACACTAGCAGGGAAAAATTAGCTTAAAAGCAGAATTATTATTTTAACCCCTGCACTGATTTAGCAGTACCAGCTGGGAGAATAACTACATTAAGTTCCCTTAGAGTGAGAAGTAACAATGATGTATTCACAAAGATGAATTTTAGCCTTGAAAGAGTTGAGAAATTAATTCATACAATTCAGTTTCAGTTTTTCTCAACAAGTTGATGTACTCTCTGAAGAAACACATACAAATTATTAAAAACTTTTTTCGTAAACTCATCTAAAGTTGGGGATTTTTAAACTAAATTTGTGCTAATTAAACAGATGGCCATCAGGTAATCAGTACAGTGCAGCTGTTTCACCAGGATGCAGAAAGTAGTTAAAAGTTACAAAAAAAAAAAAAAAATACAATTTAGGCTCAAACAATTCCTTACTTCAGACAGAGAAATGACAAAGTAACTAGCTGGTCAGTCTGAAAATGCTCCATTTATACTTTTCCTTAGCAAAAAAATTCAGTTTTACAATTTGTTTGGTTTTTTTTTTAATTAAAGGCAATTTTAATAATGTCTTAGGAGAAAGAAATAATAACTTTGGAGGAAAAACCTCAAACTCCTTGTTAAGATATTTGAAGCTTTTCCCTAAATGTTACCGTGCTTCTGAGTAGATGTACACAGAAAATATGATCCTCTCAAATCCTATATCACACTAGGATTAAGAGCAAAATTAGTAGTCATTACTTAAAATGGGCAAGAAAAGGAACCAACCCAGACACCCATTGCAATTTTGCTCATGCAAGGACTGATGAAAAGTAGTGATTTTTTTTGCATTTTCAGCTCTTCCATTTGTCTTTCCACTGTGCACTCTAATACAGTACAATATGGAACTGAGATGGGCAAATATCTGTGCAATCTATGGAAGCAACTCAGCAGGTTCCACGGTCAAATATATCTGTACTCTTGAAGCTGGGGCAATGAATTAGCTTCAGGCTCAGCAGAACAAGTGCCACATACATGTCCTAAATGCAGGGCAGCACTGGATCAGATCACTACACCATCATACCCCTGTAGTGGGATGGTCAGACTCTAGTTTCTTAAGAAAATAATTTTATATGGAAAGTTACATCCATGACTTTTATCTGTTAGCAGGGTTGTCCGCCAGCAACAACCAAGCATCGATTTTTTACCAAAAGTTTTAGCTCTTCCAGATGTTTTTTCTTAACAGGAGGTTTAAACATAGTCGCTAAACACAATCAGTGCCCCAATGCCTCTTCATCTATGAATGAAGACACAGAAGGGTAAAGGAAGCAAAGGCAGCTTTGGCAAATCAGGGTGATTTCAGAGCAAAGCCAGTTTGCTGATGGAAAAATAAATTTTGTCAAAAAGGGAAAAGAATCTAAGAAGAAGATCTAAATTACCCTAGTCATGGAATAGCATGTCATACTGGAACAATTTAAAGGTTTGTGATACCAAGGCCGTATTCTTCTTTAAATTTTGCAACATGGAAGACAAATGTGGTGTGTGTTTTTCACCTATCATGGTGCCTCAAATTTGAAAATTCCTTTAAGGGAAGCATTTTATAGTAATTTTTTTATCTTGATCTTCATCTAATTTTTTTGTCTTTCCAGATTTCTTTATCTTTGGTAGTGCAAAACATAAAAATCATAACAAGCAAATCAGACTGTGATTCTACAAGCAGGGGTAACAAAGGATGTAAACTGATTGTTGAATGGTCATACTGAGATTTCAAATGTGGACAAAGAGCTGGTTTGAGATTTATTTTGAGAGAAGCTGACTGCTCATATCCAATGTCTCACTCTGAGGCAGCACAGAACAAGGCAGGAAGGCAAATTCTTACACCAGCAGAAATGAGACTGGTTTTGTGCTGCAGAACCTCCAAAATATTTTCCACCCATGGAGTAATCTAATTCCAGCTATATCTTTCATCACCATCTATGTTCAAAATCCTTGGGGGTTGACTACAAGGACAGACAAGGATTGTCACAGTTATGATGCTTACTGAATGTGCTGGTGAAGCAATTGTTTGATTTACCCATTCCCTTTGACAGAAAGCATACTTCAACTGCCAGCAGCCTGTCCTGATATTCAGTGCCTGCATTTTGGAAGGCCTACTGTAAAACAGTAGTTTCAACAGACTTCTTGCCCAAAATTGAAAAAGATTTTTGCCATCATCTACAGCACATCAGAGGGCAAGCTGTTCCTTCTCGGCTCCTTTAGTTGACTCCTAGATCCTTCTCCTATTCTTCTCAATGTAAATTTTGTTCACAAAAATAAATCCACAAAACTAAGGAGAGAAAATGGACTTTGAAGGACTTTTCCTGGGGCTTTATGTGGGTTTGAATATATGAATCAGAGGGATTCCTATCATCATAATTCATTATTACACTTGGCTTAACATTTTTTTTTGAGCTTTTTTTTTTGTTTTACCTTCAGGATGCAGACACATCACACTGTGCTGCAGTGCATTCCAGGGTCAGAGCACTGTAGCATGAGTTACAGCAAAGCTTTTCTTGCTCATCTTGAAAATCTGCCTTTGAGCTTCTGCTGTGTGGAGGACTGTTAATGGAAGTGATATGGAAATGAAACAAGGTACCCAGACTTCCTGAAAAGTCACAGTCGTGTCTGAAAATTGCACACCTGTGGTTGAATCTCAAGGTACATATATATCTGCATAAACATAGCTATTATTAACCTGTTTTCCTGGCTGAATATTTTTCTGAATGCAGAAAATTATTGTGATTCATGTGAGAAAAGAATGTAAGCCAAATAAGTTTAACAAATCCTATCAGTATTATATGAATGTCTGGACACAAGAGGAATTACTTTTGGTTTGACTATGTCAGGTTATACATTACATATAAAATGGTAATCTTTTTACTTATTGATAGAGCTAACTGACAGTTTGGGCTTTTACTTTTTGCCATGATCTCTTTTATTAGTTTTATTTGTAAAGTAGAAGGATCAATTAACAAAGATATAGTAAGCAATTTGTACAAATTTACTGCAATTCTTGTGAAACTGCCATTCTGATTTTATTAACAGACACACTGTTTTGATGCTGGTACATGCTGCCTCAAAATTAACTTGCCCAGTTCTTTTCTCTACTACAAGGAATATTTTGGTTATCACTAGAAATCAAGGATGATTATCTAAAGTAGGCAGCACCAAAACTCAGAGGTGGTCCGTGAAACACGAGCTGGAACAATGAAGTTTGCTGCTCCATTTTGTAAAAAAAACTAGATAGTAGCTGCCAAATATTTTTTATCCTTGGTGTTTCTGGGTCTCCTTGTCACTTGTAGACTTTCAGGTGTCTTAAGGATGAGGTATATTTTAGTATACTGTCAGCAGCCTCACTTACTGATGCAGAGAGTGGCCTCACAGCAGCTTGTGATTCACAGCTGCTGTCCTATTTCTGGACGCATACCTGCTACCTATGGGAAACAAGGCTCCTCCCTAAGACTTCTGGATCATTTTCTGGGAAATTCTGAACATGTGAGATACAAAGACAGTCAAAAAGTGAGCGGTGCATCCTGTACATTCTAAACAGAAATATTCATGTTATGCAAATCAACTCTAAAGCACACTCTGATTGTTTACACATCAGGCAACCTACCTGAAAACAATTTTTCATATGAGATACTGCACATGTGGTACAACCCTCCACAAATAGACATATTTGTGGGGTTTGTCACTGTCAGGCTGGAAAAAGCTATGGAAGAGTTAAAGAAGAAGAGTTAAAGGTACCCCTGATTTTTTTTACCTAGAATTCCCCTTCCTTACATCTGCTGACCCAGCTCTGGGCTAGGAAATAAAGAACAATCTGCATTAAGAAACCTTAGAAATAATCCAGAGGAGTGGTAAATGTCCACACTGAGCTGTTTTGAGGAACACGGTGGATACAAACTGAACTATAGAAGGTTCAGTTTGAAGATCAAGGAACACTTTCCCTGTGAGGGTGACCAAGTAGTGGCACAAGTGGCTTGGGGAGGTTATGGTGTTTCCATGCTTCAAGATATTCAAAAGTCATCTGGATGTGAACCTGAGCAACCAGCTGTAGATGGTTTTGCTTGACCAGGGGGGTGGGACACTGCATCTGGATGTTCTTGCCGGCCTCAGCTGTTCTGTGACAATGCCCTTCTATTTTCCTCTGACCTTGTCAGGCAGCTACAGCGTTTATCAACATGAGACATATCATTAACTAACACTTTATGTCACCAGAACATGTAAATAAAATATTCTACCCAAATATCTGACTTTAGAGACAGTGGTGCGTAGAGGGAGAATTTTCCAAAGATAACAAGAATCTTAGACTGGGTAAAATCAGTATGAAACATTTGCTTGCATTCACAACAACATCTGGGATAACCTGGTAGTCCTGGCTATGAACCAGCATTAATAGAAGAAGTTGCACCTTTGTCATAATAGTGACTCACCAAAAGAATTAAGCAATCCAATTGTCTGAAACTTAGGAATGTTTATGCTGGATTAGTGGCATAAAAATCACAAATCAAGTAATGAGATATGCACGGTTTAATCCCTCTGCTAACTTCCTCAGATGAGTAGGTTTGACAGGTTTGGAGGAAACAGTGGGCAACCTCAAGGTCCTCCCCATGCCTCCTACAGATATTCAGATACCAGCGTGTGAGTAAACAGAAAAGGTACAGAGAGCAACAAATTTACTGACAACACTAAATGCAATGGGAAAGGCTACCACACACAGTTGCTGTTAATGATAAGAAGCTTCTTTCTACTCTTTATAAATAGAATCTTTCCCTTGATATTTCATTTGGAATCATTTCAGAGATCTAATTTGTTTTGTCAGGTTTGTAATTATTTCCAGAATTTGCATCATGCCCAGTTTTAACAAGCACTAGCAAGATAAACTCTTAAGTGCCCCAAACAACAGACATATTCCCAAAATCTTAAACCTACCACTCCTGTTTAAATTGACATGACATCATTTTTCCAGCACATTAAACTTAACACCAGCTTGAAAATCAACACCTTGAAACCTGTTACAGCAATGATGTAGAAATTGTTTCAATGCTCAGAGAAAAAAACTCATTCAAGGCTATTAAAAAAATAAACCAACTTTGCCTTTCCCTTCTTTTCCTAGGCTTGATGCTTCTTCAATCCCTTTCTGCTTCCTGTATTTCCATTCTTATATAAAGTTTATAAAATGTATATCAAGTATGTAAGAATTTATTTATGAATGGTCCAAAGGGGAGAGTCAACAAAAAGAAATTATGGGTTAATTGGGTCATATTCTCCTCATTTTTTTTATTCTAGCACAGAAGGAAAATCATTCAGTCAGCAGTTTTGCATTGCAGGATCGCATGTACCGGTGACAGAGGAATCAGACCAGATGTTTCTCCACTTCTAAATAGGGTTTTTTTTCTGTTTTCTCTTTATATTAAAATAACTGCTGTTCTTACCAGAGATGTTCTTACAGAGGTGGAGACAGAGAGTCAGTAGCATTAATACATTAAATCCTACTTTAAATGCTCGTTCTATTACTACCAGAGGATTGATGTGATTAATTACATACCTTATCAATTCCCTCTGTACTTCATGGAAAAGACACAGCTGCTGTTTTCTGTTATAATGCTTTCATTCATAATCTGTAAATCCAGCGTTATTTAGCCTAGAGTCTAATCTTCTTCTTTCTATAGTGTCTGCACAAGAACTAAATTGGTGCAAGAGCTTCTATCTCTGTAACAGATGACTAAAAATGGGGATAAACAGCTAACTTATTTTTCAGAGCTATTTGAGTTCACATTCCAGCAGCAAGGATAGGATGGGTTGCATCTGTCTGGATCCTGTGTAGGCATTGAGCAATATCAGTTTTAATGGCCATAGGAATCAAGCAGCTTCAGAATTCTTCCAGCTAGAGGAAGAGCTGGAATTGGTCAGGGATTGAACTCTCCTGTGGCTATGGAAAACCAAAGTAGAAAGGCTTGGCATCTTGATATTTTATGATAAACTAGGTAGGGGCAAATAGAATTTGGCAAATAATAATGCTATTATTTTTTCAACTTGTTTTTGCTTTTCAATTAACATTATTTTTCTATCCCCAAATTGTTTTCTATCATATTCTGTTGTAACAAAAATTCCCTCTTTCCACATTCATATAATTTAATTTATATATGTTATTTTTTGTTTTAATCAAACTATAATTTGGTTCATAGATTATTCTTGTGATTTTTTTTTGTTTGTTTCTCCCCAAAAAATAGAATATCTGTGTCTACATCAGATAAATAGATTTCTTTTAATGTGAAAAAACTCAATAAAAACTTCAAAGTTTAATTGTATAAGGATTGAAAAATATAGCAAATGTTTTCCTAAGTTTATCTTTCAGTTTCTTCATTAACTTTGTTTCCTCTGTAATTTGAGGAAAATGTGGAATTTTTTTTTTTTTCAGAAAAGATAAAATGTGAATTCCAGGTATTAGAAAGCTTGCCATATCTTGCAATATATGAAAGACTGCAGTGGAAAAACCTTAAGGCTTTCTACATTGTAAGTTGAGAGAACAGACTGCAAGGACATTGTGGATTTAAGGATTCCACTGTCAAATTTACCAATTAAAGTAGTAATCTGCCACTACTACTTTTAATGACTTTAAATAAGGGATTTTTAGCAGAAGATTTGCTATTTCCTGAATGTCACCATTCACATGGAATTAATAAAACAGAGCTGGAGAATTAAAGTCAATATTGAAAACGAAATACAGCATTAGTGGTCTCAGTACAGTTCATGACATGAACATTTAAAGAGAGGAACACTCCTTATTCTTTTCTTTGAAAAGGTAAAATATAATTCCCAGGTTTAAATCCACATTTCCTCTGAGTAGATTAAATTTCAAGCTTTACTGCAAATTCAACACAAGATTATACAATGGTGACAAGTATGCACTTTTCTAATAAATCTGTATAAGGGATTTGTAAAATCAGTCTGCTGATGTCACTTGCAGCCAAGACCATTTGCTTTTTGGGGCTCTGAGAAAACAGATATACCCTTTCAGTAATAATCTTCCCTTCCAATAAAAAGGTGCTTACCCCAAATTGGAACAAAATTCATAAATTTGAGCTTTTCCATGGAACGTAAATTTTCAAAATATTTTCTTTTGGGAGAATGAAATGGAATATGTAAAAAAAATCCAAGCCACAAAGCCAGCTGGCTAAATAGCTTATATAGAAATCACACCAGACCATGGATTTAGCTGCTCCTGAGAGTGGGGAGCCCCATAAACCAGCAGGGAGGCCCAGTTTGCCTGTCTGGTAGACTGGAGTCGGTCAGGGACTTCAGCAAAATTAATGTGCTCCCTCAAGATGATTTCATCTCACTGAATCTGAATTTTCCAGGGCAAACCAATCCACCAGAACATTTGTCTCATTCTATTGTTCATGCTTTCCATAGGAATAATTTATTGCTTGTTTGTCAATGGGTTCCATACCCTTTTGCAGAATTTGTGGCCACGCTACAGTGGGTATTTTTATTGCTACTGGGCAACCCAACAGATACATCATCTACAGACACTGAAATGCAATGCCTCCCATAAAAGTACCTCTAACAAAGGAGAATGTGGTAAATTCCATAGGTCCCCTATGTCCTGAGGGTTGTTGCTCTCTTGCCTGTGGCTGACTATGAGAAATTAAGATGTAGCTCACTAAAAAAATGGATATTAAACTCCAGGAATACAGTAGGATAAAGAACATATCTTTGAGTTGAACAAAGAAAATAAGAGTGAAAAAATGGATCTTTCACTGTTATTAGAGATTCAGAAGAGCTGCATTTTTGTTCCTTTTCCCCCAAATTATTCTTCTGTCATATTCTGTAATGACAAAAAGTTCCCTCTTTCTGTAATTTAATTTATATAATAATGTTTATGTAATTTTTTATGTTTATGTCATTTAATTTATATAATGTACATATGCAGCTAAAAATAAGCTCTGAGACTCAAAAGCAAAACCAGAAGATAGAGGAAATTGCAGGAGCTGTTATGGAAGGCTGGAAAAAGAAATGAGTAATGAATGTTAATAAGTCAAGTGTTAACAATATAAAATTTTAGAGACTCTTGCCATTAGCAATGAGTTTGAGATATCATCAGGTAGTGCTTTAAATTATATCCTTAAAACATCCCTGAAAGAATTTCAAAGCCAAGCAATAAATGCTGAAGCTGAAGTCAAAGGGTTGAAGGTGATTCCCTGATTTCAGCAATTAAATATATTCAGGAATGTATTACAAGAAATGTTCTGTTGCTTCTCTTTGAAGAACAGAGCAGATAAATGATGGTTGATCAGGGGGTTATGCAATTATTCCATATTATTTTATTGGCAAAGGTGTTAGCAATTTCAGTGGCCAGTGATGAATTAATACTTCAAAACTCTATGCTCAAGAGTTTTGACATGGAAAACATTTTATACAGTACACATACAAAAACATGTAGAAAATCTTTATCATTAAACCTATCCACAACTCTTTCTTGACCTCTTTGCAAAATGATAGGTAGTAAATTAAACTCTTGAATCTTGTACTGTGTGATGATGGCAAACACATCAGTTTCTACAGACATGTAAGATTTTTTCTTTATAAAAAAAAGGCCAAAAAAAGACTTGACTTCATCAATGGAATCTGAGTGTGCACCTGGTCAATATGGAGAAAGTGGCACTTTTAAGCCAATTGGTTTATTAACTTTAAAAAGTGCCATACACTGATCTTTTGTCAAAATGAGACAGATATCCAAGAATGTGATTTTAGTTAATGGAGAAACAAATAAAAAGGAGAAACCCCCAAGACAGCAGGTAACAAAACTGCTATTGACTTTTTTCCCAGTTCTTACACATCAAAGAAATATCATATGAGTACATATAAAATGACCATATTAAAAAAGAAGTCAAAAATGTAGGTTTAATCTTAGTTACTGCATGTTCTTGTTGAATTCCTAATATTTCTATCTTTAAATGCCCGGATTTGAGGGAAAAAGTATATGTCAACAGAATTACCAAATTTTCAAAGAAATATAATTTATGTTTCAGGGACCCTAGTCATCAGTTTGTAGGTGCTGTGGAGCACTCAATGGGTGTTCCATTGAGCAAGGAGTTCAATTTGTGCAAGCGAGTTAAATGAGATGGTGGCCAAAATACCACTAAAAAGCATATGAAATCTATACATGTCTTTGTATTAGCAAAAGCAGGGTTTCACGCTCATTGTGCTTCAGAACTTCTCATTATTCAATACTTCCAACAGATACTATGTACTGTGATGGTCAAGGATGAAGGAATACACAAACCAGATAGTTCTATCCATTTTCCATGCTGTAAACCATAAAGAAATCTGACTATTCTGAATGGTTCAGCAGGTTGTTGTGGGAAAAATTTATTCTACCTTTGTGCATTTCAAAGGAAATGGTCTCATGGAAGTACTGATCAAAAGAAATTGAGAACTGGAAGGATTGCATTTTTCTCAGCCAAAGAAGAACATAATTAGCAGCACAGAAAACTGTAATTGTTCAGCAGTCTGACCTCTGTGATTTAATTCAAACAAACTGAAGAAAGGGAGACTTTTATTTGAAAGTTCATTAGGAACCTGTATTTTATGTGGGATATTTTAACCATGTAAATCAAATCAAAATTCATTAGTATAAAGTAGGATATTACAGTGAGAGCCAGTTTTGTGTGTATCCATGAAAACTAGCCAGTCTTTGTATAAACTCAAGGTAATGAAGATGTTTTTTGTTGTGGCTAATGGGGAGTTGTGGGATACAGATTATCTCAACCTGTAAAACTAAAGTCAAGCAAGTATCTTTGCCATTGTTTATGTTTGCATTAAGTATTGCACTTTCCAAATGCAACAAGCCCCTTGTAAAACAACACCTTTACAAAATGAAATAAATATATGTGATAATTCCAGAATTAGTTGAGTTGCCTAAATAGACATTTAAAATACTTTTTTTTATCATGAAAATATTCCTGGTTACAATCTATGAAGTCATATTTACAGTATGTTTTCCTATATAACAATTTGTTAGTAAAAATTGCTCCAAACACATACTTGACAAGAAATGTGTAGGCAAAGATCCAGAGATCAGCCACCTTTATATTTTTATATTTGAAAAGTGCAGGAAAACCCCTGCCTCTCTGGAGTAAAAGACTGAAAGTTCTATCTGACTTTGGGACGCTCAGGATTCACCATAATTGCTTTGCAGTCTTACCCTGTTTGGCCCAAATTCCTCTATCATTTTGGAGGCCAGGCATGGGAGCTTCCTAGGTAGATCAGTGAAATGCATCCCTTGGGCCATGGGAGGCTGACTCAGACAGGGTTGTGGGGGTTCCCATCCATTGTACATCCAGCTCTCTCCACACCCCATGTACCCAAGAGCATTGCTGGGGATGACCTGCAGCCACCTGATTAAGGACAAATTCATTTAGTGCTGTTCTGAACTTGCATCATCAGCTGAGCACCTTTTCACTGGTACTCATTTCAGTTGGGTTCAACTAAAATAAATGGCTGATAAGTCAAGAAACAGTGCTGACTCTCCACTGCCAAAGGGCAGCTGGAAGACTGTAACCTCAGAAAACCAGACTGCTCCTGGAGTTATCAGATCAAAGTGTAAGAAAGTGGCGAAAGGTACAGACAGATCAGTTATGAAATATGCAGACAAAATGCTGTTTGACCACAGAACAGCTTTTGGGGAGAGGTGAAAAGCAGTTCAGGACAAAACTCACTTGAAGTGCTTAACTCCATTCTATAAAATCATTAGTCTCATCAGACTTTTTTTTTTCCAAGCAATATCTTTTTTTTTAAACCAAGGACTTGAATAAATTACTTTGATTTCTTCTCATTAAAATCCTTCTCACTTCGGCACAATTTTTTAATCAAATATTGTTCCTTTACAGGAGATGTATATTGCAATAGAAGCAGAAGCAGATGGAAAAAGCAAAGTATAAATGGTAAAAGTTAAATACTTAATACTTAACAGAATGGTATCTTACTTTAAACGTTCTATATTTCAAAGCTGACAGGTATAATTTGACTATAAAGTGTACAATACGATGCTTTCAGAAGCATTTACTTTTTTCACATTGAAATGCACCTTCATTGTCTTGTACATTATAAAATTTATTCAAGCATCCTGAAGATTGCAATTACTACTTTAAAAAAGGATATGCATCATCTAGCACACAGGTGTGCTATTCCTATTCAGTGTCTACAAGTGGTACTCACAATTGTAATTACTGAGAATTACAGAAAGGTTTACCAAGGTTAGGCTAAAATCCTGACCTTACCTTGGGCACCTTCAGTAGAATGAAACAAAGACCAAAGAAGGGGTTTTTAGAAAGAAGCATGAGAAACCCTGGTCTATATTTACCCTCAGCTAGAAGTAAGAAGCCCTGTTGTGAGAAGACTCTTGAAAAAAATAATCCATACTAATTCATCGTGAATTCCAAACTTTACATCACAGTTTATCCAAAAAAGAGGGCAAGTTGGAAGTAGAAGTACCAGTATAATTGATTGGAATTGATCACTATAAAGTTCAACAAGTTTGTATGATAACTATTCAACAGATTTGTAGACAATTACATTTATTTTTAATCTTGAATTAATTAGGTTAATGATATTTCTAGCATTATTTTATTGTATTGTGTTATATCAATAATACAATATATTATATATTATATTACTGATATAACACAATACAATAAAATAATGCTAGAATACATATATACATTAGTAATATTATATAATATTATAAATGTACTATAATTTCTTGGTATATTGGTGCATTCTAGAGTTGCTATATGCTGCCGTATAATATTTAGGGTCATTATTTAATTTCAAGTACTTGAACCACAAAAAGTAGATTCAAGTACTTGAACCACAAAAACAATGCTCATAGAATAAGAAATAAAAACAGGAACTGAGAGAAGTGGAAAAAATGTCTGACAAAACCTGGGAAGCTGCACTGGTCATGAAAAATTTGGGTAAGTAATGAAGGAAGAAAGTTCAAGGAAAAGGAAAAGACAGTATGTTTAACCCATGGTCAGCAGAACAAGACATAATTCTTTGAATTCCCAAGTTTTATATAATTTTATAAAATTGTAAGTCCTCTATGTTATGTGGTGTATTCTTCTGCATTCCAGTGTGTTAATTCATAAAAATATATCAAACACTTTTTTGGATAATCTCGGGACACTAGGAATAATGAAGCAAAATCAGAAGTACACTTTCTTGCTTCAATAATCTTATCTAGAAGGCAGAATCCATGGTAGTGATCAGGATGTAGGCTTTGACCCTGTGCTTCATTCATGGTTAAAGAACAGAACATCTGGATCCCAGAAAACAGAGACTTGTAAAGGGAATTGTATCTCCCACTATGAAGCCAATAAAATTCTACTCAGAATTACAAAAATACCCTCAATGATCTCATCATCCCGTTCCAAATGTGATCAAGGGACATAGCATTCTGAAATGCATAAACGTAGGCTCTGAATTTTAATAAATATAAACAAAAAGAAAATTTTTCATATATTTGTACCTAGGGGTTCATCTACAAATCAGTGGCTGTAACAAAAGTATGTTTTATGGACCTCTAAATGTACATTTGCATGTTTACCTGTTTCCTACATAAGACAATAATAAATATTTGACTTCTCCCCCTTCCTTCATATCTTCCTAAGCAGTAAATTAAGCTGTGTCCATAGTCCTCTAAAATGTAAATCAGCTTCCGCAGAATAAAATTAATGAGCAGTGTTGCTAAGAGCCAGGTGTTGCAGCCTGAATGAAATGTCTCATGGGAACTCAGACTTTGAACCATTAGCCCTGGCTAATTGGCATGGCTATTTTATAAACAGAAACTAATGTCCCTCTAGAACAGTCTTCATTTGGTTAGCATGCAGGTACCAGGTATTACCTTAAAGCAAACTTTATACATTGCTCTGAAGGATTTTGGAAAGCTGGAGTGGTGATACTGGTTCATCTTTTACTCTGGTTTCACTTTACAATATTTCTATTTGCTATGGTGGCAGAAGGCAGTGCAGAATTCTTTTGTTGCTAGAGGCTAAATTTACAAGAGCTTGTTTGACTAAATGCATAGTATCTCTGAAAGTACACAGAATATGCCAAGGTACCTTTTTTCCCCTTCCCCAAACAAAATGCGTCCTTTTGAAAGTGTTCTGGGGAAAGAGAATGAAAGATGCCAGACGACAAACGCTAAGCGCTTATTGCTTAGCAAACACGCTGAATAAATATCACAAACTTTGTAAAGCCATTAAGCACAGGAACTCATTCCACTGAAGCTCAGAGCAGGAACACAAATAAAGAGTTAGGACTACTCTCATGATAATATAGTTGAAGGCAACTGAGTTATATCTAAATTGAATGCGAAGAAACATTTATTTTGGTTCAACTATATTGTAACACTGTATTACTTTATATTACACTCAAGTATTTCATTTTAGAATACTGAAAGGAGTCATGACAGAAATGACACCGCCTTACAAAAATTAACATGACAATGAAATGTCTTCTTATTATACTTAAATCTGCTGTCTTTACTTTCCTCTCTGCAATAAAGGAATGGACATGCATTTATATACAGCCAATTAATTACCTTTCAGTTGGTTTACTGATATATAGTATTCCTAATCCTTGCAAACTGACTAAATACAAACACAAACATTAACATCACTTACACTTCATGTTACTGCATATGAGAGTAAAACAGAAGGTCTAAGAGTTGTCACAAAGCTGTGTGGAAAGCTACAGGTAGAGAGATTTGTAAGTCTATCTCCCTGTCAAAGGCAAACTACATAGAAAAAAAGGAGTCTACCACATTCATTAGAGAGCCTATCATAATGAAAATTTAATCATAAGCCACAGGTACTTGTGTGAAAGCAGAAATTATTTACTTTTCCAGCAGAAAAAACAGTCTCATGTTCTCAACAGAGAGGGATTTTTTAACTCGCTTACCAAGTTATAGTAAATCTGCTTTAGCACTTGCACCCATGTGCTATCCTGATAAACAAATCTTATGTTTTAACAAAGTCAACTTACAGCTCTGTAATTAACCAAAAAAGGATGATTAGCAAACGGCAAACTGGCCACCTGAACAACCCAAAGTTTGAATCTAAAGATAAAACTTTTTGGATGCATACTTTATCAGTACTTAAAATGCCATTTAGTCTGTTTACAAGACAATTCTCTGAGGTTTTAAGAGCTTGACAGTGCAATATTCTGGCTTTCTATTTTCTTTTATTTCATTAATTATAAAAATGTTTATTAATTGTAGTCACTGCAAATTGTTTGCTCCCAGCATACCAGAACCAAGGACACGCTGGGTCACCTGAAGGTCAGCAAGTCAGAGCTAGAATTGCTCTGTGATGTTATCTAAACCATCTCACTCCTCTGTGTCTGCTACTGCTGTCAGAGAGCCCAAACATAAAGTGCAAAGAGTGAGATCATGAGCCAGCCGCTGAAGAAGGTTTTGGATCCTGCTTGTGAAAAAAGAAAAAAAAAAAAGCAGATGAAAAATGAATGTTTCATCTTTGTAGCTGTCTGGCAGAGATAAATACAAAACTGTCAAGTGTGGTCAGTGGTCAAGTAAGGTTCGGAAAACCAGCACAGATTCCTCTTCCACAGATAAATGACAAGATATGGATGTGCTCTCCTCACACCCACGTCATTCTTGCCAAGGGCTCTGGAAAGTGGTGTATTCAAGCATTCAGATGAAGGCCAGTGTTTACTGGAATCTGCTGTGAATTGCAAGAGAATACATATATTATTAGGCCTCAGAACATTCATTGGCTCCATCTGGGGAAATAGTTTCCATACTCTCAATACAGGCTGTATCCCCTGAAGGAAATGCTGCAAAGAATCATTTAAATGAATAGAAGCAACACTTACCACAAAGAGAGCCTATAAGGTCACAAACTTGACAATAAAACTACAGAAAGTGGGCTGCTAACCTGCAACATTTCCAACCCAGTGCTGTTGTCAGATAATTTCTTGAGGCAGATTTCACTATAATGTCACTTTTAGAAGAGGCAGGGGATTAAACTTCCCCCAAAAAACAAAACCAAAAACCAAACCAAACAAACCAAAAGAAAACCCTCAAAATAGCCAAAAAACCTCAACCAACCTTTAAACAAATCAAAAGGAGAACAGGTTAGGATTGTAAACCCACCTTTTTTTCCTAGCACTTCTGTTTCAATGTGTATATCAAGTACTTGCTCTGCCACATACGATGGTCACATTGGCTAATGTACAGGTCTGATCTTCAACCAAACAAACTGGTGTATCAGGCAGCAGGTCTCAATATCCTGCTTTGCTAAATTACTCCAGAATATCTGTCAACAACTGGCAGCCTTCTGAGATCTGCCTGGAAAAAGTAGCTTTTTTCAGAGAATCACAGAATATACTGAGTTGGAAGGTGCACAGGAGAATTGTCAAAGTCCAGCTCCTGGCCCTGCACAGCACCATCCCCAAGAGTCACACCAGGTGCCTGAGAGCATTGTCCAAATGCTTCTTGAACTCTGTCATGGTTGGTGCTGTGACCCTTCCCCTGGAGAGCCTGTTGTTCCAGTGCCCAAACACCCTCTGGGTGAAGAATCTTTTCCTGATATCCAGCCTAAACCTCCCCTGACACAGCTTCAGGCCATTCCCCTGGATCCTGTCACTGTCACCACAGAGAAGAGATCAGTGCCTGCCCTTTCTTGTCCCCTCACATGGAAGCTGTAGCTGCAGTGAGGTCTCCCCTCAGTCTCCTCCAGGCTGAACAGACCCAGTGCCCTCAGCCGCTCCTCACACGCTTCCCCTCAAGGCCCCTCACCATCTTTGCTGCCCTCCTTGGACACTCTCTAATAGTTTAATGTCTTTCTTACATTGTGTGCCCAGAGCTGCCCCCAGCACTCGAGGTGAGGCTGCCCCAGAGCAGAGCAGAGCAGGACAATCCCCTCCCTTCCCAGCTGGTGATGCTGTGCCTGATGCCCCCAGGACAGGGTTGGCTCTCCTGGCTGCCAGGGCACTGCTGGCTCATATCCAACGTGCCATGGACCAGGACCCCCAGGTGCTGCTTTCCAGCATCTCCTTCCCCACTCTGTCCATGCATCCAGGGTTGGCCTGTTCCAGGTGCAGTATCCAGCACTTTCCCTTGTTGAACTTCGTGTGGCTGGTGGTTGCCCAGCCTTTCATTTGCCAAGGTCTCTGCAGGGCCTCCCTGCCCTGGGGGGAGTCAGCAGCTCCTCCCAATTTTGCATCATCTGTAAATTTGCTCAGTATCTCTTCCAGTCCTGCCTCCAAGTCCTTTATGAAGATGTTGAAGAGCACAGGGCTGAGGAGCCCTGTGGAACAGCCCCAGTAAGTGACAGGTGACCAGTCTGATGTCACCCCATTCACTGTAACCCTTTGTGCCTGATCCTTTTGTTGATCCTTTTCATTATGTGATTGTGAATTGTTTTGACAATGAAAGTTTTCAGAATTGTTGACTAGTCTTTATTCAGTCTGGGAAACTGCAAATATGTTCATGCTGAGCTGTAAAGAATAACAATTTTAAAAAATATCAGTTTTTCAGTTTTCTAGTTTATTATAGATGTCAATGTGTCTGTGATAAAATACTGCTGACCTTAATTATTTTTTTCTTTTTCAGAGCAAGTTGATTTGATATTCTGTACATAAATTATACAGCCAAGTGTGAATCTGAGAATGTGCTATCACTGACCTCAGGAAAACAAAAGGATTTTCAGGGTTTAAAGAGAAAGGGTGATTCAGAAGGTTAGTTAAATTGCCTTTCCAATTATTTATCCATATGGTCATGAAATTTTTTTCATGTTATAGACACAAGCTATTCTTCCATGCTTTCATTGACTATATTAGAACTCAGATTTTTATACTCCATCCATGATGCTACTTTGAAGAAAAAATTTTGAATTCTGCATAAGTAGTTGTTGTAATCTTAGCTCCATGGCAGAGAAGTATCATTCTCAGCGTAACTCAGGTGTCTTACAAAGCACATTTACAGCCAAAATTTGTGGATTTTATCTTGAATTGCAGGTGGTCCGTCTGCAAAGCTTTGCTTCTTCATTCGTGTGCAACATGTTGGAAAATAAATTAGCAAAATCCTAACTGGAAGAGCGTCAGAAGAAAAGTTAGAAGTTGTTTTTCCTTCTTTTTCCTTTCCTATTAGCTTATGTCAATTATCATGCTTTCTTAGATGAAGAAAGTTGCACACACACACAAAAAAAAATCACATTGAAACATAAAATAACAGAAGCCCAGACTATTAAGTGTTTTGGAGTTGCAAGTTGGTTTAGTATGAGAATATGTTTTGAAATACTATAACACTTCCTCATGTAGAAAGAAATTTCTGCGGTGTTCTTGTGTTCTTTAACTTCACAACCTTGGTGCACTTTACAATCTTAGATCTCAATTCTTTCTTTCCCCCTAGTTCAGTGTAACCAAGACAAATAGTCATTAACAGGCTAGACCACTCAGTTAACAATGCCTTTCAGTTATCGACCAGGAAGAATTTCCTTGTGAATAATGCCTCACTATTGAATTAACATTAAGATGTTGAGGGAAAAGAGTCACCCCTATCATAGTTTACATTGGAAAAGGCAGGTACATTAACATTTCTATCAAGCCACTGTATCATAAATACTGAGCCAGTTTGAATGCACAGGGGATAGAGCAGTAGCTAGGCACTTTTTATGGAAAAGTGTCAACATCACCACATTAGCCAAGAAATACTTATACTCTTTCCTTCTTCTCCTTCCCTTTCTTCCCCATCCTAGACTTCCTCTTGTTTTTGAGTTTTTACTTGTATTTTATTCCTTAGAACACAGATAAGTTTTGTAAACAAATCCATCTGTTCCATTATTGTTGCTTATTCTCACAGAGAAATGTATGTTGGCCGTGCTGGTTCTCAATATTAGTCTAGGATATGGGATGAGAAAACTGACTATAACAAAAGCAAGAATTAGAAAGCTTAAATTTTCCTAATCTGTTGCTTATTTCCCTCACTGAGTGCATTAGGTAATAACTGGTAAGGGTATAATTTGGCCCAGGTTCTCATACATGTGTGCCAAGTATAAGTGGCCTGATTTTCAGAAGTATAATACTCTCCCCAAGACAGAAAGACATATTAAATGAATATGTAATGTTTCTAGGAATGGGTAAAATCTGCAATGACTACATCTTCATTTAGACTCACTGAAGGCAGAATTCAATTTGGATCATACTCAGACTTTGACAGCTATTTGGATATGAGCTCCCATGAGTTTAGAAAATAACATTGTCTGGAAAAAACGGGGAAAAAAAATGAACTCTTGGCCATGCCAAGACTTCCCCTGTGTCAAGCAGCTCTTCATCACCTGTAGTGTGAAACTACCTATAATGTGAATGCTTATGAATTTCTAAAGGGGAATTTCTGAATCTAAGATTTCAAACTTTGACTGAAGGGCTTGTTTTCTCTCACTGCCATCTCTTAAATCCATATGGAAATAAAAACAGTAGCAGGAGACAGTAAAAACTCTTACAAGTGTCAAGGAACAACCAGGAAAAGTTAAATAAATGCTGTTGAAATTAGAAATACAGGTGCTGAAATATTAGGTGGTTAGTGTGTTAAATTCATCAGTGTGCTGGTTTCATTAAACAGGCTCAACATAAGGCTTGACCTGTGTCAGTGGAAGGCAGTCAGCCCTAAATGCCCAGTGAGCCACCTCACAGTCACTTGTGAAGCTCTCTAAAATGGAGTGATTGCCTTTGTCTAGGTGTGATTAGAGGAGGCTCACAGAAGTTCAGCCAACTCCAGGTTACCACTGTTTCAGACAAAAGGGGGTGTGATGACCCTTCTCAAGCCTAGAAAGCAGTCCTGGTTCTATCAAATAAAAATGGGTAAAGGTAGTGGTGAAAACATCTTTCAGCTGACCCACTATTTGAAAGGACTGCATACCTTTATACAAAACCCCTGTTTCCATTGTCCACACACACTTATAGATACAAAAAGAGATCATGAGGTGCTCTGACAGAACAACAGTATTTTTTTTAAACATTGCTTGACCAGACAGAACACATGACAATGGAGAACAAGGTTGACATTATATGAATTATAACCTCTGTGAAGTAGAAGATGGCTTTTTAAACCATTGGCCCATAGAACTTTTCCCAAGTTTCCAAAGCAGTTTCAAAAGTATAATATTAAAATTATAATTTAAAAAAATAAAGAAAAAAGAATGCCTCGATATTCTAGTTGCTCATGCCAAAGATAAATGCATATTTGGAGAAATATATTTATGGCTAAGTAGCAACTCCTCCATACCCTCAAATTTATACAACTTATCAGTCATGCCTCACATCCTAGCTGCACAATTTAGTCATATCCAGAAATAGCTGAGCAATACCCAGCATAAAAATATTCCTTAAAGTCTATCTTGAGACGTTTGTTAGCAGAATTAGATGGTCGTTTCCATCCAAATGTTGGGTACAACACTTGTAGACTCATCTGGTCTATATTCACCATAGCAAATGTGAGGAACAGCATGCCTGGCTGCTGCACTGAGGTTTTCATAGGCCATGACAAAGCTATCTCTACATACATGTTTTTAAGATTAACATGACACAACAGAACAGGATTATTCCCCAGTCCAAAGAATTTAAACCCTAAAAATTCTGTGGTTAAACATATGGCTGCAGTGCAAACATATCCCTGGGGACAAGTTCTCCCTGTATGGATGCACAAATGTCAACAGGAATGTGTCAGTAATGCTAAAATATGGACCAGATTATGAGCCTCAACAGAATGGGGGGAAGGGAGGAGGGGGGAAAAGCATATACTGAAGTCTAACAATTTCATAGTGTTTATATTTTGGTTCAAAAACATTTAGTGGATTAGTACATGTGAAACTAATAAATATTTCAAATTGGATACATTTTGAGCTATTCAAGAGTGAAAAAGCATCTTAAACAATAAACTTAGGATTTTATACCTTCTATGCATAGACTGTACAGAACTAGACAAAATTTTGATCAAAAAATTCATTCCCAAAAATCCTTTTCTAATTCTAATGTTTAAAATATTTATTTCTATTATTATTATTATTATTATTATTATTATTATTATTATTATTATTATTATTATTAACACTCTGGAGTGCTTAGAAGCACTCAAGAGTGCATTTATGTGGAAAAGTGCATACATAAGAAAAACATACTTCATGATGGAAACACACACTTGACTCTAACTATAACATAGCCAGGGGTACCATTATAATCATGAAGACCTCACTTGAGATGTCCTTTCTGCATGCACACATTGATTTTTAAATACCAATTCACAGTCAACAAAAGGGCAGATTCAAGCAGCTTATACCAGCAATTCCTAGAAACCTACAGAATTAATTCACTTATCAAGAAGACATTAATCCTGTTTCCAGTGATTATGATTCATCATAAAATCCATTATTTATGAGATAATTTTATAAAACACAGTAGCTATTGTACTGTGAAAATAAAACTATAGTGCTGGATAAAATATGGTTTGACTCAGGTTTTACCTGTAAAATCTCTGGAACTTCATGGACTGAGCTCCATCTCAGATCTCTTAGCCTAAATTCCCAGGGTGAAGGCCACATTTGATTCCACTCCACATTTATTTCTTATAACACTACTGACTTTCAAAACGGAAAAATGTTATTTTTCCAAACTGAGAAATGCCCATGGTTAACCCTGCACTTTTTGCATGTTAGCTTTAGGAAAAGGCCATAGGGTGCATACTGCTCAGAGTCCAGCTGCCCAAGTTTTGGTGCCTCTCTGAAACACCCCTTGAAGCACTACTGTAGGGTCAGGTTTTGTGAGATAAGAGAGATAAGTCACTAAAGTCCTGGATCTCTGGGGGCAAAACGTGGTTTCTGCAATGGCAATGGAAAAATGCAGAATGAAAACGATTTCAACATTTGCTTAAATGAAAAATTAGCTGAGCAGAATTTAAGGAAATGGTACAAAAAATGGCTGACTTCTGTCTTCAGTAACAGGGCTTTGATTAAGGAATTGAAGAAGTGTGGTGTGGAACTGGAATATGTACAGCATGTATCCCATCTTTTTTTTCTGAAGTGGGACTGTAATACTGGCAAGCAGACACTGAACAATGGATGTTTATAGCATGTCTTTGACAAAAATTACTTTCAGCAGACAGACAATTGCAAGCTGCAATCCCCCATTTATGGCAGCCCTGCTGCAGCTGGTGTCCTGCAGCCGTGGGAAGCCTGGCCCAGAGCACCAACCTCTGCAGGATTGTGGGCACAGCTGCCCTCGCTGCGGGTCCTCCTCTTCTGGTCACTGAGAAGGGAAATGTTGTACTGCTTAGCTATAGCCTGCTCGCTGCTGACAAGCTAATCTCCCGTGGCAGACTGCCTCTCCCTCTTCCAAACATGCTCAGGCTGTTCTTGCTGTCAGCTGAGCAAACCCTGCAGAGCTTGTATGTTCTGTATTTTGAACTCTGATATTAACGATTTTCCTCACTTACGCCGTGGTGGAGCTGAGGGAATGTCAGTTCTTTTTTTATCCTTATGCTGCTAATAATCTTCCCAAACTCCAGAGCCCTTTCTTATTTTTATTAAAAATTGAATGCAGAAAAACAGATTTATATAATCCTTCAAAATTCATATAAGGAACTTAAATTGACACAATACCCTACATTCTGGTGGAAAAATCTAATCTTCAGGGCAGTCCAAGACAATCCCTTTCATGCCCACAAATGCATGAGATGAATAACATCACTTCTTTCCCCTGCACAGTCTGGCTGTGGGGTTCTCCTGTCACTGTGCAAAGCCCCTGCAGGAAGCTGCAAGCTCTCAAGATCCTTCCCTGTTGAGCTAATGGCCTCTGACTCATATCAGATGAAAACAGAGGATCCCTGCACAGATACACCATGGCAATGCCACTGAAAGCATGATAGGCAGATATTTATGCTCCCTGAGAATGACAAGCTAAGGGGGTTGCAGACAGAGGATTGTTGATTAGAAGAATAAATAAATTAATTCCAAATTTTGAAAAAAATCTAGTAGTCAAAAATGTTTAGCACAATTATCTCTCACCAGGGTCTTTGGCTCAAGGCTTTGTCAAATATGTTCTTGGTCTGTCAGACCACTTAAGTGAGTGGAAAAGTTTTGTCTCTTTGCTGGAACTTGCCCTCCATGCAAAGACACAAACATATTTGCAGGTCATGATATAAAGGACTATTACCCTGGAAAATAGTCAGCCTGGGCAACAAGAATTGATACCTCCTCATTCATTATTCATTCAGTTCAAACTTTTGTCTTGGAAGCTTATACCTCCAATAGGAAGTCTGCCACAGAGTTAGGAAGACATGAGGCTTCAGGGTTAAGGAAATGGTGGTTCTTTATAATCAATTATATTTTTCACTTGTCTAAATTTTGAGATGTCAGAATAAGATGTGAAATAGTCTTTCTCTTATTTCGGATGGTAGCTGTTTATTCTGGCTTAGTATTTCTTCTGACTGAAAATCTAGCATTTAATGGGGGAGATTTAGTTGACAGTGAATGACAGGTCCTTGCATGTTGCTATCGTGTTTCCCTGGCAGGGTTAACATTCACCTCTCTTATACTGATTTCTAAAAATTAGGTGGATTGAACTAGTAGAGTAGGTGGTTGGGTTTTTTTTCCTTGCAGAATGGGATGTTCGTGTGAAAAAAAAAATCTTAAATTTACTGCTTTAGACTATTTGCTGAGTGAATTAACAAAAATCTCTTCATGAAAAATTTTAAGTTTACAGTCTGAGAGAATAATTGTACATGTGCCATATTCAAATGTAGTCAAATATTTTTTGTGTATTACACTTTAAAATACTGAAACAACAACCTTGGCTAACAGAGCATTTGATTTCCATATTTTTCCATAACTTTCAACTGGTTTAAGTCAGAGACAGTAAATTTCCCTTGCTAATAATTGTGTCTTTTCATGTTTGAGCATACATTGCATCTATCTGGGTTCTTAGGTACAGTATTTCTAGGGGAGGAATAATAACAGTTTACAAAATGCAATGAACCACTGATGTAGAATCCTCTTTCTGTGTAACAAATGGTGAAAAGTCTTAGACAACTACTTTCACAGTCAGCCTTAGTTGTTTGTGAGATTTATTTATGTTTCTCTTTGCTGTGCAGGCTAGGAATAATCTCCTGCCTGATGAATGTGAATGGTCAGGATTAAGGGTTCTGGGGCAGGAAGGACAAGAGGAAATAGAGAATTACTGTCATATGCAGAGGTTTGGGCTGGTGCCAAGTGCTGTGCAGGTGCGAGATTACAATGCAGTTCCCTATTTTTTCAGCAAGCCCTTCTGTTAATTACTGCTTTTTGCTATGCAGGTTACCTCCTTCAGGGGCTCAGCTACATCCTTAGGTGAAATACCTCCATGACAGAATTCAAATTCATTATGGGAAACAGAAGAATTTTATATAAAACTCTTGCCATTTAACAAAACAGTAGATTCTAAGAGGTTGTCACAGCACTAGATGCTTTGTGTATGCTACTCATGTAATTGGGTCTTTGCAAGTGAATTGCTCTGGCACCTCCAGCATGTAAACCCACTTTTTCTTAAAGCAATGAGTTTGGGGTTAATTAAACATATTATGATATTTTTTTACCACTCTATATACTTATTTATAGGGCTATACTATATATATTTTTTGTTAGCAATATACTTTGTATACTTTACATTACCAACATTACTTGAACAGAGATTTTATATGCATTTAATTCCATTTTATAGTGCTATGAAAACGATTAAAATTGTCCATCACATTCTTGTGACAAAAAGTTTGTGAATTTGAATTGAGAATACAAGGTCTATAATTCCATTGGTCAAGGAGAGATGTGGGAACTTGAAAAAACTACCCCATGCCAATAGAAGACATAAACACTTTTATTACATAATCCACAGCACAAACCCTCACTGATTTTGGTAAATGGTTGTATTGCAAATTTAAGGCTTCTCTGTTGCAACAGCTCTGTCACTATGTCCATAACTACTATCCCAAGTCCAAAGTTGTGCAAGAACAAATGTCTTAGTTCAAAAGTCAGGTTAAATTCAAGCCTTTTAGACAGTAAAAAATACTGGAGCAAAAATAGTACTTTGAGAAACAGAAAAATAATTTGAATACGAACTTCAAAAATTATTGAGCCAGGTCTGAAATGTTAGGCTTAGATGTTGAAAAGTTCAGGTTCACAAATGCAAAATGTAATTTAATTACCAGCAATTAGTTGTTCTGACATAGGGATGAAAATTCCCTGTACAGTGCTTGGGGAGAGTTAAATACTCAAAATTTGTGAAAGAACCTTACGGTATCCAATTCATTCAAAGGGGAAATATAGAAACTACCATTGAAGAGAAGGGAGTACTCACAATATCCAGCATTGTGGATACAGTGTGCAAACTGGTTGTTTTAAATCCTGCAATGTTGCAGATAATACCATGATGATTCATGGTCAAATCTTGAGCACAGATTGCTCTCCATTTGGAATTTTTTTCCTCCTACAAATGCCTCCCCAATTGTGATGTGCTTAATACCTGTTGGAATGCCCTTTTTTTGCCCCAAACCAAAGGTTTGGTTCTTTTGTGTTCCCTTTTGTGCTACAGATATACGATGCAACAGTTTCAGGGTCACTGAGATCTGCCTACCCTAACTATACCAACACTTTTTCTAAAAGTAGATCTGAATTTCAGAATTTATATTTAATTAAATATGATTCAACAGCTCTGACTCTTTCAAAAACTAACTCAAAAAAATTCTGGTTATGCCCTTGAGAAGATTTTTTTGTTTTGCAAACCTTAGTATGTTAGAAACTCATTCCCTCCTTCTTGTAATGAATGTATGCTATACATTCCAGTGAGGCCCATTTGTTACCAACAAATACAAATGCTAATTGAGGGAAGTAACATTTTCCACAATGAATGTGAGATACAAGCACCCACCAGAGCCCTTCTGCTATGCTCCACCTAAAATATGAAAAATACTTGGGAGTTAGCTAATCCAGTCCCTCCATTTTCTCAAAGCTTTATTTAATTCTTTCTGGCTGTGCATAATTAGAGGATCTAGATTCTTTATTTTTGTTCTAACAAGACTGGTAAAGGTGCCCCTTGTTATATATGTACAAACTGTACAATATTTACATAGCTACCTTCTCTTCTTGAAATACATTCTTTGTTTTCACAAAGAGCCAGAAGTGTCCCCAGGTGACAATGGAACATCCCTTCCCACTGACTTCTGTGGGAGCTGGGAATAAAACAGACCACCCAGAATAGGAATTTTGAAGAAAAAGCTCTCTTCACTTGCAGAAAAGCTTATTACAGGCTCCTTTCCAAGTAGGAAGTGACCTTTAAAATTAATCTTTAGCAAACCACTCACGCATCACTAACTTAAACAAACATTATAGTCTTAGCTAAACCAGGGAGTATATTTCCTTCCTGCTGATTTGCTCCCAATTACTGTTGTAACAGAAGGAAGTAGAAGATCCTCAAATGAAGTAAGCAACAGATGCAAGATGATTGGAAAGTTATTATAATTTGTGTAAACATTATCCTGAAAAAACCCAAGCATTAGCCAAATTAGGGACAACAAACATTCTCATTACCAATTTTTTTGCTCAGCAAAACTGATCTGTGTCACAAAGTTGTTCTTTTTGAAAAATAAGAGACGGGGTCTTATGAAGTCCTAGTGTCCTTTTGCTCACTCTGAGCTCGCTAAAAATTGAGAAATGCCCTGAGAAGAATGCCATTTGTCATGCAGACTGTGGCCTCTCCAAGCTGCCCAGAGTGAGATTCATACTCATAAATGACCTTTCATTTACACAAAAAATCACTGTTCTTTTTCTGTTCACTAATATGCAACCTTTTTAAAAACAAGGTCCATTTAGGTAAAAATTATTAACTTTCTCCAAAAATTTAAAATTGGTTGAAAATTGGTGGAAGCAAATGGAAACATACCCAAACATTATTTTCGGTGCCTAGGAAATATATCTATGGGATGCATGAAAAATGATTAGGGCAGGCTTTTGTAGTCAGTAGACTGCAACTCACTATGAATCCTTCAGATGGCCCCTGGGATGTGTTTTTCTTCCAGAGAGCTGGAAGTGAAATAAAGCAAGACTAACAACATCTTTTTTTTTCCTACAGCATGACCCACCTTGAACATCTCTAAACTCACTCATGACTTTCTCTAAAATGTCAGAAGAAAACTACAGATTGACTTACTATATTCAGATAACCCTTTCAGCATTGGCACAACTATGATCTTGTATTTGCTACAAAGCTAAATGAGTCTTTACTAAAATACAGGTCCTACACCAAGCCCCACATGTACATGGAAAATTTTAGTGCATATATATATATATATAAAGAAATATATATCTATACTAGTAAATCAAACAGGTCTGGTCACAGAACAGTCCTTGTTAAAATTATTAAATTCCTTTTATTTGAAAAAGCAGGATAAACAGAAAATGCCCATAAGTTTGACCCTTATTTGGGATGCTGGCATGCTTGGGATGAGGCTGGTTGTGTGCCAGGAGGCAAGGGCAGACCTCACAGCTGAACAGAAAGTGTACTCCCAGACAATAATCTACCAAGCTAAAGACTAAGTTTGTTTTGCATCTTCATACCTCTATTTATTTTACAAAGCAAACCCGATTTTGTGTAATGCCAGTTATAAGTGTGAAGTGTATCCCTGAAATGTTATGCATTTAATAACAAACATGCAGAGCCCATTGCTTTTGTTGAGTACAGTGGCAGAGTTGTTCCTCTTACTGTAGCGCTGAACCAGATTTCTTCTTTGCTGCTCCCTTTCTGTTTCTCATTTTATTGATTTGGTTGGGCTGCATTTTTTAAAGCTGGTTAGGATTTCAAGTCCTTTTTTATCTCTTTACCAAAGCAAAAAAAACAATGTGCCTGTGTATTAGAGTACATCCACATGTGTTTGACAAATATTAAGTCCTTGCTAATAGGAGCCTGTACAGTTTTGCCTGACTAGAGGCTGCTTCAGACCCTACTATGTTATTAGATGCCCATTAAAACAAAAGGAAAATTTGCTCTTCTGATTCCCAATTGAACAGAAAGCCTGGAGCTGCAATAATGGCAATGTCAAGGGAAGCTGAGAACTTTTAGTTTGGGTACAGGAGGGCGCTTGCTTTTGGCTATCAAATCCTGCTTCACAGTGTTCAGTGGTGATGCCACAGCACTGCTTATCTATGGGGACCACTGCACCCGAGGACTCTGCAATTTCTCACTTGACTGAAGATGTGTCCACCACAGTCCAAGAGACTGGTGTCAATTCTCTATAGGTTAACAGCTTAAAATATTCAGGGTCATGTGTAACCAAACCCTAAAAACACACAAAATCATAACAAATTTGCAGCTACTTAGAGGCCCCAGTCTGATGAGTTACACTGTCACATGGAGATACCTGCCACCACAACTGACACTTTTGGGTAAAGGGTTCAGAAAACAAAAGCTTGGGAAATTTATGACCTTTCTTACTTTGTCTGAGTTAGACAATACATGACATGCAGAAAACAAGGGAGAATTATGAGAGAGTTAAGGTAGCAAAAACTAAAGACGTAGCACAAAATTTTATTTTCCTGTCTAAATTAGAACCCTTGAAGCAAAATATGAATACAGATTTTTCTGAACCTGTTGTTGCTGCTAATTGACCTGTTGCCCAGGTGAGATGAATTCCTTCCCTTTACAGCTATCCAAGCCAGATAGGACCACAGGACATTTGACACAACTTGCTATCATGAGATTTCAAATTTCTACACATAGAAAGTAAATGAAAGGGCAAAAAGACAAAATACCTTGGGGAACAGCCCTTCCTTTGGGAAGATACCATGACTGACCTTGCCAAGCCACTCAGTTGTTACATCTGTGCTGAACAAGCCAAGTGCTGAGTTTCCATGCAGGATCTGAGCAACCTAGTTAACAAACTGTCAACAAACTGTCAGCAACTGCTTTCTAGGGTAGGTAGTTTTCAATTGTGAGGCTCCCACTGCTTTTGTAGGTGACCCTATCCCATCCACAGCTTATGAAATAGGACAGAGATTGTCCTGGAAACTTCTGCAACTTTTGACATTTCTACCTCCTATCTTCATAACTTCTTGATGGGAGATGTCATGAACTGCACTGCTCTACAAACTTCAGTCTTCTCATCCCTGGTATTCATTACACTTGCAAAACTCTTGAATAAATCACTAAGGTCACAGAAAGTCTCTACTTTTGTTTCTAAGAACACCTTGGCAGTGGCCCAAAAAATATCCTGAAAATGTATCTCTCCTTTATTTAAAATGCGAGCAATACCAATACTTTTCCGTTATTTTCACTGTGTGAGAGGTGTCCTGTTTTTGCGGGAATCCCTAGGGAAGCTCTGATAAAAGGCAAGGACAAATGTGGAAGTCAATTAAAAACTTTTTCTTCCTTTGTAATTCCTGTTACTATCAAGAGTAGCTAAATTAAGTAGGTGCACAGCTTTAGAATACTCTATATCCACCATAACTAGATATCTGTACACCATCTACAGAAGCACCTACTTGCTTCTATATAACCTGTTCTTATCAATCCCTTTTTCTGTCCAAGGAAATAAGGACTTGTAATTTAAATATCCTACATGTAAGTTTTGCAGAGCTCAGATATCTGTGAAGACCTTCAGTTGATAAGGGAGATGATAGCACATCCACTTTGCTATAACTGGAATGGAATTGTGCTTAGATTTATACACTGATTAGATTAGGTTTATGTTCATTTAACATCAGAAAAACTCCTGTCCTAATAAAATGGTCTCTGTAGGCAGGTTTTTTTTAACACATATTATCTTTGTTTTAGTCTTAACTTCGTACTAAAATCAGCACTTTTTTAAGGGAAACTTCAAAAGAATATTTTTTCAACTAGGAAAACTCTTATTAACCGAACCTTTTTTCTCCCTACAATAAATAACATTTTATAGGCCAAGTCTGAAATAATAGGGGAAAAAAATCTCAGTTATGGAGTTCAGTACATTTTGGAAGCGCAAAACATCTTTTTCATACACAGTTGCTCTTTAACTTGTTTTTCTTCCTTTAGCATTATAAAGACCTGGATTGTTAGGACTGAAATTGTCCAGATAGAGGAGAAATGTGTTATGAGATCTGGCCTGTGATTAGGGATCTCTTATCTGTGAGGCAGGTGAAAATAATATAAAAAACAGTGATAAAACAACAGACATTATCACAATCAGAACAAATAATTCAGCTTGACTTATTCTTCCTTTGTTTTATGTGTAAAAACAATTATAAAGCATTTTTAAACTTTTTCAATATAGTTATTCCTATATAAAATACTTTGGACTTTTTTAAATAGTGCAATATAAAATTGCACTATACATCTGTATTGCAATATAAATACTGAGAATACACTGGACTTATGAACAAATTAGATCTGGGCTTTACTGAGACCAGTGCTAAAATACAATAATGACATTTAAAGAAAGAGATCAAAAATTCATTAAATAATTCATTAAATAATTCAGTAAATACATGTTCTTACTCATATTACCTTATGACAAACCTTGCTAATATGGAAATTTAGGCTAGATATGCAGTGAATTTATATTTTGGTTTGATTTTGGCCAGCTCTTTTTTTGCAAAATAATACTACCTTAGGGATCAAATAAAGACAGATTTCTTATAACTTCCACTAACTTTCCTTTTTGTTTGATTGGTATAATGTGCTCTAGGATGACCCTGCTTGAGCAGGGAAGTTAGACAGGATGAGTGCAATCCCTTCCAAACTGACCCATTCTGTATTTCTGTGATTTTGTGATGGGAGCATATTGTTATCTAATACATAATTTTGTCCTTTGTAAACGCAAGACTTTTCTCAATGCAGTTTGAATTGTAGAATGGAAATTGACAAATTTGGTCTCCCAGAGAGAGATGGAAAAATTAACTAAATAAAAGCTTTTACTCACAAATCCACATTTCACTTCCTTAACTGGAGATTAAATGAGGAAATACAAATCATAACATTAGGTCTTCATTCTTCAAGATAAGTACTCCTGCCATCCAAAACTTAAAATCTAAAATTCCAAATTCTACCTAACATGATGAAGAAGGAGGGACACTTAAGAGAAGAGCTCCTTTCCTACAGTTCAGATACAGATTTCTTTGACTTGGATGAGCCATTCTGCAGAGGTGACTGTTTCTTGGTGTTGGCTCCAGGAAGCAGCTAGGTGGCCACCTGAGACAAAATTACTCACTTTGAGGGATCTGTAAAGAATGATCCCATACTGAGAAAATTTCAAGTAGAAAAAGTAGCTGGGCTTTTGCCAACACATTCACCATAACTTCCACTTTACAAACACTCTGTTGAAAAGGAATTGCCTGCATTTTTAAACTTCCTTTTATAGGTTTTAAAATATTGATTTGTCAGAAAAAGAAGAACCCCCCAAACAGAACAGCAGATTTATTCTTCCTTTTTTAATATAATTTATTTCAACCATGTGCATTTTTTAATGCTAATTTACATGTTAGACATATTGCATGTAGGTTTTTTTAGAAGTAAAAGACCAACTTAATTTATAAAGTATACAAATCAAACTAACTGCAATGTGTACTATGTTAGTATTCAGAAAGCACACAGCTAGTCATGTGGCAAGATCAAAATTGTGACCTGCTGCCTTTTTTCTCTCTGGTCCTTAGTAAAAATTTCAACCATTACGTTTACCGAAATGGTACTTATGGAATTATACCACCTCATTACTGATTTCCTAAGTTGATCTGACTCTTAGGTCTGGTCTCTCTTTAATAGTTTAAGCTCCATGCCAGTAGTAAGGTTAATCAATTTCCCCTCTTAAAGGAGATTTTGTTCTGGCCTTCAACAGCCTTTACTAAAAGAAATGCAAAATCTGAACCTTTTTCTTATTCTTCTTGAAGTCATGTTTGTGACTTTGAACCTTTTCCTTTAGCAGAGCATTTCTTTATGTATCCCAGAATTTTGCCATCAACTTTCTCATGCATAGAGATCATGCTCTTTGCCAATGCGTTTACTCCCCTCTCCCTGCACAGACTAAACTAATGAAACATTATTCTACCTGTTATACCTGGTTTCTGTCCACCTTATTGATTTAATCCATTCTTTTTGGCCTCAAGAGAGGGACAGTATAACAGTGTGAGATATGTCATAGTCTTGAAGAATAAAACCATGAGAGCAAAAACAGGAACGAAACTGTTTCCTGATTTGGGCTGACATACTAATTTGTCCTGAGCAACCCTCTCTTAAGATTTCTTTTCCGTCTACATTTTTCCATATGTCAGCTGAGGATAATGCATTTTGTCACAGTGAAAATTTGGTTAATTAAGGGGTTTAATGCAACCCTTATGGAATAATTTGGCTTACATTTCTAGCAATATGGGAATCAGGTTTCAAATATCCCAATTATTTTTTGAACTCTAACAAAATAGTAACATCATAGAACAGTTGGATGAATCGACTCTTAATTCACCATATGAGCCAAAATTAAATGTTTCAGTTAAATAAAATATTTTGATCTGTTTTTTTTCCTTCACGCTTCTTTTTCTTTTGTAAAGAAATACTCAGATAAAATTTGAAACACTAATTTGAAAATAAAAGCTAACATATTTTTTGTATTCTGAAATTAATCTCTCAGTATATGTGTCATTCCCATTTGGTGTACAGACTCTGACGTTCCTAATCTGCAGTTTAAAATGAACAGTATTTAATAGGAAAATTTGTTAGCCCAAAAGGGGATATGATTATATTAATTCCCAGAACAATAAAGACTTAGGAAGAGTTTTCTTTTTTGTTTGTGACAGACTTTTGAGTGATTATTGTAATGCTGCTGGATTACAGTAATCACTCTTGCACAATAGGGCAACTAAGGGCTTTATATAATTTAAGTCCAAATAGATATCAGGTTATTAAACAACATATACAAAAAATAAAACAACCGTGTCATGTCTTCCTAGAAACATCAAGATTTTGCCAGCCTGAACCTTTTCCATCCATGCTTCAAGTTCCAATTGGAAGCAGGCATTGAGTTCCTATGTGGAATGGCGTCAGTGTCCATCAAATCCCCAGGACTATCTTTCATCCAGACGTGGGGCAGCATCATGCACAATTCCATTTGGTGGGGTTGGGACATGCAGTCTTGGGGGATTGCTGACAAGGCTGGGGCAGCTTCCCATGCCATGTCCCCATCTCCAGCTGCCCCAGCACAGCAGCTCCTCCCAGGGTGCTGGGAGGACCCTGCATTCCCCATCAGTGTCTGACTGCACAACACCTCCCACCAAGGAGTGCCTTACAAACAACATTGTGTGTCTGCAGAAGGCCAGATTCAGGCTCACAGGAAGGCAGCTGCTGAAAAGATCCTAGGTCAGAATGGCAGGGAGTGAGCTCATCATTATTGGATCAAGTGTATTTATTTTTGCCAGCATTTGTATGATTCATGAATCGCTTTTCTACTGTAGGAAAAAAGTGTTCAATAAAGTGAAGACTGTCTCTGTTCCTTGACTCCAGCCCAGAATCTAGAATATTCTCATTTTAGAAACTCTCTTGTATTTCCTGAGCTCAGGGGACAGAGTTTTTAATGATGCAAGGTAGACAGCATAGGTGAGGAAAATAGAAGGAAGATGCAAATCAATACACAACTCTCCACAGGATGGTGTTCTAATTTACTAAACTCTTCATGGGGAGTGACAAATGAATAGGGTTTTACTAACAGACATTTCTAAATGAGAAATCACAGTCTGTATCAGTTTTAAATATGTGAGGATTTTAATTATTTTAAGATTTGGCTTATTTCTAAATGCACTGCATTTTTAATTAGTTCTAAACAGATTTTATTTCATTCATTTTTTGAATGTCAAGATTCAGGGATAGCACAGGGCCTCAACACCTGATTACATCATCACAGAGAAAATCAATAGCTCTGGAAAAAACCCCTAATTCCTCTGCATACTACCCAGCCAAAATCAGGCTGCTCAAGGGGGCTTGGAAAGGACCAGGTGTCATAGGGATATGGCCAAACTCGTGTTTTGGGATCATGGGTCTGCAGTGTCACTTCATTCCCTTCCAAAACATCTCCTTCAGAGCTGTGAAAATGCAGCTGCATGCATTAGGAATAGAAGACAGGGCTACTGTCTCTTTCATTCAGCACTGTTTTGAAGAGTCTTGTGGGTACAACATTTTGGCCAGTTCCCCATGAGCTCACGAGAAACCGTGGGTCGCAGAGCTAACTGCAGTGACAGGGTATTCTTGAACCCCTGCACTCAAAGCTGGCCTGACACAGCTCTCATAACATAGCAGCAGTCTGTTACATACAGAGACATGACAGCAGGGACATAGGTCAACTCTGATATGAGCCTGGTGGGCCAGCCACTCAGAAATATGCCCAGCTTTTGCTCACTTGACAGATTTCGTGCTCTTTTCTGTACCTTTTCCAAAGGAGCCTCAGGCAGTAATTTCTATCTAGACTAGTCTATAGCCCAGCTCCGTGACTGAAGATCTTTTTTTGGAACATGGAAACATGAACTTCTTCCTGAAAGGGAAAGCAATGGACACCTAGGTTTGTATATAAGGTGGTTCCTCTCCCACTGTGCCCTTTATAAGTTAGTGGTCACACTGTTATACTACAGAGCCTGCTTTCATTCTTTAGCACCAGGATTAGGTATTACCTTGGACCCGGCTATTCAACTGCATAAAAACCAAGGTACTTTGCACAGAATGAGCTTCCTATCATCTCAATGTTTCTTAGTCACAGCTCAACTCCGTGGGTCTGTAGAGAGAGCCAGTTTGAGACATTTTCTGGGTTTTTTTGGTATTGCATCCCCAGAGCTGCGGGCCCAAGCTCTCTGTGTGTCCCAGCCCCAGTGTGATACCTGCCCCAGCAGTGCTGGCAGTGCTGGGAAGCCACCTGGACAGCCTCAGCAGGGCACTCACTGTTGAGCTACCAGGATGAGTGACAAGAGGTGTAAGGTCTGCACTGCTCCAGTGTTGAGCCTTGCAGCTGCAAGACCCAGGCTGCTGTTATTTTGGTTTTTGTCCTGCGTGTCACCGCCTGTGGATGCAGTAGCTGTTGTTGGTGTGGTGTTGAAGCCTCTGCTCCATGATTCAGCATGTAATATAGAGGACACCAACATTTCAATAATCCTCTGTTGTCGATCAGATCTTACCTCTTGGACATTGTCCTCACGGAGTCATCTCCTGTTTTTAAAAACAAGGCAGAATATGACAACGGCCTTCTCCTACACTCCAGTAATAAGTCTGTAACCACCCTGGCATGTGGAGAAAGTGAGAAATGCCATGGACTTCAATTTTACTAACACCTGCTAACACACCCTGTGTGGTTGCACTGAGTTGCCCCAGCTGATTTTGGTAGGACTGTTTACCACTGAAGCACTGGCCTTGCTTGATTTTTGCAGAAGAAGCCCGGTCATTTGCCAGGGAGGAATTTTGACACAGGACAATCTCATTCACTTATGGATTAATTGTGCCAAGGTGTAATTTAAAAGGCTAGTTTCTCTCTCTGTTCAAGTCAGAGTGGTTATCTGTTGACAGCAAAGTTATGTTCACAGTGACCTTTATAATATTGTTGAGATTTTCTGTCTTTGTGCCCATGACAATGAGGAATGACAAAAGCTCTGCGGTAAAAATATCCAAGTCTTTTAACCCTAGTGCAACCCTCTTGAAAGATATGAAATATCTGCAAAAGTAGGAAGCCTCTTCATCTGCTTATCTGAATCAGGAAACTATTTGACCAGCTGACCTGTGCCAAGATCACTGAAAAGAGCAACTCTGTATCATTTCCCTGGGCTTGCTTCCCAGCCCTCGTATTTTTGTGAGGGTGCTGAATTTTTAGCAAGATTTTAGTACGTAGTGACTTTAACAGATGCACATTCAGACTTTCATAGGAGTGCATATTGTAACCAGCCTAAAAATACAAGCAGAACTGTGCTGAATTTTCTCAAACAAAAGCTTTGAAATGTCATGTCGTACCTTATCACATGAGACAACCTTCAAAAACTGAAGTAAATGTGTCCTCTATGATGTCCTCATTTCTTTTTTTTCTTTTGCTTTTTGTTTTGTAAAAAAAAAATGCTGTTAGAATGATGCATGATCCCTGTATTTCCCCACAGTAGTACAATTAATTTAATGTACAGGCACAATCTGAAAAAATGAGATGAGCTTTCTTACACTCATTTATTAATCCTTGTTTTCTGTACATCCTTTTCAATATCAACCCCCATCCTATCCCAAAGGGTGCCCAGGGCAAGACCAGAGCAAAAGACAGATAAAAGTGAGACACAAGGCATGGTCTGGAGGAAGCTGTGAAAAGAGGCAAAAGTTGCAGATGGCTCTGGCCTCAAGCTCCTTTGTGAGGATTAGTGCAACTTTGATAGATCAACAGAGTGTGTGGGAAAACACATGGATTTCAGAAGTCTCATGGTATCTCTTTCTTCCTTTTTCCAGAAGATAACAATTCATAAATACCAGCAATCAAAACTGGGTTATTCAAATGCTCTGAAAAGACAGTCAAAGGAAAGGGAAAGGAAGGATAGTATCCTTAAAAGTAATAAATATGGAAGCAGCAAAAAGCTCAGAGAAGCAGAGCAGCTGAATGTCAAAGCAGGGAGATGAGGGCACATTAGGACTACTGAGATAGAAAATGAAATTTGCACACACCCACAAAGAGTCAGTGAAAAAAGATATTTTAAAAAAAAGTAAACGGCTCTAGCATAAAGCAGATGATGATATGAGCAGCTTTCCTTCTTCTGGAAAAAGAAAGCTTTGACTTGAAAGGAGCCATGAAGCAAGTAAAATAGAATAAATACGCCAATACATTTTTATAAAAATTGAAAGCATATGTGTTGTGTTAAAACATACATTTTTAAACAAAACTTAACTTATAGAGATCTTTCCATTGAAATGCAAAATTTGGGCCAGTTGGAGACTTAGCTGGTAGCAATGATTGAAAGGGATCTGCAAAATGGGGTCCAAACTGGGGAGGTTCCTTCTCTGCAACACCAAAAATCCATGGCAGCATTGCAGAGGAGGCAGAGCTGTGTTCCTTTTACCAGCCATTGAAGGAACCCACAAGAAGGGAAAACTCCAGGTTTCCTGCTTTATTTAAAAAGTATTTCAGTTCTTCCCTAGTCCATATAGCACCAGCATGACATAGATGTTCAGCTGTCTGACTCTGTGCGTGCTGTGAGAGTGCGAATTCAGACCCGGACTCACCACTTGCCCACTGCTTATTTCTGGGATTGAAGAGAGCTAAGCTGAGCTGTAGGGAAAGCCATGGTGCATGACCCTTTCACACCAAAAGAGACCTAGAACCCTGGGCTGGCACTGGCTGTTTCCAGGTCCCTCTGCCCTGGAAGCGAACTCAGGTCACTGCTACTACACAGAAAACAGCTCTGGGTCTGACTGAGAAGGGTGCTGATGTTGCCTGCTGTGAGACAGATGGGAACTGTAGCCCCTGGACATGAATATGCCTCCAGTAAGCAATGTGAATTTACAGAGTTAAATTACCCTTAGTGCTTTGCAGCCCCATAGGGCTCAGAAAATCCAGTCACATTCAATCACTTTCAGGAGTCAGCAGACACAGCTGCACATCTCAAGACAAGAGACTTTAATGCATTTTCCAAAGACACAGGGGAGAGGAGGGAGAAGGGGCTGTTTTGTCTGAAAATCCTTGTCTCAGGTGATACTTTTAAAATGTGCCTCCGACATACTCCAAGACTGCTCCTAGCACTGCTGTGGGGCTGCAGGGAAGTGATTTGTAGTGGGAAGTCTCGATCTAAACACCTTCCTTTTTGAGCAAATGAAACTTAATGAAAGTGCCAATTAAGAAATTTATAGCCTCATAAAAGCATGGCCAAATTCAAATCTTATGTAGACACCCTAGAATGCATGCATTAAAATATTCATGTGCCACTGTTCAGGTCCTTTTGCTCCTTGCTCCATTTAAATCTTCCTCCTGAACCAATCTTAATGTGTCCTCACTCGGCCTAAGATAAAGTATTATTCAGGCTCAGCATTGGCCCACGCTACGTCTGGTCTTTAAGTTTCCACTGGTTTCTGACCCAAGGCATTATGTGTCTCCATCTCACTGTTACTTACTTCAATATTTATGGCATCCAAAGCTGGATGTCTCAAAGTTGCTTAATGTTCAGTTCCACTCCCATAAAAATTAGAGCCCCTCCTTTGGCAGAGGGGACAGCTCGTCTGCCGCCCCTCCCACCTTTCCGCTCAAACGGTGAGCGAGCGCTGCTTCGCTACCGAAGGAGCCGGTTGTTTTAATGCTCTGTGAGACTTCTGATTCAGCGCTGCATGGGGTGCTTAAAACACTTTTATATTTCTTTACCATTTGAGAAAGAGTGCCGGAGTAAAATGGGTTCTCCTCCCTGCTGACTCTCGCTAATGTTGCCAATTTATCACTCCACCAAGTGACTCACAGGCCAATTTCTAGGCGCTGACACTTGGTCCCTCAGTGGGGAGGCAGGAGGCTCCTGCTACAGCAGCATTCACAATCACTTGCTTGGGAAACTGTATTTGCTTCGTTCACTTTGTGAGGTTTCTTTTCATTCAGTGATTTGGCTCATCTATAATACCACCTCTGTGTCCTCATATTAGTTTCTATTCCCTGTTTCTAAGCAGAAAACTAAAAGACACTGCTTCCAGCATCAGCTGCAGCTATCACAGGTCTGATATGCATATTCCAGATCCATGTCTTTTACATCCTTCAAAGCATTTAAACATCCTGACTGTGAGTGTTATTTATTGCACCAATTATCCCTCTTCCTTTAGAGAAAAAGTTGAGATGCTAGCTAGTATTTACACTATAGAAAGTGCTGCATACGAGCAATAGCATGATATTCTTGTATTCAACTATTGATTACTATTATAAAAATGATTTGATATCTAGATTTAGATTGCACTTTCAAGTTCTTCAGTATGCTGCTCCTTTTGCCCTACTTTTTGGTACTTAGGCAAAACTGCAATCATGAGAAAGGATTTAATAATGAACTAGCAAACAACTGTTCATTCACAATATATTTAGTCTCAGGATTTCTTAAATGTCATTTTGCAATTTCTTCAGCCTCAAAGAACTGAAAATTTTTGTACCCCACCAGGATGGGCTGCCCAGGTGAACTTACGTGAGACCAGGGAAGTGTGGCAATCCGTGTCTCAAAACAGGTCCTCTCCTCCAGCCAGATCTGGGCTCCAGAGCAAATTCAGGTGATGAACAGAACAAAATTATCTTCCTCTGGAGAGTAAAGACAAAATTTGGGGGAGGTCAGAATTATCAGGGGAATTAAGCATAGGGCTGTCTTTAAAACCTAATCTTGGAAAATTCATGTTGTGAACTTGCAGGTCATGGAGGATAAACTCCTTTATAGAAGTGTATCACTGATTGTTACATAACTGAGTCACTGAGAAAAGGAAGAGCCAAACAAACATGATTCACCTGAGCAGGAAAGGCAGGAAGAGGATGGATTTATAAGCAATCAGTACAGTCTGCTCTGTATTGGTGTAGCTGAAAGAGATTTAAGAGTTCATAACTGTATGAGGAAAAGTAAAATTCTCTAAAGGTGTATTTTTACAGATTGAAAAATGGTGTCACTTTCCTCACTGATTATTGCAAGTCACAAATACTGCTGTTTGGGATGTTTCCATCTGAACATTTTATTCCTACCAAGTGTTGCCCCAAACCCGCACCCTATTCCTGTCCCTGCTCTTTACCATTGTCAGAAGTATCAAAAGGCAATTTTCAGTCATAGTGGAGCCAGCTCCCCTCCTGCCTTCACCGGGAATACGGCTGCTGAAACCTTGCCTCCAGTTCATTTCCACAAAACTGTATTGTAAATCAGATTTCATTACTTTCATTACAGAGCAGAGGCAGAGGTTTCATTACTTTCCTCCTCCGCCTTTTTTTTTTTTCACATTTCATGTAAATGAGCATTTTTACAACAGGTATGGAAGACTTAGATCAAAAATAGGAAACACTGTCTTATTGCCATGGTGAAATGGCACCCAATTAGTGCACTGTGTGGGAAAAAAAAAAAAGACAAGAAACTTCCACAACAGCAACTTTCAAAGCAAATTCTGGGAAATTTAAACAGCTGCTTTTTTCTTGGTATTTTAACTTTTGTGTTCAAATTTCATCCAGGTAGTGGGAGAAACAACTAAACCAAAAAAACTAGCATAATTCTTGAAATATGATCTAAACTAAAATAGCAGCAGTTTCAGAAGCACAGACTGAAGATTAGAATAAATGTAAGAAATAAACAGATCAGTCTCTGTATTTTTTCTTTTGCTGTTGTAGGTTGCTGCTCTTGCCCCATGCACGGGTTTTCATATAAACTGCACAACAGGGGCTATACACAGCATTCCCAACATTTTTGAGCACCAACCGTGGCTTTTGTCATTCCACAGATCATTACAAATTCGATAGAGTGATTATACAGAGACAAATGTCCACATCCTGCTCCATTCTACACAAGTAAGTTGGTTAACATTATTTTTCTTGCCTGGGCTGAGGGATGTGTTGATCTGAGGGACCCATTGCTTGCTGTTGTTTAATTAGCAATCAGTGTTGATTTCTTTGAAAGTGAGTAGCAGTGCATTTCCCCCATTAGTTCACATTAAAGAAATTTAGTTAAATCTTCCAATAATTAGACCTAATGTATGCCTTCCTTCTTTGCATTATTTTCTAGGTAGTGGATTTTAGCTGTGGTTCTCCTCTTTTTACTAGAAATATCACATTTTCTCTTAGATGAAACTAGGTCTCAAAATTAGGCATAAAGTGGGCAGAATCAGGCATATTTAAAATTTGTTATATGAACACAGTGAATTGCTTAAAGGAACTATTATATGAACATGGAAAGTGGCTTGGGAAATAAGGATTCTGAACTCAAAATTTAACCATTTCTTACAAAATCTCCTCAGTGCTCTGTAGTTCAGAGTGAAAAAAAGAAAAAGTAGAAATATTGTCTTAATTTCTGAAAGCTGCTAAAATTTTTACATCTGTGAGAGGTCATGGGACCCTGTAGACAAAAAAAAACTCTCGCAATAATTTTACTAAAATCGGTTATTAACATATGGCAATGACTTGCAAAGTACTGATGTAATTTTGACACACCAGTTTAGAGTGAAGTGGAAGCAATTTTATCAGATAATGTCATTGGTGTTCAGTAGTTCTCTTAAGATGGCAACACACACTAAAAATAATTGCTGGAGAATCACTAAATATTTATTTTAGCTTTTCTAGAGATTCCTAAACTGAAGAAAAAGATGCCACCTACAACACCATTACTTTACCTAGATGAAAATGCTTGGGTTCTATTGAAATGATCTAAGCTCATCTTGGTACAGAAGACACGTGAAGATTACACCACTGAAGGGATAGTGGGGATACATTTTGCTGCTGAAATAGTATCATAAACCTTGTTATTTTCCCAATTATGGTCTGTGAATGCAAATTCTTGAATTTAAAGCTCATGCTATTTGCTTTTTAAAGAAAAATTATATTTCTGTGTCATTTACAGTTCCATTAAGGCATATTAGGGCAGTAAAATAAACTGGTTTTGAAATCCCAGTCAAAGGCCATGGAGCTTATTGCCTGTGTCAATAATCATTCATGGAATGATTTTTTATGTCTGGTGGTTAAGATCTACCACTTGTTTATGTGGTACACCAGATTCAGAAATGCAGTATCTGTCTTGATACAGGAATCCTGCAGATTATTTATACAGCAGCTAAAGAGTATTCCAGATCCCTAGTTAAACTAAATCAGTTAAGCCCCATCAGGCACAGTGAAGACATCATGATTTGTGTCAGATGAGAATTGAGCTTTTCTCAGCCTCTTTCTTTTTAAACAAAAAAAAAAAAAAAAAAAAAAAGACCCAAACTAATCTCCAGCTGTGCATCATAGCAGGAGCAGGTTGTCTCCAACTGCCCAGGCTGAGGCCAAGCTGGGTGTTTATGAAGGCTCCTGTTTGTCGCAGGGCTTTAATTCCTGAGGAAACCAGGGCGCTTGGGGCTGGTGTGTGCTCAGTCTCATGCCAGTGTGGAGTGAGGAGGCGGCCAAGGTGTGTATTCAAGAGCTCACTTGGGAGCCCAGACACAGCGACTGCTGGCAGCACAGGGCTTTAGCACACTTACTCATGTCACTCTAGGCTCTTCTCTCCTTTCTCCAGCGGCTTGACAGTGCATGGGATCTCATGGATTATTTCCACTGAGAGGCAGGTAGCAGGATTTTCTGTGATGCAGCCCTGCTTATCCATGGCATTCAACCCCACTTCTCAAGGTAAACATTGAGTAGCTGTGAAGACAAATAAATCTAACTTACTCTTTTTCATGAAAACAGATGTGCTTGAGACACTGAGGTGGTTGTCAGTCATCAGTGCCCTTACAAAAGTCTCCTGCTGCACACTCTGTAGCAGGCCCAAGGTCCCAATCTCTGCCCGTGTGAGAGATGGTGGATTAATAACTCAGAAACCCGTAGCATGAGGCAGTACCAAGGGCTGATCTTGTGCTTCTGCTGAGCTTGTTTTTCCTGGGAAAACTTAACCCGTGGCTTAGTAATTGCTTTGGTGAGAGGGCTGCAGGGTCTGTATTCAGGAGGAGAAGTCGTTTAGAAGATTATGTGTGACTAGTGGGAGGACAACCTTGTAACTGATGACATAAAAGTTGCTTCTTGTCCTGGATGCAAAGCCTGAGTTAAGAAGGGTTTTTAAGCCAGGGACAAGGCACAAAAGAGTGGGTAGCAAGTCAGTCAGGAGTGGGTAGCCAAAGACTAGCCTCTTAATACAGAAGGTGAAGATGGCCATGGAGATAGATAGGGAGGTCTCTATTTTACCGCAAGACTTAAAGTTCTGCAAAAGGTATTTCATTCATTTTGAATGATCAAAGAAGTAATGGACTGTATGAGCCTGGCCATAAAGAAAGCTTTCTCTACTTGATGCTAATGTGTGGAAAAGAGGTTGCACCACAGATTTATGGTAATAAGGCTGGAATCAGTGTACCTTTAAATAGAACTTATAACAACACTGCCGCCACATCATGACTGGAGGCTGGGACAAGCTCTCATAGTCTGTGAACCCCGATTTACTAATATAGGAAGAAAAAGAAGAGGGAGCATAGTATTAGGTAAAAAAGGAAGAGGAAGAAGAATTCAATACAAAGATACATATGCCAACTCAATCAGAGTTTTATTTTTCTGTTGTGACTTCTTTTCTATTTGTCATCACATATATGCCTAGAAACCTTACTGTCTGCAGAAAAAAAGTTTTAAGTTTTAAAATATTTATCCACTCAGTGTAAGAAAAAAAACCCTGCAATTTTTTCTCTGAATAATATTATAATCAGTCTAGATGAACGAATAATCAATTTCAGAAAATTCATAAACTGTCTTCTTATTTAAAAAAAAAATCTTTTTTTAACATGCTTATATCATTCAAAGTCTTGCATGGATTAATTCTTCTTAATATGTTTATGACATAAAAATCTTATTGGTTTCAGGAATTAGGATACAGCAATATGACTGACTTTTAAATACATACGCATATTAAAAATAAAAAAATAAATATAAAGTTTCCTCCCAACTGCACTAGACAAACATCTAATTCACTAAAAGATCTTCTAACTGTAAACACCCGTACATTAGTAATTTTTTTTTAATGAATGGTTTTGCAAAGAGCAAACTGCTGTTTATTTATTTAAATTAGGAGAATAGGTCTTTTGTACATAATATGCCAAAAAGTTAAATGGAAGACCAGAGAATATTTTCACTGGCACTAATAAATATGTGTAGAATTTTCAAGGCATTTATTACAGAAATATGACTAACCAACAGTGACATGAGCAACATCATAGGGGAATCTCCAAGTTATTTATTTTTATTTCAAGAGAAATGTTTGCAAACTACTATCTCCCCTTTATTTGCATTTGGTTACAGTCCAAAGGGTTAGGAAAAACTTCGGTCCTTTTCAGTGAACAATTTTCCATTCACAAAAATCTGGTAAGGAGCATACAGAAAAGATGGGTTGAGCTTAGCAATGTTTTTTAATATAATTATTTAGAAGTAAAATGGAGCCTACACCAAAACTCTTGCTTCTGTTTTTCAGAGAGTATTAAGGTTTGATAGCTCTTGGGAAAAACCCTGCTGCAAGACTGAGAAATCAACTCAAACATCTTCACAGAATCAATATCTTGTTTTCTCACTCTCAGCTGGAAAAAAACCCAGGGTACAGATCAGATTTTGAGGTATGGCATAATCTTCCTGAAAAAGAAAAAACAAACAAAGAAACAACCTATAAAATTTTCATTCATTATTTCATTTTTTCCTGCTCTATGTAGTAGGTGTATGTGTAGAACTCATTGTTCCAAGTGCTGGTAAAATACATTTCTGTTAAAGTTCCAACAGTTCCAAGCACAGGATGCCTCCAATGGTTCATTCTGCTGTGCTGAAGCCTATACAAAGAAATCATATGTGTGCCGACCACCCAAGCCAGTAGAAAGTCATGCAATTTAATTTTATGGGAAGCTTTCATATTTCCTCTTGTTCATCTGTGATTGTATAGTTTTCCTGAAAGAAAAACTCTGATAATACAGTTTCTTTTCTTCCTGTACGAGTGACAATTGGGAGTTATGTACCTGTATGACCAAACATCCTGGTCAGTAAAGGCAGACTGGACTGCAGAAGAAAATATGCTACATTGTCTGAAAATTCAGAAATTTCATTGACAGAATCTGAGTTGCTTCCTTCACTGATGACCTGCCAGCTGATGTCCTGGGCCATGGCTACAAGTGCAGGTTGAGCCATGGGTGCTGCCTGGAGCTGTCCTCACCTCCCCAGCTCATTCTGCACTGCATTAAAAAACCAAGGTGGGTGAAAATTAATACTGGAGGCAGTTGTTGTCCAGCCCAGTGAGTGCTCTGATCCTCTTTTCTGCTCAGGCATAATGGCTTAAACAGGTCTGAGATGGAGCCAGAGTAGGGTAGGACTGGATGCTGGGGAGGTGATGAATCATTCTCCCTGGTGCAGCACTGGTTTGGGTGAGCACTGCCCTACTGCCTCCTCTCCTGTGCTCCATTCTGGGAGCCCTCCTCCTGTGGCCCTACTTGTACTATGCAGAAAATGGTCTTTGCTATTTCCTTATAGTCTTGGAAAAGTAAAACAAAATTATCTGAACAAATTTCTTTCTACCACAGGAAGAAAAAGTCTGTGCAATCTCCATCTTCCCAGCAAATTGAGCCTCCTTGCAGTGCTGTCTCATCAGCCAGACCAATATTGTTCAAAGACTGCAGTTTGGTGGTGTTATAGCTGTTGTTATATCAGTATGTTTCATTGCTCTAGAGACAGAGGCATCCTTCATACTAATACAACTGTAGCTGTATTATACAGATATTCTGACCATGATAAATAAAAATTATAGTCTTCCATCCAACAGGAATGTCTGCTCAAAAATGGATATAGTAAAGGTGTTATAAACTCATTAGAGAGGGCTGTAGTTGGTAACACAGCAGAGTCAATCACATAATGGCTGTGAAGTCAGCTGGAAAGTGAGAATTTCAAACAAGGAGTAAGCAGGAGCAAAAAAAAAAAAGACATTCTGAAACATGATCATGTTCCTATGCAAGCATCTCTTGTAAATAAAATGCAGAAATCATGAGGAGAAGGCCAAAGTCTTTCTAATACGGCATCTGCAAAATTGTTTCAAAACACAAAGTTTTCCAGAGATATCCCTGAGGTGTCAACAGCTCTTTATAACATTTTTCTTTTATTTAAACAAGTTGTTAAAACTGGAGAGAAATTTAACTGACATCACAGCACGATCATTTGCTGGGACAAGGGAAAAGAAACTCAGCAGCTGCCAGTTTGGATGAGGAGATCGTTTTCTCTGCCTCTGCAACTGGGGCTCCAGTGCCTTTAGCCTTGGGAAGCTGATAGTGCCTAAACTCCTCCTCTTCCACCAGATAGCTCATTGTTACCCTCATTCTGTGCCCACTGAGGTCTGTAGAAGAGCCATACCATTTTTAGAGGGGGTTGTATGGATGCCAGCTTTCTCTCTCTTTCAACATTTCAGCAGAATCTGTATCTTTTCTCTGCAGGTACATATCTGTTGTCATCACCCTTGTCAAAAGAAACGTGCTGTTACTTTAAACTATTAAAAGCAGCAAACACTGATGTAAATAGCTCCTTTAAGTAAACTAAAAATATTTTTTGAGGAGTGGGCTGGCAGTGCTCTGCAATGAGCCCAATAGGATGAGAGGATGACTCTGATTGTGAATATTATTATCACTGCAGCACGCAGTCAGAGGAAATACAAATGTTATAATTTTCACTAATGTTTATACTACTCTGACCAGTTCCACTCTGGAATATTCAGTTCTACCAAGTGTAGTGGTAGGATTTATTTTCCCAGAAGGGAAGGATTCCCAAGCCTCCACAGGTATATTTCATTTCAGACACTGTTAGTAGACCACAAGCACCTTATTCTACCCTGAAACATCTTCCTCTGCATAGCTGTGATTCATTGCTCACCATTACCAGTCAGCTACCAGCTTTTGTCATGTCTTGCTAGCACGTCAGAAAGGGACTTAGGTATGTCTCTGAGCAAAGCTTTCTTCAGGCAGGTTGAAAATTTTATTTTCCATAACATTTTAAATAATGTAAAACTATCTGTTGCAAAGAAGTTTGCTGCAGCTCAGAAGAGCTACAAACCAACATAACTCTTGTAGATAACGTATTTTCAAGTTTTATTTGTCTTCCTTTAGCAAAGTTTACAATTATTTCACTGTCAAGGTGGACTTGCAAGGAACTCAGTCCAAGAGGCTTAGTCGTGTGCTAGTCAAGAGAGAAATAAACCACAAAAAGTAATGAAGGGCACTGAAAAACCACATGTATTGATCTTCCACAGCCTCAGAGTGCTATCACTTCTGAGTCATCAATTTAAGACCAGCAGAGGCAACCATATTAAGGGATTACCATCAACACAAGCTGGCCTCTGCAAATCCTGAACTAAAGCAAATAAAACTCCAAGGATCTGTCTAATATACATTTGCTTCTACTTTTATTCTTCTATATTCCTCATAAGCCTTGTGGAGGAAAAAAATAATTGGAACCAAACATGGAATCAAGTAAGTACCTTCTCTTTTGGGCCAATTTTAACAATGCGGATCAAATTCTCTCTGCATAAAAGATCAAGGTTTGCTTTGAATCTCAAACAGTCATACCTAAACAAGGATTTGACTTTTCTTGTGCAGGGTTTTGTATTGTAGAGCAGAAATAAATGCACTAAGGCATATCCTATTAGCTCTTCATGGTCTACTAATGCACAGGTGGGAGTTGCTGATGCCAGGTGGGATGTTGTTGGAGATCCAACGTGCCCACAAGGAAGATTGTGGAGATTCACAGCTAAATTAGTGACCTTCCAGGAGAAGCAGGATTTGGGGAATATGTCTCAAAAATCTCTGCAGGTAAGGGGGCCTTGAGGGATGTCTTAAATACTCACACTACTCCCAATATCCAAGACTCCCTCCTCCTCCTCCCTATCTTCCTTCCCCTCCACATTTTTAATCTTCCAGAAAGATTTATTGCCACACAAAGAATTTTCCTGAAATCTGAGTGAATCAGCAAAATGGATTGTGGACCCTGAATTCCATTTGTAAGGACATCAAGCTTATCTCCTCCTCAACCCCCCCCAAAATACTGTATCAGCTGATCAGTGGTAAGGGAGTGGGATTTCATGGTGGTGTTCAGCTATCAGCAGACAACCTTATGGTCAGAGCTTGCTGTGAACGGCATAATACGGAGCTTTGGAATTCTCTCTGCCCTCTCCCAACACATGTAATTTATACAGCTTACCTCTAATTGACGTTTAATACGTATTCAAAACACCAACTTACATGGAGCAAAGGACTGAGGAAGATTCTTGAGGGTTACAGTGTGCTAAAAAAGAAAGAAATGTAAGAAAAATCGTAAATGAACATGAATTTTTAAATTTTTTTTCATTTTATTTTGACATCGCATCTTTCAGTGCTTGACAAGAATTGCTAGCAGAAGCTTTTACTATGTATTATGTGTTAGCCAAGCATGTTATTTTCTTGGAGACATTTTAATGCAATCAAATTGCCTTGCTGAATGCATCAACTGTGCTGGCAAATTAAATATTTTCTCCAAACATTTCTTGCTCAAAATAATCCTATGAGGACAAAAATAAATTTCAATATATTGAAATGAATGTTTTGATGTCATAACTTACATATGTATGAATTATACCGGAGTGAGAATAGATAAAAAATACCATTTTTTTTCTTCCATGTCCTTAGATGATAGACTGTACTATGATATGCAGGAGAAACTAGAAAGACATTTATGACTTTAAATGATCTTAACTTGAACTACAATCAGAGTCTTTGACTATATTATCAAGCTCAAGTCGTCTGCCTGAACACTAAATATTGTGCACTTGTAAAATAATATTGGTAACAATTTCAAAATACTTCTTTTAGCTCCCTATGAGAGATTTCAAAAAGCAACAGCAGAACAGAAATATTACAGTCTTGGCACAAATGCTTCAATATGAACAAAGCACAGAAGCAAACCAAAGAGTCACTACAATATTCCAGCTATTGGTATTAGCTTTAAATTACACTTTGATGACTAATAATTGTTCTGCAAATTAGGAGTGAGCTGAAATTCTGAGCTGTGTTGTACAAGGCAGAAGCTTCTCAGTGTTTGGATGTACTGTTCTGTGATGTTATGTCACACGCACGAACAGAAACCCAGAAGCTGCAAATGACAACCTAAGCCCATCAAGATTTGCCTCAGCAAAGACAGGAGACAACATGTGTTGTTTCACTCTTACAACTATTTTTGCAAAGCTTAGAATGAGTTGTATAATTTTTTTTCTATAAGGCAAAACCTTGCTGAAGACGTGCTGATTTTCACAGGGTGGAACAGACACTACAACATCAGGGGCTGTAGGAAAAGGTTTGGCAGTCTTGATCCACATGGTAGAACCATGGACAGACCCCAGTGGCCTTCTCCACACTCAGCCCCTTCATCCTTTTTTCTGCTGCTGCACCACCTGGTTCTGATGTGGGATTCTCACAGGATCGAGGTGATACAGAGGAGTTTAGACTGGCTTTCTGCACTGGGAATCATACCCGTTCAGGCTCAGCTATTCAATATGAAAACAACCAGAACTCAATCATGTCTGTGGGAGAAAAAAATCCCTCTCATCCTGTAGTTCTCGTCCAAGAAAATAATACACCCAAATGGAAGAAAGCACGTACCTAACTGTTGTGTTTGCACCCTTGCTTCATGAATAATGAGAGTTTGTATTAAGATATCAATTAGTGTGCAAAACTTAATAATGTGAGTATTCAACAGTTGTATGAACACACAGGTGAAGAAGTATCAGAGGTCAGCTCATAGGCAGTACCTTGTAAAACCACTGTACTCCTGCAGAAACTTCTGCCTTAATGAGCGCGTTCTCCTTCCCCTAAGACAGTTACTTTGCTGTCCTGGAACAGTAAAGTACCAATGAATGCAAAGTGAAATGTGCCCTGAGTTACTAAAGGCATTTCAGGACACAGAGTTGGGCAGAGTAGGAGATAGGCTTCTTGTCTCCCAAGGGCCTTCATAAAGCACTAAATGTAAGAACATAGTTTTTACAGAAGAAGCCGGATGGAGACAGCACCAGACATTTAAGTTATATTAAAATAAGTAGGTGAAAAAGGAAAACAAAGTCATTGGTAACGTGCTAATTTAATAATTAGCAAATCTAAGTATCAGATCTAAGAGTTTTTATCTCTCTGGCATTCTTTATGCCACAACTGAAACAAACAGTAAGATCTTTTCATCATTGTCCTAAGAAGAAATGTGCTTTTGCTTTTGTGGCTGAAGAGTTTTCTTCACATTACGAAAGAAAAAGAAAGAGGAAGGTTAATGACTCAATGTCTATTAAAGAATGGCTGACAGAGGAAGGAAGATTTAATTAATGTAGCAAGGTCTGAGTTTTCAGAAAAGAGTTTCACAACCTTTGATCCCATCAGGAAATTCAAAACTCATTTTCAGCTAAGCTCAAGCGCTTGAAATAAGTAAGAGCTTAATTCAACAGCAGGCAAATAATGAACATAATTACAGTGACAGAATCAGGATCAATGAAAGCCTAGCCTCGAGTATGCCACATTAGGTGCCCTTGGAGTCAGGATTGAGCAAACCTATCTGCCTGCACTGCCTTACCTTATCAGTGCTGGAGCCTGGATACTGATGTGATTGCTGACGCCATACAGGTACTTCTGGCAGGCGTGGGCGACACGCGGCTCAGGTTTCCTGGCATCACACAAAACAGCCTTTGCCTAGGAACCAGAATTCGGTACATTGTGGGGAAAAAATTCTCCTCCCAAAGTCAAATACTCAAATACTACCATCTGTAGACTCCACTGGAAGCTTTCTTTCTTGACTGCTGGTGATGGGTTCATCCACTCAGGATACATTTAAAGGCCTTATGGAAACGCAAAGGCCACTAAACCCTGAGGATGACGCCAATGCGTTCATGGGAGATGTGGCAGAAATCTACCTCCAACATCACTTTATCTACAAAACTGTGTTTGTCCACTTTGTCTAATTTTTTACCAAATAATCCTATTTATATGTGAACTTGCATTGTCTGATATTTCAACAGCATTTTCAGGTGTAAATGAGGCCTTCATTTCCCAAGAAGAAAAACTAGGTATGTAGCAACTACCGAGAGCTATAAGTCAGTACAGCTTTCAACTTGTTGCTAAGAGTCTGCTGCTTACAATTACCTTCTTCCTCAGCTGAAACAAGAAACAAGAAAGCCTGAGGGAAAAGGCAGAAGCCCTTGTCCCTTCATCTCACAAAAAGTGTGGATCTATCCGTTTTATCATGAAATTCTTAAAAAAGGCTTGTGAAGATTTTTTTCCTTAAAATTTTGCAACACCCCATCTGTTAAAGACACTTCCCCTCATTAAGACTATTTACATGCAAAGTTTTAGACTGCAGCTGCTTTTGTCATGACACCATCAAAATATTTGGAATTTTTTTTTTTTTTAATGGGGGAAAATGTATTTTCCATTTGTACTTGGCATTGCATTACTAAAAATCTCTTCTGGTAAAAATCATACTGAATTTGCTGTGGTGGCACTAGAATAGCTAACAAAATTTGGACCAGAATCGTGCCCCTAATTATGTTAATATGTTTCAGAATCCTTTTATGAACTGAATAATGGCCATTCCTTTTGTCTGACTAGGAAGGAGAAGAACCTTGTCTATATATTTGCCTTCCCAGTCTTAAGCTCCTTACTAACTCTGTGCTCTCTCACATAGGTTGCAAACCTTAAAATTTCTTTCTAAGGCTCTTTTCACACTTAAAAAATTTGTACTCTTTATATTAAGGGAAACCATATTTTTATAAATTAATTCTAAATTATACCAAATGAAAGATTTGCAAATCAATACTAACTGTTTTTAAGGCTTGACTATCCAATGCAGTTTATCCATGGTTAGATTGGTAAACTGAGCTGCTGTGCATGATGACAGCAGGTATATCAGAGTTATGTTGACACAATAGGTCTTCTCCTGTACAAAAGAAAATTAATTATTGCTAGCAATCAACAAGGTATAATGAATTTCATAACAATATTTAGGAAGAAAAGTAAAACTATAAAGGATATCTCCTTGGTACAGCATTTGCAATGGTTGTTAGAGCTGGAAATGCATTTAGATGTGTCTTCTGCACATTTAGATGGGTCTTTTGATAGGAAAATATTCAGATTTGTCAATCTGGACAAGGATTAGCGACAATATAGCTCAGAGAGAGAAAGATGCACGTCGTCTGCAGCTTTCTGAAACTCAGAAAAAAGGAAAGATGTGACAGTTGGGAAGATGGTACTTCTTTTTTGGAGACCACAGAACACAGAACATCAAGCAGCTCAGAAAAGACCTGATGAGAGATGATAATACTTCCCCTGCATCCCAACACTGCTGAAAAGGTGGCTGCATCATTGTAACATGCCAGACACGGCAATGTTTTATGTATTGTGCAACTACAAAGTGCAGTGAGAGAGAAAGATGAGCTCTCACCAGCTCAGTCAATGCAGGTGTTAAGTAACTCAAGGTCACGACATAGCCCAAGAGTTTATTTAATAATTAAATAAACAAAAGTATTTTAACTTCACTGCATACCTATAACTTCTCCCTCTGCCAGGGTCCCTAAGCAAATGACATCCAAATATGCATCACTCTGTATATCCTAAAGGCTATCTCACTCCAGCTGTGTAACTGCGCACAAATGCAGAGAAAGCTGTCAACAGAATGAGAAATACAGGGCATTTTCTTTCAATTTGAAGAATAAGATTAAGGTGTTACTATTTCTTGAGATTTAATCAAATTGACAATGTAAATACAAAACTGTTTCCCGGGACTGTTGTTCTTGTTTAGTTAGCTTTCACTGTCAGAAAAACCCCCATAAACAAAGCAAACCAACCAAATAACCAACCAAAAAAAAACAAAATGGGTTGAGAAGAGGCAATTTGGGCACCCAAGAAAACTTCAAATAAAATTTGGTGTCAGTTATGACTCTTAGAAAGGACAATTGGAAATACAGCCTACAAGTAAAGAATTCCAAAAATTTGGCTGTTTTGGACAATGAATGCAAACAGATATTGTGGTTTTCTACTTAGGATATGTACTCCAAAACCTGGAAAATGGGTGCTAAACTGCTGAATAAGGGAAAATTCCTAGAGTAGAATGCCACAAATGACAAAACATCAGTACAATGACTCCAGTAACTAGCTCATGTGCAAATAGCTGTCTCTACACCACTTAGGGTCCTTTTCTGCTACGCTTGCCTGCTATAGAGACAAACAAATTGCAAAACACCAGACTCATTTAATTTCTTAAGTTTGGACAGACCTTGGACAGCCAGAAAGGACACATACACCTCCTATTTAAAAACACAGATCCATGAACAACCTCAAACCTAAACTGGCAAAGATATGCCAACCTCCTTATACAAAGGGCTTTTCCAAAACATTTGCATAACTCATCAGCAGACATAATTTTGGTCAGGGATGACAATGCCTGACAGAAATAAATACCAGCACAAAAAGAAGAAATTTCAATTTCTAGCCAAATATAGAAAAAGTGATATTGCTTGGGAGGCAATAGCAGTTTGAGCTTGAAGGCAAATGGTTTGAATTGCCAAGGTAACACACAGCCAGAAGATTCTGTTAAAAGTTGTTAGGAAATGTCTTTGGCCAAGTCACATGTCTATCTCCATATTGGACTACTACAACAATTTTCTATCAAATTCAGGGAGGAGACCCTGAAGAGGATTCGGCTTTCCTTAAACAAATCATAGAAATGGGGGCAGAAGGAAAGAAGAAGGGATCCCATTTCATCCTAGACTGAGATACAGTTTTTGTCCTAAGCTCTGAACCCCTTTCTTTCAATGGCCAGTCAGCTCACTGTAGGTGAGCACTGAGTGATGGAGGGCTGTTCCCAGTAAAGTCAGTGAAGCCAGCTTTTTGCCTTAATATTCCCAATAGAAGCCAGAAAATTTAGATTTTGTCACACACAGACATCAACAGAATTGAAGCTGTGACAGGAAATTTGAAATGATCCTCCAAGTGTCATCTTTCTTCCGGTACATTAAACAGTTGAAAAAAAAATAAGTTTATATTTTCAAATGCAGTTTTCTTAAACACCAAGAGAAACTTTAAAATATTTTTATTAAGAGAGGTGCATATACCTGAAAAATCCCATACTTTGTCTGGGTATGGTGTTGTACTGGCATAATTAAGGGTTAGGTTCAACTGGAATAGCCTGCCCAGGAAGTTGGTCAAGAAATAACTGGATGTGGCACTTAGTGCTATGGTTTAGTTGACAGGGTGGTGATTGATCAAAGGTTGGACTCCATGGTCTTGGAGGTCTTTTCCAGTCTAGATGATTCTATAATTTTATTAATTGTTCCTGAGGGACAATTTCCTGAGGGAAAGGAAGACAGGACAACTCATCTTCTCTAATTTTGCTGTTGTCCTTAAAGGACAACAAAGGAAAAGATTTCTTTACCTTTCACCAAAGAAGTCCCAGTGCAGGAAAAATAGGGCAGTGTTATAGAAATTAGATTTCTTGGGGGCATTTATTTATTTCAATCTTCAAGAAGTAAGTGCATGTGTTCTTTCAAGAATTCATTAACCTATAAAATTTTCTTCTTCCTGGCTTCATAAGCAGTCACTCAAGGGAGTGAAACACCTCATCAAAATAAAATTACAAGTTAAAATTGCATCTAACTAAATCAAGGTATCAAGGTATAGAGAGAATGGACTGTCTATACTTTGGACTTAAGCAGATGTCTATGGACATGTAAAACCTGACCTCTTCAGAAAAGACCTGAGAGCTTCCTCTCCAGCAGCTCTGAGTTGGCAAAGCTGTCTGCAGCAGACAGTCAGGAGAGTTTCCAGGGTCTGCAACTTCAGTTAGTAATTTTGCAGGAACTGTATAATGTTTTTAGTATGCCCCATTGCACTTTAATAGTCAGTCTATTGAACCTGAGGATGACTCAGTAGAGTCAAAATAACTGTTTTCATCAGGAATGGGCCTCGATGTATCTGTTGATTGCCATTGGTTTTATTTTTACCCCTTGCATCACTTAGGATACCTGAGTGCCATTGGCTATGAGAGCTCATTTATTATTCAAGCAAATAATACTTTACCAGACATGACTGAAGGGTTCATTCTTCTGATGTGATCTATAATCAACAACACATTATCCTCTGCATTACACTTAACAACCAAAGAAATGAGTTATAGATGACAACAAACTGACTCTGGAAAACATTTAGGAAAAGAAAGTTAGTGGTTGTAAAATCACCATATTTCTGGTTTTAGAGTAAAGAATAAAGAAAAATAATTATTGAAATGCAATATGCTCTTTCTCCTACGAGCGCATGCACAATTAACTTGGAACAGAATACCTATCTTCCCCTTTCTCTCTAATGGTTGGGGCTTTTTTTGAAAATGAGATATGGGTAGACTTTGACAAAGTCAGCTGCATAATCCTGCTGTAAAATTACTTTGAATAGGCAACTGAGTTAGCTCCCTGTGCATCTGTGAACAACATAGCACAGAGGTAACTCTGAAGGCCAGGTTATGGCATTCAGATGAGAATCAGTGTCTCTGGTTACATATACAGCTAAGGACAGCTCAGTTCAAGGTGGTCAGCAGCTCATTCAGCATCTCCTCAGCTGTTCACCCTTGCCTTTTCTCTCTCCTCTAGCACAGAAAGATGTTTTGTCCAAAACAAAGTCATTGTCTGTCTGTTTTGTAAGATGTTGGCAGCCCCCAACTACTGATTTTAAAGGGACACAGATTTTTCAAGGGGTCTAACTCCTGTTTAGAAATTCTCCTGCTGCAAAAGTGATGAATGTTTAGCAAAAAGGGTAAAGCCTTTTTTTCCTACTGATTTGCCAGGAAACAAAATTCTCCCCATCAGTGACTCATGGTCATTGAGACTCAAACTGACTTGTACCTTCCACAAGGCTGGCACATTCAGAAATCACTCAAAACAGGAGTAACTCTTACGCACCACTATCTCAGAGTAATCACCAGCATGGCTAATTACTGTATTGCAAGGCTCTGCCACAGCACAAAAATGTGCTTAGGTCTGAATGGACAGGAACTAGGATATCAAAAAGGAACGTAAAGGCTTTTAACTCCTCATCTTTAAGTAAAATTTGTCCCAAATCATGCATGAAGGTTTATTGTTACATCAGACAGATGTTTGGTTGCCACAGAGAAAGAAGTTGTGGCCCTCATTTCAGCGCCTAGCAAGCCAGTGCTCACATGCCAATATCTATCTTTAGAGGAGGAGACAATTGTGGTGCTGTCTCAGTAGGAGCTAAAATGTGAACAGGCAAGGTGAGAGGATGGAAATGACATGCTCCAAATGCATTGAAAAGCAGACATGCTGCTACATGCTCTAGCTAAGCACTGCTTGAAAGTCATAAATCTCATACTTTAGGTTGGAAGTACAAATAAATTCTTATTGAGGAAGTCTAAGAAATGACTGAATTTATATATGAGCTGATGTGCATATATATGGCTGAGTCCCAAACTTCCCTCACAAACTTTCTAAATGCCCCTTGGTTACGATGACATTAAAAGTTATTGCTTGGCCCAGAGTGCTGACATTTATGACTATACTATAATGTTTCCTCTTGGGAGCAAAGGTAAAGCCACTGTGACCACTCTCCACAGTTCTACCCCTCTAAATTGTAAAACACCCTTGTTTTCTTGGAGTGAGGCAGACCAGACATGCTTAGCTTCATAGCACTGCTTTTGTTTATTAGCAATGTCTGCTCCAGGCAGGCACTGTAGCATCAGGACAGGGCTCATCCCATGCCTGAGGCCATGACCACACTGACTCCAGCTGCCCTGCTGGCTTCCCCACCTCTCTGCAGTCTCACCCTGCCCCAGGGCCATGGCACCATGGCCATCTTGGGAATCACAGAATCATAGAATTATACAATAGTTTGGGCTAGAAAGGACCCTTAAAGGTGAACTAGTCCAATCCCCCTGAAACAAGCAGGGACATCTTCAACTAGATCAGGTTGTTCACATCCCCATTCAACCTGACTTTGAATATTTTCAGCAATGGGGCATCCACTACCTCTTTGGGTAACTTATTCTAGTGTTTTACAACCTTCATTGTAAAAAGCTTCTTTCTTATATCTAATCTAAATATACCCTCTTTTAGTTTAAAACCATTATTGGGTTTAATCTCAGCAGAGAGCTCCTCCTGCTCCTCTGTAACTTCTCCTTATGTCTAAGTGGCACCCAGGCACACAATGAGCCATGGGGCGGGGTCATCTTGACCCCTAAATATTTTGTCTAATAGAAACTTTGTATAAGCTGCCATTATGGTACAACCTGTCAGTGCTATCTTATGATCACATTAAAAAATACACTTAAAGCATTACTCCTACATGATTGAGAGGCAACATTATTCAGAAAATAGACCTTGCAGTTATCATTTCTTGGGGCTCCACTATCAACTCTATAATTGCATAAATATTTCATACAAAATTTGGGCTACTTTAGATGACAGAAAGTTTCATTACTTCTGCTACTTTTGATAGTACTGCAGGTTATTTTTTCTGTACAGAATGTGACTTTACTCCCTTAAACTGTATGAATAAAATATGACCTCAATCTTACAGTGATAGATTTTGTAATAATTGTCCTTTCTTTGGAAGAAGAAAAATAGAAATATGAACAGGTGCTCCTTTGGGATACCAGAAACTGTGGTCAGAAGAAAACCAACATCTTTTAGAAGAAAATAAATATATCATGGATAAAGGCTTTCTGTATATAAAGAGTTTGATTAATAACACTGTTGCTGTGTTCATAGAAGTGTCATAACAATTCTGTGTCAGAGATGATATATTTCTAGTCAAAGTATGACTTCTGCACAGGAAAGTCACCATCAGCCTCAAGACCAAAGACTTTCCCTTGGTCAAGGACGATTTGGTTAGAGAGCTAGACAAATATGACATGCACAGGTCCATGGGCCTTGACAGAATGCATCCACAGTGCTGAGAGAGCTGGTGGACACAACAGTGAGGCTGCTCATGATCATCTTTGAAGGATTGTAGAGATCTGGAGAGGTGCCTGAGGATTGGCAGAAAGCAAATGTCACCCTCATCTTCAAAAGGGCAAGGAAGAGGACCCAGGGAAGTATCAACCAACCAGCCCCACCTCAACACCTGGAAAGGTGATGATGCCCCTCATTCTAGAGGTCATCTCTACCCACATGGATGACAACATGATCAAGAATAGCCAGCATGGATTCACTAAAAGTAAATCATGATTTGACAACCTGATGGCAGATAATGGCCATCTACTGCCGTGGAGAGGACACCCACCAATGTATGTCGGCAGCTCTGCTCCCTCTGAGGAACACCAAATATATGTGAAGCTGAAAGGGTATGTAGTTTTGCTGTTGCTAAATCCAGTGTCTAATCTTAAAGAAAGTTTCTCCATCAGATCCTTGAGACTGTGATTTAAGCTGTGCATCTATTGCACCTTCTCTATGCTGGGCGAGCATGTTCTGTATTATGGAACACTTTGAAAGTCTTTCTGCTCTATCAAAATAGGAAGAACAGAAATCAGACTATGTTAATACAATTTTATAGACTCCATGAAATTGTGTCAATGGATTTTCTTTTACTTATTGCTAGGATTTGCTGTCAAAGCTATTTTTTCATGAGGGTCTTTTTTATCATACTGATGACATCATCTCTGGAAAAGCCGTCTGAGGTAAAATAGTTTTGTATTAAAATGTAATGATTCAAGTTCCTGACTTGTGACTAATAAAGTTAAGAAGAAAAAGAAAAAATGATGGAAGTAGAAATAAAATGAAATTTTAAAAAAATTAAAACATAGCAGTAAAGATACTGCTTCTGCCAATACACAGAAAGCAGCTGGAGTGTGGCATGTTTGGAGCTGGATCACCAGCAGAGCACAAATTGTACATCTGTGCAGATCAGACAGCCAAATGTTGTGTTTAAAGCATGCTAATTAACCAGACCATTCCCGGAATAAGGAGAAAGAAATTGCCCAAAGTGATTGCACAATATTTAATTTTCTCTTCATCTATCCATTCAGCAAAGCAGTTCACATGCCAATAAACTTTAAGCATTTTGAAAGAATGTGGATAACTTGTCCAATTGTTGAAAGATCTGAAGATATTTCTCAAGTACTTGTAACTATCCTGAATGTTTCTTTTTAGCTTACAGCATTGCCTTTTCCCCGGTACAGAGGGTGGATACTAAATATTAAACTGATGAAATTTATTGACGGTTCTGCAGTAGACCAGAATAATTTACATTGGCAGAAACACGTTAAAGTTACTGATTAAAAGAGTTGCCTCCAAGAGAACTTTTCCAGGATGCTTGAAAAACTTAGCTGTCCAAATTCTTCAAAATGGTGGTGCAACAATCCTCTCTCTTCAAAATTTTGCCAGTGGAGCATGGTAAACCATAAAAGCATTTTCAGTTGGGAATGTCCAAACTGCTTTCTAATGAAATAAGATGAGCAAACCTTAAAACATTTGCTTTAGAACCATTTAAGCAGTGAAAAGTGTTCATGGTTATTCCAATGTTTCAGAATAATAAAAATGGGATGCACATGATACGATCATTGCATGTCATACAAGACATCTTGTAAAGCCATAAATAAGGTAGAAATAGTCTTGCACTGCCAGAAATATGTCTCTTGAGGTTTCAGCCCCTCCACTTTAAAATCAAATTTCTTCTGATGTTTTAATGAAAGTGTATGCTGCACATGATATTTTTAACATCTACCAACTGCATAAATACTTCTGTTATATAAGTAATTTAGCTTTAAAAATATTTAAATAAACTTGGCCTACCTGAGAGGGAGAAACTACTCCTTTTCAGAATGATTTTATTTTAGGGAACAATTTTCAAAAGTATGGATTTTCAAAAGTATGGATTGAGATTGTTCTACAGTTAGTTCACTCCCCAGCTGTGACCATCAACAGCTGCCAGTCTGTTTCATCAGCAGCCAGAATATATATATTTTCATTTCAAATCTTAAAGTCAAAGTATAGACCATCCTGGAAAGCAGTGCCAGACACTTACACTTTTTCAGGACAAGTGTTTTCTAACATATATTTCTAAATATAATACAGCTCTAATGCAGAAGCATGCAGCCACATTTAGTTTTGCTCAGACAAAAACAAAAGTGCATTTATAGCCAAATGATTTGTTTATTTGCCCATCCCAAAGGTTTGCATGCTTTGGACAGGATAAATAACCAGGACAATTTCTTTCCTTGGGGGAGATGGCTAGATACAGTGTCAGGGGAGAGTTGTTTTTGTAATTTAGAATACTAACCACAAACATGTCTATATAATCAGCTTCTGTCTAATTAATTTTCATCTAATCAAACACAACATGAATTCCAAGTACAAAGGAATTGATCTTATTGTCAGAACTTTTCATAAATAGGGACATTTGCAATTGCCCAGCAATTACCAACTTAAATTGTATGAAAGGCAGCTCCTAGGCAGTATAAACTAACATAGCTCAGTTAATTTAAATATGGCAATATCAATTTATGCTAGCCAAGGTCTTGACCTCACACAGAGTTAGAAAAAACTGTGAGCAACTATGAATAAAAAATAAAATGTATAAGCCACTATGGTGACTTATATCCAACTTCAGGTAATACAATATCGGCCATGTTTACCAACCCATGGAAATAAGATAGAAATGCTTCCTGTGTCCTCTTCATCCATACACGACAGTGTAAGCTGTCCATGACATCTTAAGGGCATCTTGCACTGAGGCTACACCATTAGTGTGCTTGTCCATAGCCACAAAGCCCAAAAAACCTGTCCTACATCACATCTATTCGCACACGTAAAGTGCATATGGAGCACATGCATGTGTGTAGACCAAAAATAAAATTTTCAGCATCAAGAAAGCTGCTAACCAAGGCCTCACAGAGGCTCAGGAATGGCTGTTGAAATAATGAAAGTCTTGGTGATGTGGTATCACCAAGACAGGAGCTAAAAATTAGATAAGGTTTTAGGTTATGGTGCTCTCAGAATGTTGTTTTCCAGGGAGCAGGAAGCCTTGAAAACAGTGCAACTGAGAGAAGATGGTTTCTCAGATTTTTCATATCTGCAGTCTTTTTTTCTGCATAGTTCAGGAAAATGCTTGCTTCAAAAAGGCCAGCCAGATGAACCAAGATTTTCTACTGAAAAACAAGTGAGATATTTTCTCAGGTCTTTATCTGATATACCTTTTTATCTAAAGTGCTTCAGGAATGTTGTTTCAAATCCACCATCTGCACATCCCTTTGTAAGAAGAAAGACTAGTGTCTGTTTCTACAGGCCAGGCTTCCTGCAGGACTAAAGGCTCCAATAGCCTAATGCAAAGTGGCACTCATGAAGCCTGCATGGATATGACACTCAACTCCAGCTGCAGCATAGAAGCACTGCTCAGGACTTTGAACTCCAGTCCTGTTGAGGGGAGGTGTCACTGGGAAAATGTAGCTTAATTAGAAAAAACCCAAACATTAAAGTATGTCTGCTTACTTGAATTAGCTGAGATAAAGCTTCAACTTAAGGAATGTCAGAATGCCTCCAGATTCATATTTTTCTGGAATTTTCATTATAATATTTTTGTCCTGATTTGAGGAAAAAAGCAAATGTTAAAATACGCAAGTTTCCTATGGGATAAATTTTCCAAATTTAGCTCTGCTGCAGGAGACATAAAAGTAAGTTGTCAAAATCCAGAAAGATATGTGTTTTCCATGTGTACTCATACTTCTGTACTCCTGCATTCTCCTGACTTCTCCAAACAGATTTTTCCTACCCTAAATGGTAGGAAACAAACTTTCCTTTTCAGTCTTTATGTAGATCTGTGTGCTTGGTATTGGTGTACACAGGCTTCTCAGACTCAAGGAAAAAAAAATAAAATTAAAAAATGGTTTGTTCTTCATAGTAAGTTAAAAGACACACACCTGGTAACTCCAAGTTGTGTGCTAGTGATCTGTAATTATTAGAGCTTAACAGCAAACCAGCAAGGTAGCTTGAGAGAAGGATTCCAGCCTGTGCTTATCTGCAAATTTCAGTGTCTTTCTCCTAAGCCATTTGTATCTCTACTTCCCAATTATCTTTGATCACTTGGGCGCTACATCTGCTACATCTGCTGCATCTTGAGAAGAGCTATTTCTTGTTTACCCCAGGACTCCTACACTTTCAGGCATCATGGAAGTGCTGATAATTAAACTGGTGCCAACCATGCAGGTAGTTTCTCAGTTTAGGACCTTTGTATTTCTGATATTAAAAAGCAGACACACAAGGGAACTAAGGATAAGCAGAAATAGTCCTTCAGTTACCCCAAAAGTCTCTGTTGATTCAAAGGTAGAATATCAGGGCACAAAGCACCACTACTCAAAGCTATTGCCTATTTCCAGTTAGGGCCTTATTCTCTAAAGGGTGTGCATGAGGGTATGTAGATGAGAATTAACTTCATTCTAGTCAATTAATTTAAATGGCTGCAAAATTCATACTGCAGAAAGGGAAAACCAAACCCATTTTATTGATGAGAACACTGCCCAGGATGCTGTACCACACACTGTAATAGTTCTCATACCTTTAGTACATTTGCTTACTACCAGCACACCCAAAGCAGGATGAGTTTGAGGTTAGCACACCGTACTTTTGCCTGCCAAATCTGACTTAACAAGCTTCTGATGAAATGCTAAATTCATCAGTTATAAAGTATTCTCATTCCACACAGATGCTTGGGAGCTATTTCAGTTGCTATGTTTTCCTTCTAAAACCTCATTCCCCGAGTGAGAAAACCATTTGCCCAGGAAGGTTTGGAGCAAAGAAAATCTCATGGATGTGTGCTATAATTTCCCAAACAGAACATAAACCAGTAGAAATGTCCACACTTTTTTTTTTTTGCTAGTAATATTCAGCAATAAAATTTCCATAAACTGAATGAAATAAACTTCTGTGTGGAGCTAGCCTCTAGCTTTAGGCATTTACATTTCATAGTCAGTAAATACTGTGTCAGTCCCGATCAACCTGGCATCTTGCATGATCAATAAACTTGTGATGTTTTAAACAGTGATGTCTGTGATGCCTGCTGTGTGGCCAGCATATGAACCACTCCTTCACCATCTCTTCTGTTTTAGTTTGTTTTTTAAACCAGTTCAAACAATCAGAACAGTAAATTGGGTATATATTATGCCGCCATCTTAAAACCTGCATCAGGCTCCTCAAAGGCAGATGCAATGGGACAGTTTGCTGAGGTGCCAGGCTGTGACAGACACTGCTATCTCCCTCCTTTGCCAGGTCAGGAGTCCTCAGACTGTGAAATAAGTCCCAGCATCTGATGCTCAGTAACCAGAGTCAGACACTTAGGCTTGTTCATAAACCAAGGATATAGTTGGATTTTTTATTTCTTGTTGACCTGCTTACTGAACAATAGAATAATTAAACATTCTCTGCGATGACTACATTACATTTGCAATGTTACAGTGCAATTGAGGTCTTCCAATTCTGATTCTAAATATGGGAAATAGAATCAAGACCCTTTAAAAGTAGAACGGATTTTTATGTGAATTGACACAGAAGTAAAGGGACATGTTGCATCAAAGGAAACTTATTTATAAAAATATTTTATATGACCCATTAGTTAGTCAAATATGAGCCCAATGCCACCATTTCCCCAAAGAAAATATGTGTTCACTGTTGGTGAACCAACAACCAAGACTGAAATCAAATGATAAGTGATAAGCAATTCTACTTAGTTTCCAACCACGTGGCAGCATATGAAGACAAAGAAGAGTCACCATGAAGACCAAAGAACTATGGTCAAAGAATTTTTTTTGCAAAGCAGAGCACATGAAAAAAGTTTGCAAAGTACTATTCTAGTTATGTACATGATGGTGTGGTAGTTACTTCTATGACCTCAGAAATGCATTTATAAATCTGCATGCATTCATACTCAATCGTAAGTGCTTATCAATTTGCAATTTATGCAAAGGACAAAACCAGTTAACTTTATACAGGTTTTTAGATAAGTATATTTTTTTTTGCTCCTTCTTGTCTGAAAATGACAAATTTGTTCTTCTAAAAATTCTTAGTTTTAAAACCAGACAGATAATATTTTTAAGAACAGAAGCATTCTTCTGAAAGTTTGGCTCATTGTTTAATGAAATTTCATTACACATATTTTTTCTTTCTGAAAATGTGAAAGGCACCTACCCTTATTTAGGCAAGGTAAACCAATATAAAACTCTGTTTCTTTTAATCAAAATTGCTCAATGGACAGATGAAAGATTGTTGTAACCTTATTGTGCAACATAGATTAGAATAGATTAATAAAAGACAGATACAGGGGCCTTATATAAAGGTATTAAAAACTTTTAACACTGTGTTGAATTTTTTCTGAACTTTTTAATGTTCAAAATTTCCTGGAACCAAAAAAAAAGGTTGATGAGTACAGAGTCCTATAAAATTTCTAAAATCTGTACCATTTTTCTTGGTTGAATGTTTATAAAAAAAAATTTTAAAATGTGAAAATAAGAGCTACTTGCCACCTACAGCATCTTCTTAATTCTGCTATATTTAAAATCTATTTAAAATTGCAGATTTAAATTTAATCTGCAGATGTTAGTGAAATAAATAGGG